>NC_132911.1:5855766-6552266 GCF_047675955.1 Chlorocebus sabaeus | reverse complement strand
ACCACTAGGAACATATATATACATCTAATTTTTGGTGAAACCACGATTCAATTTATCTTTACTGAATATCTAAGAATGGAGTTGTTGGGCCAAAGAGTAGATGTAAGTTTAACACTTTGAGAAACTCTCAGACAGTACACAATGATTATACCATCCCACATTCTTATTCAAAGAGTATTACAGGTCCAGTTTCTTCAAACTCTAACCATCATTTGCTGTTTTCAGACACTCTAATTTTAACCATTCTAGGGTTACATTATCTGGTCATGAGTTTAACTTACATTTTTCTGATAATTAAATTTAAAGAATCTTTTATGTACCCACAGGCCAATCGCATACCTTTTCTTGTAAAATGTTCAAATCTTTTTACTCACTTTTAAAAAATGAATGTTTGCCCTTTTATTGAACTGTAATTTTTAACATATTCTGGATTCCAGTAGATTTTAGAAGTGTGTATTGTTAACATGTCCTTCCAGTTTGTGGCTTTCCTTTTTATTATTTTCATTTTTATTTTTTGAGATGCTTTGTGACCCAGGCTGGAATGCATTGGTGCCATCATGGTTCACCGCAGCCTCCTGGGCTCAAACAATCCTCCCACCTCAGACTACCAGTTACTTGGGACTATAGACACTTGCCACCACACCTAGCTTATTTTTAAACCTTTTTATAGAGTTGAGATCTCACTGTGTTGCCCAGGTTGGCCTAAAACTCCTGGCCTCAAATGATCCTTCCACCTCAGTCTGCCAAAGTGTTGGATTTACAAACATGAGCTACTGTGCCCAGCCATTTGCATTTTTTAATACTGTATTACAAGGATTATTAGTATTTCATTGCTAATTTTTTCCTTTTATGGCTGTTACTTTATGTCTAGGAAAATGTTGCCTACCCCAGAGTCAAAATGATTTTGTCTTATCTCCTTTTTTCTACAAGTTTCACAGGCTTAATTAGTGTTTTCCAAATTTCACCTACACCTGGACCTACAGATTGTAATCTTCTTTGGAAATAGTCTTTGCAGATATAATTTAGGTAAAGATCAATGTGGGATCCTATTGGATTAGAGTTTGCCCTAAATCTGATCAGAGTGTCCTCATAAGAGATAGAAAAGTGCACACGGAGACATGGAAAAGGCAATGGGACCTTGGAGACTGAAATTGGACTGGTTCGTCTACAAGTCAACGAGCTCTGGGATTGCTGGCAGCTACTGGAAGCCATGAGAGACGTGAGATGATTTCCCAAAGAGCTTCCAGGTGGAGGCAAAATTGCTGACCAAACCTGTGACTCTTGGCCTCTTGAACTGCGAGAGAATAAATTAATGTTGTTTTAAGCCACTCAGCTTGTTGTTGTAATTTGTTATGGCAACTGTACGCAACTAATACATCCTATAATTGACTTGGACTTAATTTTGGCATACGTATATTTGGTATATATACATTTAGTATATGTATGAGATAAGGGTAGATGAATATTATTTCTATATTCATTTCAAATTGTTCCAGTTAAACAAGAATAACTTATCTAGATTACCTTTCTTGAATTTTTAGATTCACACCAAATATATTCTATTCATACTATCTGGATCGTTTTTAAAATTTCCCAGGTTTATAATTTAAATATATGTTATTAGTCACATGTGCATTTTAAATTATCTGATCTTGACGTATTAGCTAATTTATTATGGAGACTTTCACTTGTTTTTCCTCTAACAACCCTCCTTTTCTTGATGTCTATATTGTTAGATAGTCATATGGTAACTACAGTCTTTATTCGCTTCTCATTTTACTTTCAAACTATTTGTGTGTCAAGTTTATCTCTTTTGCACATCATAAGACTGGCTCTTGCTTTTTTATTTAGTCTGAAAATCCTGACTTTCGATCAGAGTGTTTAGCTACTTTTTATTCAATATCAGGATCAATATGGTTTTATGTAGCCTTTTCCATTTTGCTGTTTGTTAAATATTCCTTTTACCTTGTTTTTTATGTTTCTCCCATCTTGCCTTATTCGCACTTTATTTATCTTGGAAATTATATATTTGCATTGTTTTGTGGTTGTTGTAGAGGTTACCAAGATTTTATCTCTCTCAATATCTTTGAAATAATATGAAATTACATTAGGTAAACTATAGAAAATCTGCAATGCTATATTTTTATTTTCTCCCATCTTTAACACTATTGTCACATATAGCATGTCTATATTATTTATAATGTCATTATTACAGTGTTACACATTTTCATTTTAAACATTCATGTGGTTTTCAAAGAAATTGAGGTAAAAATAACGTGTGCATATATATTTTCTATGTACATATATGGGATATATATATATGGGGTACCTGTGTATATATTTACTATAAGTATATATATATTATATATGCTATATAATATGTAGCATATATATGTGTGATTCTACATAAATGAATATACATATACAAAGAGAAGAGACAAAATTATCTATTGAGTAATATTTTTAACATTTCCAGTGTTCTTTATATTTCCTTTGGAAATCATCTCTCTTCAGCTTAGAAATTGTTCTCTAGTCCTTATTATGTTGTAGATGGGCTTAAGAAAAAAATGTATGAGTTTTCCTTCATGTGAAAATGGATTCAATTAGCGGTATAATTTCACTGGGTAGAAACTTTCTCTGAGAGGTGTTTTTGTCTTTTCCTATCGGCACTTTGAATGTGTCATTGACTTTCACAACCTCTGGTGAAATGTCAACCACCAGGCTTACCACTGTTTTCTTGTACACAACGCATGATTTTTCTCTGAATGCTTTGGAGATTTTTGTGTGTGAATTTGATACATCTAGGAATAATTGTTGTGTATATTCACAACAATTACTGTGTTGGTTAGATTCTATTGAATTTCTTGAGTTTTAAATTAATATTTTCCATACTCTTTGGAAAGTTTTTAGCTATTACTCCTTCAAGATTCTCTCTTGATAATTTCTATTTGATCTCATTTCCTTCTGGAATTTCAAGTATGTATGTGAGATTTTTAGTAGTATCCCATGCATCCATGAGTTTCTGAGATATGAAAAAACTGCAACACACACAAAGCCACACCTATGCTCTCTTTTGTTTCTCTCTCCTTTTTTATGTTAGATAATTTCTATTAATGTACTTTCAACTTCAGTAATTATGTTTTCTCTCATCTCTAATTACTACTCATCTATTGAATTTCTATTTCAGTTATTATAGTTTTCATCTCCATTTGTCTGTTGAACTTTGTTGTGTTTGTTAATACTATCTTTTAATTTTGGAGCTATTTTTTTAATTCATAAAACATAGATGTGTGTATAGAATTGTTGCTTTGAAGTTTTCATTTGCTAAGTCCTACATGACAACCTTCTCAGCTTCCATTGATGGATTTCTTTTCCTAAATGTGGGCCACATTTTCCGTCTTGAATATCTAGTAATTTGTGGTTGAAATCAAGCAGTGCACACGGTCAATAATACATTACTCTGTCAATAATGATCTGATGTTTCCTTCTGACATTTTTGTTATTGTTATTCTAGTGGGTAGTTTACACCTGTCTGGAATGATATTGCCATGTTTTCTTTCCTATGATACACAGCTGCTAGTAGTTTTCCTCTTTATATGCAATTCCACAACTGTTTTTGTTTGATTTTTTTCAGCAAGTGATATGTTTTGGCTGTGCCCCCATCAAAATCTCATTTTGAATTGTAGTACCCATAATCTCCACATGTCCATGTGTCATGGGAGGGACACAGTGGGAGGTAATTGAATCAAGGGGGCAGGTTTTTCCATGCTGTTCTTGTGATAATAAGTCTCACGAGATCTGATGGTTTTATACAGGGCTGTTCCCCAGCACAAGTTCTCTTGCCTGCCACCATGTAAGACATGCCTTTGCTCCTCCTTCACCTTCTGCCATGATTGTGAGGCCTCCCCAGCCATGTGGAACTTTGAATCCTTTAAACCTCTTTTTCTTTATAAATTACCAGTCTTGGGTATTTCTTCATAACAATGTGAAAATGAACTAACACAGCAAGGACCCTGAAAAATCTCAGCTTTATATAATTTGGCAGTTAATTAAGAACGTGGGCAGAAGAAGTTCACCTCTGTGTCTCCAAGAGCTTAGAGTCTGTCCTCTAACTCTTCAAGCCTGCTGTACAAGGTGTGCATGAATTGGAAGTAGAGTTTATTTTAAAAGCAGAAAATGTATCGATATTATGGACTGTAGATCTTTCAAGAATTTGTTCCTATTTATTTCCTATGGGGGTTTCAAAGCCTATGAGGTCTCCAGTCTGTCAGCATAACATTCCAGCTGTCAGTGATTATTGGAGAAGTGCTTACATTGAGCTTTTGTACCTCAGTCCTCCTTCACTTCTCTCAGCCAGGGTGGTCCTTTTATATTCCAGAGACTTTCTCCTCATTCATTCATTCTTTCATCCATTCATAGATCTATATCTATAATCTATATATCTGTATCTATATGCAGCTTCCTCTGCTTTGAGTCCTTTCTCATGTCTCTAAACAGTAACTTCTTAAAAACCACTTGTTAATTATTTCACCTGTGCAGAATTTGCAAGGCCATTTCATTTCACAGCCAATAACAGAAGTCTAGATACTTGTATTTTAAGCAGAAAAAAATATATTATTTTATGAAGCTATGAATTTGGGTGTTGAAGGTAGAGATATCAATTCTGTATCACTAATTGTGGAAAGTAGGAGAAGTATTTCTCCCTATTCCCAATGGCTCTAATTTCATCACTGACAAAACATCATTGAAAAATAGCTGCTGAAAGGTGTTGGCCAATTGACCATCAGGACTGGCCTTAGAGCACCTTTTGGAAGGCATTGTGCTATAACGCATTCTAGAGCCATGTGTTATAGTGGTAGGACTCCGGTAGGATTTCTCCAGGAAATATCCCACTTTATACATCCCGCTTTGCCAAAGAGGAAGTGAGAAACTCATTTGGAGCTGAGACACAGTGATGTGATGTGGCACCGAATGTAATTGCTCCCATGTGAGATTTTTACTTGGAAGAGAGTAGCATGAGAGAGGAGATGCCACACAGGATCTCCTCTGGTGAGTGAGCAAATCAGTGAGGAATTGCAGCTTTTCAAAACAATAGCAGCAGAGCTGCCAGCAATAGATTTCAGAGTTTGAAGCTGAATTTTGGCAAGACTGTTGAACAGCAGAGGCACATGGTCAGGGGTACCGCACTACCTCTCCATTGCTTTTGTTCCTGTCTGTGTGGCCTCCAAGACTGATTCTCTCACCGTCCCACAGATTTCGAATATCCTTTAATATATTCCTCTTCTTCTTAATCTAGCTAGGGTGGGTCATGGTTTCTGCACCGAAAAACCCTAACACATGCATTTCTTATTAGGCATCGGACTCACTCTGGTGAATATAACTAATTTTTACAGTATCTTTTTTAATTAGACATCTAGTTTTGTTAGATCTGTTTTTCTGAAAATGTGTATGTGTGTGGTGGGTGTGCATGCATTTACCTCTGAAATGTACTGAAGGAAACACTGGCCCCTGTGATCCTGCCCTTGCAGGTCCTAATTTTCTCAGATAACAGAAAAGGAAATTTATTCAAAACTGTGGTGGTATTCTAGTCAAGTGGTAAGAAATTTAGATTCTGAAAGTAAACATTATGTATATTAACACACATCTATATATATAGTAGAACCAAGGATTATTTATTAAATATTTCAACCATGCAGTATATTGCTTCTGAGGTAAGTCTGCTGCACTATTCCAGCCCTAATATATAGTTAATGCCTTGAACTACTCCTATTACCACAGGTTGCCAGGCCACTAAATAAAGCAAGCCAATCCAGGATTTGTCCATACAGAAAATGTGTGAGCTCCCAGGGATTCCTGATCATCCTCTTCAAATCAACCTTCTTTTTACAGAAATGGCAAGTCTGCTTTTCCCCATCAGTACAGCAACCTCAGATGCAGAATTCATGAAAGCTGAATCATCTTGTTAGCAAGGCTTCCAGATATGAAAGGGCAGTGTCTGGTTCCTGATGGCACGGGATGGTCCCACCTTCGGGATCTAGTAGTGGAGTCATGGCTTGATGATGCATGCCATTTTTATACATTCCCAGCTCCTCCATTTACAAGCTGTTTATATTTGTCCAGTTACTTGTTAACTATTCTGGGACTCATTCCTTCTCGGCTGTGAAAACTGAATTATAGTAAGTACTCTGCAAAATTCTTATTTGGATTGAGATTTTACCTGTAAAATACTAACTGCAACTCCTAGCACAAAATAAGCACTCAGAAATGCTGACTTAAAAAAAAATAACCCTATGCATTTAGGGCATTCTAAGATGATGCATGCCTCGTGTACTGCTGAGAAGCAGCGGAGAGTACTTTCCAAGGGATTTTTCACCACATCCTTACGATGACAGTTCTCTGCTGCATCTTCATCCACACCTTTCACGGTGAGGAGTGCACATCTCTCTCCTTAACTTGGAGATGGACTTAGGGACTCTTCTTTTAGGGCATAGGACGTGTTGTCAGGATGTTTCAGAAGCATTGTTTTAAGCACTTTGTTAACCTGAATAATTCATTTTATCTTTTTAGGTATGATGCTCTTTTAAGGTTTCCTTGAGATATACAGATTCTAAACCACCTAATTTCATGAAACTTGAACTAAATCATGGGGATACTTTCTGAGTTGCATTGGATTTCAATCCAAGTGGTGCATCCCGGGAGTATTTTTCTCCCTCTTGCAGAGCCTGCCCTCCCTCGTTTTCACGGGTGTGTCCGAGTTTTTCTGAACACATTGTGCAGGGTATACTGCCTCTCTGGGATACCTCATTCTGCAGAGGAATATTGCCTCTCTGGGATGCTGTCACTGTGGGCAGCACATCCTGGCACCTGCTTGCTGTGGCCAGCACTTTTATTTGAATCAGTTCATTTCATTCCTGTGACATGTAACAATGTGGTCTTACTGTCTAGAAGGTCTTTGTGGAGAATTTTAACTATCTAATTCAGCTCCGGCAAGGTCTAATTTGTAAAGGACTCTATTATAAGTAGTACGAGGAACTCTCTAACTAAGTCATCGACACCTTTCCCAATCATCATGGGTACTCAGTAGCTTGGATTCGCCACATCAGCAGAAACACAAACAGGTAATAGAATCACTCAGTCTGTGACAAGGGGAAAATTGTGGTTTGACAGACTTGATGTCAGAACAAAACACGTCTTATTATTCGTTAACAGTAAAATACCTTCTTTACATTGACTTTAATCAGACCCTTATCAGTATATGTAAAAAATATTTTGTTTTGCTTTTTAACATCTGGTTTTCTTTCAATAGGACATTAGATTTATTACCATGAGATACTTTTGTTATGAAGCAAGGAATTAGCATGTCTTGCACAATGAAATAGTTTATTGTAAAAATATGTTGTTGAACTCTCATCCTGCCATCCACATTACCCCTACTCAGGTTATTTTTAGTTTTGAAATTTAGAAATAAAATGTTTTAAAAATAACAATGATCAACATTTTAGAAAATATTTGTCATTTTGTTTCCATATTGTTTAATGGAATCTAAACTTTTGAATGGGAAATAGTTCTCTTTCAAACTTGAACAGCCCACATTTCATTCACACACCCACAAATGGAATACTGCATACAAAAGCTGGCATTCTCACCGCTTACAGTCCCCCTACATGCAATTCTTATTTAAAGATGGCATAATAGATTAGGAAAAAAAAAAAAACCACACACAAGAAGCGTTGAAGGGTAACATTGAAATCTGTTAATAGAAAAAGGTTGTAAAATTATATTATAGGTCAGCATTTGATGCATAAGATATAGAGAAAAACAACTTTTGTAACTATAGCCTCCAAAGGCAATTACTCTAGAAAAGCATGCAAATGTTATTCGCTGATGCTAATTGATTGCTTTTCATTCTAAGTCTCATAATGTGTCAAATTCAAGGTAATAATAGAGAACAAAACAGCTTGATTACAAAATTGTTGAAAGGGTGGGCCTGGGGAGGAGTAGGTCCAGTATAACCGATGGATCTGAATGGGTTTTAAGTAAATCTTAATTTAGAACTAGAAAGTGGAAACATCCACCTACAGGAACACAGTGGAAAAAATAAAAATGTTAAATGTTTAACATTTAAATTAAACACTGGCATTACAAACTTCTACAGAGCATTAATTCATTGTAGATTTTCCTGATATATAATACACTGTGCAATTTCCACTATAAAATTTAATGGAAATATAAAAATTGAAAATAGAGCCATAAAATCACTCTGCACCTCCATGTCATCCAGCTTCTGGCTCTGTCTATCCACGAGGCTTCCAAAGCACCCAAAGACATACCCAAAACATCAGTGGAAATGACCATTGCTGAGGCCTTGAGAGCTATGTTGTTCTAGTGCGGGCTTGTCTGTTCTTGGTACTTTTACAGTAGGTAGCTAGTCAGACATAAGCAGGGCAGGAGAGCCCCTGCAACCACCAGGAATGTCAGAGAACCATCAGGTGATGGTCAGGTGGTTACTAACCTGTCTCGCTAAAATAATAATTGGTCACATCTGGTGCTAGGGAACGGCTGTCTCCCAACAGATAGACAACACCTGAAATTGATGATCAGTAGCTTCCCGATAAGCTTTCGGGAGTTAGGCGAGTGGGCTCAAGCATGCACACTAACAGGCAGAATGGCAGAGTTTAACTGGCAGATGATCTTCCTCTAGCAACACTGGACTGGTAAGGGAACAAAGCCTCATGTGAGCCTGTGCGCAACTTCAGTAAACACTACACATGCAGCACCTCCCAGGTGCTGGCAGACCACTGCACATACAGACAGTCCCATGGGAAGAATCAGAGGAGGAGGAGTGCAACCCCCAGAACCATACCAACGTATAAAACCCCCAAGTGAAAGGTCAAACCACGCACTTGAATCCCTCAAGTCACCCATTTGGTCCTCTTCCAAGTGTACTTTACTTACGTTCCTGCTCTAAAACTTTTTAATGAACTTCCACTCCTGTTCTAAAACTTGCCTCTCACTCTGCCTTATGCTTCTTGGCCAAATTCTGTCTTTTGAGAAGGCAAGAATTGAGGTTGCTGCAGACCCATATGGATTTGCTTCTGCTATCAGTACAATGGGTCCTAATCAGAATGTAAATGCATATCACCTTGTCTAATAACACTCCTGTGAATGAATATTAGGTCAATTAAAAATGAGCAATATAAATTAACATGTTTATTGATAGGGAGTATTTAGACTTAACAAAAATAACTCCAAGATAACGTTATACACTTAATTTCAATTGTCAAATTTTAAAAATCAAAAAATAAAATTAAGATTCATTCAAAAGGATCCATTACAAGAATTTAAGTTAAAACCAACCATCTAAAATAAAATGGATGAAGAAAATATTAAAGTAGCAATAAATATGAAAATCAGAGAAAATTATGAGCTACATTGATGAATAATTAAAATTCTTTGAAACAATGTATAAACTTCTAGAAACAGAAATAAGAGATAAAATGAAAAGACACAAAAATAAGAATCAAATAATGTTATAACTGGGGAAATAGGGATTTGAAACAATGTAATAGATACCAAGCATAGTCAGATGCTAATTTTGAAAATACTGAAATCAATACTTTATAAAACATAAGCAAACAGGCATATTATTTTATTAATATATAAATATGGTAATGGTGTATGTGCATTTGTGTGTGTGTCTGTTTGTGTGTATTTGTGTGTTTGCATTTGAACACTAGCTCAGGGATAAAAAACTTTACTTTATTATTTCATATCTTATTGAGGTGCCTGGCACTTATCTAAACAGTCAGTAAGCTTTATCTCATTTAATTTTTTTTTAATTATGGCAAGAACACTTCATGTGAAATCTACTCTCTTAAACATTTTTAAGTGCACAGTACAGCATTATCAACCATAGGCACAGTGTCATATAGTACATTTCTAGAACTAAATCATTCTGTGTAATTGAAAATTTCTATCCATTGAACAGCAACTCCCAGTGGTATACTTACCGATCCCATTTAGATAGCAACTCCCCCTGGGAAACCTACTGATTTTAAAAGGTAAAAACGGAACCCAATTATCTCATTTTTGGGAGCCTGAATCCTAGCAGCCCATCACTGACATAGATGACTAATCCATAAGGTAGATTTTCATTACAAAGCCTTAATCACTAGCCCAAGCGCTTTCAGTCCCAGAACAGTACAATCCCGCTCTATTTCTCAGGTCAACACACTCTCCTATGCCTCAAAAGTCCTACTCCAAATGATCACTTCTGTCCTCATACCCCTGATCCCCACTCACTCTTAGAAGACGAACCCAGCCTTTTACTTAAAAGATAGGTTAGAATTCACCAGAAAGAACCACCTACCTTCCTAATAACGTGTATTCTTCCCACATCTACCTGTCTCCTCTCCTATTGCAATAGAGACGCAAATTCTTCCCACAAGACTAATTTGCAACTCTGCTTTGGAATCCAACTACCCTTATTTCATCAGGAACACTATATGTGATAGGTAAGTGGATGTCAACCTGACTAGGCTAAGAGATGCCCAGATAGCTGGTAAAACATGATATCTGAATGTGTCGGGAAGAGGTTAGCACTTGAATCCGTAGAATTCGAGGAAAGAAGTTCCATCCTCACCAGTGTGAGTGAGCATCATCCAGTCCCTTGAGGGCCTGAGTAGAACTAAAAGGTAGAGAAAGGGCCAGGCATGGAGGCTTACGCCTGTAATCCCAGCACTTTGAGAGGGCGAGGTGGGCAGATCACCTGAGATCAGGAGTTCAAGACCAGCCTGGCCAACATGATGAAACCGAGACTACTAAAAATACAAAAATTAGCCAGGCATGGTGGTGCACACCTGTCGTCCCAGCTACTCAGGAAGCTGAGGCAGGAGAATCACTTGAACCTGGGAGGCAGAGGTTGCAGTGAGTGGAGATTGCACCCCTGCACTCCAGCCTGGGTGACGAAGTGAGACTCCGTCTCCCAAAACAAAGGTAGAGAAAGGGCAAATGCATTCCCTCTTCTTGAGCTGGGACATCTGCCCTCTTCTGCTTTGGGACATCTGTGCTCCCAGTCAGTCCTCAGACTTGCACTGAGACTTCTACCACTGGCTTTCCTGGGCCTCCAGCTTGCAGAGTGCAGACTGTAGACCTTCTCAGCCTCCATAGCTGCATGAGCCAATTCCCTCACTAAATGACTCTCTAGACAGACAGACAGGTAGATACACAAATAGATATGTCAGTAGATCAATAGATTCTATTTGGTTCTGTTTCTCTGTAGAACCCTGACTAATATGGTCAGCTCTATTTATGTTCATTGGTATATTCCATCTTTGTCTTTCATCTGCAAACTTTCTATTGTTTTATAAATCATTCACAACACTTCCATTTAAACAGTCAAATCCTTCCTTAACTTTGCATCTGTCTCTGGCCTGTGGCCTCCTGCTGCCTGTCTTCCATGGACAGACTCCCAAGGTAACATTGGGTACTCACTGCCTTCCTTTTCATCATCTCTTCTTTCCTGGCCCACCGCTGCCAGCCTGTGAAGAGCATCACATGACAGGGCGACTTTCCCCCATCAGGAGGATCACTATGTAGCTAAGGCCAGAAGTCCCTATTTTGTAATAAGAATTTTTATTGCATTTTTTTCTGTTGCATAAGTTGGACACGATCCCTATAGACACTTTAAAAGAGACAAGCAAAATGACAAATAAAAATCCATCACAATCTCGATTACATTCCGTTAGGTAATTTCATTTTGTTCACCTAAAATTTTATGGGGACCTTCTCTTCCTATTATTAAATATGTGGTTGTAATATCATTTTTAAAGATCAGTGTCATGCAGGTAGAGTATAGCTTACATAATCAATACCATACTGTTGGAAACATACATTATTTTGCTTTTATGTTCAGTGCCTTGAAGAACATCATTGCAGATGAATAATCACATTCCTGGGTCATTTCCTATTCCTAAAGCTCACTGCATTTCACTTCTGAGCAACACTCAGAACAGGTGACCATTCTCCCAGAATTACTGGCTCCTTCACTTTGATGGGCCAGTGTCCTTAAGTTCTTCCCTTGTTAGTCACTGCTGCTTTCCTCTTCTTTAGGTCTGACCTCCATCTTTTCATCTAGCTACACTTTATAGCTTGTTGATGCCGTATTTACTTAGAATTATGTTTAATTATTTATGTGAATTGGTGCACAATCCCATCACTTTATTAAGTTGCTTCCTCTGGCTGGTGCACGATGGGCGAGATGGTGGATTCCAAGGTTCTGAGCCCACAGAAGCACCCACTTCACTCAAACATTGATCCATTGATCTGACTTGGTGTGATATGTGACCCATGTTGGTGGGTGAAACACAGTGAGCCCTTGGTGATCCTGGTGACTGAGGCCCTACAGTCAGGAAGGGCAACCTAGTATCCAGAGCTTGCTGCAACCTCAGTCAAAATAACTCACTGCCCTTGACAGGGTGGGAGAAATCAATATAGTCCACTTTCTCCCAAGTGCCGGTTGCCACCTCAATCAGTGCGCCCAACTCTGTTTATAAACCCATCCAGAGCAGCACCGGGGGACCTCATAACACAGGCTCACTGATACCGACTCACCACGCCAGGGCCCAGTGCACCACAGGGGAAGTTCTGATTTTGCCTTCTCTAGGTAACAGCCAGATATGGGCCTGGTTACCAGCAAAAGTAAATTATCTTATCTTGGTATATGTGGTTTCTCCATTTTGTGTCTTTGATCTCTTATGGTGTTTTCAGTCAACCAACCTAGTGCCTGGTAGTGAGTGTTGGTTTCAAGGTTATAGCAGGGTTCCAGTATCAAAGTAATACACAAAAATAAAGATTTTCATGATGGTGTGTAGCATGACTAAGGAAAAAATTACCCCTAGATAATCAGGAATTAGTTCAAACAATTTCTAATGCATAAGCTTATAAAGGCTTCACTCCTTGATAACTTCATGATAGAGAAATTAGTTTTGTTCTGGCAGCTTTTTTAACTCATGAGTTAATAAACCCCATTATAATAAAAATATGGGTAACCACAGGTAACATAGTAACATGTTAAGTACATCAGAGGCTATATGAACAAAAAACAGGTAAATATTGATGTGCAGGTGAGTTTAAATCTGGCCAAAGCAGGAATCTGAAAACCTTCAAAATGCAGCCTCCATACATGAAAGAGGGTTGTTACTGCTGATCCCATGGACATTACATATTATGGGTGACTCTATGCTCCCAAACTGAATAGCTTGAATGAGATAAACCAATTCTTCAAAGACACAATCTACCAAAACTCACACAAGAAGAAACAGAAGAACATTTTGGATGATTCCAAATTTGGAGAATAAAGCTTTTATAAACATCTATGTGGAGGTTTTTGTGTGGACACGTTTTCAACTCATTTGAGTAACTATTAAAGTATGGAAAGAGGATGTTTAGTTTCATAAGAAACAGCCAAACGGTCTCCCAGAGTGGAGTACCATTTTGCAAATGAGTGAGTGTGCCTGTGGATCCAGATTCTTGCTGGAATTTGTGTTGTCACTCTAGATATTCTAGATTACAGACGTTCTAGTACCTACATAGTGACATCACAATTGTGTTTTTATCTGAAACTCAATATTGATCTATGTGGTTGCGCATCTTTCATATGCTTATTTGCTTTCTGCATATCATTACTTCCAGTGGATGAATAAACAAACTGTGACACATGCATGTGATGGAATATTACTCGCTGAGAAAAAATGAGTTATCAAGCCACAAAAAGACAGGGAGAAATTTTCAATGGATATTTCTAAGTAAAGAAGCCAGCCTGAAAAGATCATATACTCTGTGATTCCAACTAGATGGCATCCTAGAAAAGGCAAATTGATAGAAAGAGTATAAAGATCAGTGGTTGCTAGGAGCTAGCAGGGAGTGAGGCAGAAAAGAAGGGGTCCACGGCAGGGGTACAAGGGCTTCTCCATGATAACAACTTGCATCAATGTGGTACCATTTTTGCCACTGTTGAATCAATGGCAAAAAAGAATTCTAGTTTCACTAGAATTATTATTATTCTGCATTGAAACAACTGTGTATTATTTATACTGTAAGAGTGGATACATGACATTATGTAATTTTTAAAACTCATAGAACTGTACAACAAAAGTAATGTATGCTAAGGTAAACTATGTCAGTTCATAATCACATATCAATATTGGTTTATCAGTTGCAGAAAACGTAACACACTGATGCAAGTTCATAATAATTGGGGAAGCCATGTGAAGAGGAAGGGGGTATGTATGGGAACTCTCTATACTTTCCATTTAATATTTCTGTGAACTTAAAACCTCTTTGAATAATTTTAGCAATTTTTACAAAGTAATTTATTAAAAAATACAGTATCATCTGAGAAATATTCAACAGTTGCCTGACAGTTCCTGTGTTTACCAGCCCGTTAAAAAATGAAACAAAAATGAATACCAGCTAGAGCCAGGTTATCCAAGTGGTTTTCCTTAAAAGAAGTTAAAATGATATAATTCTAAAAATAGCATAATAGCTTAAAAATTACAAAGCTTTTCAGAAAGTTTGAGAAAATTATATAAGATAAAGAAAACCTGCCTGAAATTGTTTAGCCATTCATGCAATGACTAAATAACTTCCAAGACAATTTCAGAAACATCTGAATAAACCCGGAGTGAATTAGAGCCAAGTAATGCTGAAATATATCGACGTTGTTAAATATAATGCATATACATTCTTTCTTGATATTAGAAATAGGTGTGACTATTTTGTGTCAACTCCATTTCCTATATTAAAGAGCTGAACTCCAGGACTTAGCTTGGACTCTGCAAAATTTCTTTTCTACACCTGTCTTTTCCATACATCTTTTGCCATTGTACTGCCATCTTGGTTGCTTTCATTTATGATTCCTCTATAAGTACCAACTCTTGCCCTTGACTCTATATTAAGGTAAAATTCTTTTAATGAAAATATTCAAATAATATATACTCCTCAGAAGAATGCAAGTCTTCGTAAACATCCACATGAAGAGAGGAATGGCTAAGATCAATAACAGTGTACTTTTATTTTTTTTCTTTTTTATTATACTTTAAGTTCTAGGGTACATGTGCATAACGTGCAGGTTTGTTACATATGTATACTTGTGCCATGTTGCTGTGCTGCACCCATCAACTTGTCAGCACCCATCAACTCGTCATTTACATCAGGTATAACTCCCAGTGCAATCCCTCCCCGCTCCCTGCTCCCCATGATAGGCCCCGGTGTGTGATGTTCCCCTTCCCGAGTCCAAGTGATCTCATTGTTCAGTTCCCACCTATGAGTGAGAACATGCGGTGTTTGGTTTTCTGTTCTTGTGATAGTTTGCTAAGAATGATGGTTTCCAGCTGCATCCATGTCCCTACAAAGGACATAAACTCATCCTTTTTTATGGCTGCATAGTATTCCATGGTGTATATGTGCCACATTTTCTTAATCCAGTCTGCCACTGATGGACATTTGGGTTGATTCTAAGTCTTTGCTATTGTGAATAGTGTGCAATAAACATACGTGTGCATGTGTCTTTATAGCAGCATGATTTATAATCCTTTGGGTATATACCCAGTAATGGGATGGCTGGGTCATATGGTACATCTAGCTCTAGATCCTTGAGGAATCGCCATACTGTTTTCCATAATGGTTGAACTAGTTTACAATCCCACCAACAGTGTAAAAGTGTTCCTATTTCTCCACATCCTCTCCAGCACCTGTTGTTTCCTGACTTTTGAATGATCGCCATTCTAACTGGTGTGAGATGGTATCTCATTGTGGTTTTGATTTGCATTTCTCTGATGGCCAGTGATGATGAGCATTTTTTCATGTGTCTGTTGGCTGTATGAATGTCTTCTTTTGAGAAATGTCTGTTCATATCCTCTGCCCACTTTTTGATGGGGTTGTTTTTTTCTTGTAAATTTGTTTGAGTTCTTTGTAGGTTCTGGATATTAGCCCTTTGTCAGATGAGTAGATTACAAAAATTTTCTCCCCATGGATGTGAAGGGCTGACTGGAGGGGTACGGGTATGTGTGTGTGTGTTTATAACCTGAAACGTAATTCTAAATATCATAATCCTTAAGAAAAGGTTTTATTTTTAATCCTGGGAATGTTTGTGTTTTTACAACTCTGCGATGATTTTTCCTATAAGTATCAGCTCAAAATTCTACAGAGAGAGAGGTAGCTGTGGGGATGGCTCCCAGCCTCACCACTACTGCCCAGGGTGACCTTTGGCTCCTCACTTGCACTCTCCAAGCCTCTCTGTTTCCATCTTTAAAATGGGAATACAATCTCACTTACTTTTCCAATGTTATCACTGGATTCAGATTTTGCAGTGTACTTTAAATAGAGGTCATCATCATAGTTCTGAAAACTAACTAGAGTAATGCTTGAATGTACAAGGTTTCACTTCTGAATCCAGTGATAACATTGGAAAAGTAAGTGAGATTGTATTCCCATTTTAAAGATGGAAACAGAGAGGCTTGGAGAGTGCAAGTGAGGAGCCAAAGGTCACCCTGGGCAGTAGCGGTGAGGCTGGGAGCCATCCCCACAGCTACCTTTCTCTCTGTAGAATTTTGAGCTGATACTTATAGGAAAAATCATCGCAGAGTTGTAAAAACACAAACATTCCCAGGATTAAAAATAAAACCTTTTCTTAAGGATTATGATATTTAGAATTACGTTTCATGTTATAAACACACAGACACATACCTGTACCCCTCCAGTCAGCCCTTCACATCCATGGGTTCTGCCTCTGCAGATTCAAACAAGGATGGATAAAACATGTTTGGGAAAACCAAGAATGACTAAGTCTGCACTGAACATGTACAGACATTTCTCTTGTCATTATTCCCTAAGTAATACAGCATAGCAACTACTTGCACAGCTCTTATATTGTATTATGTATTATAAGTAATCTAGAGATAATTTAAATTATACTGGAGAACATGCATAGGCTATATACAAATGTTATACCATTTTGTGTCAGGGACCTGGGTATTTGTGGAACTTGGTATCTGTGGGAGATCCTGGAACCAATCCCCCACAGAGACCAAGAAGTGACACTATAAGGATTCACAACATGAATTATAATTGGATTTTCCCCATTACTCCACAAAATACAGCTTAATTAATTTACAGGTAAACTTTTAGTGCAGATATGTTAGTTAGGTGAGATAGCTGATATAATAAAAAGCAATTAGAGTAAACAATGTGATCATTAGGGAAATGAAAGCCTGACAGGATGTAAGTTTAGGGTGAGGGCTGATGGTGATGGAGCAACAACCCAATATATGTTTCCACATTTCTTGATGTTTAAGGAATTCCCTAGTGACTTTGGTTAGACATCTTTTGTGTGTGCATAAAGAGAACACTTAAACAAGCAGTACACTAATGACTACATTTTTGAATTATTGCTATTTTATAACACCGATTAATACCAAGAGCTACAATTAACTTGGAAATTGTTTTGATGAAACATGATATTTGGAAACCCAGTAGCTGGTGCAATTGGAGGGCTGCAGAAATAAGTCGTGACCAGTGACCATGGTCAGCTTCTCTTCAAGAGCTTCCACTTCCTACAGACACGCACTGTAAGGCTTCACTTGAACTTCCTGCCCTAACATAAACTGGACTACTAGAAGAGGACTTCTTGAACCTTAATATGCATACAAATTACTAGAAGTTCTCATTAAAATGCAGAGTCTAATCAATAGGTCTGAGCTGGAGATCTCTGACTCTGCATCTCTGAAATGTACCCAGATGGAGCTGACAGAAAAATACAGGACACCCAGGTGATTTTGAATTTCAGATACTCAATGAAAAATATACAACCTTTTTCTATGTATATCTGAAATATAAAATTATCCTGGTGTCTTGTGTTTTTATTTGCTGAACTTGGTAACTCTATTCCCAAGTTATGGGAATGCTCCTGGACCAGGGCCATACACTGAGAGCAACCCTCTGGAATTCACATGCCTTCAGAGAACAGGCAGGGGAGCATAAAATGGTGAAGCCACCAGACTTAGTTTATTAGAGAGTGATATGGTTTGCCTCTGTGTCCCCACCCAAATCTCACCTTGAAGTGTAATAATCTCCATGTGTCATGGGGGGTACCTGACGAAAGGTAATTGAATCAAGGGGGTTGGATTTTCCTGTTGTTCTCATAACACTGAATAAGTTTCACGTGATCTGATGGTGTCCTAAAGGGGAGTTTGCCTCAACACGCTCTCTCTTGCTTGCTGTCATGTAAGATGTGACTTTTGCCTTCTCCCATGATTGTGAGGCATCTCAAACCATATGGAACGGTGAGGCCATTAAACCTCTTTTAAATTTCCCAGTCCCATGTATGTCTTTATTAATAACGTGAGAACAGACTAATATGGAGTCTTGGGTCAGTATATTAGACAGACATAATAATAAGTGCATGCTAACCTAGCGATGGATCCACAAAATACATGAGGGAGAATCGAAAAAGAAAGACAATCAATTCAACAATTATGGTCTGATATTTCTTTATTCTTTTTCAGTAATAGGACAATAAGACACAATCATGAACAATAAAGGTGTATGGATCGTGAAGCAGCTCAGCTGTGACTCTGTATTTACGTGTCTTTCTAAATGTTAGCGTGGTTATCATGGTACACAACATAATATTCTTGGAATTTCCTTAAAAATAAATCTAAGTAAGGACTTTCAGGTTTAGCTCTGACATGCAAAAGGCTTAGAAGTCATCATTCCTATCCTTACAGCAAGACCAATTTGGAGATATGCTCTTGGACCCACTAGAAAATTCAGTTTGCAGAGAAAACCACTACCCTGAAATCTGGACAGATGGTAGCTCCAGAGAGCCACGGCTGAGACGTGTGACTTGGAGGAGAAACCCTGGGGGTCCATACAGTGGTCGGAACATTTAATAGTAAATGGGAGGAACCACTGGAGTGGCATGAGAGTGGGAATCTCCAGGGGACAGCAGTCTCAGGGGGGTCCACACATTTGTGGTCCTTACTTCTGGGAAACTCATCAAGTTCTCACGGTGAAGATCCAAGACCAGAGCCTCTTGGCTCTGGCAGAGCAAATGGAAGAATAACCTTTGTGACGTACACTTAGCACATTCTCTATAGTAAAGGCCCATCAATCAGGGGAGAAGACTTCACCAGAGACGTACCCCAAATGGGGAAAGGGCATTTCTTCCCCTTCATTCCCCTCTAGCTTTCCTAAAAGAAGCTAAGAAACATGAACGTCACAGCCCAAAGACACTGGCCCACCTCCAGCCTAAGATTTAATCACAGGATCATAGGATGCTCCCTTTCCCCACACTTCCCATGATGGTCATGGCTTACCAGCAGGGCTACAGGATAATACCTGGCTTACAGCTGAAAGAGCTGCAAGATGAAGACTCTTTCTGAGGAAGAGTTCGAAGCAAAGCCCAAAGACAGCATGGGAACTAGAAATGAGGCTGGTGGAAGCTGAAGCTGCTGGCATTTATATCTACAGCAAATATTAAACAGCCAAACTATTAGTCAAATAAGCAAAACCTTGCCTGAATTACATGTTTACCAGTTTCTACTCGCTGGTACATCATATTCATTTTGCAGGAAGAAAATTGCAAAGCATGCTAAAACAAGAAAATGGAAAAAAACACAGTCTGAAGAGACAAAGCAAACTTGAGAGCCATATGTAGAGATGACAGATTTTTCTATTATCCAGCAGGAAATTTAAAATAACAGTGATTAATATGGTAAGGGCTCTAATGATGGAAAAGAAATGTGCAAGAGTAGATGAGAAATATAAGTAGAGAAATGGAGACTCTTAGAAACAAACAAACAAAAATCACTGAAATAACCAACCTAATTAAGAAAAAGAATGTCTTTAATGGCCTCATCAGTAGGTTGGGTTTTGTTAGAAATTTTAAAACAAAAGAGAACAATGAAATATTTTATGTATTGAAAATAAAAACAAAAACCCTCAACTTAGAAGTCTATATTTGGTGATAATTTCATTCAAAAGTAAAGAAAAAAAATAGTTTTTCAAACAAAAACTGAGAGAATTGATCCCCAGCAGACCTGCCCTGTAAGAAAACTTTCAAGAAATTTTTAAGGGACAAAAAGAAAAATATCCTTCAGAAATTCATATCTTCATAAAAGAAGATTATTGCAGAAGGAATATGAAGGTAAATATAATCTTTTAAACATAACCATTTGTTTAAAGTAGTAATGGTAGCAATGCATTGGGTGATTATAGTGGATGAATAGGTAAAATGAGTGACAACAGCGCCACAAGGTACAGAAAAAAAAATGGGACTACTCTGGACAGCACCTACACTATCTGCCAAGAGGTATAGTGGCATTTGAAAGTGGATATAGATTAGTAAAAATTAAGTATATTGCAAACTCTAAGGCAATTGCCGAGAAAATAATAAACAAGTATATATGATATAATACAAGAATATAAAACAGAATGATACATAAGGTTAAAACCAAAGAAATCAGATAAAGAGAGGACTAAAGATAACAAAAAAAATAAATGTAATGAATAAAAAATAGTTACAAACATGGCAGATATCAATTCAACTATATCAATGGTCACTTTCAATAGAAATGTCCCAAATTAACCACTGAGCAAAGATGTTCAAAGTGGATGAAAACACAAGACCCTGTTATATTTTGCCTCAAAGATGTCCATTTTAAATATAAAAACAAAGATAGATCAGAAATAAAAGGATAGAGAAAGATAGACCATACTAACACTCACTAATTTAAAACTGGAGAAGCTAAAGTATCTTCATTCCAAGAGGAGTTTGGAACAAGTTAAATTATCAGGGATAGAGAGAGGCGTAATAGTGATAAAGGGGTCAATTCTGTAAGAAGACACGACAACCCTAAATATGTACTTAACATAAAAGCATCAAAATACATGAGGCAAAACTAGAAGAACTGAAAGAAAAAATAGACAAATCCACAGTTATAGTTGGAGGCTTCAACACCATGCCTTCAGTAATTGATAGATCAAACAGATCAAACAGGCCAAAAGCATAAAATTGACCTGAGCAGGACTATTCATTGACTTGATCTAATTGACATTTAGAGAATACTCCATCCCAAATTGGCACAATTCATGTTGTTCTCAAGCTCTTAGGGAGCATTCACTAATATATTCCATGTTCTGAGTCATAAAACACATTCTAAAAAATTTAAATTGACAGAAATCATGCAACATATTGTCTTAGAACACAACAGAATCAGACTAGTAATCAACAGAATCAGACTAGTAATCAACATAAAGATAGCTGGAAAATCCAAAATATTTGGAGATTAAACAACGCATTTCTAACTAACACATGAATTCAAGAAGTCTCAAGTCCAGGCTGGACTTAAACTCCAGGGCTCAAGCAATCCTCCTATCTCAGCCAAGTAACTAGTACAACTTAAATTATGGCTTAAAAATATTTTTAAATAAATGAAACAAAAATACAGCTTATCAAAATTTGTGGGATCCAGCACAAACACCACTTAGAAATTTATAGCATTGAATGTATGGATTAGAAAAAGAAAAAATCTACAATCAATATTACGTCTTAGAAAACTAGAAAAAGAAGATAAATTTAAGTTGAAGCAATTATAAGAAAAGAAAGCAAATATTGGGAGAAAATCAAGGAAACTGAAAACAAAAAAAAATACAGAAAAATAAAAAAGCTATTTTTTACAAAGATCAATAAAATTGATAAATCTGTATCCAAGATAACCAGAAAAAGAGAGACACAAATAAGTAATATTAGAAATGAAAGAGGGACATCACTACTAATCTCATGGATAATAAAAGGGTAATAAGGGAATATTGTGAACAATTCTATACCCTCAAACATGATCATATAGGTGAAACACCAATTCCTTGAAACACACAAACTACCAAAACTGAAGAAACAGATAATCTGAAATCAGCGTTTGTCTATTGCAGAAATTGAAACAATAATTATTTACATTATCCAAAATAGAATCATAGATTTATGATTTAACGGGTGAATTCTACCACACATTTAAGGAAGAAATATGACACCAATTCTCCACAATTTCTTTCATCAATCTTGGAGAAAGATTATATATCTATATAAATGTAACAAAATAGTTCATAAAGAAACGCACAGGAATAGAATCAGTTAGGTTTACTTCTCTTTGACAAAGAACAAAAGGCAAAGGATACTTTTCAACAAATGATGCTGGAACAATTGTACTTCCATATGACAAAAAACAGACAAAGATTATAAACCTTTACACAAATTAACTCAAAGTGGATCATGGGCCTGAATGTAAAGCAAAGAATGATAAAATATGTATAAGAAAACATGGGAGAAAATCTAGATGGCCTTGGGTTTGGAAGCATGATATATGTAAGGAAAAATTAATTATTTGCAGTTAATTAAAAGTTAAAACATCTGATCTGCAAATCACAGTGTTTCAAAAATGAAAATCAAGCCATAGACTGGGAGAAAAGATTTACAAAATGAGTATGTAATACTGGACTTGTATCTAAAATATACAATGCTTAACATTTAATAAGAAAACAAACAACTCATTTAAAAAATGAGCAAAAGATCTGAACAGACACCTCATTAAAGAAGATGTATAGCTGGCAGATAATCATGAGACAATAGTCAATATTATCTTTTATCAGGGAACTGCAAATGTAAGATAATGACACATCTCTGCACATCTATTAGAATGTCTAAAATCAAAAATATTGACAATACCCCTTAATGGCTAGGATTTAGAGTAATAGCAACTCTCATTCATTTCTAATGGAAATGCAATATGGTACAGCCACAGTGGAAGGCAGTTTGGCAATTTTTTAAAAAAGCTAAACATAACTTTGCCATTCAACCCAGCAATCAAGCTCCCAGGGACTTATTCAATAGGTTTGAAAACCTATGCACACACAAAACTTGCGTGCATGCAGATGTTTCTAGCAGTTTTAATCAGAATCATTAAGAACTAGAAAAAACCAATACATCCTTCAATTGGTCAAGGGACATACAAACTCTTGTATATTTATAAAAGGCAGTATTCAGTAGCAAAAAGTGAGCTATCAAGCTGTGAAAACACATATGTAGCATCTTCAATCACATTGCCAATTAAAATAAGTCAAACTGAAAAGGCTGCATCATTATGTGATTCCAATTATCTGACACTCTGGAAAAGTTAGAGATAAAAAGATCAGCAGTTTTCATGGGACTGGAAGAGGTAAGGAGAGCTACCAATGTGTTCACATATGGGGATTCTTTAAGGCAGTGAAATTCTTCTGCATGATAAGTAAAATGATGGATAGAGGGCATTACGCATTTATTAAAACCCATATGTCTTTACAGCACACAGTTGATCTTAACATATGCAAATTTAAAAAATATGAGAAGGTAAGAGGATTCTAGAAAGGAAGGCATAATGTAACAAGAGAATCTGTCTCTATTACAAATGTATGAAACGACGTGACAAAGGTGGTGAGGGAAAAGGTGCCGACCTACATTAACCTTGGAAATGAGTGGAAACTGGTAAGACTAAAAGCAAAAGGAACTGTACATAAGCACGCTTATTATGGTTGGTGAAGTGATTTCCTACATGGCTACAGTTAACAATTCCAATATTTCTATACTATATACTGGTATTGAATTACTAATTAAATGCATGTGGAAAATAGAAATCTGCTTTCTCACTTTCAGTGTGAAAGTTTACAGAGAAAGGAGAGGCTAAAATGATCCATGTGATCATGCATGAGGTCGAGACGTCATCAGTACCAACTCATCAGTACCGAGCCATCAGTACAAACTTACCTGTATAGATACAGATGATTATATATGGAAATATTTATAAATAAGTTTTTATAAAAAGGTTGTAGGTATATGTCACTCCTTTTCTAGAAGCTGAGGGGCCCATAATCAATGATACTCTATTAAAAATGAGTGCACTTAATGACCAAGTCTTGTTTTCTAATATCAGACTCCACTAGAACCAGGGTTCCTTGGAGAACTGGCTGGTTCTAGGACTGAAGGGAATTCACAAGATGAGTCTAGAGTGTCTTACAGTGCCAGAAAGGAAGAAATTGCTCAACACACACACACATAGTGCCAGTGGTAAGTCAAAGGGACACAAGATCTGATGGCAAGGATTTCCAGAGTCAAGGAGGCACAATTTAACAAAATATATAAAACAGTAGAATTATAACTTAAAGTGTAAAATATATATCCAGGAGTCCATACAGGTTTAAATAAATGACCCAATTAATTAATAGTTGAAAATAGAAGAACTCCAAATGAAGTAAGATTCCAAATAACTTTTGTAGCTCTTCTTCCCTCAATGAGATGGAGTGTGCCTCTCCACTACTGAATGTTTGGGGTGCATGTGGTAATTTTCTTCGAAGAGAATGGTATACAAACAGGGGAAGAGAAACTTTATAGTAGAAATAACTGACAAACAGTGCCATGGCTAGGTGGCCAAGGTCAGTATCAACATTGATAAGTAATATATATAATATGTACTTTTGATTTAAAGAGATAAAAGTGGCAGTTTAACTCTGTGATTTTCCTCCCAAATGACCATAACTGCAGTCTATGAGGAAGAAAACACACAAAAAATCTCAATTTGATGGATTTCTACAACATACTAGATCCGCAATTCTCAAATAGTTGAGGTCATCAAAATAGTGAAAACCTGAGAAAATCCCACAGGCAAGAGGACCCTAAGGAGGTAGGGCAACTAACTGCAGTGTGATGCTTTGGGTGAAATCTCAGAACAGAAGGTGTGAGTTAAGCAAGGACTAAGAAAATCTCAATTAAGTATGAACTTTAGTTGAAAACAATGTATTATTATTGGACTATTCATTGGAACAAATGTCCACACCAGTGTAAAATGTTACTGTTAGGAAAAGCTAGGTGGGGAGTACCTGGGAACTCTCTGTATTATCTGTAACTTTTCTGGAAATCTAGAACTGTTCGAAAATTAAAAATTTATTAAAAGAAATAATCCCAAATATATATTTTCCCTGTGAAAAACAAGGCTAACTGGTAAAAGGTAAGCATTGACTTTTTCAAACCCATCTTCTACATTTGAGAATCATATTGAGGCAAGCAAGTAAATCAATCTTTCTCTCTGCTCATTCTGTTAGGTTTTCCTTATAATGGCTTCCATAATACCCTAGAAGGGTACCAGGGTCCATGCTGTGATAATCCACACAAATAATTACTCCCCAATTAAATCAAGATGCTTAGAATATTTAACAGCCTTCATCCTCTGGTGTGGATTGAATTTATCTTCAAGAATACTTTGGATAAGGCAAAGCCTGTAGAGAGATAAACACTCAGTAGCTATCTTGTGCTCATGGCAGAAAGTCCAGGAGAGCTCCAGGAGCCACAAACCCAGGAGGTCACGCATCCAAACCAACTCCAGCAACTGATCCTCCCAGGCTCATTGTCACAAAAACAAAAAAACAAAAACAAAAACAAAAAAAACCCAAAACACTTTTTGTGGTTGTATGACCTTAACTGACTGAATGAAATACCCAACCAGTGTATACATCTGAACCATCATTTCAAACCACCAGGAAGTTTATGCAGTTCTCTGGCCTATGTGTGTCTCCTGCCCATATGCCTTGCTCTTGCTATTTCTTGACTGAAACATATTTATGTGGAGGGTTCACCTGATAAACACCTGATGTCCTGTGAAGGCAGCCTCGTAGGAATGCTGGCTCCCACCTTTGTCCCAACACCACTCTTCACAGACTATTATCTTAGCACCTGCCATGATTAATTTCATGGACATCCTCAA
Organism: Chlorocebus sabaeus; assembly: GCF_047675955.1. NCBI lineage: Eukaryota > Metazoa > Chordata > Mammalia > Primates > Cercopithecidae > Chlorocebus > Chlorocebus sabaeus. The sequence continues at coordinate 6,526,422 of NC_132911.1, read as the reverse complement.
TAACCTCCCCTACTAGTCATATGTTTATAAAGGTCAAAGAATTTTACTTATTATTTTTTCCACATTGTCTAATATATGAGATGTAAGCAACCCGAACATATATATTTGCTAAATTAATGAAGGTGCTTAATTTAGCAAATTAATACATGTACTTATATTTGTACTTATTTTTCTGTTTTCTGTCTATTCAAATATTCTTGATAATAGAATAATGAAAGTGTTCTCCATTCCATACATCACTTTTTTTTTTTTTTTTTATGATAAGGTCTTGCTGTGTCTCCCAGGCTGGAATGCACTGGTGTGAACATAGCTCACTCCAGTATTGAGCTCCTGGACTCAAGCAATTCTCTTGCCTCAGCCTCCAAAGTAGCTAGAACTATAGGTGTGCACCTCCACATATGGCTGATTTTTTAAAAAATGTGGTAGAGATGGGGGTCTTGCCATGTTGCCCAGGCTGGTTTGGAACTCCTGGTCTTAAGCAATCTTCTTGCCTCAGTCTCCCAAAGCACAGGGATCACAAGCATGAGCCACCAGACGGTCCGGTACACCAATTTTAACAGAAAGAAGATGAGCTGATTTTTATTTTAGCCCTTATGCTATTTTTTCCTAGCATGTATATGTGTCCAACACATGCGTGCACACACACAGACACATCCCAACCTAGCAATAAACAAAATGAATTTACCTTAGTGCTTAACTTGTTCACAAACATGTTCAGTATTTTCAGAAGGATGGTAATAGCACTTACCTTCTTGGGTCTATTTACTTACAAATTCATTCATTATAGAAAGAAAATGATCCTGTCACATTTAATCTGTAGATTCTCTGAATATAGACATGTAAATTTTGAGGAATGCATTGATTTCAATAAGCTGCTATGAAAACCAATAATTTGGATGTCTCATGGAGCTCACTAAATGTGATGTTTGCACACTTCAAATCTCATTCTCACAAAGCTTCAGCAATAAAAACTCCTAAACCAAGTAAAAATATATTTTTTATAAATGTTTCATTTATTTCAAATAATATTTGACTTAAAAAGCTACAATTTGTTAGAAGAATTTTAACATTTAGATTTTCTCATAACATAATTGGATCTGTTTGTCCAACATTTTATTAAATACTTAGTAGCATTTTAAAATAGATTTCGTACAGTGTGCCTATTGTATTCCACTAGAATTTTTAAAATATGTGCAATCAAATCTAGTTAATTTCCCTTGAAAATGTGTAAATTATTTTAAATATACCAATTATCAAAAACACATCTTTAAATTTGAACAGTAATACAATTTCCTGACCTAAACATCTTTTAAAGGCTAAGTGACTAGCTGTAAATGTTAAGTCAAAACAGAAATAAAAATGAGAATTAATCTTTTACTGCATTTTAAAAGGACATCTTTCATGAAGTTTTAGATATTAAGTTATCTTCTTATCAGTCTCTGGAGTGATTAACTTTGAGTGATATATACTTTTGGCTCAGCTACACATTCGAAATAATTTTAAAAGTTATGATATCTTTTTAAGCAGCTGTAATTTTAATGTGTAGTCCATCAAATCTGACATGAATTAGGCAAGAGCTACACCAACATATTGTGTTGTATTATTTTACATTTTGCGATATGTATCAATGTCGATAATATCAATATCAAAAAGTTATGTAAGATTTTCAGAAATTAACTACAAGTGCAAAAGGCAAGCCAAGTGAAGACACCTGTTGGACTAAGATTTGACAAAGCTGTAGTGACTGCACAGGAACAGAGCTTCTCAGTTACGACTCAAGAGTGGCTGAGAAAGAACGCCACATGGGCACCACCCAAAGGCGGATCATCCTTCAATTTCCAACAGTAAAGGAAATATCCAGCCACAAAGATCTTCCAGCATTGAAGCAAGAATTACAATAACCAACTTATGTCAGAAACAAGTGCGATCATGAGGTTTGGATCTTCAGCTACCAACCACGCTCCATGAGCCTCAGGTAGGAATAATTCCACAAGCACAGCTGACCTGGAGGAATTGCTTTCAAGTATGAATATCCTAAAACTTCCTGAAGCTCCATAAAAACTTCAAATGTGATGGGCACTTATGTGCAAAGACGTGTACAACTTGTAAAACAATCCATTTTCTTAAAGTGTAAGGATAGAACAATTTTTTTAAAATCCTCTACATAAGTTAATATAATGATGAAAATGATGAGTAAGAAAGTCTGGTTACCAAAAAAGTTAAGTAGAGTAATTCCTGTAAAGTCCCTTCAGTACAGAAATGTCCTTACAAATATGAAGTGTGTGCATTCTGATATAAGTCTGAAATGATATACCTCATAGGTATTAAGTTGTCACTATTAGTTGTTAAAATATTGATTTTATTTCCACAGTTTTGCTTACCTGTATCTTGTTTATATTTATTTATATAAAATTATAATTTAAATCTTTAAAAATAAATCTTATATAAAAAAATTTGAAGCAGACTATTTTTTGCATCAAAGGACTCACTAGAATTACTTTAAAGATCTTCTTTAGCAAATTAAAATTATGTTTTGGTACCTAATATTTGAATTATATAAGATTCCTAAAGGGAAGATGGATTGGGGCTAGATTGTATGGGTGAATATGTCTCTTACGTAATTGAAGATTCACGATTTAAAGGTCAAATTATTTGTTAGTAGCTTGGATGGAAATCTCTCTAAATGCAATAGTACCAGCTCCTTATCTGTTGTTCAAATTATTAAAAAATGAACTGTTTGTTCTCATTGTGGATATTATTCTCTTGTACTATAATATGAAGACCCTTAAAGGCAAGTGTGGAGACCGTATGAGGCACTGGTTAATGCTACTGCTCTAAATGGCTTTTAAATGAAAGAGATTTTGCTGTCTGCCCAGTCTATATCGTTTACAGGCTTATCTGAGCCATCTCCCCAGATCCTGGACCTGCTTAGGGCATCTGGGTCCTAGCGGTAGGTGCACCAGCTGTTTGAAAGTGTGAGTGGCCAAAAGATTTTAGAATGATTTATGCCAAAATGATAGCACACTACTGTCACAAGAGCTGCCAGAAATGATGCAGACATACAAATATCTGACTCACGCAGACATAGAAAAAGAAATTCGCCCCTTTCTCTCCATACGTTTAGAGAAGGACTCATTCTTTTCATACTGAAGATTCAAAGCAGGGCATCCAATCATCTCTTTTGTGTGAGACAGAGACAGTAACCCAAACTTCTAAGGATATCTATTCTCATTTTCTCCAGGGCCCCACAATTTTGCTAAACACAAGACCTCATGGCTCTCAATTCCAAGAGAGAAGTAAGGCACAGTAACTTAAAGACAATTTACTACCCAAGAAAACCTGTGCATGCACACAGCACAGATACCACCAAAGGTGCTTCACGTCTTATCTCCACGGAGGTTCAATCAGCACAAAGGTCTCTCTGATCTCGAGTATCTGACCACCTTATACCTAACACTGGTGCTCAAAACTAATTGGTTAATAATGATAATCAGCCATCAACATTTTCCCAACTCTCCATAGTAATAAAGTACAAAACCCAGTGAATAAAATCAAATTTATGGAACTTCTGGTATCATTTTGGGTCAAATAGCAACCATCATGTATTTACAAACCAGTCAGGAGGATGAATTTGGATGTGGGAGATGAGTTTCTCCTCCTTCCTTTTGTGGATGGAATCATGGTTCACAAAAGGTAAAGAGACTGGTAAGAGCAGTGTAAGAGCAGTGGAGACAAAAAAAAAAATGGTGTTAGCCACAAGGCCCTTGAAAAACTTAGAGTTAGGCACATTTCAGAGTAATTTTGAACATTAATTATAATCTTTGTCATTAAAAAAACCTTTAAAACCTGCATTAATTTGATGTTCAATGCGTAAGTGGATACCTAGTGGAAGGGTTTGGTTTTAGTAGAAAATTTTCTAAATATATTGGTGAGCAAGGGTAGGACTCAGTTCTGCCCAGCAGCGACACAGCACGTTGAAATGTTCTTCTATAATCAAAACATTGATTCCGTGCAGGCTGTGCTCACACTGACATACTATGAAAGAAATGTCTTCAGAATGCTTGCTATAAGCCTCTAAATCCTTCTTAATGTCTGATTTCTATCATGAGCTAAAAATTTAATTACTCACAAAAACTAAAAGATGAAAAACCTTTTTGAAGATTAAAACTCCTCCTTTTTTTTCTTGCCCTCATACCTGGTCTTTAGCATTATGAATTGATGATTTTATCTGTACAGCCAATGTTAAGTTAAAAACGGAAGGCAAATGTGCCCTAGCTGGACAAAGTTCTACTTTTTCCTCTATTGTTTTCGTGTGGGATTCAGTTGACCATCTACTTTTACTCTCAACAGTGCTCTGGTTTGAGTGATAAATTAGAGGTTACTTAATGTATAGGGTAAGAGTCCTAGATATATTTGGTAAAAGCTTAATAAAAACTTACCAAACCTTGAAGGCTGCTATCCAACAGATTAAGATTCTTACTAGTTTAGGTGAAAAATGATACCACAGCAAAATCACAAGCTTTATTAACAGGAAGCAGCACAGTTTTCTCTTCTCCAACAAGCTGGTTTGCATTAACAAGTGACCTGTCTGTTTTCTTACATGGTGAATGCAGATTAAACTAAAATCTGCAAAGGAGTTTGCGTATTTAATATGTAATGATTCTAGAGATCCTTTTGAGATGAGTTTAGCCTGGGAAAACCTGAGACAGAATGTCAAGTAGATTGAGCTTTTATTCTCTTCGAGAATAAGCTTTTGGGTGCATTCCAGAAATATTGCTATATAATCTCTTTAAGTGTTGATTCAGAGAAAGGAATACTTCCTCTATTAGGAGGTGGCCTAGTTAAATCAGGCTTCATTGAGTATAATCTGAGGCTTTAAGGGAGAACATCACTCAGTGTAATGACTGACTTTAAATGGTGACTGACTGCGTTGTTCTACTTCTCAACTTTCTCATTCTACAGTAAATTATATCGAGATTGTTTAACAAAACTATACAAAATTCTGTTGGAATACTACGTAGTCATAAAAGTAATAAGATCATGTCCTTTGCAGGAAAATGGATGAAGCTGGAAGCCATTATCCACAGGAACAGAAAACCAAACACTGCATGTTCTCACTTACAAGTGGGAGCTGAACAATGAGAACACATGGACACAGGGAGGAGAACACTGGGGCCTATTGGGGTGGGAGGAGGGAGAGCATTAGGAAAAACAGCTAAAGCATGCTGGGATTAATATGTAGGCGATGGATTAATAGGTGCAGCCAACCACCATGGCACGCATTTACCTGTGTAACAAACCTGCACATCCTGCCCACGTACCCAGAACTTAATTTTTTTTTTTAAAGAGAGATGTTCTGGTGTTGTCCTCATAGGTGGAATTTCTGCTTGTTAGGGTACATACATAATGACACACTGTAGACTACTCTCTGAAATATTCACACGTTTAAATAAAAATACATATCATTTTCCTCAGGCTACCATAACAAAATATCAAAAACTGAGTGGTTTAAATAACAGGAACTTGTTGCCTCATAGTCCTGAATGCTAGACATACAAGATGAAGGTGTTGGCCAGGGCAGAGTCCCTCTGGCTTTGGGAGGGAATCCTCCTGTGGCTCATCATAGCCTCTGGTGTTAGCCGGCAATCCTTGGCATTTTTTGGCTTGTAGATGCATCCACCCAGTCACATGGCCATCTTCTCCCTGTGTCTTCACATTGTCTTCCCTCTACGCATTATGTGTTTGCAGATTTCCGCTTTTTATAGACACCAGTCATTGGACCAGGGCTCACTCTAATCCTCTCATCTTAACTCAATAACAATTAGCAATACAGGAAACTTCTCTTCCTCACAATCCACACCACTACTTGTTATTTTCTGGCGTTTCTTGTTCTTTTTTTTTTTTTTAAACCTTGTGGGTGTCTCATTATTTTTGTTTTAGCTCTCTGATTACTATTGCAGTTGATGATCTCTCCAATGACATCCTAGACATCACAACTTCTTTCTTTCTTGGCAACTTCTTTTGATTGACAGTGCTCCTTATAGATGCTAGATATTAATTTATTGTTGGCATCCATTATTGTAAATATCTTCTCCCAATCAATTACCTCCATCTTTCCTTTGTACGCAAAGACTATTGTTGAACACAAATGCTTAATTTTGCTGTTTTTAACTCCAATGATGTATTTACTATGTTTTAAGATTTTTTAAGGCTAACAAATTTGCCTTTACCAAATGGTTATGAAGACATATTGTTGAAATTATTTTCCTCTTAGTTTCAGTTTTATATTTAATGTTTTAATCATCAATTTGTTGAGATTTATTCTGAACAGGTACGATGTAGAGATTCAAGATTAAAATGTGTTTTGGTGAGCTAGTTTCCCATGGCACTTGTCGTTTCTTCAATGGTTTGGGCTGCCACTCAACTCATACACCAAGCCCTCCTACATCCACAGTCTCTTTCTTAGAACTTCGGTTTCATTCCATTAACTTATTTGTCTGTTTCTTTAATTTACTATGTGCTGTGTTTTTCCCACAGCATTTTACATGTCAATATTTGGTAGAGGAATTTTAGTTCCCCTGGCCTTAGTTTTCAAATATTCTTATGTATTTTAAGATGCAGATCATAGAAAAATATACATTGTAGGATCATGTGGATATGAAGATCATTTTTCAACTCCCCTAGAAAAACACACTGCAGAAATTTTCATGGCAATTTCATTGAAATTATTATGAATACAATTGCCCTTATTTATCATATTTTTAACAGAATTTTAATTTTCCCCATAAATTTCTAGTGGATGCTCCATGAAGTCAACTTTTAGCTATTTTCGTGGCTTTTTGTTATTTACTTTCTAATGCATTTCTTAGGATGTTAGTGCTAGGTCTTTTTGTAAATTAATCACATATCTATAAATCTTGCCAAATTCTTCTTAGCTTTGTAATAGCTTATCTCTTAATATTCTGCTAATTATATGAAATTTTCAAACCACATTATATGCTGTGCAAATTATGAAATGTATACCTATATATTTTTTTGCTTTTAAAAACATTTGTGTGCCTTATTGCTCTGCCTAGAACTTACGGTTCTACATTGAATATTCTCTTCTTGTCTTTACTCGTAGGAATATCTGTGACTTGTTATTGAAAATTTCATGATAATACTGAGTATAAAAGTTCTACGTCACATATGCTCTTTGTTGTTGGCTAGTCTGGTGGTCTAATATATATATCTATATATCTATATATCTCACCCTATTGCCCAGGCTGGAGTGCAATGGCATGATCTTGGCTCACTGCATCCTCCGCCTCCCAGGTTCAAGCTGTTCTCCTGCCTCAGCCTCTTGAGTAGCTGGATTATAGTCGTGTGCCACCACACTTGGCTAATTTTTTGTATCTTTAATAGAGATAGTTTTACCGTGTTGGCCAGGCTGGTCTCTAACTCCTCACCTCGTGATCCACCTGCCTTGGCCTCCCAAAGTGCTGGAATTACAAGTGTGAGCCACTGTACCCATTCTACATAATATTAAGTAGGCTTTTATTTTTAATTTTTTAGAATTTCTCAGAGTTAATTTCTGAGAAATTTATTTTTAATTTCTGGGGAACTCTCTTAATTTCTGAGAATCAGTGGGTGAATTGTATCGTTCTTTTCACATATATCAAGAGAGTTGTATCATTTAAAAAAATTAATATGGTAAATTGTATTATAGCATTTTCTGATTTCTAATTAATTTCACTTAGTTATTTTAGTCATCTCTTATAATCATGCTATCCTATATTTTAAATAAATTTGAGTCAGTTATAAGCATTATTATTGTCATAAATTACTTTTGCTTTTTTTTAGTACTCAAATTCAATGAAAAGGAAGAATAAAGACTACCAATAACATTAAGATCTCAATGGATTATTATGGTCTTACTATTTCTTAAACTCTTCTCTAAATCATCTTTCTTTTCAATGATGAGCTATTGTAGATTCTTAAATTATTAAAGTTTTCCACTGGACAAATATGAGCTTCTTAATAGAATGGTAGCTCAGTCCCAACTGCTTAGGAAAGGGACTTATACTCAATTTCTAAGTCCTCAATAATGTTGTGAATATTTATCTTTTCACCCCAATCCCAAGGACATCTCAAAGAAATAACTGTTTGCCAAAAGGCAATTGGAAAATTGTGACTTCTAAATTGGCTATTTCTATGCAAAGTGATTTGGCCTTTTTAGGAGGTGCTGTATTAGGACTTTCTAATTAACTTCAATTTGCAAATCATCGTTGGCTAATTTGCAAATTCTATGTATTAATGTGAGTCAAGAATAGTTAATATTAAGTGTTGTCTAATCAAGTTACAAAAATAATAGGAGAATCATCAGTTTAGTGTTTATTAATACAAAGAACACTTGGAACACAGTGTGGTCTCTGAGCAAAACAATAAATGAGCACAGTCATGCATACCAAAGAAGAAACAGAAAATCCAAACTCTCATCTGAATAAATTGCTCTTAGGAAACAGTTTTAAGCCTGATAAAGGTCCCATACAGGTTTACATAGTAACAGTGACATTCTGTGGCCATTTTTACAATATTTCAGCTCAACTCTCTCATAACAGCCTATAATACTTCCATTGCTATTACCAAAATGCCTAGGATGTGTTTTTGACACATTTTATATATTGAAATAGCAAAATTTTCTAGGGTATATTAGTCCATTCTCACGCTGCTATAAAGAACTGTCTGAGACTGAGTAATTGATAAGGAAAAGAGGTTTAGTTGACTCAGTTCTGCATGGCTGGGGAAGCCTCAGGGAACTTTTTTTTTTTTTTTTTTTTTTTTTTTTTTTTTTTGAGACGGAGTCTCGCTCTGTCCCCCAGGCTGGAGTGCAGTGGCGCAATCTCGGCTCACTGCAAGCTCCGCCTCCCGGGTTCCCGCCATTCTCCTGCCTCAGCCTCCCGAGGAGCTGGGACTACAGGCGCCCGCCACTGCGCCCGGCTAATTTTTTGTATTTTTAGTAGAGACGGGGTTTCACCATGGTCTCGATCTCCTAACCTTGTGATCCGCCCGCCTCGGCCTCCCAAAGTGCTGGGATTACAGGCGTGAGCCACCGCGCCCGGCCAAGGGAACTTACAGTCATGGTGGAAGGCACCTCTTCACAGGGCAGCAGGAGAGAGAATGAGCGCCCAGCAAAGGGGAAAAGCCCTTTATAAAACCATCAGATCTCATGAGAACTCACCCAGTATCTTGAGAACAGCATGGGGGGACTCCCCCATGATCTAATCCCCTCCCATGAAGTCCCTCCCCCAACACATGGGGATTACAATTCATATTACAATTTAACATGAGATTTGGGTTGGGACACAGAGTCAGACCATAGGGTAATATCATAGGGTAATAAGTAGGATTATCCATCATTCTCTCAACATTTATTTATTGAATGACTAATATATTAATATCTACTAGTTACAGTGTTAGGAATTTGAGAATATACAATACTTGTGATATTTTGCTCTATGTTTTTAGTGTATTTATCACCTCCAGGGGATTGTAAAATCCTTGAAGACTGAGGCTCTATTTTTTTACTTTCTTTTACTCTTCTGGATATATTCAAGGTCTGGGACAACTTTGGAATAAGATAAGGGCACAACAAATGCATACTGAAAAGATAACGAATGAAATAATGGAAGACGTATTAAGATACAGTTGGATAAGAACCCAAGTGACATTGTAGTGAGGAATTGGTAGAAAAAAGGCAAACTGAATAATGAGTAAGCTATGAACTATAGCTATGGAGAGGAAAATAGAAAACATACTTTTAATCAGATTTCAAATTTCCCTGAATAAATTACAGTTCCTTAATTCTGATCTCGTAAAAAAACTATCTGATTCTGTCAACTAATGTATAATCCAAATAGATGTTTGAGGTTACAATGATATTAACTTTATCAGAGTTTAGTGTACAATGTTGAATTTTTGAAAACCATTTAATTTTTAATATTTAATATTCATTGGAAGATTTTAATTAGTTTGAAAGCTGGTCAGTGTGTCAAGATCACTAAAACTACACTCCATCCTGAATTAAGAATTTTGCACTTTCATTAAAATTAGGGGTTGGAGAGAAACTGCTTTTAATTAAAGAGCAGAGACTACCAATACCCATTTTTAAACAACAAATCTTTTGAAGATTATGGAAAACTCTACTCTAGAAACCTTTTTCAGAAACAATGACAGAGGTATAGCCAATTGTACACTTAGTTTCAATAGCACCATCTGTTGGGGAGCTGAAACAATGTCAGCCATCAGTGTTAGGTGGATATAATCATTTTGCTAATTGTTTATTAATTTTAAAAAAAGATTGTAAAAATGTCTTTAGGAATTAACATGCATCATCTAATTTGAAGAAATGGCCATTGGTTCAACTATTCTAACCAGTGCTAGGTTGAGAGAAAATCATCAGGAAACATACAATGAGTTGAAGGAGGTATATTGATTATAAGGACAATTGTGTTTCAAGGGCTTATCCTGTTGTCCCTGAAAACCATCAGACTTCAGTTTCACTGCATCAGCACTCCCACATCCCTGGTGACTGCCTTCTCAGGGTCTGGATACCAGGAATGGCACCCAAAAGAGATACACGGACCTCAGAATTCAAAGTACCGTACCAAAAATGTACTGTTTCTTTTAGCCTTCTTACTGAATTTACTTTATTGGTCAATTTTCTTTGAGCTTCAGTTCTTTTCCATGTGTCCTCATTAAATGAGGCATTAATAATTAGATAATATTCTGGGTATTATATCAATTTAATTTAAGGTTGTAATGAATATTGGCCGCTATGTCAAAAGCTTCTACCCTCTTTGACATGCAAATTGATAGCCAAAAATATCCAAGAATTGTAAGGTTTTTATTAAACAGTTGTATATTTATTATTGTTAAGAGATTTCTTTTTTTTTTTTTTTTTTTTTTTTTTTTTTTTTTTTTTTTTTTTTTTTTTGAGACGGAGTCTCGCTCTGTCGCCCAGGCTGGAGTGCAGTGGCCGGAATTCAGCTCACTGCAAGCTCCGCCTCCTGGGTTCACGCCATTCTCCGGCCTCAGCCTCCCGAGTAGCTGGGACTACAGGCGCCCGCCACCTCGCCCAGCTAGTTTTTTGTATTTTTTAGTAGAGACGGGGTTTCACCATGTTAACCACGATGGTCTTGGCCTCCCAAAGTGCTGGGATTACAGGCTTGAGTCACCGCGCCCGGCCAAGAGATTTCTTAAATTCACTTTCAATCAATGTACTAACTGTGGGTTACTGATACTATATTATTGAAGTATGCATCCTTATATGCCATCAATAATAGTATTAAAAAGAACAGATATATTGTTTAGTAATACACGTAGAGAATTCTAAGTTGCTACTACCAATTAATTCTCTGGCTGTTCTGAGTTACTAAAACCTGTTAAAAGTTTAAACATGCTGTATCCAGCCAGGAAGGGGCAAAGAGAGCTTCCAATGCAGGTCTCAGACAGAGTGTGGCACTGCTGACACCTTTATTTCAGGCCTCTACTCTCCAGAATGAAGACGGTAAATTTCTGTTTGCCACTCAGTTTGCAGTACTTTGCTGCAACATCCCTAGGAATTAATGCATCCGTGAAGCCTAAGAAGTATATTTCTTAAGTTTTAAAATTGTGACTCTAATTCCAGTTTCTTTATGAACACTATTACAACTGCTGCTGCTTTACTATAAAGAAAAGGTTCGTGTAATGCATTTTAATAGGTGTTAAATCAGTTAATCCTCACAACAGCCCAACTGGGGAAAGACTAACACCTCAATTGATAGGGAAGAAAATGGTAGATGGGTTTAAAATGTCTCAAGTTACCGTAGTAGTGACAGACTGAATTTAAATATGGGCCATCCACATAAAAATACATATTCCTCATCGTTAGATTAAAACGGTTTACAGTAAATTTGCCAGATCCGATTAAATAATAAAATCAATAGTTTTACAATGCAATGATACTAGCTTCAGAAGACAAAATGAAGATATTCTAATAGAAAACTAAAATACATAACTAAAAGTCTAAAAGATACAGATATATGTGAGAAAAATTCTAAAATGTAATTGAGACAATACATAATCTGGATAATTGGAGTGGTATCCAGTTTTCCTCAATAGTTAGCAATTTGATTAACAAGTTATTTAAAAATTTTCAGGGAATGAAACTTTAAAATTAGCTGAGATAATTTTCAACATAAAAGTCAATTACTTAGAACCTACATTATACTCATGTAAAATTATAAAATCTTACCAGAAATGTAATAAAAATATGGCAGTTTTGTGCTTCTATAGGCATAAATATGTGAATCAATGAACAAAAAGAAAGTTCATAAAGAGATATGTGTTTAAGAACTCATCTGAAAAAGTTTCTGCTTCAATTCGCTGAAGAAATAAAAACATGTTTAGGAGATGGTTGAGGACTTCAAACCATACATCCTAAATTCCAAAGGGATAAAATGTGTACATACAAGAAAGGAAACTTTATCATTACAGAAAAAATAAAGGAATTATGTCTAATCTACAATTCTGAAGCCTCTGTAACTATGAAACTAAAGTCAGAAGGTAAATATAATAGATATAAAAAAGAATAAAGAGTAGTATGCATGTTTAAAATGTCTCTAGGAATCCAGGTATATTTATTTTCCCACTCCACTGAAGAACATAAAGAAAGTTAGATTGTCACAAATTAATCCTAGAGACCCTTTAGTGCCTTGAAGTAATGTCTTCGATTTTTTAAATGTTTACAGGCAACACGTTAAATATTTGACTAGAATATAAATTCAATAAACGTATGTATTTGTGATGGCAAAGATTTAAAATTCAGAGTACTACAAGAAACTAGATAAATTTTCAAAAGTTTATGTGACTTTGATTCAAAAACAGGAACTCAAAAAGGAAACAATAGAGGTTTCCATATGAGTTTACAGAGTCAGCATCCAAGTTCCTGCAACCCAGGATACTTAGCTATGTTCTTGGAAGCGTGCTATCAAAAGGGCAGTCACTGCCTTAATTTATGAAGATTTTCCAGACTTATTTTGGCCTTCAATTACCAACCACCTGGCTCCTGCTGGCCTTTGTGAAAATTAACTCAGAATCAAATGAAATCTCTGAAGGAATCTTTATAAGGACGTTTTCCTGTTGCCAACAGCAAGCTTGGACCACAGGGAAGCCATGAAAAGGTGAAGAGCACAAGCTGAGCGAAAGCATCTCAGCTCTGTGAAATTAATGGAATTTTGATCAAGGTTCATTTGCACTATCCTGGGCAAAGCCAGGTTGAAGCTGCTTCCTGCTCAGCTGGTTTCATTCAGTGGACTCCGTAGCTGGGTGTCTCAGGCCCTCTCTTCCTTTTTTTAAAACCAACTCTAATTTAGGAACCCTAATTAAACCCTTTCCTCAAAGTATTCTACAACTGGACGTGTCTCACAGGGTTTACCTCTCGGAACAAACGCTTTACTTCCCACATAGTATGACTTATTTATTCTCATGTATTGCATTCCAGTTCTATTGTTTGTGTAGTATCTGTTTTTCCTCAAAAGTTATTTGAGGACAGAGATCAAACCTTGTATTTATTCTGTATCTCTGGAGAATACTAACCATATAAAAAACGAAACCTAAATACGATTCTCGGGAAGAAAAAGAGCAAAGTGAATCACCAATTCAGTGACTGGCCAAAACCAGAACATGCTATTTGGGTCATGATCGTCTTTTCTGGGCTTATTACATGAAAGCAGAGATAAAACAGTTGAAAGTTTCATTGGCTTATGATCAGGGAGCAGGCATTACCTAATTGTCTCTTCCGTGGGTAACCCTGGGAATATGTGTCATTCCAACCTCTAGGAGATGAGCTGTAGTGAAAGGTCTGATGATGGCTTCATAGTTACATACATTCATCTCACCACAGTTGAGAATTGAGTGATTTTTAAATAACTAATTTGGAAGCTATTTAACGCCTACCAGTTTCCACAGCTGAAAATAATGCGAGAAAGTGGTGTGAATATGCAGGAAGGGCATCGATTGTGTCTCATGAGTGAAGGCCCTGAGCATTCCGAGTGGAATATGGATGTATTTCCAGTCTCACTTGCTTTGCTGTATTTACGTAGGTGGAAAAGAAAAGCAGAAAAACAAGGTGACTTAGAAATAAGGGTGAGTGCTTCATGGAGACATCCTGAAAACCATAAGATCCTAATGACTGTCAGAAAGGACTCATGGCTGGAAACCTTATATTAAAAGCAGGGATACTGACACCAAAAGCAAGAGTTGAGGAAAAAGAATGAAAGTAGCCATAGGAAGTGAATGTTGAGAAGCTGGTTTGGGTCATGTTTTTCTCTTTATCATCCTCTCTGGTTTTTCATTCTAATCCAATACTCAGCCTCTCACGAGCCACAGTGAGTGCCAGTCCCTCACCCACACGGGCAATTCTGCGGGTACACTCTTGTTTTGCAAATAGATCCATGTTGATGCACTTCTCCAGAGGTTTCTTCTGATTTCCACCAGGGAAAAGTGAATAGCCCTTCGTGTCTAGCATGTTTTGCAACCCTCTTTTGCCCTTGCTAGTTATCTTAAAGCTTTGGGAAATGAAAATAATCTCCTCTTAATCAAAAGATTGAGAATGCCTGCCAGAGGCTGCCGACCCCTCCGATATAAGAAAGAACTTCCTGGCAGGGAAGGTTGTTAAACGTCAAAATGATTTAGCAATGAAGGTTGTGGAATCAGCTCCCCTGCAAATCCAAGATAAATCGCATCCCTGCAGAACTGTTGACACCAGATGACTTTTGAACCGGCAGGGTAGACTCTTCCTAACGCCAAAAATTAACTAGTATGAAAAACTGTCGATGGTACAAAGGCAAACATCGGATCTCTTCCAGTTCCGGGCAATGGATTTGTCCCTGCAGTTCTCCACATCCAACATAAAAGAAATAAATGGAGTTAAGCCTCAGCCTGACTTAAGCACATTATAAACGATCCTTCCAGACAAACCACTTTCTTACTCAAAGAGATTATTCTGTCTTTCATGGATCTTGCCCAATTCCTTAGTCTGTATGGGCTCCAGGAGCCTCTCAAAGGGATGGAAATTCATCCAATTCTGCTGAACCTCTTAAACAGTCTGTAGAAGTAGTTGGCTCCATCATGGATAAAAGAAAAGGGCATTTTTCATTTCATTAAGACACTGCTTCTTTTCAGAGTTTTTATGAAAAGGAAACAGTTACTTATTCACTCATCATATGATTAATAAGGAGTAAAATGGGGATCCCAGCCCCTTATTCCTTTGGAAAATAAACGATAAACACACTAGACCCTGGTACCATCCCAGAAGGCTGAGGAGGAGACAAGCTACCCAAGAACTTGATAAAACTTGGCACACAGGTAGATTGCTAGTTCCAAATGACAATTCAAAAACCGCAGTGATGAACTGCAGGGCAGTTGGAACGATCCTAGCTCCTGTGCTCCATTAGACCTAAATCATATTTTATCTTTCCGCAAAACTTTTGTCTTATTTTTTGAAGAACGCATTTATTGAGGGCACTTTAGAGAAATCTACTAGCTTCTTCAAGCTCTCATTTTTCCTTGCTCTCCTAACCAGAATGTTGAACAGGCCCCAGACCTCCTTTCTTATAATATCAAGTTAAATCTAAATGAATCAAATTTTTTATTACTTTCTACTAGGACTTAGGTTAGAATCAGGTGTCTCACACAATCTGAAGACACTGGTAGTGGGGGAAAAAATAAAAAGTGGTATCCTGAAGGCTTCTATATTATAGAAAGGATTTCTATCGCAATTTTTGTACATAAGGGTTATGTGAGTTATCTAAGATCACATAGTATGTGACACAGTCAGACTATGTCATCTTTTTTCTTTCATTCATAACAGTATATGTTAAAGTTCTAAATCATTTCTATTATATGTGTCCAAAACTTTGGTGTCTTATAAACATTTTTTTTCAACTATCTGTTGAGTGCTTATGAAGAACAGGGAAGTATTCAAGAAAACAGGATGGTTAACCTAACTGTCAAATATACAATTTCTGGTCTAATTCATGTTATGTTCTCCTACCTTTAATCCATGAAGATATTTATAATAAGATATGTATAAGTAATAATTTTTACAGTGGGAGTAACCTTGTCTCATCTACAGTCTCTCTTGTACTGTTTTAAAATTTATCTAATTATGTGCTTTTAATTTCTTTCATTCCTCTGAATTCTGCATTCTTCCAATAAAGAATCATTGTTTCATTCAAAACATAAAATTGATCATGCCATCCTTTAATTAAAGCTGTCGCTCCATTGCCTATAGCCTAAAAATCTAAGTCCCTTGGCATGGACTGCAAGAACCAGCATGATCTGGTCCTAATCTGTTTTCTCAGACTCATCCCTCATCATTCCCCTGTTCGCAAAAAACTACAAGAAACATTTTATACTTCTCTGAACTCACCAATCCATTTAAAGACTCTTTGTACAGTCGAAAAAACTCCAGTGTTCACTACCTGGAATAATTGTTTTCTTATGTTCCAAATCAAATGCTACTTATTTTGTGATTTTTTACTACTTCCTACAAGCAGTGCTTTTTCACAGCTCTTTTTCTGACATTTTTATAGCATATATTTTTCTCTTTACTGTGTTTCCCTTATTGAATTATGGACTTAAAATTATGGACTTAAAATAGTGACCTGTGTAATAGTGTATGGACTTAAAATAGTGTAAAATAGTGTGTACCTGTGTAAAATAGTATAGCCTATGTGAATGTGTGCACACATGGGTAGTATGCCAATATGTGTATGCACATATGCGTGTCTACCCCAGGCACTTAGTAGTGCCAACCTCATGATAGGCCTCAGTCAAGTTCATTGGATGAAACTGTTGAGATGTGCCATGTTTTATAGAATTCTAGCCAATGTCCATTCACCATTTACTTCTTCCGACTGAAATGTCCTTTTATATTGGCATCTTCATTAAGGATTATCACTTTTCTTGCAATTTACTCTTATTTTCCCCACATACATCTTATGTTTTTTAAGTTGCAATAACCAAAAATATACACAATTTCTGCAATTATATGCAGAGTAATTTTTATGCTCAAGTTGGCAAATCACTGTTTAAAAGGAATGAGAGACTATGCTTTAAAAAAATGAAATATCAATACGATCTTTAAAAGGAAAAAGATATTCTTAACAAAATTTCCCTTTGAAGATTAAGCTGATGGAGAAAGTGATAAAGAACTGATTCAAGACACCCAGGATGATGCGGTGATTTCCAAGGTGGAGAGAAGGGCGAAGAAAGAAATACCAGAGAGGAATGCTGGCTACCAGGCTCAGGAGAGATCCCACATTGCCTTCACGATTCTCTCCTCTGCCCCTGGAAAAATGTCAGGAAATTAACCTTGGATATCAGGATTTATAGTGGGGTGTTCCCTAGGTTTGAGAACATACAAAAAATAAGGAGTTTTCGAAAGTAAAGGCAAAACATCCTTAGATAAGCAGGATAGATTGTCCCTAGATTTAAAGGCCTCCATACATGAACTCAGTTTAATTTACCTCAACAAGGAACACAGAAGCTACAAAGATAAATGAGATCCACTGTCAATACTCCAGTGATTTATGTCACAGTGGGAGAGCTGCTCTTAAAAATGAATAGTTTTATAGGATATGCTAAAAATCTGATAATGACCTGCATTTCCATCTCAAAACTAGTTTACTCGTTCCGTTCCCGCAGTAGGAACAGTAAGCGAGAAGCGGTTGAGTGAGGACATCATAAACATGCCATGTGTTTCTGAATGGTGCTTCTGCCTCAATCTGAGTTCCACAGGAAACTTTTCTTCTCAAAATAATGTTAAGGAGCTGTTCATAAAGCAGCTATAGCTTAAACATGTTTTCGAAAGTCTCTCTACATCTGTCTATTCACATATGTATCCTCACAAATAATACTAATACAGGTTTTTTATTATGAGATATTACAAAATACTACAAAACATTTGGAACTTTAACTTTTCAAAAACTAATATAAGGCAAAAAGGATAACAAATGCTATCTGTCTACCCTTTATGTATCTATCCATGCAATCATGAATCAAATACCCCAAATGACCACAGCACTACTTAAGGGTGTCAGAGCCTTTACATTGTTCCATTTTGTTTTATTTGGCTGGTTCACAAAGATTTAAAACTGCAAAACACCAACTTAATTTCTGTTTACGGGCCAGGCCCGGTGGCTCATGCCTGTAATCCCAGCACTTTGAGAGGCTGAGGTGAGTGGATCACCTGAGGTCAGGAGTTCAACACTACCCTGGCCAACATAGCGAAAACCCATCTCTACTAAAAATACAAAAATTAGCCAAGCCTGGCGGTGCATGCCTGTAATTCCAGCTACTTAGGAGGCTAAGGCGGGAGAATAGCCTGAATTGGGAGGTGGAGGTTGGAGTGAGCCGAGATCGTACCGCTGCACTCCAGCCTGGGCAACAGAGGGAGACTCTGTTAAAAAAAAAAAAAAAAAAAAAAAAATTCTATGGATGATCAAAGTTCATTGGCTATCACGGTGCATTGCAGTGGTCTCTGTGATATTCTACAATGATGTAGAGTAGATTTTATTACTTTTGCTTTAAACTGACTACAAACGCTAAAAACAGAATATGCATCACATCTAGAATAATTCTGGTACACAGCTGTGCTTTGTGAACACAAACAATAGCGGTATTATGATCACCTAGGTCTTTTATTGTTCTTTATTGCTTATGTAATACTTTAACATATATTAGAAACATTGATTTCTTTTTATTGAGGATAATAGCTCCAAACTCTGAAGTAAAACAACACATGGGAGATATAATGTTTATGCAGAAGGTTATCTTGGAGATAAAAAGTTTGCCAGGCAGAAATGAAAATAGAATGATTTAAGAGTTACCTTATAAATAGTGTACACACTTCATGAGCTCTCTTGACATTCTGGTAAATACTGTTTTACTTTCCATTTCAGATTCTTTGAGAGTAAATTCTATAGATGGGACATATGAAAATATCAGAATCCCACTGGAAAAAGCTAGTAAAAGGTAAAATACGGGGTAAAGAAGAGAACAAAAGAAATCATACGTAAGACAGAGCAAGAGTAAAGATTTTATAAAACAAAAACAAGTTCTAAGAAAAAGAAGTCATAGGGCTACTATTACTTTTTAAAATTCTTGTTGCTTTTAAAACTTCTATAGTGAAATGATGACCACGATTAAGCACACTAACCTACTCACTTCCTTCCATAGTTACTTTCAGTGTATGTGCATTAAAAACACCTGCATTCTACTCTTAGCAAATTTTCAGCATACAATACAGTATGATTAACTATAACCTTATGCCCTGCACTGTATCTCTGTATTTATTCATAAGTACAAGTTGGTTTCCTTTTCTACTTCTCCCCATGCCCCCTCTTCACTGTGCCTGGTAAGCACCTTTGCATTCTCTGCTTCTATGTATGCTTCTAAGACCGTGTGGTACTTTTCTGTTTCTGGCTTATTTCATTTACATAAGGTCCTTCAGATTCTTCCGTGTTGTGGCAAAAGGCAATAATTTCTATTACTTTTAAGAGACTAGAAGTCACAGCACTGATTACTTTTAGGAAGGAAGGAGCTTTACTTTGTGTAATAAAGGGCTGATATGATAGATTTTGGCAAAGAGGAAACATCGAAAGGGCTAAGACTGAGTCTTCTATTCATCTCGCCCCCTGATATTTACAATGTGCCATGCCTGGATAGCCAGGAATGCATCTAGCGGCCAAGGATGCAGCAGCGGGATTATCTCTGCGCTGATGCAGTTCATATCCTAGGGGGGAGATAGTTCTATTCTCATGATTATGAAGCCATTTGCAAACATAGCAATTCGAACAGCTGAAACTATTCAGACCATTTTCAAACTAGGCATCTAAGAAAATCTTTAAGTTTATAATGACCATGGCCCAAAAAACTAATTCAAAAAGTTATTGACTATGTGTATATGGTACATATGTATGCATATGTATACCTATATCTGAGAAGCAGAGAAAAGGTTATGTGGTCTGCCACTTCCTCACCCTGGGCCCTTAGGAATTTCTAATCATTTAACTATTTTCTAGTGTGCCTGAACTCAGCCTCAGATGTCTCAATGTGCTGCAGGCAGCCCTTGTGATGAAACCAAATTAGTGCCCTAGATGAGAACCATTGGTCCATTGCCACCTTAAATTGAGATGGAGAGAAAGATTTAAAGAAAACACTAAGCTTCTCAGTTTGCATGGTGATTTCGGTATAGGAAGAACAAATTTAAAAGCATCTCTTTTGATCTGTGGGGAAGAAAAATAGATCCTACGACATGTCTAGCAATAGAAGTATTACAAGAATGGCAATAATAAATATAGCAATAATTTTAACTTTCATTGGGGATTTCTCTATGCTCCTACGTTGTCTTTCATTTGTGTCGTAATAAACCTGAGCAAATACTAATAACTAGAATTAATCCTGTTCACAAATAAACAAAATTAGAGTGATCTTGCCACAACCAGGAAGTGTGGGAGGGGTTTGTGGCTAGTGATCTTCTGACCTCTATGCTGCAGAAGAGGCTGGAATCGTATGCCCTAGAAATAATTTCATACTACCTGATCTTACTAATATGAGAAAAAATAATACCGTATTTAATGTATTATTTTTATGTTAGAGTTTTTATAGATTCACTTGTGGTATTCCTCAATCTTCCTGAGCCCCGTTTTCTTCTCAATTTATGTTCTACCTTGAACATAGGTTCAAGATCCTAACCCCTAATGTTGAGGTGGGATTACCGCGTTAAGAATGCATTCTTCAGACCCTCAAAGCCTGTCAGCCAGTTTTAGCAGGATCTAGGAAAGAGGTGCTGTCTCATCTTAGACTCACCAAGGTATCAGAATTAAAGACATTCCGTTTAATGTTATTTCAAGTAGGCTTGTTTGGACTCATATTCACCAGCTAATCCTTATTGCACACATAATTTAGTTTATCATTCAATATTTAAAATGGCCAGAAAACCCCAAATTTCACATTCCTTTACTGCTATACTATTTTGTGGATTTGAAAAGCTTGTGAGCTCTTTGCTTGCAATTGATTTATAGAATGTAATCAATCCAGAACTTCAAAAAAGATCGAAAGGGACTGAGTTTCTGCACCTGCAACGTTTTCAGTCAGAAGCTAAATCCTGCTATTTAAAAACACTCCTTCTTCTCCGTATGCCCTTATAGCCGTTGTTATTCCTTCTCTGTCCTTCCTAGAAAGGTATTTGTTAACTTGTTGAATAAAAAAGCCCCATTGTTCGGTTCTAGGATCTACACAGTATATCAGGTTACGAAAAATTCCTAGCCTATAGCCTATAACTTATAAACCAACTGAATAGCTAAGCAGCCTAAATGTTTATTTCATTCAACACCAGCACTACTTTTAGAATCTACTATGTGAAAGGAACTCTGCTATGTATACGATTGGAGTGCATAAGCAAATTCTAGGAAATACTATTCAAAATCCTCGGCAGAGTTGGAAGCATCATCGTTTTAAACCATTTTGTCTTCTGTGTTAACATTTTCCTTAGTTGATTGGGTTAAAATCTACTAGTCATTTACATTAATTGGCAGGTGTAACAAAGTTTACACTAATGCATCCTAATATAGTTAGATTCTAAATGCCAAATTAGGTTAAACAAAGATTACATGTTTGCCTATATGTGTTCGGGCAGAAAAACAAATTACCAATGTGATTTCTTATTCAGTTTAGATGTATTACTTACAGAATAATTGAGAAGGTAGTTTATATCAGATTATTTTGTTTTTCCTAAAATAGAAATAACATAATCCTCCAACAATCATTTGCCTTTGCTTGTGGTTTCTTCCCAGTCTTAGAAAATCTTTTCCACACTTCTGAGATGACAAATTATTAAACTCTCAATGTCTATCTGAAGTCTCCTCCAATCTGATCATCCTAACAGCACTTCTTACTCAAACTGCCTTCGCTACTATTTTCTGTGCTACCAATGACAGGAAATCTTCAAGCGCCTTGTGTTGTCTTGTTGCATACAGATATTTCATGTCTTTCCACAGTGATTCAAATTTGAGGGCAAAGGTTGAAAAAAAAAGTGAGTATTTTACAGATTATTAAGTACTTAATAAATACTTGATCAATTCATTTAACATGAGTATCTATATGGATACCCACAGTTTAGTTTTATGAATTCTAGGTATCATTAACTCTAAAGACTTATACCCCTGATTCACTTGGTGAAGTCCACATAATAATTTGGAAGCTTAAAAAGAAACTGTGAATCTCTAAAACCTTCCATTGCACCTTCAAAATATTTATCTCCCATATATTTGATAATATAATTTTTAATTTGAGGAAATGGAATAAAATACTTTAAAGCTGAGAATTTCCTTCAAACCAAAGACACCTTCTATCAGTTACCCAGCTTGCTCAGTGGTAAGTTCTGTCCACACCATCTCCTTGCAGTCCCCATTCAAGCTATTCTGAGACGTCAGGGCTGTCTGTTGACCGAGGACCACAAAGCTGTTTCTTTATTCTTATACTGTCTTCCTCCACTTTATAAGAATCATCTTGCTTATGTCTTATGTGCCTTTAATTTTGGTTCAATTAAGTGAACTTCAGATGGTTTACAACCTGCCTGTGTTGATACCCAAATCCCTCTCTCTGTCCCTGTTTCTATATCTTCTGCCTTCTTCATGCATATTGTCTCTCTTTTCTGTTCATCAGAATCTACCCTCAGTAATACTTGCACCTGTGAGTAAACGTGCACATTAATGTGAATTGAATATTAATATACAGGAATTGTCACGTGCTATAACAGCAATGGGAAATCAATTTCCTATTAATGAAAGAATGGCTCAATTATTGGTCTCTTTTTATTAAATTCTATCAGAAAAGAATGACTCAATTATGGTTCAGCAGTATCATGGTAAACTGTGCAATTGCTGAAAAGAATATGGTTGGTATGCGTATACATATAAAGAAAGATGTACTTCAAACATGGCAATGTGAACATGTGAATAAAATAATACCTATGGATGGTATGATCAAAATTAGTAAGAAAAATAAAGTGGTGCTGATAGAAATAATAGGATTGGTAATAGGAAGATAAATATAGCTTGAAGAGTTAGAGGTGGGCTGTTTATATATTATGAAAAGATCTAGAATGACACATAATGGATGCTTGACTTTTTAATTTGGGGAGGGTTTTTGGTCAAGGTAGTAATGAAAACTTTAATTTTTACTTTATATAACATGTATTACGTATCCTTTTTAACAATAGACCCCTACTACTTTTACTTTTTAATATAATAAGAGACCAATACAAGAAACAATTTTTTTTTTTTTTTTTTGAGATGAGTCTCACCCTGTCACCCAGGCTAGAGTGCAGTGGAGTAATCTAGGCTCACTGCAACCTCCACCTCTGCCTCCCAGGTTCCAACAATTCTCTTGCCTCAGCCTCCTGAGTAGTTGGGATTACAGGCGTGCACCACCACCCCAGGCTAGTTTTTTTGTTTTTAGTAGAGATGGGGTTTCACCACATTGGTCAGGCTGGTCTCGATCTCCTGACCTCATGATCCGCCAGCCTCAGCTTCCCGAAGTACTGGGATTACAATCGTGAGCCACCGCGCCCGGTGGAAACGTTAATGTTCTTGAAAGACCTACAGGAATCTTTCAAAATCTCCAGTGGCCTCCTCATTCTTCTCAACTCTACTTTTCAACCACCAGCACTCAATTTAAGTACATAACTATTCTTATGAATCTTTAAAAAGTGTAGTGACATTTAAACAGAATAATGTTTTTACCATTTTTTCTCACAACATATATGCTGTATTTTCATTGTATCCTTAAGGAGGCTTTTGTTCAATGCTTCTCAGTAACTAAGGTGTCAAATTGAGAAAAGTAAACACGACTCTCGATACATTTCTATACTAGGGATGCCCAGAAACGAACATAAGAAAGAAGCGGCCAGGCGAGGTGGCTCAGGCTGGTAATCCCAGCACTTTGGGAGGCCGAGGCGGGCAGATCACGAGGTCAAGAGATCGAGACAATCCTGGCCAACATGGTGAAACCCCCTCTACTGAAAACATAAAAATTAGCTGGGCATGGTGGCACACGCACCTGTGGTCCCAGCTACTTGGGAGGCTGAGGCAGGAGAATCGCTTGAACCCAGGAGGCAGAGGTTGCAGTGAGCAGAGAGTAAGCTGAGATCGGGCCACTGCACTCCAGCCTGCCACAGCACGAGACTCCATCTCAAAAAAAAAAAAAAAAAAAAAAAAAGAAAGAAAGAAAGAAAGAAGCAATGTTTATCTCCATGTCTTCCTTTTCCAGTCGGCTTCCTCCAGTGCCTGCTTTTCAACAGAGTAATAAGTGGAGCTCTCCATTGCCTAGGGGGGCAGAGTGCTTTGACTATTTGTTTTTCCTCAGTTACCATTCAATCGAAAAGCAAAATATGTAGACTTTTATTCTATTTTATTAATGCATCAAACAAAAACAGACATAATCTGATTGGAATTGTGGTCAAAGAAAAACAAAAAGTGGATTACTCTAATGACAATCCACCTAAGACGCATTTTGGTAACTCAAGCTCTTTCTGGAAAAGCTCTGTAGAGCTTGTCTACAGCCTTCTATTTGCCAATTAAAAAATAAATTCTGCTGGCAATAAACTTTCTTCTAAAGGAGGAAAATAAACCAGGAAATGCAAAGGTATTTAGAATGTGAAATACACTTGGAAATATAGTTTAATAAAGACTCTAATAAAAATCCAAATGCTACAGCCCTGCTTGAAAATAAAATTGGTGCATAATCCTGATGCCTGTTCCCAAAGGTTTTCATTAAAAACTATGCCTTTGCTTAGTTCTTATAAGTCATCATTTTCACTGAATATTCCCAATTCTCCTGAATGGATCGACTGCCCTATGAACTCAGACTGTTTTTTTTGTCAATCAATTCTTCCATCACATATGAGAAACACATTTTTTAAAAGACAAGAAAACTTTTATAGAAGTTTTGTGTATGTCCAGCATTTCCTGCTCATTTATACGATCACTATTTTTATCAGAATTCAGTGATGTCATTTATTCAGTAATCCACCCATTTCCACTTGCCTTTTTACAGCATCTTCCATTGCTCTAGGACATACTAATGCCTCATCAGACTTTTGCAATTCCTCACAAGAGGTCTTTCTGTTCTTGTTTTCACATACATCTTCGTGGTAGAACTTCAAACTTAACCACTCCCCATTGCAAAATCACCCCCTGCTTCTCACGGCCAGCCCACCACCACCTGTGCCCCACATTACCACACTCCACGTTTCATGTACTGTAAGCACGACTTCCACGTACTGCCATTTCCGTATCTTGCTTTCATTCTTTACCTCATTGGAATATCTTCTGCCAGCTTCACAGTTTAAACCTATTCAACCTCCATCACCCACTCAAAAGCAACTCAGAAGGACTTCCAATTCCAGGGAAATTCTCTCTCCCTTCTCCTTCCCATCACTTCTTCTGAACTTGTCTAATTCAAATGTTAAATAGCCTGTCTTGATTACCGTTATTTATCTACGTACTTTATTTTCCTTAACATATAAATTTTCCCAAGTGCAGAATTCATGCCTGCTGTATTTTTAGATTCCTGGCCATGCCAAGAAGTGCTCAACAGTTATTGCTCAACTTAAGAAATTAAAAAAGGATTCTGTAAATAAACACCTTTAATGTTATAACGGTGCATTTGAAAAGGATGATGTTTTAAGAATCCATAATACTTTGCCTATGTGGCCTCATTCTAATTTTCAAATTGTGAGATTGAAATAGAATTATCTGACTTTCCTGAGACTATATGGAAATGGAGCTAATATTTGAGTTGTTTTGAAAAGTTTTTACTGAATCCCTTAAAGCATAAAGTCTGTAATGCATTAATCTGTCAGTGATCCTAAACACGTCTCACTCATGTTGCAGTGGCCTCCGATTTCTGAGTCAGGCCGATGTTATTTTATCCTTCTCTATGATAGGAGAGACTTCCTTTTATTGCTAAGAATTCATAACCTTTCATCCACTTATGCTTTTAAAAATACAATTTGGGTCCTGTTCAAATACAGCACACACAGAAAGTCCTTCCTAAACTATTCCCCAATATAAATTTAATCATGAAGTCATTAAAACCATCGTGTTCTTTCTTAAGTTAAATTCTCTTTCTCCGTCCCTCTATGGCCCTCTCTCTCCTCTTCTGCCCTTCCTGTCCTTCTCCCTTTTAGAGTTGCCCATTTAAATTAAAATATGCATGACAAGAGTAATACCTTAGTAAGGATTCAACTCAGTGACTCTTATTGAACAAACAATGCTGTAACAGATTCTGTGAACAAAGAGATAAACAAAACACAATTTCTGTCCTCATGGATGATAGGATGTGAAAAAGTGTTACAATCAGCCAGCAGAGAAGCATGCTGGGACAGACATTCATTCTGCCACCCAGGATGTGACAGGGCTCCTAAGAGGCATTGATAAAGGAACAGGGCCTTCCATTGCTCTTTTCTAGGTGGGCAGCCTACGGAAAAGGGGATTTACAATAGTGGAAGGGCGCAGTAAAACTGCTGTGGTTAAACGCGAATCACACGCTCCCAGATCAGCCTGTGGTAAGTATCCCTTCAATAATTAATCTTCAATTTCACATTATTCTGGTGCACCAGCTGATCTTGCTGGAGGGCAGTGTGCATATAGAGGAGAATGGCAGGAGAGGAGATGTGATAAATGGTAAGAAGGAAGCAGCAGGCATCATGACAAATCTGGACCAGGAAGGAGGAGAGGCTGTCAGGGAACGTAAGGGAGAAGGGGCAGGCAAGACTGGTTCCAGTGACAGTGATTTTATTTTCCATCACAAAGGTAGCCAATGACAGCAAGTGAAATACGGGAAAAATTTTATATGGCAATGCTTAGGAGCCCCTTAGAAATCTCACTTAGTAATGTCAGTTTCTTTATTTGCAATATTTGAAAAACTCTTAGAAGTATTGAAACTTGAATCCCATAGGATATGCCAGTTTTTTTTTTACCAGAATTATTTCAACTATATGTGGTTAGACATGTGTATCATTATAAACTCTTAAATCTTTAAAATGGAGAGATGAATAACTCCTTATTAATCCATCTGCTAGAACAGGAAATGTTCAACAGAAAGTTCTTGGAGTGGAGGATAAAAGATCGTTAATGTCATAAAAGTTGTAGACCATTGATTTAGAGTGTACAGTGAAAAAGATGAAAACCAGGGAACATGGGAAAGAATAAAAATAAAAAAGCCCGAGAAATATAAGGCTGACTGAGGGAAACAGTGTCTTATAATGACTATTTTTTGGACAAAAAGAAAATGACATTTTCTTCAGCGCACACGGTGTCCCAAGGCTCTTAGGGCACGCTGAGGTTTGTTTTGCCAGTTCTGTGAACTTGAGCAAGGTCTTTAGGCTCAAAACCTCAGTTCTAGGTTGGCTAAGTGAGCACACCAGGCCACCTACATCTGGGGGATCACATGACAAGATGACAATTGAAAAGAACCCAGGACCATGATGCAGGCATAATAGAACCTCAGCAAATGTTGGGCCGGAGACTCCAAAGCAGTTGCTAGACAGCTTCCTACCAGGAATGCTGCAGAAAATCTCCATCCACCCATCCTGCAGCAAGTGGGACGGAATGAGCTAAGAGTAAAGGCAATCTACCTGTTAGAGCAGAATAAAATCCTCCATGGACCCCAACAATCAAAAATAATGAGCCACTAAAGTGCTTTGCTTGGAAAGGGGGAAGGCTATCGGTCTTTCATTTTCATGGACTTTAAACAGAGAGGAATCAGAAAGCAGTAGCTTTGTAAAGGTGCCTCAATCCCAGCTCTCACCTGCAGGTTTAGCTCCAGCAGTTCTACATATATTGACAATTGTTTTTAAAAAATGAGTTTGCAGCCTGGTGCAAAAGGAAGATGGTATGAATAATATTATAGCCAGGGACCTATGGAGAGCAGTGCGCTTTCGAAGGTTTTGTTATTTAACTTCTACCAAAGCATCTCTATTTTCAGGGCTGACAGCTCCATTTCCACGGTCTCTGGCTGTGAGTGCAGAGCACTTGAAATTGCTGTGGATCAACACCTTGCTCACAAGGAAGGCAAAGGCGCACAGGGGCCCGCATGAGGAGAAGGGTGAGGAAAGGGGACAGATTTGCCCAGAACCCTTTGCTCCTTGCTTACTTTTAAAAATCAAACTTAATTCCCTCCTCCCAATTTGCATTTTGAAATTCATAAGCACTGAATTTGAAGACATCAACAAGCGCTACTTCCCCATCCTGCCTGGCCACCTGTTGTAGCTGTCTCCCTGTCACGGCCTCACTCAGGAACTGCTTCTCTTTCCTCACAGTTTGAGCCGGAGATGGGCTTGTCAGGAATGGAAATAGAGCTTCCTGCGATGCATGAAAGTAGATGCTGGACTGCACGGATCTCACAGCTTTGCAGAGAGCAATGGCATTCTCTTTCCAACTGCATAAATTAGAACTGCTGCACTAAGTCTGCAAAATTGAGCTCTTGTATTCCAGGACAGCCCGGAGAGCATATTTCTTAAATGACTTAAAGATTCCATAGAATTTAAGGAAGGCCTCTCTGCCTGTTCGGAGAGGTGCAGATGACACAGGGATCATGTTATACATCGCCTTTTGTCTCCTCGGCGGGGAAAACCCACTGCCCCAATGCTGCCCAAGACGATCTTACAAAATCAGCGTGCGTGTGTTCCCACTTCTCCAAAAACAAACAAAAACAGACTAAAAATAACTTTCATCCTAGACAGAAGAGAAAATGTCCAGGGTCTCAGTTGTAGAAAAACAAAAAGGCAGCGTGCTGCTCTAAAGGGACATGGATAGCAAGCAGGCCAGGTGTCCTTCCAGAGCCTTCTGCAGAGCAGGTGCTCAGCACAGCCAGTCATTTCTGCAAGTCAGTGTCACCTGTGCCATGGACATCTTCACAAAGTAATAACAAGAGCTACATTCATGAAACCTTCCTATATTCTTTAAGAACTCAGCATGCATTAACTCAGAGAACCTTTAACCCCTTTCCCATTTGCCTTAAGAAATGAGCCCTGGCAGTGAGCTGCACGGTTTTTTTTTTCTAAATGGGAAATAGGATAAAACAGTCTGTTGAGTGAAATAGTCGTATTATCCTCATTTTACTTTACCGAGAGATTACCTAAGAGCCCAGGGTCTCAAGACCCACAAATGCAGAAGGAGTCTGGTTTGTGGGCTCAGACGCTTCACTTCCAAACTGCATCAATAACATGGATAAAGTCAGGAGTGACAGATGAACTGTGACAAGGAAATGCAGTCTGCGGACTTGATGTCCGTGCTCTCACCAACTGGACCATTATCTCTCTTGATCTTTTAATGCTCAGCGTTCAGCACAGTGGCCAGTCAATGGTGGGTGTTGAACAAGAGTGTGTTGCATGAATCAGTGGGAAAAGGGCCCTTGGTGATAGCACTGTTGATGAAGAGCCAGAATCAGTGAAACATGTGAAAGGCTCCCAGCGGACTCTTCACAATCCTAGGACAATGTTGGACGAGTACAGAGAATCTCGGCCTACTGGTAGATTGATTTAAACACTCCCAAGATAACTCAACCAACTTAATGTCAGCTGACTTAACATTGCGGTCCCAAAGTACATATCTAATTAGCAATTGACCTAAAATATTTATACACACACACCCACAATGAGAAGAATACTTCTGCGAGTATTCTGTATGCCCAATAAACGTTAAGGAATGTTAAGCTTATCTATAATCTATATATCTGTGTATCTATCATCTATCTACCTATCATCTATGATCTATCTATCATCTATATGTCTATCTATCTACCTAACATCTATTACCTATCTGTATCAACATGCCTACCTGTCTATCATTTATGATCTGTCTGGCTTTCTATCTGTGTATCTTTCTGGGGAGAGGGAGTGGCAGGTACATTTATTAACATGTGCTGAACTTCCATTGTGTCCTGTGCAGCACATGTTAATACTACTCTATATTAATACTGCGAAAACTAGCGAGATATTTAGAAAAACAACTTCATATATCTGAAAATTAGAATATTGGCATTTGGAATTTTGGGCTGGATGATACATTTTTCCTAATGTATGATTGGAGGCTATTGGGTAAGAGATTTTAGCTCTGCTAAAACCTTTCAAACAGCATTTTGTTAAAGTAGACTATATTCTCTCAAAGCGTGTTGAAAAATAGCTGGCATTCAAATATAGGGCGGGAAATCTATGCATCAGGGTATTGTGGATGCTGTACATGATGGATGAGAAAACAACAGGACATTTCAAATAACCCAGAAAGACAGATCCCCAGGGAAGTGCCTGAGGATTATTTCCAAATCCTTGGCTAACCCGGGGCTCTCTCTCCCTTGGACTGCTGGATGTCTCCCGCCGCTCAGGTGATGTGACTGCCCACGAGATCCTGATGAGTCCCCTGTAAACAAAATCCAAAGAAGACGACTGGCTCAACACACCAAGAATTGGTTGCTCCACACATTGTCTGATTTTACGACTGTAGAGAGGAAAATACTTCCGTGAAACTTAATTGCTGCTTATAAGTTTCATTTGCTTGTGCCTTCTATGTACCTTTTAAAACACAAACAATAGGCCAGGCACGGTGGCTCACGCCTGTAATCCCAACACTTTGGGAGGCTGAGGTGGGCGGATCATGAGGTCAGGAGACCGAGAACTTCCTGGCCAACATGATGAAACATGGTGTCTACTAAAATACAAAAAATTAGCTGGGTGTGGTGGCACGCATCTGTAGTCCCAGACCTGGGAGACCGAGGCAGAGGATTTGCTTGAACCCGGGAGGCAAAGATTGCAGTGAGCTGAGATCGTGCCATTGCACTCCAGCCTGGCAAACAGGGCAAGACTATGTCTCAAAAAACAAAACAAACAAACAAAAAAACGAATAAGAAACAATATCAGTAATTATGATTTTTAAATAAAAATCTTATCTTTCAGTAAGTAAGCCTTTATCCCCATGGATAGATTTATAAAGTTCTTTCAGAATCTGAAAGTATTGAACTTTGTGTGTCCTAGCAAGGTCCAAAAAACAGTGAAAAGGCCTTTCATTTGTTCTCTCTGTGGGGTAGCCAAAGCACAAAAGAGGCAGAGTAGCACAGGATCTGTTTAAAAGTACAGATCCTGGAATTAGGCTACCTGGATTGAATCTGGTAGCCTAATGTGGGTTATCATATGTGTACACATATGATAAAATGTTTTATATATGTGTATCCTATATATAAAGCATTTTAAATAAGTTCATATATGTGTATGTGTACATATACATATATACATCAGACCCATATACATATACACATATGCATATACATACACACACATGCACGTGTGTATATACATACACATACACATGTGTTTGCACATCCATATATGTATATATATACACACACACACATATGATACACATATAATATACATATGTGTATGATATATACATATAAAACATTTTAAACAAAATCAGTACCTCAGTTGGAAACACAAAATCATATTAGGTAGTATAGCTTTATATGAGTGTGTGTGTATAAATATGTGCCTCAAACTGAAGTACTAAATTGTTAAAATGATTCCTAACCTAATCATCAAAAATGAAGTTACTGGTCGGGTGCGGTGGCTCATGCCTGTAATCCCAGCACGGTACTTTGGGAGGCCGAGGCAGGCAGATCTCAAGGTCAGGAGTTCGAGAACAGCCTCACCAACACAGTGAAACCCCGTCTCTACTAAAAGTACAAAAATTAGCCGGGCATGATGGCACACGCCTGTAGTCCCAGCTACTCAAGAGACTGAGGCAGGAGAATCACTTGAACCTGGGAGGCGGAGGTCACGGTGAGCCAAGATCATGCCACTGCACTCCAGCTTGGGCAACACAACGAGACTTCGTCTCAAAAAAAAAAAAAAAGTTATTTCAGAAATGATGAATACCAAAAAAGCCATAAACTACACTCCAACCTACTGAAAAAATTCCTCCCTAATTGTATGTCTATTATATGTGGATCTTGTATCTCAAAGCTACTTCTTAAACTAAAGAATAAATATACCATCATTTGAAGATAAGTATTTCCTAGGAGCACTAGGATATTGATTCATCAGTTTTAAATAGCTTATCATATATTGAACTCATAAGAACTAACCATAACCATGAGGAGCAGTGAAAACCTTGTTAGAGGAAGCGAACAGAGTGCCCTCCTTGGAGGTGAGCCTTCTGTGATGGATTTCAAGGTGTTTCACACTGGGCATGGAAACAATGATGCTAAGATGTTCATAAAGACCAGATAAAACCTTTTTAATTATATATAGAACAACTTTAAATACATATTTGAAATAACTATATAGAAGACACAATTTGCATAGAATTGTATATACTTTGTATACAATATTAACCAAGATTCATTTTTGAATATAGCTACTGCCACCATTTTCTCTTTCTCACCATTTTATTAATATAGTTTGCTTAAATAAGTCATGTCCCTTTAATAATTTTAAGAAGCTTGTGACAAATAAATGATATACAGGCATGGTGTTATTGAGGCTGAAAGGAAAAGTGGACGTGGGACCACTGTAAACAGGAACCACAGTCAACAGAGAAGTGATCGGTGCCGCTCCCAGGGGCTACGATGCACTCTGATACATGGCAGGGTTTCATGGTCAGAGAATAAAGGCGTCCCCACTCTATCATCCATTATTTTATTCATTAACCTAATGTGTGGACAGATGATACGAACCCTGCTCCTACCCTCCCACGGGCTGAGTCCTCACTGTCTCGATGCCATGCCTCTGAGAGCTGTGGCCACTGTGGACAAATTGCATGTACCCTGCTCTGAGTAAACACACCACATTGACTAAGACAAATGCTTCCAGATTCTCCCACTCGCTGTAATCTGGTGCAGTTGGTTTGATGGCGGAGGCCTTCATTGTATGGTAGGACTAAGGGGAGTGACCTAGACCACCTGGGTGTACAAGCGGCCACATCCCTCCAGCTGATTGAAGAGCAGGCACGACGGAGTCTACGTGTGAGCCAGAGCAGCCAGATATATGAGTCCTCCTTTGACGGCATTGACTCCTCTTGCTGACATTGACAAGAAAACTCCAGAGTAGATAACCAGCTCGCCACACTTTCCTCATTTCCTATTTTTACACATTTCATGAAACCTCTTTTGACCTAAAATGCTGGCCTTAGCCTTCAAAATGCCTCAGACCAAGGCTGGAAATGTGAGTGACTTCTGCTCACCATTGCACCTGGACCTGTTCAGGAAACTGCCCTAGAAAAGCATAGGCACGTTTACAAGCACCTTTCCTAACTGGGCACCATAAAGACAGCCATGGAGTTGATCTTTTCCTCCTGCGATGAGATCTTCTGGGACTCAGATTGTTTCTCTCTTTCATGGACAATGGCCCAAAGCACATGCTGTGAACAGGCTCTTGAAAGCGGAAACAAGCAACAGGGAGCGACATTGCTAAGGAGGCCAGCGCTGGAGAGCCATGTGCTGCAGAGGAAGGACCTACCACTGGGACAAACCCAGGGCATTTCAGGGACTGTGAGTTCTCTGCTACCTCTGTGAATGCCTGCTATATGCTATGGGAGAGCCAGAATCGTTAACCGCAAAGTATTCAACTGCGTGGATGGTGCTTGTTAAGGGGAAATCAAACGTGTGGGGAAAATGAAGGGTTTATAGCGCTGAAAATTTCAAGGTCTTTGTTTTTCCTGAGAGCAGTTTCTGTCAGTTCTTCCAACAATGACCTGGGTTCCAACGGGCTCTCTCATAGAATCTTCCAGTATCACTGTGACTTCAGGAATACTTTGGCAACTGTTTTTCAAAACTTCACAAGGAAATGCATAATTTAGTTTATTATTAATTCCTCTGTGTGCATGTGTGTGTGAATACGTTTTAAAAGGAATGATTGGCTGCAATGGAGAGGTGAGGCTTTACCAAACAAACAAACAAAAAACAGAAAAACCCTAAGTTGAAATCCATGTAAATAGGAACATATAAAAACCCCACAATATAGACATTAACTTAATCATCAAAAGAAGAAATTTGCAGTGCAGTCCTTCTAGCCTTGAAGGACTAGACTCAGAGCCAACAGAGACAGCAGTCTTAGCTACGACAGCCTGATGCTGTAATATATTCTCCTTCCCATCACTTTGTGGCTATCCTGGCACTTTTTTTCCTAAACAGTTACAGTTTCAAGTGATATAATTCTCCAGAGTATATTGCTGTGTCCTTTATATTTTGTGGTCATTGATCTTTGCTATAAAACTATACGGTTTGAGTGTAAAGTTTGTAAGCTTTAATAATAGACTTTTCACTTTCAGTCCACAGGATACCATAACTGAGCTGGAATAGAACATGGGGCATGTGAAAAGAAGAACCAAAATAGATGCCTGGTCTTCAACTAAATGACCTGTTCATCTTTTTCTAGAAAATTTTTGGAACACCAAGGAAGCAGTAGTCAAACGAGCTCAGTCTCTCAGAACACACGTGTGGGAATTTAGTATTTCAACTTTTAGGTAGACAGTTTCTACAAGCTAAATAATGGAAAAAAAGGAGCCCAATAAAGAAGTTATAAAACACATGAATATTTAGCCCTTACTTTTTATTAAACTAAGCTTTTTATTCACATATCAATTGATTAGTTTATATATTATTATTAATTTATTAGTGACTATTTTTCACACTTGCAAAAAATTAAAGCGAATGTCTTCAAGTCTTAAAAATTAAATAGTCATTGTATATCTGTTCCTAATTATCAAGCTACTTCTCTGAATCTCACTTCAAACTTCATTAAAATTAAGAGATTTATCTGGAAGATCCCTAAGTAATTGGAAGATTACTTCCAATCCAAATATTTTGTGAGTCGATGACGTTAATGTTGTAGCCATATGTTTAATCTATCTATCTATCATATATCTTTCCTTCTCTCTAAATCTTTATCCTATCCTATGTTACACACACACGCATAGATCCTCAACATACAAACTTAGGGCCTCAAAACCAATTTCCGAAAACATACTGCTTTTTCATTTGCTAGAACTGCAGTGTTTTTGTATCATTTTCTTTCTCATCAATATTCATATTGGTCTACTCCATTGGCTGAGATAAATTTTTAGCTAGAGGGAATGTATGGATATCTCTGTGGAAAGAGAACAGCATTATCTGACGTTGTCTTCTTAAAAATCACCCTACTCAGTATTGAGCATATTGCCATAGGGAAAGCTGATTGGAGAGAGCACATGAGGTGTGGTTTTATCCTTGCAATTTCAGTTCGTGTTGTCTAGATGGTCATCATCTTTTACTCTACTGCTAAAATCTCCAGTCTTCATGTCATTATTATTTAGTAATTAATGTTTAGTGGGGTACTTAGGTATAAGACACTTTTCAGACTATAAAGACAAGCAAAATTTTCTTGCTTTTACTATTATTATTTTTAATTTCCCACAGAACTTGCTAGTTCGTTGCTACTTAGGGAAAATTGCTGGCACATTTACTCTCTAAACAACAAGCAAAGGAAGGATTTCTTAAGAGAACCTCCGTGTACTTCTTAGACAGTCAGAAGTGCTACATCTCATAATACCCTCCTCTCCTAAATAAAGGGTTCAGATTAGATGCTAAGATTTCTTCAAATGCACTTTATTTGTTTAACCCACCAGCAAATATCAATCTAAAATCAAAATGCCAGACTCCCTAGACTGAGAAGAATTCCAGGGTGTACACTGGCCGGCAGAGGCTGTAGCCACGTATGTACCCACATCACAAGGCTGAAGAAAAACTCAGGTGATGTTGGAGGCCTCTCCATTGGATTCACAATGAGTGAACTGAGACACAGTGGGGGGTGGCTCATCTATGGCCTCACAGCCGGTGGTGGCCCCTGTCAGTCTAAAGTCTAGTTTTCACACCTTCACTCTGTGGTCTTGATCTATGCCAACTCTTTCAGGAAAACAATGAACTGATTAGGAAGAAAAACTCAAATTGACATTACCAAGAAGAAACTGTCCCTCCTGCAGAAACTAACTGTATCATCATGATTCACTCTTGCCACATTAGAACCAGTCTAAGATGTGACTCGTGATGAGATTCCACTTCCTCTACTAACTTGAAACAATTCATTGCTATTGTGTAGACAAAAAACTCATGCCCATGCTCAGATTTTCTCAGACTCACCCCATGTTCCTGAAGACTCCACTACAGTCCTGAACTGTGCTGTCTCAACTGTCTTGTCTCTCGTGAGTCTGACTGAGACCTGGGTCTCATGACCTTCACCCACCACATGCCGATCCCTCTGCTTCTAGATTTGGTGAAGGGCCACAGGATATAGCATGTGGCACCCTGGGAGTCCCTGAGGGCTCAGAATCTGCAGCCCAGCACTCTGGAGGAATGGGCTCCGAGGGTCGTTCTTGAACAAGCAGAGAGGAAAGATGAGGGGAAGCAAGAACACCCACCAGCCCTCCTTCTGCCCCCATGAATGTGCTGGGCTGTGTGCACGTGTCTTCCCCCCTTGCTTAATTTGAAATTCCACATTAAAAACACAGCTGCAACAAACCCACAGGGTCTTTTCCTGGCTCTTAGCAAAGTGGTGTCCTGTCCAGTAACACACAGGAACACTGTGTCATGTGCCTCTTCTCACACTTTCCTCCTA
This sequence comes from Chlorocebus sabaeus, assembly GCF_047675955.1. Classification (NCBI taxonomy): domain Eukaryota; kingdom Metazoa; phylum Chordata; class Mammalia; order Primates; family Cercopithecidae; genus Chlorocebus; species Chlorocebus sabaeus. Next base: position 6,489,689 of record NC_132911.1, on the reverse strand, counting down.
TCCATACCCTTTCTCCCTTGGGCTGAACACTCCCAAATAAATTGCACACACATTAATATTTTCCTTGGACTCTCTTTGTTGAGGACTCAGTCTAAAGCAATCGGGACAGCCAGAAGTGTTTCTACAAAGCAGCAGGACTGCTCACCTCTTCGAAAGCCATAGGAACTCTTTATGAATGGTAACAACCAACAGGACAGTAATGACCTTTGGCAAGCAGTGACATCAACTTTGCTTAGGTTTCACCAAGGGCTAAGTGAGGTGCTTGGAGGCAGAGGCCAAGTTCTTGTGAGAGTAGGTCAGTGTGGACTCTCCTCAATATGAAGGCAGTGGGTGCTGTCATGAGTGTGGCGTGCTTCTGATGGCTCTCGAGAGGTTGCAAAACATGGAGAAGTACAGGGGAGTCGATTTCCAACTCTTAACATGCTTCAGAAGTTGGAGGTCTCTGTGGCAACTTGAGGGCTTCATGCCTCTGAGTGCCAGATGAAAGTGGGCAGAGGACCAAGATGAAGACCTGATTGAGAAGGTGTTTGAGACACAAGAAAGGCGAATGCGCTCCTAGGCGGCTCATACATACCAAGTCAGCGCTGGGGGATGTGGAAGGGGAAGCATGAAATTCGAGGTGGAGAAATTTTGGCAATGAACCCCAAGTGCCACTGAGCCCTCCTGGCTGGCAGAAATAGTCCTTCCCACTGCACAAAGGAGACAGGCTCCCGTGGTTTGGAGACCATGTGTGTGCGAGAATCTCACCTTGAGCAGGTGCATCACAATTGCTTTCTTCCTCACCTCAAACCTCATCCCCAACAAGGCTCTTTAGCCCCAGGACAAAAACCTGAGTCAGGGGAGTACAGCCTTATTCCAGGAAGAAACTGTTTTCATGGCAACAGAATACACATACGTGGTTAATATGGACTGGGATATAAACTGGGGGGAGATACACAGAAGTGAGCGAAGTGGAAGACTAAGCAGAAGAGGATGTTCAGCATGGGCAGACTCACCCATGATTTGGGATTTAATGGGATGTCAAGAATCCCTGGAGTTAGCCCTAAATTTGTGAGGGAGCATCTTAAAGTGCGATTTAATGATGGCCAATAATAGAAGTGAACCTGCCAGAATTTTCATAGTATATTGTTGAAGGAGGGTTCAGAAGGCTGGAGGAAAGCTAGAGTGGATGTATAGCATGCATCCCTGAGGATGAGGATGAGAATGCACCCATGAGGGACGGCTCCAGCATCATCCTAAAAATTTACTGGTTGTCCTCTGCCAGCCAGAACTGGCAGAGCTACGACCATCAGAGTGAGACCCCAAGGTCACTGGAGATCACAGGGTTACAGAAAGGCAGAGGTCAGGACAGTCCTCTACCTTCAGAAGCCAAGCCAGTGTAATTATGGCAACAGCAGCAAGACTAGAGTGGAAATCTGAGTGTCTATTTGTGGCAATGAATCGTAGACCATGATTTTCCTAGGAGTCAGACAGATGAACAAACAGCTGACTAAAGGGCTACATGGTTCTCATGATCTGTATGGAAAGCTAATACACAGAAACCACCGCCATGCAAAGTTGCCCCTTGAGGAAGGACTGTGCAAACCCATAAACATTCTTCGGATCCTTCTCTAAAGAGAGACACAGGTATTCTCCAGGCCATCCCTGCAACGGGCAAAGTGAATGATCCAGACCTCTCAAGGTTTGGTGCAAATAGGGTCTCAGCTGATACTGATAATTGAAGACCTAAAACACCACCATCTACCACAGGTTCGTCTGGAGCTCAGAGAAGCCAGGTGAAGGAAGGGAAAGAGTTTTGGCCCCAATTGATCTGGCACTGGATCCAAGTGGCTCCCTGTGCCAATGTGTGGAGTGGAAGTCATCTTTTTCTTATCACATCTAATGACCCATGTTCAGTATTTGCTCTTCTTGATGCCCTAATCTAGCATTCTGCTGATTAGTGTTCCCAGGAGAGGGGAAGGCACATGCCACAGAATACAGTGTGAATCCCACTACAGTGGAAACTACATCCACCTCCTGGCCACCTTTAGCTCCTCATGGCAAAGGATCCATGAGTGAAAAGGCAGTTGCTCCACTGGCTGGAATGTTGACCCTAATGACCATGAAGGGGTCAGGTGGCCAGCATCGAGGAGGCTGGCAGGGAAAAGGATGGCATGGAAGCCTCTTTGAACTTCCATGGCCCAGCAGTAACTGTTTTGGGAAAAATATAACAATTAAAAGACAGCAAAAGGAGTTAACTCAAGTGTTTAGACCTTCAACAATCATGGTACTGGGTCTTTTCACCAGATAATGAACCAGACAGGCCACAGTGAGGGTAAAGGAAGCCTGACATGGGTAACAAAGGGGAGAGAAGATGAATGTCCCTTATGGCTTCAAGCTAACCACAGCGGTGGGGCCTGAGGCTTGGTCGCTAATTCGTGAGCTGAAACCTTACAGGAGATAACAACTAGACATGAGGTTCTGGGAGAGAAGGGCCCATTACTTGACTGTGACTTTCTCTCCCACGCAGGAAAGAAGTAAAGGTGCACTCATTCCACAGGAGAAAAGAAGGAGAACCCATATCATAGGATGCGAGACAAAAAGATGACAACGGAACATCTAAGAGAGGTACCGTGAGTGGACTCCGTGGGACACCAACTCTGTATGACTTCTCAGAACCTGTCTTCACCTTCTCTTCAAACCCTCCTCCCAGACTTCACCATGACCATGACCACCCGTGCCCTGTCTGATTTCTCAAGCACTGACACACGCCGAGTCCTATATGCACCAAGCCACACTTCACTTCTGGTCTGGGAAGGCCTGGGAACATAATTTCTGGCTCCCTCCATGTCTGCGGTGGGAGGAAGTTACACAATCCGGAAGTGTGGGGGGCCAGCATCCACACTGGGGGAAGCTCAGCCAGTGATAGGCAGACTCATAAACCCCCTCTGGAGATGGCTCCAAGGCATAGTTTCTCCTTACACATCTTCCTTAACATGCTCCATATGTTTTGCAACCAAGACTACTCAGCCCCCTGCTGTCTCTGCAGCAGAGTATGCATTCCTGGCTGGTGCAGCAAAGTGTTCTCTCTGGACGGCTTTCCATCCCCATTCCCCCACCTCCCTCACCTCCACTTCCCCCACCTTGATCCTTTCAAATACACTGTCAGCATTTCAGTCTGTGCCTCAGGTTCTACTTTCTAGAAAATCTTGGCTAAAACAGTGGACTTAAAATGCAGTATATCATAAAAATATGATTAAATGACTGGTAATACTGTGACAAGTATTAATAAAATATGGGGAGACAATAGAAAGGCTTACAGTGTCTAGGAAAGGAAAACCCCTTGAGGCTGAGACTGTGAGCATTGGAAACAACTTTGGAAGTTGCCAAGATCAACTTCTGCATTTCAGAGACGAGAAAGTTGAAACTCAGAATAATCTCTTAACTTTCCCAGGGTTATATAAGCCCACAATAGCACAGCTGAGACTAGAACCCATGTCTCAGGAGTCTTAAATCAGAATGTAATCTACTGCATCATTTTGTGTACAGCAAGGATTGGTTAAATTCCTTCAGTATTCCCAAGAGGGTAGTTTCCAGAAGCTGGTTATTTGAACCTCAACATCCCCGAAGAAGATATGGATATCTTATCAGGCTGTAATATTAATGGAAATGCCTTAGACAATACTGGGATGTCTGCATGGAGCTAACCATGAGGAATAATGATGTTTATAATTATCATTATCTTTACTGTTCCCAATGTAATTCCCATGCTTGTCATTCCACGTTTTACAGAGTGCATTCACACATGGATTCCCACTTTCAGTACATAAACAAATTTATATTGATGGTTCATAAGTCAGCTTAGCATCTATCTGTTCTCCAGGGCTTAACTACCTCTGGGTAAATAGTCAAAATTGTATTTCTGGAGCCACAAGTTTTAGTATGCCAGGTCCTAGACCGTTTTGAGTAATTCCTAAGGCCCAGCTTAATTTCTACACAGTCTGATAGCCTCTGCACTCAAGATTACTGTAGGGAAATTACTGCTTCAAAGCACCCACGAGTACCCTAGTAGGCTAAAAATGAATGAAACTTTCACAAATGCCTAACATTCTTCCAGAGAGTTATGCCCACAGAGTGGGAATCTGAATTAGGATGATGTTCTGTAACCTTACATAACATCAGTGGTGCTCAGTTCTCCCATTCCTAAAATGAGGGCTTGCAACAGATGATCTCTGAGGACTGTTTACTCTCTAACATTCTGTGATTCATTATGGCTTTCTTCTTAATGTATTTTTCCCTTTCTTGTTTTCTTATTGGTCTTCCAAACTTTTTATTACTGCCATTTACGGATTTATTTTTCAAATCACAATCCTCTGTTCTTCTTTCAAGATATATTGAACAATTTAATTAGCTTTCATGAAATATTTTTCTATGAGCTGCAGGAGGAGACGAGGCAACTTACACCACCATGGCATTGCAGGTGCCTTTCATTGCAGTGTGTGGGGATTTGGTCCAAGACCCTCCTCACCTTGTATGGAAGTGATGCAGCTTCTTAAAATGTAGGACTCTCGAAGTGTATGCTTTGCTCTCAGCCGTTACATAATGCATGAGCACATTATATTAGTAGGAGCAATTTGGTAAGTCTAACCAAAACAAAAGAAAATGTACTTAATCATAGGAATACTTGCAATTCAGCTATATTTTTCATAACTGTTGGAATGCCTCTGTGTATTTTTGGTTTATGCAAAATAGACTGATTGCACTCTTGATGCACTCTTAAAAGTTTATTCATGTGCTGTTCTTAGGAAACAGGAAGAGAATAAACAGGAGGATATGATTAGATATTAAGAGCAAAGCAGAAAGAGCAGGAGCAAGAGAATTAAATACAGTGTGATTCACCTACCAGCATTTGATTCCATCCTCTTAGGCAAAAGAAATAAAAAAAAGAAGAAAAGGAGGGAGGGAGAAAGAATGGGAGGGAAGGAAGGAGGAAGGAAATACAGAGCACCTAGGTAACAATGGCATTAAAATACACTTCTATCATATTTAGTCCTCAATGGAAATACAGAGCAGGCACAAAAATCTCATACTTATATTTAAAGTAGATACCAGAAAGTGTGGCCCACAAAGATATTTGGCAGAGAGAAGCCTGGAATCTGTCATTTTTCTCCGTGTGCCTTTTCAAATCCCAACTTCTAGATGTCCTGTGACTCTGTTGTCTGCCACTTAACAAAATTTACCTACTAAAGTACATTTACCTACTCCAGTGCCCCATCCTCCACTAAGGTTCATATTCCCTTAGGGCATTAATGATGCCTCCCACGTAGAAGTAAAGCACAATCATACGAATTTACGGGAGAAATGCGTTCCAGTCAATGGCATCCTGATGAATGGTGAAAGCTTATTTTGGAAAAGCGGAAACTGTTGGTGGTGTTAGCTCCTTGTCCAGAAGCATAGGAAAAGAATGTGCTCAGAATCTTGGCATCCTAATTCTGAAGCAGTGTCAATCCCTGGTTTAGACTGATCTTGTTTTAGAGTTTCAGTGTTTCCACTTCAAAAGTTATGGGAGCTTGTTACAGATAAATTAATTCTCAGACAGATGACAAGGGTTTTCAAACCTGACCTTCCAGTTATCAGCACTCGTCTTCAGATGAGACACGCTACTGCCAGTTTCTTGGTTGACCCCATAGTCTTGATGACTATGATCGTATGTTGAGTTTAGAGACCAGAACTAATGAAGGGATAGCAGATAAAGGACAGCAGACTGAATTTTAATTTACAGAAAACAAATATCGAGACTGGTCAGTAAGGAGTGAGGTTTGTTCTTGAAACTGGAAACTTGTGATTAGAGGAAATATTGAGAGAGACATTGAAATATTACAAAAGATGCACTTTTATGGCCCATTTCAAGTTGAATTTCCTGGTGGAAATCAGCAATCTTTTCCCTCTTTGCACACTTGCAGGCTTGTCTCTGCCTTCTGAACCATGACGGGTCATCCCTCCCCTCTCCTCCTTTCCTCAGACATTGGGGACCCCGATGACATCACTGTCTTCTACAATCCAAATTGTGAAAGAGAACGTCAGGAGGCACCTTAATTACTTCCTCTATGCCAGTTCCCTTGGCATACGAAATAATGATCTTCTCATTTCTTCCCATCCCTCTGAATACTCTGTTACCATATATTAAATGCAGATGCGTCTCCCAGCTCCACTCTCAGTCTTCACCGTTACCCATTCTTTACTCTTCTGTGCGGCCGCACCATTGCCATGTTTCAGGTGGGGTACAGAATCTCTTACTCTAGATTGAAAACTCAGGCTCAACATGTCCCACACCGCCGAGTTATCATCCTCTGAAGTTTATTATTATTTATTTATTGGAGGTTGAAAGCATTTCCCAGGCTAGAAAGCTCCAAGTCATCTCTTCTCCCTCATTCCTCACCACCCACATTAAATCTGTCTACAATTTCCATGTTCTACTGCTATGCGTTCTCACTTCTGTCTCTTTTCTTTCATTGCCTCGAGTAATACCCTAGCTCAGGCACTCCTAATCTCTGCCTGTAATCATCTGACCAACATCTTACTTCCTGACTCTTCAGAGTATATCAGCACTATCTGAAGAGCCCTGAGAAATGCAGAGTCCCAGGCCCCTCCTTGGACCCACGGAGTCAGAACCTGCCTTCGACAGCATTCCCTGGTGGCCCCCGTGCTCACAGAAGTTTGAGAATCACAGCCTCCCTGACCTTGTTGTTGACTGCATTATCCCTCTTTAACCTTCCCTCCCCCTGGTGCCACTTATGTTTTTAAACACATGTAACCACCATGCTCCAAATATTCAAAACAGACTTCCACCTAAAACATGGCTGCCTACGACATGGTAGTTTAAAGCAAGGAGACTTGAGCCAGACTAAGTAGTTTCATAACCTATGGCACCGTTTACCTGTTCACTGCAGATGGCCAAGTTGCTTAACCTTCTGCATTCCTCAGTATCCTTATCTTACTATTACACTTACTCCATAGGGTGTTACGAAGATTAAATGGCACACAATATGATGGAGAATGGTTCGTGTGACGTATTAGGCACCATAGAATATTAGATACTATTACAAATACTATTGCCATGACTATATTCCTCCTGTGTATTATACAAACAATAACAGGAGAGAAGGAAGAAAACAAACTCCATTTTTAGCAAAACCAGGAGATAGACATAATTCAAAGATACATGTAAGGTCAAATTCTCTGCGATGGGCATAAGCCGTACCCTGTTAAGTGAACGGAAGATGTGCAGGAAGATATTTCAGCAGTGGCAATTCTTAGAAAGCCTCAGAAGCTCACCTGGCTCATGCTGGAGTTGCAACGTTTGTTGCAACAATTAACATGGGGTCAGAGTAAGGAGAGGGAGCCACAGAAATTCTGTTGGATTCATTTTGGCTCAGAGGAGGAAAACAAGAGTCTATCAAGAGCTCATGAGAGAGATCGTGTTTGAAGGGATTCGTCCTTTTCTTTCTTCAGTTGAAAAGGGAGGGTATTTGGGCCGTGAAGGCCAGAAGCTACCCTGGTCCGGGAAAATACTAAAAAAGACAAAAATGCACACACACATGCTCACACACATACATATACCCATGGTCATTAAATACAAAATTTTAAAGTGCAAGAGAAAAGAAAACCCCGTCAACAGATTTAAAAAAAAAAAAAAGTTTAGCAAAATGCTGTTATAAAACAATTAAAAATTAGGAGCATGTTATTCTCCTAATATGCTCTGCATATTTCATTCTGTGCCATTTGTTGTTTAACTTTTATTCTCATTTCAAAAAGCCATTCTACATTCCACCTCCCAACAGGTTGAAATAACCTATTTATCCTACCAAGAACATTTCCTCTTTTTCCTTTACACTCCCCTATGAAGGAAGCTGCCTCCTTTTTGGCATCCATGTAAAATCTGCTCCAGTTCAATTGCTGGATTTATTATACTGTGGCCTCTGTTACAGTCCTATTGTTTCATTTACACTATTAAAGCAAAAGCATTTTATTATAAAAAACATTGATAACAATGAAAAATAAGTAGACTGTAGCAAATAAAAAACTATGTAAGGAGATAAATTTAAAATAAAATTAATTATCCCAGTCAAAACACTAATTATATAGAGTTTAGCATTTTAGATTTTGATTTATTTTTATTTTTATTTTTTTGAGACAGAGTCTTGCCCTGTCCCCCAGGCTGGAATGCAGTGGCCCGATCTCAGCTCACTGCAACCTCCTCTCCCAGGTTCAAGCAATTCTCCTGTCTCAGCCTCCTGAGTAGCTGGGATTACAGGCGCCCGCCACCACACCCAGCTAATTTTTATATTGTTTTTAGTAGAGACAGGGTTTCACTATGTTGGCCAGGCTGGTCTCCATCTCCTGAACTCAGGTGATCCACCCACCTCGGCCTCCCAAAGTGCTGGGATTACAGGCGTCATCTATCACGCCTGGCAATTTTAGAATTCTTATAGCAATAGCACCCTGATCTCAATGACTTTGTAACTATATTTCATAGCGTAAGCATTTCAGCTTAGGGTTTTTTCCAGCAAATATATTTTTTTAGACTTTAAAACTTGCATCCATATATTTCTTTCATACTTTTATTACTTCTAAAGTCATTCTGACTTCAGAAGTCTTCACAGCCTTTTGCTGAAACACTGGGATGGTTTTCATGGAACGGAAGAAGCAGGCAGGAGGTGAAGAGGAAAACAAGAACGCGGCGTCCTCGCTTCTCGGGACAAACACAGGCCGGTTGGCAATGTTCTGACAACTTCACAAATTCATAGATTATTCTTGCATTTTACCTTTTATTGTGTCTAATAACCCTGAAGGCTCCAGGCCCCTGAAATAATCACACAGCAGCCTCTTATTAGAACATTTAGAAAATTATATTTTATCCTCTCAGGTACTTCTCTTGCCCACCTTTCATCTTCCCTTCTACCCTGTCAAAAATTCCTTGAGATTTTTTCTCTCTCCCATTCACACAATGAAATAATCCCTGCTATGAAATCTGGCAGGTTCCCCAACTGAATTCTGAATCGCCACACCCAGCCTCAATGCTGTGCCCTTGCCTTTGAGTGAGCCATGTGGTTCTGGGAGCCAGGGTTGCCTGCCTCAGCATTGTCTCCTCATCTTTCCTCTCTCTTCTATTATTCAGTGAACCAAGAACCCGTGTATCTTCAGCCTGAGAATATATTTGATAATCAGTATCCCATATCCTCGTTTCAGACCTTCTAAGCATGTATTTTCAATGATCTCTGAGAAAGCTGGAACTGAAATAATCTCTGTGAAAGGGTGGTAGGACTTGTTCCAAGTTCTTATCCCAATAACTATCTTGGCACTTTTCATCACCATCTAATCCAAGAATATATATAGCCAATATTTCTTTCCTGCCCCACGATGCGGTTGTAAGCCTCTAGAAACCGGAATCCCTTCTTTGGTAGTGAAACCTCGTAGGAATTGTGTGGCCCTTGAATGACACAGTTATCTAGAACACTTAGTAGAATACTTTACATATATATAGAATTCATATAATAAATATTGGTTATTATCATTATTTTTATTTTTTTACCTGAACACTGATATTATGTCTCTTCTAATTTTCCTAGTAGTTTTGATGAAAGATGTCAGTTTCGAGCATCTAATGAGATACAGTTTTACTCTTTCCAGTAAAAGAAAGCACACATACTATATTCAAATATCAGATCATTTTTTCTATGCCACTAGCAGTTACCTCATTTGGCGAAACATGGGAGCAGGTCTCCTTTATTCATTTTTATATCTACCGTAAAATCTACACTATGACTTGTATACAACAGATGTCTTATAAGAGTGGAAAAAGTGAACGATTAATGTGTGTTAATTAAATTGCCCACCTGTCATTTTTTTTCATTTAGATGACTAACTGCTTTTATCATTACAATTTCAGATTTTTTTTTTTTTTCAGATATCAAACTATCCTTTTAGATATTGGCACTTTACCTATTCTCTCATGTTGCTTTTTCATTTTTATGAGGTATTTCCTCCCTAGAAATCTGAAATTCAGACAAACATTAAAGAGAATCTCTCAAATCTGAAAAACTTTAAAAAAGAATCCTTTGGAGAGTGGCAGATGTCAGTGGTGCCCTGGTAAGATGCAGCAAAATGTGACCGCATCCTCTTTGTTGCCCTGTTAAGGGAGATAGATTTTAATTTCCTGAAAGGAAATCCATGCCAAGCCAGCCTGAGCCCACACCATGCTGCTGCTCTCGGCCGACGGAGTGAGAGGCTGATATCTCACCTGCAGCTCAGTAATTGTGAGAAGAAATTTCAATTCCAACCTCGGCAGGAGCAGAGGAACTCAGTTTGGAAGTTTCCATCTTGGTAGTCCATACAAAGAAAGAAAATTCCTTACAAGGGGTTAGATTTTGATTTCTCATTACAGATGGGCTTCCTTTTGATAATTCTACAATGTAGAATGAAGACCCCATACAGTTTAACTTTTTCAAACAGAAAAGCAGATTTTTCTCTCTATAAAGGAAGTATCTCCTAAGACCTATAAAGGATTTTTTCCTTCCTATTCTTAAATGCTTTTCTCTTTCAATAAGCCCTGTTTCTCCTTGACTTCCATTTCTGGGCTGATTTTCATTTTAAGAGGTAAAACAAAAATGTTTCTCAAAAGCAACAAAGAGGCTTAGAGCATATATAGCTTGCTCTAACAGGTGTGCCTTACCTCACAGTATAACAACAACATCATGACTTATTTTCAGTGAAAACTCGACTCTGTACAAAATTCCCTAAAACAAGGATGTTCCCCTGAAGCCAGTTTCACCATATGAAAACCAGGTTTATTCCGTGTTTACCATCACAACAGGGCATTTGGTAAGTATTATACTCAAAAAGGAAAAAACAAATCACTGTTGTTTACAAGAAAGCATTCAACAGCATAGTGCACATCTGCCCAGGGCCGTATGGCTCTGTGTGGAGGCGTTTCTTTCTTTGTTATTGCACGGTCCTCAGAATTAAATGGACCTGTGGACAGATAGACCCTAATCAATGATTCATGTATGAGCCAATCAAGTAAAAGTGAATACTTGAAGAAAAATTGAATCCAGAGTCCTTCTTGGAGACCTCCAATTTCAGAGGACATAACAGCTAATCCAAAGTTGGAAAAGAACAAAACCCTGTTCCTCTTTTTGTCTTACAAATAATAACAACAGATTGCCCTCCAGATAAGTCTCTTGATGTAATGTTATTCAGCATCTACGATGATTTAAAAAACCTGCAAAGCCGGGCGCGGTGGCTCAAGCCTGTAATCCCAGCACTTTGGGAGGCCGAGACGGGCGGATCATGAGGTCAGGAGATCGAGACCATCCTGGCTAACACGGTGAAACCCCGTCTCTACTAAACATATAAAAAACTAGCCGGGCGAAGTGGCGGGTGCCTGTAGTCCCAGCTACTCGGGAGGCTGAGGCAGGAGAATGGCGTGAACCCGAGAGGAGGAGCTTGCAGTGAGCTGAGATCCGGCCACTGCACTCCAGCCTGGGTGACACAGCAAGACTCCATCTCAAAAAAATAAAAATAAAAAATTAAAAAAAAAATTAAAAAATAAATAAATAAATAAATAAAAATAAAAAACCTGCAAAATAGAGTTGTTTTCTTTCTTGCTGGAGATGACCCCATGGCTTGGGGACCACTGTGTCATATTGTGCTGAGAAGGCTCAGATTGGGTGGCTGTGGATAACTCACAGAGCTGTGTACATGTTTCCTATTTTGCTGACCTGCAGCTTACATCTCTACACACTAGGTAACAGAGCAAATTCATGACAGGCAGTTGAGAGAAGCAGAATGCAAGGGAAAAATCTGGGGCAGGCTGAGCCCAGATTCCAATCGTATCAGGGGAGAACAGCAATTCCTACTTGGGGCAATTAAGAGATAGGAAAGAGAGGTGAGGGTCAGATGTTGGCAGAGAGCTCCAAATTTGAACAGATTGAGCATAGACTCAAAATCTGTTCCCATCTAGGTGAAATCTAACAGAGGTTGCCAGGAAGACAGGTCTGATGACCTGGGCAGAGGAATTCCTAAGTTTCTTGCAGGGAGATCTGTTTGGAAGAAGACTTTGCGCTGGCCCAGCTGCTGCATGAGCCCAGCCCTCCGGCCCTGGACCTCCTGGTAGCCATGGTGATAAAGAAGCATTCATTCTAGACGGAATATAGTAGCATTTCAAACATGATTACCTGATCTTGTGTCCAGGAAAGGTAATGCTCAACCACCTACAACAGTAACATGCAATTAAAAAATCTATCTGCACAACCAGCCCAAAATCATCTCGATAGTTGGTGAGTGACTGAAACTATGCCTCATAAATAAGGCTGGTGGTTTAGTGTTTACAATACATCACACTTCAGGGTCTGTCCAGAGCAATCATTACTTGATGAGGGAATTACCATTTGCATTTCTTACTGTCCACAAGAGTATGTCTGAGAGGGTTCTGGGACCGTAATCTGACAAAAACACTATTTGGCAGCTACCAGTGAAGACTCTGTGGTTCCCAAAAAGTAGAGTCTGTCTCTCTGGGAGTTCACCACATTACGTTAGTGGACTCCTCATTGTAACATCCCACCTGATAATACCAGCCATTATGACCCTAATATGCTGCAAACAGCTCTTAAATAATGCATTGCAACAAATGGACCTGACTTACTGTCCGTGGGCCAAATCAAAGTCCTAGTCTCTTATTAATAAACATTGGAATGGGCAATTGTAACCTGAGGGAGGTGCTCTTAATGGATGGCCGTCCACCAGTGAGAACCCAGAGCACCAAATTATGCTTCAATAAAATAACTCTGCAGAACAAAACACATTATCCCCTGATCCTCACAGCAGCTATATAGCTTTCTCTGATGCCCATTTCCAATGGGACTTAATGTGGAGGATTTAATGGGTAGGTTTATGTTATTTCATGTTTTTGCAAATTAACCTACCGTAGGAAGCATCTGCTGAGATGCACTCAAGGCATCGGAAACGGCCTTGGATTTGCAAGTACACATTGACTTCCCTAAGCTCCTTCACCCTCCTTGTTTTGCTTTCAGAATTCCCCGAGCCAAATATTTCTGTCTGTATTCTCAAAAGAGGCAAATGTGTTTGTCTGCTCCTATTGAGCTTTTCTGTCTAGAATCAATGGACGAAGACATTAATAATAATGGTGTCTCTGGAATCTTTGTCGAGCAAGATCTGGAGCTTTTGTCGCAGCCTTCTGCCCTATCAAAATAACTTTTTATAAAATGTGTTCTCTGAAAAGGGAGAAAAAGCATTTCTCTGATACACATAATAAAATTAGAGAGCAATAAAAAGGAACATTTTATACTTAAAATTGCCTCCAAAGATGAGTTTCAACATTTAGCTTTACGGATGATGAAAGTGAGAATGAGGAAACCCAGGTACCTGCAACTCCACCTGCAAACGTGATTGCAAACCTCCCGGATGACAGGCTCTCACACTCTAGCTTGCAGGCAGGAGGAGGCTGTCTGTCCTTCTCTCTGGCATCAGCCATCATTTTATCCTGGTAGAGATTTCTGTGATAAGCGTCATGAAATTTCCTGTAGACAGCACGGACTTTAATATCTATGCGATGTCCTGACTTCTGCCCTTTCCTCCGGTGTCTTTGTGGGTGGCACCTCGTCTCATGTCTCTTGCCATGAGTACAGACAGTGACCACCCACCGGGAGTCTTTTTCCCTCCTATCCACTCACGAAGCTCCAGACTCTGCAGTTATTAAGGTGTGAATCAGTAACACATACTCACATGTCATGCAGTAATGGTTTCACATGTAACCCATTACTTATTTCACAGATGAGGAAACCGAAACCTAGAGGAGATTGATTTAAAGTCATACAAATATTTAGTATTAGAACTGGTGCTCAAAACAATTTTTCCTTTTCTAAATACTATAACATGGTACTACCTCTATCCACAGTGCATGTGCCGTTCAAACTACTCTCAGGAAAATTGTTATATTTTATTTTCAAAACAAACCCAGGCACAAGGAGAATAGGGGGAGTCATTGTCTCCTATTTTTAAATTTGAGGAAAACTCTGTGTCTCCAGGGAAAGGGGAATGACAGTGGTAAAGGGTGGATGCCGAGCTGGAGTTAGATCCTCACCCTGTCAGCTGTGGGCTGGGTAACCCTGAATAAGTTGCTTAATGACTTCAGGTTTTGGTTTTCTTTTCGCTTTTTTTTTTGTTTTGTTTTGTTTAATTGACAAATAATAATTGTACATATTCATGGGTTACATAGTGATGTTTTGATGCATCTAATGAACAGTGATCAGATTGGGCTAATTAGCATACCCACCATCGCAAATATTTATTATTGTATTGGGAATGTTCAATACCCTCCTCCTAGTGATTTGAAACGAACTGATATATTATTGTTAACTATAGCGATCGTACGGCGGTAAAGAACACTAGGACTTATGCTGAGAAAAACAAGAACCTGAAAAATGAGAGTGAAAATCTACGGAAGAAGTTATTCTACGAACTAAATTAAATGATGCATTTTATAGAATACACGTGGTCCATAGTAAACCTATAACAAGCAGAAGCAGTTATTTCTAAATCTCACTCACCTATAAAACCACTTCACAGCCCGTTGCCTCTCTGAGGACTTCTTACTCTATTCTGATCCTAATGCACTCTTTCTCTGGATCATCTTCCAAACAAACTTCAGTTGTTCATATTCATTTCACATGTACTAGGTATTGAGACTCCTTGAAGGAAACACAGAGAAAACACTCCAGAATTTCACCCATGAGTTTGTATCTACAATGGAAATGCAGACATAGGAAGGGACCAGGAGAGAACAGGACAGAGGAGGGAAAAGCAAGTCTTGGGGTTTGGCTGATGAGGAGGAAGTGCTAAATAGAACAGAGATGTTTTGTCTTTTTGTACTTCATTATTAAGGTTTTAAAGAGTTAAAATTTGGTTTTGAACAAACACAAATTCGGATATATATCAATACCCCAAAAAATAGTTTTAGAAAAGCTATAAAATACAGCTTGGCCAATACAGATATTACCCTTTCGTACAATGAAATGGTGAAATGATACTAGAATATTATGTCATTAATCCAGATCATCTGTTTTTCAAAGGCTGACAGTGACACTCAGCGGCTCACCTGAGTTTGCTCCTCAAGATGACTGCGTACCTTCCTAGGATGGCCAAAGGCAGCAATGATAAAGAAAATTAAACTCACCTGAAAGCCACAGTAATCACTTTCTTTACTTCCTCTGTAGAATTAACTCTCAAAATATTTGTAAATCAAACTATGGGCATACCTGAGAGATACAGCAGGTGCAGTTCCAGCTCACTGTAATAAAGTTCATATTGCTATAAAGAGAATCACACACTTTTTTTTGGTTTCTGAGTACATTAAAAAGTTATGTTTACACCATACTTTGGTCTATTAAGTATGCAAATAGCATGATGTCTTAAAAAGCTAACGTGCATACCTTAATTAAAAAATAATTTATTGCTAAATAAATGCTAACGATTATCTGAGCCTTCAGCAAGTTAGAATCTTTTTGCTGGTGGAGGGTCTGGCCTCAATGTTGATGGCCACTGATTGATCACAGTGGTTCAGAAGGCGAAGGTGACTGTAGCAATTTCTTCACACAAAACAACAGGGAATTTTGCTGCATAAATTGACTCTTTCATAAAAGATTTCTCTGTAGCATGCTATGCTGTTTGATAGCATCATCTCCACAGTCAAACTTCTTTCAAAATTGGAGTCAATCCTCTCAAATCCTGCTGCTGCTTTATCAACTAAGTTTATATAATCATCTAAATAGTTTGTTGTAACTTCAACAATGTTCACAATATATTCACCAGGAGCAGATTCCCTCTCAAGAGGCCACTTTCTTTGCTCATCCGTAAGGAGCAAGTCCTCATCCATTCAAGTTCTATCATGAGATTGCAGCAATTCAGTCCCATCTTTAGGCTCCATTTCTATTGCTAGTCTCTTGTTATTTCCATCACATCTGCAGCTACTTTGTGCACTCAAGTCTTAAACCCCTCAAAGTCATCCAAGAGGGTGGAAATCAACTTCTTTCAAACTTCTGTTCATGTTGATAGTTTGACTGACTTCCATGAATTACAATGTTCTTAATGGCACATAGAATGGTGAATCTTTTCCAGAAGGTATTCCGTTTACCTTGCACACATCCATCAGAGGAATCACTATCTATGGCAGCTATAGCTTCATAAAATGCATTTCTGAAATAATAAGACTTGAAAGTTGAAATTACTACTTGATCCATGGGGGGCAAAATGAATGTTGTGTTAGCAGACATGGAAATAATTTTAATTTTTTGTTTGTTTTCTTAAGCTAAAGTCTCACTCTGTCACCCCGGCTGGAGTGCAATGGTGCAATCTCAGCTCACTGCAACCTCCACCTCCCAGGCTCAAGCGATCCTCCCATCTTAGCATCCTGAGTAACTGGGACTATAGGCATGTCACCATGTCTGGCTCATTTAGGGGGTTTTTATTGTATTTTTTGTAGAGAGAGTGTTTTGTCACGTTGCCTAGGCTGACAACATTAATCTTGTACATTTCCTTCAGAGCTCTTGAGTGTTCAAGTGCATTGTCACTGAGTACCACTATTTTGAAAAGAATCCTTTTCTCTGAGCAGTAGGCCCTAATAGTGGCTTAGAATAGTCAGTAAACCATGCTGTAAACAGATATATGTGCTGTCATTGAAGCTTTGCTGATTCCTTTAGTGAGCGCAGGCAGAGTAGATTTCACATAATTCTGAAGGGCCCTAGGATTTTCAGATTAATAAATGAGCACTGGTTTCATCTTATGGTCACCAACTACCAGAGGCCCTAACAAGAGTCAGTCTATCCTTTGAAACTTTAAAGCCAGGCATTGCCTTCTGCTCTGTAGCTATGAAAATCCTGGACAGCATCATCTTCCAATATAAGGCTGTTTCATTTACATTGAAAATCTGCTGTTGAGTGTAGCCACCTTCATCAATGATCTTAGCTACATCTTCTGGGTAACTTGCTGCAGCTTCTCCATCAGCACTTGCTGCTTCACCTTGCACTTTTACATTACGAAGATGGATTCTTTCCTTAAACCTCGTGTACCAACCACCATTAGCTTTCAACTTTCCTTCTGCATCTTCCTCACCTCTCTCTGCCTTCTTAGAATTGAAGAATTAGAGTCTTGCTCTGGATTGGGCTTTGGCTTAAGGGAATGCTGTGGCTGGTTTGATCTTCCATCCGGACTACTCAAATTTTCTGCATGTCAGCAAGACAGTTCTTTCCCTTTCTTGTCATTCATGTGTTCACTGGAGCGACACAGTTGATTTTCTTCCAGGTCTCTTCTGCATTCACAACTTGGCTAGCCATTTGGTGCAAGAGGCCAGCCTTTTGCATTGTCAATGAGTAGTACTATTTTGTTTGAAAGAGATCTTTTTTTTTTTTTTTTTTTTTTTTTTTTTTTTTTTTTTTTTTTTTTTTTTTTTAGCAGTAGACCTCAATAGTGGGCTTAGAATATTCAGTAAACCATGCTGTAAACAGATGTGCTGTCACCCAAGCTTTGCTGATTTCTTTGGAGAGTACAGGCAGAGTAGATTTCACATAATTCTGAAGGGCCCTAGGATTTTCAGAATAATAAATGGCTTCAACTTATAGTCACCAACTACCAGAGCCCCTAACAAGCGAGTCAGCCTGTCCTTTGAAGCTTTAAAGCCAGGCATTGTCTTCTGCTCTCTAGCTATGAAAGCTTCCCTTCTCTAGGGAAGCTAGAAGAGGAGAGAGACAGGGGTGGTTAAAAATGACACAGCAATGATCTGTGGCTAAAAATTTGAAAGGGCTAACTGATTTAGCTGATAATTTATAAACCACAGATTCCATGTGCAGGATGGTGTGGCAGCCGCACACTAAGACATATATCCATTTAGTTCTGCAATCAGGAGACAATGAAACATTTATTGGGTTTTAATTTCTGGGCAAACCTGTGGTTAACCTTCCTCATCAAGATTTTCCTTTGCAACGTAATCAACATAGTAGTATTCATTTCCATCAGCCTTTTTTGATAAAGGAATACTTTTTTTCTCTTGCTTGTAGCCAGCCCATAATTTTCTGGAGAGCTAGTGAGACAGACTTCGCAGAAGTAACAAACAGGGGCAATTTGATCGTTTTGTATTTGAGTTTTTCTGGGACATTTTTATTCTGATCTGATCTAATATTTCATCAAAATTCCTATACTGGTTTACAATGTTTAAAGTACTTTCAACTTCCCAAATTTTTAATTTGCACCAAATCTATAACATTAGAATAGAGGATAACAGTAGCATTATTTTACAGATATAGATGCTGACACTAAGAACATTGAAGAGACTTTCTGAACATGACACAACCATTTAAAATCAGGGCACGAAGGGAAGTGAGCTTTTTTGGCTGCTAATGTAGTTGTTCTTCTATCACGTCTTAATGCCTGAGCAAAAACAAGGAATAAACGGTGTCCACCCACAACAATGTCACTCAGATTCTGCCTTGATGTAGGAATAGTATTTATTCTGTGCCTTCTGTATATTGTGCTAAGTATTATGCTCATTAAAGTGAACACAGTGAACACCTACCTGTCCTCAGGGAACTTACAGTTTATTGCAGGTGATGGAGGCATAAGCAGAGTTCTGCAATGCGATAAAACAAGTGCTCTCATTGGGGTCACATAGGGCCTTGGCCCTGCATGATGGCAGCACATCACTTGCAAATGGTGTCTCGTGGAGATGGAAAGTGTCACCCAGAATGAGTCAGGTGAGATGTGGGCATTCAGGAATATGATAGCCATAGGTAAGGCCTCTGGGGTGGAGAGAGCAGAGCCCATTGAGGAACTGGTAGCCAAGCAGGAGTGCGATTGTGCAGGACTTTGTAAAGGTGTTAAGAGCAATGCCAAATAATTGAGAATTCTTAGTAAGAGAAAGAAGATTACACTTATTTCTAGTGGCACTGAGAAAAAGAGGTTCAAGTATGAGAGAGATGGGGGGAGAGAGAGAGAGAGAGAGAGAGAGAGAGAGAGAGAGAGAGAGAGAGAGAAAGGGAGGCTGGTCCTGAGATTGGAGGCAAAAGAACCAGCCAGGAGAACATTTCTGTATCCCAGTGTATTAGTCCGTTCTCCCACTGCTATAAAGCCCTGAGACTGGGTAATGTATAAGGAAAAGAGTTTTAATTGTGCTGATGGTTCTGTGGACTGTACAGGCTTCTGCTTTTGGGGAGGCCTTGGGAAACTTACAATCATGGCGGAAGGTAAAGGGGAAGCAGGAACATCTTCACACAGCAGGAAAGAGAGAGATTGAAGCAGGAGGCACTACATAGTTTCGAACAACCAGATCTTGTGAGAATTCTGTCATGGGAGCAGCAATTGGGGAGCTCACCCCGTGATTCAATCACCTTCCACCAGGCCCCTCCTCCAACACAGGGGATTACAATTCAACATGTGATTTTGGTGGGGACAGAGAGCCAAGCCATATCACTGTGCAAGACCCAATGGTGTCCTGATGTAGCCTAGAGGAAGCTGAGAAAGCTCTTTGACCTGGGCTCTCTTCCTTACTGAATCCTCAGTCTCTGCTCGGCACCTATATTCATGGCTTTGTTGTCTCAACAGTGGAAAGAACTACATGATTCTGTGACAGTTTCTCTTTCTGGAAATATTGAACGGGTGTTACTGCATCTCTTTCCTTGAGATGCAATGAAAGACAAAAAAATTCTCAAGTATCTCTGGAGAGTAGTTCAGGACTAGTCAGGGCAGAAAAGGCAACCAACACCGAAGACAAAACTAAGCTATGGCATCCACACGTTGCATAGTTCCTCACCCACAGGATGTGATGCCTTTGACATCATTCTCCCAATACACCACGCTCCTATTTCTCCACCTGCCATAGGGAATTAATGGCTTACCTTTTTACATTTTTCCATCAAAATGTATTTATAATATTTCTTTCTTTATTATCTCCACTGCTGACCTCCCTCTCCCATGAAAATACTTACCTACGTCACCTCCTCCGTTGGAGTAGCATTTTACGGCCTTCATTGACTCTAGGTTCTCTTCTTCTCTATGTCTCAGTGTGAGACCACCACACCATTCGGCACCTGGAATCCCTGGTTTGTAAATTATCAGCTAAACCAGTTGACCCTTTCAAATTTTTAGCCAGGCCTCTATCCCAATCAATGCGCCATCATAATAGAACTTCTCACCAAACAATTCTCACAGGAACCCTATTCCTGAATCAAGACAAAATTCACCTAACTGACCCTGATCATTTATCTTCAGTCTATCTTTCACCCAGAATGGTAGCCACCTTGACATGTTCAAAAAAAAAAAAAAAGAGCAGATTTCTCTGCCTTTAGGACAAGCAGTCTGAGTTGGGAGAAAACTGGTCAGTAGTTGCAAATATTAATATTTAGTCTCAAAGATGTTTTATTAAGAGCTGTTGTTCTTCAGGCTGTGGCACTTCCAATAATACAAAAACTGAACTTCATTGCACAATGAAATCAAAACATGGGATAAAATTAAAGAAAACAAGAAACAAATAAATAGTTTAAATCAAATCAAATTCATTCTTAGATAGTAAATAGATGGATAAAACTGGGCTTCCACAGTCAAATTCTAAAACTAACTCCTTGCTGAAACATTTGCAAAGGCTTAAGAATTTTGTGGGGGAATCGCCATACTATTTTCCATAATGGTTGAACTAGTCTACAATCCCACCAACAGTGTGTTCCTATTTCTCCACGAATCTAGAACTAGAAGTATCATATGACCCAGCCATCCCATTACTGGGTATATACCCAAAGGATTATAAATCATGCTGCTATAAAGACACATGCACACGTATGTTTATTGCGGCACTATTCACAATAGCAAAGACTTGGAATCAACCCAAATGTCCATCAGTGACAGACTGGATTAAGAAAATGTGGCACATATACACCATGGAATACTATGCAGCCATAAAAAAGGATGAGTATGTGTCCTTTGTAGGGACATGGATGCAGCTGGAAACCATCATTCTCAGCAAACTATTGCAAGAACAGAAAACCAAACACCACATGTTCTCACTCATAGGTGGAAACTGAACAATGAGATCACTTGGACTCGGGAAGGGGAACATCACACACTGGGGCCTATCACAGGAAGGGGGGAGGGGGGAGGGATTGCATTGGGAGTTATACGTGATGTAAATGATGAGTTGATGGGTGCAGCACACCAACATGGCACAAGCATACATATGTAACAAACCTGCACGTTATGCACATCTACCCTAGAACTTAAAGTATAATAATAATAATAATAATAATAAAGAATTTTATGATGGGGGAAAATAAACTTTTTTTCAGTGTACACTTGAACTTTAGAAGTGAGAAAACTATTCTATTGTAGAAAAAGTGATCCAAACTGCAAAAGAGCTCATCTGACATTTATAGGAGAGTGACAACAGGTGATAATTAATCTAAGGCCTGCAGCCCAAGCAAACAGAAATGTACTGTCTTGAGCCTATGATTTTTTTTTTTTTTTTTTTTTGAGACGGAGTCTGGCTCTGTCACCCAGGCTGGAGTGCAGTGGCCAGATCTCAGCTCACTGCAAGCTCTGCCTCCCGGGTTTACGCCATTCTCCTGCCTCAGCCTCCCGAGTAGCTGGGACTACAGGCGCCCGCCACCTCGCCCGGCTAGTTTTTTGTATTTTTTTAGTAGAGACGGGGTTTCACCGTGTTAGCCAGGATGGTCTCGATCTCCTGACCTCGTGATCCACCCGTCTCGGCCTCCCAAAGTGCTGGAATTACAGGCTTGAGCCACCGCGCCCGGCCAAGTCTATGATTCTTTACCGTCATTTCCTCTTTACCCTCATTTTCCCTTCACCTTCTCTCTTCTAAATTTTAAAACATTTTCCTTTTCTTGTATTACCTTTCACCTCTTTCTACCAGTGAACCTTAACTGCCAGAATATGGAGCGGGAGTATTTTTCTGAGTAAATACACTCGTTACATTCAGGGGACTTTTCGTTATGTGTGACCCACAATTGATTTTTCCTCCCGACAGACTGCAAGAGCTTGGTTGAAAAGAAATTCTCACTACTATTCGAGAGAAAAGCTGAAGAAAGCATGGCTAACGGTTTCTTAATTCTAGCACATTTGGAGGAGGTGACCCTAATTTGGAAAGGTGTTTAGTCCATCTTTCTCTTTCAGTATAGCCACGAGTCATTCAAGCAATAGTCACTTTTCATCCTCCTTTGTGTGGTGAAGATTGTCCATGCACCCAGTAAAGCATCAGGCAGGGTCCCCCAGGTTGACTTTGCTCAGGTTTCTCATTGTCTACCACCCATTACCATCCCCAGAGTCCCACGGGTTAGTGGAAACCAAAAATAGCCCAAATTGACACATTTTGAGATGCTTCTTAAACAGTGATATTCAGAGCATATTTGTATGATTAGATTTTCTTTTTTTTTAACTGGAAACTTGGATGAAAACTAAAGACAACCTTTTCCTATAATTGCAGTTTTCAAAGCAGTCTCCACATGCATGATTTGATTCCGTCTTTCCTACACCCTGGGAAATAGATGGGACAGGCACAATTACTGAGGTAGGTAAGGCCTTCGGATGCCGTGCATGCTTTCCACTCCAAAACCCTCCTCTGCTTGCCTCTGGCTCCTTCTCTCCAGGCTGCTCAGGCTGTTTGTAGGTCTTATGAATCTTTAAAAGAGTAGAATATAAGAGCAATGATACTGCACAGCTCTGGGGTCTTGTGGAGCCTCCAAACGGCAGCAAAGCTCCGGGAATTTGGATTATGGAGAGGTGGCTGTTTTCTTTTTTTTTGGTTTACTTTTCATGTTCCTTTTGGATTTCAATTACCCATGATATTTCTGCTCTAGTGATTAAAATAAAACAAACAAACAAAAAGAAACCTAAGAGGTAGGTTTGTGTCTTAGGGGGGTGTCATAAAAAAGTATGAATATGTCAGGGGATTCATAAACCTCAGGGATAGAAGATTTTACTCATCACCCCTAGAGGCAAACACAGAGATGTTCTTTCAGGACCTAACTAGAGATATTAATTTGCCATTTTCACTTTTTTTTAAAATTCAAATTTCCCTGAGTACAATAATCAGGGTCCTTGTAAAATATGCAGCCCCCAGACTGGTCCCCTGGAGGTTTTCTGTCAAGGAATCTTGGATGGAGCCTGTGGAAGGTATGTGTTATTCTCTGTATAAAAAAATTTCGAGAAGCAGTGCTATAAACACCATACCTACAATACGGACACCGTGAGCACACAAGCCAGGTGAATTCAAGCCAGGAAGCATCTGCCCCATCTACCTGTGGATGTTGACGCTCAGCTCCCAAGAACTCGTACAGATGATACCTTTTCCAGAGAAGCAAGAGAGATGTCAGAAATGGAAGCAGTCAGGCTTCTCTCTAGGTTAGCGGCACACAAAGAAATCAGTGCCCGCCATGTGGAAGCCTCCTGCACCAACTGTGACAATTATCTTCCACCCACATGCAGGTGGCGTGTGATATTCTGTTACACATAGAAGAAAATGGTGATTCTTAGTCTCAGTAATTGCTTTTTGGCTGCAGAATTGGAAGCTGAAGCTGGTAGCAGAGGTGAGTTCTTGGCCAATGTCCACTCTTCCAAACTGCACATCTGGTCTCCCAACTTGCATGCCATTACCAACACAGGTGAGAGCAGTAATGTGCTGAAGTGCTGAGACCCAGTGTTAGAAATCTCCCAGACTCCTCCGTGGAAGGATGACAATGCCACCTTTGTAAAATTAGAGTACAGTAGTTGTAACCGAACGCTTGTACTTAAAAAATACATTTCAACTTCTTTCACCATTTGATGTTTTTTTAAAAAACTGAAGCCTTGTTTTTAATACATAGGATGACATTCACCTGAAAGGGCTTATCATGTTCAGACACACCTGCCTAATAATAAGAGAGTAGCTTGTGGAAACAGAGACCCCCATCACAGAAAAGCAATTTTTTTTTTTTTTTTGAGACGGAGTCTCACTCTGACACCCAGGCTAGAGTGCAGTGGCGCGATCTCGGCTCACGACACCCGCCACCCCTCAGACTGAAGCAATTCTGCCTCAGCCTCCCAAGCAGCTAAGATTACAGGCACCTACCATTACACCTGGCTAATTTTTTTTTTCTTTTTTTTTCTTTTTTTTTTTTTTTTTTTTTGAGATGGAGTTTTGCTCTTGTTGCCCTGGCGTGATCTCGGCTCACCACAACCTCCGCCTCCTGGGTTCAGGCAATTCTCCTGCCTCAGCCTCCCAAGTAGCTAGGATTACAGGTATGTGCCACCAAGCCCGGCTAATTTCATATTCTTCGTAGAGACGGGGTTTCTCCATGTTGGTCATGCTGGTCTCAAACTCCCGACCTCAGGTGATCCACCCGCCTTGGCCTCCCAAAGTGTTGGGATTACAGGCATGAGCCACCACACTCGGCCCAATTTTTGTATTTTTAGTAGAAACAGGGTTTCGCTATGTTGGCCAGGCTGGTCTCAAACTCCTGACCTCAAGTAATCCACCCACTTTGGCCTCCCAAAGTGCTAGAATTACAGGCATGAGCCACCGAGCCCAGCCCCATCAAATCAAATGTAATCGCACATGCCTTCTTAAAGATTTAAAGGCATCCTGTGATTGGCCAACACATACCAAGCAATGCAAAAATCAGTAAAGACTTTGCTCTGATTTTATTATATCATCCCATTCTTTTATTGATTGATAGTTATCTAGGTTAGATCTAAGACAGAAAATCAGACCAGGCAAAAAGAGTGGTTTCCATGACAATAGCAATGGTTTAGACAATTCACTCTATTTTAAGGAACTAAGACATTGAGGTAATTTTCAGTCCGGGTCTGAGCACCTTATGCTGTCATGATTGCCTTGGAATGCCAAGAACAAAGCCCTCCCCCGACCAAGGCTGACCTTGGAATCAGCCTTTGGAGCTGGACACCAAGATCTCTGCAGTCTTCCAGCAGATCATTCAATCCCAGTCCACACCCATCCTCTGTGATGTGGTTTGGCTGTGCCCCCTCCCGCATATCTCATCTTGAATTCCCATGTGTTGGGGGAGGGACCCCGTGCGAGGTAATCCAATCATGGGGCGGGTCTTTCCCGTGCTGTTCTCATGATAGTGACTAAGTCTCACGAGATTTGCTTGTTTCATAAGGGAGAGTTTTCCTACACAAGTTCTCTCTCTCTCTTTGCCTGCTGCCATTCCATGTAAGATGTGACTTGCTCCTCCTTGCCTTCCGCCATGATTGTGAGGCCTCACCAGCCATCTGGAACTGTGAGTCCATTCAACATTTTTCCTGTATAAATTACCCAGTCTCAGATACGTCTTTATGAGCAGTGTGAAAACAGACTAGTACACAATCTATGCCTGCCATTACTAGAAGGTTAATGTAGTATAAACAGAATATTCACTTTTTCTAAAGGAGTGTTAATTCTCTGTTATTATCACTTCATAGGATGGGTTTTAATTCTAACCTATCTTTTATAACTTTCTATTTTGATCTTCATTTTCCTCTTGACAGGCATCCTTCTAATGTCTACATTTTCTTTTCAACATATTAACTGAAGCATATAAAGTCCTGGCAACACTAATACCTTTACAACCCTCAATACTTGAGACAGTTCTACTCCTAAGCCCGCATAACTGAGGCAAAGAAGAAATTCAGGCAACATCAGTTTGCACCCCTGTGCATCCCAGATCAATTTTTAATTGTCATCTATGATTTCCATGACATTTCTCCACACTCCTTTATAATTTTGGCACCTGACTCATCACAAGGATTCTCAGTAGCATTCATAATGACAAGGAACCCACTCCAGCGTAAGCCTGGCAATTCCTTCACTACCTTGTCTTCAAACCTTTCATTTTCACAAAACCTTGATAGTCAGATGTTCCCATTGTTTCTTGTTTTCTCATCACCCACCTTAATGTTGGTTCTTATCATCATGCCAAAAGCAATGCGCCTTTACTAGTGTATCACTGCATGGATTTTCTATCCTCCCTGACACATACACACACACACACACACACATACACATCATATATGGTGCTTATAGTCCTTTGCCTTCTTCAGCACCTCTGTTTTTTCACCCACCATTTCTCTTCCTGATCTCACTCCCACTGCTTGGCTTCACCCTCCTCCCTCCTGAGGCTTGACTCCAGCTGCACTGTTTTAAATCCAGGCTCATTGGCATCTGGGATTCTAGTGCCCACATTAACATTCTTTAGCAATAAGCACTGCATGTCTGAATCATGAAAGGATCACACATCTTAGAGTATTCCATGAATAAACGCAAGTTTCACAAAAAGAAATGGCTAGGATACAGCATGATTTGATAATATGTAACAATATTCTTAATAGAATTCTTTCCAATGTCTCTGTAAATCTTCTAATACACAGAACCACAAGACACAATTAAATAAGTGAGTTTATTAGAGGCATTGAGATGAGAGGGAGAGAGAGAGAGATAGTGTCAGGATCAGCAATGAAAGATGTCCTTTACAGAGAAGTGCAGCTGAGAGCTTTTATTTTCTCAAGCCCCCTTTCCCTCCTCCCACAAGTCTCTAGGGCTCCATGCTCAAAGGCTTGGAGTTACCACCTGCCATCTTCGATCAACCTCACTGCCTCTCGAGCGGTGCTGCAAAGCCACTTGACTGTTCTGGCTCCCAAACTCTCTACAGCAGCTCCTCTGCTTATCCTCTTCAAGTTTAGTTCCAAATCATACTTTGACAACTAGTTATTGCTTTTTCTACAGTCAAGTCTCAAAACTATGGAAAAACACAGGAAGAATTTGTCTGTGTCCATCACCAGAGAATATACTCATTTTGTCATACGTTTTAGCACACTTGGGTTCTAAAGTCAAAGCTTACATTGCTCATAGAGCAAGATAGAGAAGTGTTTTGTTTATTTTGTTTTCAGGTGTTTTGTTCTTTTTATTTCTGTGCATCTTCCTGAATAAAGAGGGTTACTGCTGTGTAGACCAAAATGCTACCTCTCACCAACAGCTGATTCTGTTTTGTCATAGTGCACTAACCCCGCCATGGATAGAAGGAGGCCCTTAGGACAGAATCCAACTGGAATTTCTAGTTTTCATTAGACAATGACATTTTGGAGAGTACATTTGTTTACTAACTTGTTGACTTGTTGATCTGACTCTAAGAATTACTATTCTAGTTATTTTTTCTGCAATAGCAACAAAGACTATTGACCAAAAGTTAATGTATTAATTTATTAATTTGCTGACCAAAAATTAATTTCTTTTTACTTTATTCAAGTAATAAAATGGCAATATCTACCAAAGAAAGTGTCTGACCACATGTGCAAAGGTTGTGATGAAATCTGTTGATGTAGAAGTGTAGTGCTTTTGACCAGAAGATAAGCATTTCTCTTCAGGTTTTTGAGTTATCTAAAACAGAAAGAAGATACCTAAAGAAGCTTTATGGAATCCCATAGTTCTGGGTAGTCCCGGTCAGGATGTCCTGAAACAAAGAAAAGACGTTAGGGCCGGGCGCAGTGGCTCACGCCTGTAATCCCAGCACTTTGGGAGACTGGGCGGGGAGTGGTGGGGGGGGTGGGGGGGGGTGGATTACGAGGTCAGGAGTTTGAGACCAGCCCCGTCTCTACTAAAAATATAAAAATTAGCCTGGTGCGATGGCAGGTGCCTGTAATCCTAGCTACTTGGTAGGCTGAGGCAGGAGAATTGCTTTAACCTGGGTAGCAGAGGTTGCAGTGAGCCGAGATTGCACCACTGAACTCCAGCCTGGGCCACAGAGTGAGACTCCATCTTAAAAAAAAAAAAAAAAGGCCTTAGGTTCTCCATTATTACTCTTGAGTGTATTGTTGGTTATTTTTCCTGTGTGTTTACCAGAATCTCTCTTCCTAGAATGAATGACTAACAAGTCATTCTTGTTCTAATTTCTGAGGACTCTGGGAGTCAAATATGTCCTTAGGAATTAAAAACAAAAACAAGCATGGTGATCAAGCTCTCCCTGGTTCATACATCCAGTTTTCAACACAGTCAGTGAGGAAAACACTGAGAGGCAAATCTGAAGGTGAAAACAATCTTCATTTACCTTTTGCAATATTTAAAACAAATCAATTGCATTTGAAAAAAGCGTATATCTTGAAGGCTAAAATAGCATTAGTTTTCTTTTAATGTATTTTAGCATAATACACATTCTGTGCCCAAAGTTTTGTTGTTGTTGCTGCTGTTTTTTTTCAATATCTAGTCAACAAAACCTAAAAGAATGATGAGAAAATAAACCCTTTTGATGATCCAGAGAAATGTTCCGCAGCTGTGACCAGCCTCATACCATCCCTGGGTCCTCCCTGCCCATGAGAGCCTTAGAATCCCTGCAATTTCTGGGACAGACAGAACTTGACATGGCTCCAGGCCAGACTCCAGGCAGATAGAGTTGCTTTTACAGGGCAATAAAGTAGTAAACATAGAGGTCAAAAAATTGAGTTTAATTACCTTAGCTCAATTTCAACATGATTGTCCTTCAAAGGTTGCCTGGCCATGAGCTGGAAACTAGACTTCCTTTTCTGTAAAGGACAAAGAGTAAGAGGAAAGATCCTATTGCAGAAAATAATTAAAATAATGTTAATGGAAGCTGGAAATTAAGATTTTGTCTTGTTCAACTTGAATCTACCGAGGAACATAATTTCTTTACTTCTTCATGAAAAATGACGGGGCGGTGGGGGTGGTGGTCCAGAGGATATATTTGTTGTCATGAGAGCTGAAAACCCCAATCTCAACTTTGAAATCCAGAAAGCAACTGCTATTTTCTGTATTTTTGGACGCTGAAACCAACACTATTATATTGAAGGAAGCAGTTTGACCCTAACACCTCCTAGACTATAACCTTTTGGAGGACAGATACCATATGATTTATTTATATAACCCTAAAGCTAAAATATTAACATATATTCACTTGAAATCAGTAAATATTGCTTGAAGAAAAAAATAAAAGAGAGGGGAAGGAAGATGTGTATATTCAATAACAAAATCAAGGATTATCAATTTTCCCCATAGAGAATATTATAACATCTACCTTGTCTCATTACAAATGTAGTTCTATGATAGAATGTTCTGCTTGTTAAGATAAACAGGGATTCTTAGTCAGAAATGAAGAACTATTTCTAAAATGTCATTCTTTCATAAAAGTATGTTGATACAAATGGTCTCCTGGTGACTAAATGTTGTTTTACTAATCAAGATGTTTGCTTTTTGAAGAGGGAGATATGTAACTTTAAATTTTTATCTAAGAATGCATTGTTGGGTGACATATTTATCTGGGTTTACTTCGTGGATATGGGCCACACTGAACTTCTACCCATTATATTTTTACAACTAGTTCATTCCATTCTCAGTGGTACATGACATTCATTCTAGAAATCTCTCCCTTGAGTTTTTCTGAACAGTTTTACCAGCCACTGATAGTTTCACTATTTTCACACATTTTAATTGGTAATTTAAATTTTATACATGTTTTTCTGGCATTTATAGTGTTCAAAATGGGGTATTACTATAATTTTAGTACTTAGATATAAGATTTTGTTACTCTGCCAAAATATAAACGGTATTCATTGCTTCTACCTGACTGAGAATTCACTAATTTCCTATAATGCCTGTTGTTATTAAATCCAAATTCCTCCATGATCTTTGAAAGGCTACTTTAAAAGTAGCCCAAGATAGAAACACTAAAATAATAAAGAAAATTAAACAAAACAAAAATTCATTTGCATTGTGATATCATGTTTCACTTTACCTAAAAGCAAAACATGAAAACAAGCCACTTACAATTTTAAATCAAGTTTTGTTCTCTACTTTCACACATCGCATTCCAAATCATGGTCAAATGGTGTTACTCTGCCCTTGTTCTATTGTTTCATAACTAGTTACATGCACTTTGGTGCAAATATTGGCAGAAATTACCTCTATTGATGCATTTGTGTGTGCTGTGTTTGGTAATTACATAAACACTGTTAAAAGATTGAGCTGTCTAGTTTTAAATCCCTTTGCAGATTTATAGTTAGAGAAAAAGATATATATTAGAAGATTTAGCCAACTGACTTTGTTCTAACTGTCCACGGTAAAATGTTTCTGATGTTACAGCAAAGCAGAGCACAATATCTGCAAGTAAATCCTGTCAACAATATTGACCTGATTTTCTATTTTACTGCATGTCAACATAAATTGACAGTTTCTCTTCCTTTCTTTTTCAACAGTCTGCTCTCAGTTTAGAATTACATCTGGAGCCAATACAGTCCTTCACAGACACAATTTCATATTATATCACGAAATTCTCATTAGCTCATTTAATTAATGAGAAGTAAAATATTGTTTCAGCTCACTAAACAAAGCCTACATTATAAGGCAATTACTTTCTTCTTCTTTATGAGAAGCAGAGATATCATGGTCAACTGGAACAAATCACAGAAGTCTCTAGAATATCTCAGAATTTCCAAAGTTTTATCTCCTTGGCATCTCTTATACTAATGATCTTAAGAAGGACTGAAAAGGGGAAAACAAAGAAATGTACCTTAAAAATATTAAAGATTTTGTTTTGTTTAGTCAATTTTTGGGACAAAGTTGAAATAATAATAACTTGCTAGGGGCAGGAGGAAGATTAATTTATAGAATATTATAAAACATAAAAAGAAGATCTATATTCTGAGATACAACAGAATAAATATTCAGCTTTAGACTATCACATTAATCAGTTTTCAAATATGTTTTGCCCAATATCTGGTTTTCAGCTACTTTTACACCCACTATCACCTGTGTAGGTATATTTTTCTTTTATTCTGTGATTTCAAGTTTAATTTACTTATACTATTAAATGATTCCTAGATGAAAGTTACTTGTGTCCTAAAATTACAAACATTAATATGAGTTTGTAAAACTAAGAGAAGATGCTTAAATATATATAAATAAATGTGTATATTTATATATTTAATATATAAATAAATGTGTATATTTATATATTTAATATATAAATAAATGTATATATTAAATATATGTGTATATACACATATATATTTAAATATATATATACACACGCACACATATTTAAGCCAACTCATCACAATAGACAATTAATATATTAAGAAAACTAAAATATAAAGGTCACACTGAAGTGTCTTTAAACTTTCTGGATATTGGGTTTGCCATGGAAACTGAATAGCAAAATAAGAAAGGCTTATAGCACACAAATTACAGTTGCCTTGAGATTGCATCAATTTTCAAAACATGCTTGAAAAATACCCATTTATTTTTTTTGCAACAAAGTGCATGGGGTTTTAGCTCTTCAGTAAGGTAATACCCCCTTTTCCGCTGACAGCCCTTTATTTGGGATTATGTAGCACCACAGGTACATAACTTAAATACATGCACTTATTCATAGAGGAAAACAGTTTTGTAAGCTACTAATGTTATATTCTTTGCTGTGATAAGAGCACTTAAGATACCTGAGAAAAAATATATTTGGAAATGACCTGGAAAACTTTCCTTTGTCTGTAATCTTTGCAGGCAGGCAGTTACTTTCTGCTGACTCCTAGCTGTTCCCTCACTGCAGTCACTGCAAGCAGCCTGGTGCAGTCCAAAGGGAGCAGAGCTGGGACTGGAGCTCAAGGCCAGAGTTCCAGCTCCAGGTTCCCCACTGATGTCTTCAGTGACCTTGGTTCAGGGAGGAAGTATTATTACTTTCAGTATTCTCATCTGAATATTTGCAAGTGGATGGACAAACAGGGGCAGGAAAAAAAAACCCTCAAAATTTCATTTTCATTTTTAATATGTAAGATTATGTAAAATCAGCTGAGTGTGGTGGCTCACACCTACAATCCCAGCACATTAGGAGGCCAAGGCAGGAGGATTACTTGAGCCCAGAAGTTTGAGACCATCAGCCTGGGCAGCATAGTGAAACCCCATCTCTACAAACGAATATCTTTTTTAAAAAACGTTAGCTAGGCATGGTGGTACATGCCTGTATCCCTACCTACTCAGGAGGCTGAGGGAGGAGAGCTGCTTGAGCTCAGGAAGTCAAGTCTGCAATAAGCCATGACCATGCCACTGCACTCCAGCCTGGGTGACAAAGCAAGAACCTATCTCCCCTACAAAAAATATGGAAATTATTCACTGGAGGGAAAAATGGGTAAAACCTAGCATTTTCTTCTCCCTTTTCAACCAGTAATCCTACTGTACCATGTCAGTTAAAATGACCATACACCTAAAAGAAACCAGAATATTGTAACTATTTTAAAGATGGAAAAGAGAATGCATCTAGTATTGAAAAGGCAAACATTAGTAAATTAATAGTAAATATATAATAGAGATCAAAAGGGAGTAATTATAGAAAAATCATTCATGTTTAAGATGGAAGGGCTTTATGTATGAAATTGTGATGCTTAAGTGATATCCTACAACATCAAATTTTCTCCACCTTATCCAGCCCTCAGTGTGTGCCCTAAAGTAGGATGATTGATCTTCTTTCTAATTTTATCACTGTTAATGGCATTGCTAATATTCTCCCTGTTGTAATTCTTGTTTGAAGATTCCTGAGTCTTAATAACGTGTGGCAGGGAGTTCTACACTTTAATTATAAGACATCTCATTAGCCACATTTATCCATTTCAGATGTGTTTCTTTTAAGCCTACATTTTCTAATCTTTTCAAACAGCAGCTACCATGAAGTCCTTTTCGGACAAATGAATTAGAGAACTTTTATAGGACAAGTCTGGGTTGCTGCAAGAAAACCAGCATGCCGAAGACAGAAGAAAGCGCACAAGCACACTGGCTTTGCTTTGCATATTGGAAAGACCTCAGGCTAAGTGCTTATTGAACAGGCTGTGCACATTATTATCTTGCTTCCTTGGAATTGTCTCCCCCGGGCACTTTGTACTTGCTCTCAGTCATATTGACAGGTGTTCCTGGGAGCTCGTATTTTCACTTTTGATAAAAATGATTTACATGCTTCCTATTTCATCATCTACTGCCCCCCTGTATTAGTCTATTTTCACACTGCTATAAAGAACTACTGGAGACTGGGTAATTTATAATGAAAGGAGGCTTAAGGTACTCACAGTTTCACAGGGCTGGGGAGGCCTCAGGAAACTTACAATCGTGGTAGAAGGCGAAAGAGAAGCAAGCACCTTCTTCACAAGGTGGCAGGAAGAAATAGCAAGGAGGGGAATTGCCAGGCACATAAAACCATCACATCTCCAGAAACCCCACTCACTATCACAAGAGCAGCATGGGGGAAATGGTCCCATGTTCCAATCCCCTCCCACCAGGTGCCTCCCTTGACATGTGGGGATTACAATTTGAGATGATATTTCATTGGGGACACAGAGCCAAACCATATCACCCTCTTCAATATCTTCAGATCCCACCTACAGATTATTTCTCCAAAGAAGTACCATAGAATTTTCCTTGTTTTAAGGAATGGACCTAATTCCTGAGAGGATAGCCACCTGTAGTGCTACCACTTATCTGTTTCCCAAAAATAGTCCTGGAATAAATGTCATTAGATTTTTTCTCTCTCTCTTATGTCTCTCCTAACTCCCCACTGAATTAAGCCTTTTTCAAACAAAGAATTTACTTGAATGACTGAATAATTTGATCTGGTTGAAAAGTGGGAATAAAGGAAGAAAAGAAAACATAACACTGTCACTATCTTACATGACCTGGGGAAGTATGTTTATTCCTTAGAAATGACAGTGTTATGACAGTGTTATGTAAAAGGGGGACCATAATGATGTCTACTTGAATTCATTTGGTGAAATTTAAATGATTGTCTCAGTCTGTTTTGTGCTGCCATCACAGAATACCTGTGATATTTGATAATGAACCAAAATTTATTTCCCATGTTTCTGGTGACTGGGAAGTAAGTGCAAGATCAAAGCACCAGAATCAGATGACAGCCTTCTTGCTGTGTAATAACATGGCAGAAAGCATCATACGAGCGAATGTGAGAGAGAGAAAGGGTGTGGGGGGGAAGCAGAGGACCAATTCATCATTTTATTAGGAGCCCACTCCTATGACAACAATATTAAACCATTCATGAGGGTAGAACCCTCAAGACCTAATCACCTCTTAAAGGTTCCACCTCTCAACACTGTTGCATTGGGGATTAAATTTTGGAGACACGAACTTTGGGAGAAACATGAGCACATTGTTACTACAGCAATGAGACACTCTAGCACAGACAGACAACACTTATTAGTAGTAACTATTTATATTTACAGGTTTCTTTCTCCGTAGCCTGTTATAACAAATCCAATCTATTGAGGGCCATAACTATGTACTTCACAAGTTCCTTGATATCCTTCTGCTTCATATTTTCTAAATTCAGATGCTCTTCTTGAAATGATATTCTTCCTAACATTGGGTGACCTATAGTCACCAAATCTCATTCAAGCAGTAACACATACTGCTATGTTAGAGCCAGAGACCAGTGATGGCAGGTCCTGATGCAGGGCTTCACAGAGCTTTCTAGCTGCATAGTGCCTTAGCATGGGTTGATTCTAGACAGTGCTGAGCAGAGAAAAATGGGGATAGGAGGAGATCTAGGAAAACATACCCTCATACCCACTCAGATGCACAGCATCTGTCTAAATAAATTGATCATGCAGGTCCTAAAATAGCGTTCCTGAAATATTGATATATGGATGGGCTATTTCTCAAATATTTCTCATGGGCTTTTCAAGATACTTGCTAAGCTTGTAATGCATGTTTTCTTTCGTCTCTCAAAGTGATAGAAATGAGATTAGAGCTTTTCTGCAGGTCTACCTTGTTATAAGTTATGTCACCCCGATATTTGTAAGAAAGAAAGGAATCCCCAAATATATTCCATCAGGAATCTACTCTATTATCTAGACCCTGAATGTTCTCTTTAAAAATAGCAATGAGATTTTAACAGACCAATTTCAAACATTTTCCTGGACTTGTTTTCAATACATAACTACATGTTTCTTAGTTCCATCCCAGAGTACCTATGTTCTCAAGGGCATTCCGTAATTTATTCTTTTCTTTTTTTCTGAGACAGGATCTTGCTCTGTTGTCCAGACTGGAGTGCAGTGGTGTGATCACAGCTCACTCCAGACTTGACCTGCCAGACTCAATCGATCTTCTAGTCTTAGCCTCCCTAGTAACTGTGACAGGCACATGCCACTACATGCAGCTAACTTTTGTATTTTTTGTAGAGATGAGGTTTTGTCATGTTGCCCAGCCTGGTCTCAAACTCCTGGAATCAAGCTTGACCCATCACATCCAGCTCACTTATTGTTATTTTTAATACCAGGTATAGTACATCTCAAATAGTATGCTAAGAAATTAAGAATGAAAACAGACATGATACTCCCTTCAGGATCTTAAGACTTGGTCGTGGAGAGATAAATTTAATCAAATCATCAAATAAATAAAAGTAAAATACATCACTTTTATAATGCTATGAGAATATAGAGTAGGTATTATTGACCTATTCAGATGCCAAGACATGCTCACCTGAGAAAGTGCGTTAAGCACAGGTCTGAATTGTAAATATGAGTGAGCTAAACAGTGAGAGGGCATCTTACCAGACTTTTTTCCCTCCAAAAGTCAAGGAGATGCCTGTAGCAGAAGAAAGGGGCCGATGAAGGATGACCGTGGTTCCTCTGAGGAGAATGTGGTTGGGCAGTGGTTCCTCTGAGGAGAATGTGGTTGGGCAGGTGAGCAGAAGGGAAGACACAAACCAGGTGGGAGAGACAATAATGCCTAGGACAGTTAACAAGGGCATAGATTTAATAGAGGAATTCAAAATGAGTTTAGGAAGAGATTTTTAAAACAATGATTCCCAAATTCTGGCTTCCATTAATGAATACTCTTTTTTAAAAATTCAAGGTGGCAGGGACCCCTCCACCAAACTAGACAGGAAGATTCTGAATTTATTTATTCAGTGAGTTCAACACCAAGTTTAACCTTTAATTCTCTGGAAGCAGGGTGTCAGCCCCCACATGGCTGGCTGTGTTCTCAGAAACCTGCTGGCTGTTTACGAAGTCAGGGTTGGGACTGGCTGTGATGATCCTGGGAGTAACTGAAGCTTTTTGAACAGAAATTGAGAATGATATAATTTGCTTCTTTAGAATTCTTTCAAGTTGTTTTGTTTTTTCCTCCTCGATCATTCCCCTTAAATATCTGGAATAGTCAAGTAGGTTTAATTCTGCATTAATTTCCTATTGCTGTAGGTCAGAAGTCCAACATGGGTCTTGGTGGGCTAAAATAAGTTGCCTCCCTTTATGGAGGCTCTAGGGGGGGATGTGTTTGCTGCTCATCTGGGCTTTTTGCAGAATTTCATTCCTAGGGGCTATGGAATCCAGCTCCCCGTCTCCTTGCTTAGTGGGAGCTGAAGGCCATTCCCAGTTTTTTTGTAGTGCTACCGTCCTTGGCTCTTGTCTCCCTACCTGCATCCTCCAAGCCAGCAACATTGCATTTTTCTGACCATTCTTCCATAGTCACATTTTCCTCTGATCTCAACCAGAAAAGTTTCTCTAATTGTAAGGACCCTTGCAATTAGATGAGTTCCACCTAATCACAAGGTCCCCATCTGAGGGTCCTTAACCTTAATCCCATCTGCAAATTCCCTTCTGCCATGTCAGGTAATATAGACACAGGTTCCCTAGGTTAGGGTGTGGATAACTTTAAGAAATGGTTGTGGCAATTATTTCTGCCACAACATTTTACTCCTCATTGCTGTTCCCAATTAATTTCCTCTCATTTCTAAATCTTTCCAGCTTTGAAACAAGGAGTGAGTGGGCAATATAAACCGATGACATGGGATTCATCAAGAAACAAAATCTCAGGTTTTTCCTTGTTTTCATTTCTTGAAAATATTAGATTCCTATGCTATGTCCACTTGTACCTGGCCCTTGTCTTTCGACTATCTGGGGTCATCCCCATTTTAAACTATCTAATCCCATGGTGATATCCTTAGTCCTTATCATTGCCAAACTCTTCAACCCCTTCATAATTTCATTGACAGTAGTATACTCTCTTACTACTGCCTTCTGTCTTCCAATCTTACCCTTACTTACATCTTGACATCAGTAATGGGTCAGCGTCCTCAAGACCACCGATCCACTGTGCAGCCATCTCTTCATTGTCTCTCACATCTCTCCTTTCTCTGGTTAAACTTTAGGAAGCATAATTACAAATGTAAACTTCACTCTAAAACCCCTGCCCTTACATGCCTTCTTCTTGATTGTCAACACCCCAGTCCTCATTAAGCCCACCCTTCTGTCATTCTATGCCAATATTAGTACAGGTACATGCCAAAGGAGACAGAAACACGCTGATTGACATGCCTTACTTTAAATACATGACTTACCCTCAGTGAACTCTCAGTATGTTGCTCAGTGTTTGAAGCCATCGGCAGAAACTTTCCATGAACTCTGCTGTTATATGAGTTCACCAGTTCTCTCTTCATTCTGTTACTAAAAAGCAACTTCACACTACTATTCCTATCTAAAAAAATACCTCCATTTATAAATAAAACCCGTTCCTTAGTCAGGGCTCTCTATAGAAACAGAACCAATAGGCTATATGTATATACATGATATGTATACATATACACGTACTCACACATACACAGAGAGGTTTATGTTAAGAAATGGACTCATGCAGTTGTGGCTGATGAAAGGGCAGTCTGAAGGTAGAATTCCCTCTTCCTTGGAGAACTTCATTCCTGTTCTGTTAAGGTCTTTATCTTCCTGGATGAGGCCCACTAATATAGTTTGACTGTGTCCCCACCCAGATCTCATCTTGAATTCTAGTTCCCATAATACCCACGTGTCATGGGAGGGACCAGATGGAGATAATTGAATCATGGTGATGTTTTTCCCCATCCTGTTCTCAGGATAGTTAGTTCTCATGAGAGCCGATGGTTTTATAAGGGGTTTTTCCTCCTTTTGTTTGGTTCTTCTCCTTGCTACCGCCATGTAAGATTTGCCTTCACTCCTTGTTCATCTTTTGCCCTGATTGTGAGGCCTCCCCAGCCATGCGGAACTGTGAGCCCATAAAACCTTCTTATCTTTATAAATTACCCAGTCTCGGGTATGTCTTTATTACCAGCATGAGAACAGATGAATACACCCATGAACATGATAAGGATAATCTGTTTCACTCAAACTTCACCAATTTAAATATTAATCACATCCTTAAAATACCTTCACAACAACATCTAGACTAGTGTTTGACCAAATATCTGGGTACCATGGCCTAGCCAAGCTGACACATAAAACTAACTGTCTCATTGCCTATGAAAGAATGTTGGTCTACGATATAGCTCCTCTCCCCAAATCAAGTTTTTCCTATTAGTTAAAAAATTTGACCTCACATCCTTCTCTATCTACTGTTCTATTTTTCTATCACCATTTACAGTAAAATCCCTTGATCATTTTAATTTCCTCATTCCGATTCCTTCCCTCACACAGGTCAGGCTTTTGCTCCCAACATGACACCAAAAATGTTGTATGTCAAGGTGACCAACATCTCAGTCTAGACTTCATCTCATTTCACCTGGGTTTGACAGGCATACACACTCCTTGTTCCCTTGTTAGCCAGACAACCAGGACACCTTTACTTGATTTTCCTCTTCTCTTGCTCTGACCCCATTCCTTAGTGTCCTTTGCTGAGCCTTTCTCCTCGATCTGATTTCCTAATTTTGGAGACTCATAGGCCATGGTCTTTGAACCTTTTCTACTTGGTAAGCTCATCTAATTGCTTTCCTTAAAGACTCCTCGTATGTGGGTGTCTCCCATATTTACATCTTCAGCCCAGGCTTCTCCTTGGATTCTATACGTTTAACAGTAAACAGTAAATCCTCTGGTCCAGTTTGGCTGAGGCCAAAAACCCTGGGGCTTCCTTAATCCCTGTCTTTCTCTCTTACCTCTTACTTGATCCTTCAGCAAATCCTATCAGCTAAGTCTCCAGAATGAAGGGCCGAGGGCAGCCTTTCCATCTTTTCATGCCCTGACCACATGGAAGACTTCTAATCTGAGAAAAAGTTTAACACATTGAAAATATTTACTGCTGCACTGAACACTTTATTGTGTTAAAATATTATGCGTTAAAACCAAGCCAGAGAAAAAACAAGTAAAAGCAGTTATAAAAGACCTTTTTATGAATTGGATAAACTTGGATATGAATTGAATATTAGACAGTACTATGTCATCGATAATAATTGTCTTGTTTGTGGTTAAGTTATACATAGAAGTATGCTTTCTCAGGAAATACAGGTTGAAATATGGTATCTACAAATGGGTATCAACTGGTTCATTCATATATTTGTATAGATATATGTGTACGGATACAAAGAAAGAAAGTCAAAACGTATGCAGCAAAACGTTAAGAATTTGTGAATGCAGGAAAAGGGCATATCTGAGCATCATCATAACATTCGTTTCCAGATATTTAGGTTATTTTCAAACTAAACAGTTAAAGGAAAATGTGTTCAGAATCAAACTCTTCCTGAAAACACCATGCCTACCACCCTGGTCAAAGGCGGCACGAACTCTAGCCTGAGTTACTATAAAAAGCTTCTAACCGGTCTTCCTTGTGCAGGTCTTTCCCCTTTACACTTCATAATCTATTCATGACAACGATCTCTTAAAAATACGAACTGCATCATGTAATTCTCTTGCCTGGAGCCATAATTCACGTTTACAAGGTCTCATATAATCTGACCACTTCCATCACTAGGCTCCCATCACTTCTCTGACCTAATCTCTCTGTCTCTTGTTCACTCCACTAAAGCCATATTGAGTCAGCCTTTTCCTGGAAAACACTAGGTCTGCTCACTTCAAAGTCTTTAGATTTTCTGTATCTTCTTTCCAGAACATTCCTACCCAGGGATCATGTGACTCTTTTCCCATTTTCTTTAGGTCTTATCTCAAGTATTTCCTTCTCATTATGGCCTTCCTTGACCCAGCTACTGGGAATCACAGCCCCTTTCAAAGTATCCCCTAAATCTTCCTGCTTTTTCTCTACAATATTCATCTTCAACTGGCATATTTCATTTGCTCATTTGTTTTTCTACTCCTTCTACAATGTAAGATGTTATAAGACATTTTTTTTTTTTTTTTTTTGTAAATATATTGACTACTGCAGTCCCAATGTCTAGAACTGTGTCTGGGATCTGAAGGAGGGGTAAGTGTTCAATAAAGATTTGTAGAATAAATACATGTTTTCACTCAATGCTACAGTTTGGTCGGGTTGGGAAAAATGGAAACAAAAGCAGCCATGAGGGTGACCCTTCTGGATGTCAGTGAAAGCAGAGGTATTTTGGGCTGCATGTTCTCAGGGCTTAGAGTGTCTCAGAATCTAATCGTAACAGTTCTGAAATCGAGATCAAGCAGCCCTTTGTTAATGATCTTCAGTATGATTTTTGGAGCTTCAGGAACACTTGAAGTCCATTTGGCAAAGTTGTTGAGGTTCTGGGATTCAATGTAGCTAAAAATTATGTGCCACTAAAAATTCTCTAAACGGGATAGACCTTAGGGGCATAGAAAACAGAGGTCCATAGAGAGAGGACGTATGACCAAGACCAGGACCTGTGACCTGTGACAGGCCATTCCTGCCCCCACCACATACACACACACAAACACACACACACACACAAACACATACACCACTCCTGTACACATACACATCACGTTCACACATACCACACACAAACAACACTCATGTACACAAACACACAGATGCACACACATGCCATGCTCAAACACACACACACACACACACACACACACACACACATATATACCCACCCAAGACCAGGACCTGTGACCTTCCATTCCTGCCCCACCACACACACACGTCACACACAATGTATACACAAATACACCATGTTCACACACCACATGTACACACAAACCACAGCACACACAGCACAAACCACACTCATGTACACATACACACAACATGCTCACACATGCTCACACAAGACATACTCAGGACCAGGACCTGTGACCCTCCATTCCTGCCCCCACCACACACACATACATGCTCACACATACACCCCCACATATAACCCCCACCCATACCATTCATGTGCACACAAATACACTCCATGTTCACACACAACACACACACACGACATGCTCACACACAACCACATATCACACACACACATATACCACACACACCACATGCACACCACTCATGTACACACAAATACATACACACCACACTGACACATCACACGCACATCCCTCACACTCATGTACACAAAAATACACACACATACACATGCTCACACCCACATATACCACACACACCCCACTCATGTACACACACATACACACACACACCACGTTCACACACACCACACATATACCACACACAAACCACACTCACGTACACAAAAACACACACACCACACACACATATTCCTCACACACACACCACACTCAAGTACTCTCACACTCACACACAACCCCCACACTCATGTACACACGGTTGCCTAAAATCTCGGGCACACGGAGGCCTGTGTATTGCTTCTTTTGGAGCCTTTCTTCAGAGTGAATCCAGACCCACCCTAAAAGTCAGGCCTCTGTGAGGGCTTATCTGGGTTGTTCCTCCAAGCTATGTGGGGGGTTTCTCAACTCACACACCTCCATTTCACAGATGGGTGGCAGGTTTATGTGGTGCCAGGCTCAGTTCAGAAAATGGCATTTTCATGCCTGGCGAGAGGCGTGGGAGTTCAATCATCTCCAACTCCCTCCCGGGGCGGCCCCTGAGTCTTCCTGGAACTGGCCTGCCAGTGCCAGCAGGACTTGGAAGGCGCTGATGTAATGAGCCAGGGATCTGCCCCTTGGCACCAGAGCTGCATCTTGAGATTAGTGCAATGCCAAAGGCTTCCTTGAATTGCTCTGCAACATGCCCGTGACCACGTTGAAAGTCTCCCCTCTGCGGCAAGGGAAGACGCCAAAATAGTTGAGGTAACTTCCATTGAGCTCACCAAAACATATGTACGGAATGGTCCCTGGAACTCTTGCATGAGGGAGAGAAAATTATACCTTGTGTCCCCACCAGGCTTCTCCTTCCGTGAAATATAAAAACCACATAATAGCAAGGCCAGATTTAACTGGTACTGATATACTCAGTGTTTGAGCCAATGTGTATGTGATTTAAGGGCTTGGTTTTCTGCTATAAGACGCTTCATCCTCTAGGATCAACTCATCGTCCTCTTCTTGGGCAGCGATTTCCTACTTCCAGAAACTAACCCGCTTATTGACCACAAGATAGATTCTAGTAGTGAGTTCTGTAGACACAGCTGAAGACTACTCAGAAATGCAGTGCCCAGGGACCTTGAGCTCTCACAGGGTCCTGAGCTCCCTGGAGAGTTCTGGTGGCTTGGTTAGGACGCTAACCTGGAGCACTCCCAGGAGTCTGAGCTGCAACAAAGGTAAGGTGTTAGATCAACACCGTCAATGCTTCACAGTAACACCCTGATGTCTTTTAACCTTAGAATGAATGTCATGTACAAGCGCATCAGCCTTGTTACATGACTGCCAAGGACAGAATGAGGGTCAGTTCAGGAATTTCGATATTGGCTCAGCATAAGAACTTTCTAACAATACTGACAGCCTGGGCACAGGTATGTTATGTCTAATTGTGTAGCTACCCCCACCACCTCCTGATATTAAGACCTTGAATAAGTAAAGATACCAACATTCTTTTAAAGTGTAACTTACAATGATTTCGTCATGCATCTCTTAGGCCCTTTTGCTTAAGTACACTGGGGCTGGTGCGGTATTCCTAGAGGCAGAAGGGTCTGTGTCTCAGTGGCCCCTGGGTTGTGCCTTCTGATGTCCCTTGAAACCCTAATATTGTTTTTGCAATTTCATTGCTAAGTTGTGAAAATTATCCTAAATGAGATTCAAGATTCTGGAGAATCAGAA
Source organism: Chlorocebus sabaeus (assembly GCF_047675955.1). NCBI lineage: Eukaryota > Metazoa > Chordata > Mammalia > Primates > Cercopithecidae > Chlorocebus > Chlorocebus sabaeus. Next base: position 6,446,693 of record NC_132911.1, on the reverse strand, counting down.
GGCCTCAGCTAAAATGAGGAGATAGCTTTGACTTCCTTCCTTTCTCCCTCTTTTCTATTAAAGACATGGGGCTATTCCTGATGTTGCATCCTTGGGAACCTTTCACTTTACAGCAAGGCTTCTCAGAAGATTTGTTGTTTATTTTTGGACTATTTATTCTTTCCCTTTCCCTCTCCCTTTCTCTCTTTCTCTCTGTCTGTCTTTCTCTGCCTCCATCCTGAGTCTGTGTCTTATTCTATTATTAAAAAATAAAAAAGGATTGGAGATAGCTCCCAAGTATTTCATCAATTGTAAAAGTCTCTAATCACCCTCAACTTCAATGAAAATTACTTCCTTGCCTAGGTATAAATGTATTAAATTGAAAATTTACAAAATTACTCAAACATTGGACAGCACACACAATTACACTTTCTAAAGGTGCCTCATTTTAAGAGATCTCTAGCGTCTGCCTGCATCAGGGAATTTTCATGATGGAAAATAAGATATCAGACTTTGTTGGTTCTCCCTTGCAGCTTCTAGACTCCATCAGAAGAAAGCATTGTTCTCATCTTTGGGAACTGAAAGAAATAGGTGGAAACTCTTCCCCCTCTTCATTGATCCTGCCGAACCCAGCAATGTGTCCTTGGCACAGCCAGGACAGCTGGGAACAGCTCTATGCCAACCGGATCAAGCTCAATCCTCCTCTTCCTTTCCAGAACATTTCCATTTTCCTTTCCAGAATCTATCATCATTCAGCTTTCTCTAGCCAATCTTTCTGGTCCCTTGAGTACCCACTACAAACCAATGTATGCAAACATGCATCGCCTCCTCACAAAGAGGTCTGTCCTGGGGACTCAGAAGGCAGGCATGCAGATTTCCCTCCTCTGGCACTGGTAGATTCATTCCAGTCTTGTTGCTCAGGACAGGACAGCAGCAAGCAATGTCTCTGCTAAAGATGAGAACACATGGACACATAGAAAGGAACAACAGATACTGGGGCCTATTGGAGTGGGGAGAGTGGGAGAAGAAAGAGGATCAGGAAAAAGAACCAATAGGTACTAGGCTTAATACCTGCAGGACAAAATGATCTGTATGACGAATGCCCATGACACACGTTTACCCATAAAACAAACCTGCACCTGTACCCTTGAAGTTAAGACAAAAGTTAAAAAAAAAAAATTCTCCCGGTGGAAAAAAAATGATTTCGGTGTGTCTGTGGTCTCTCTGCAGGCAGAGAAGAGCTGCATCCAGAGCAGCTGCTCAGGCCAGTTCTCTCCTTAACATTGCCTTCAAAGTGGGTCTCAAAACACTAAGGCCACATTGAGGGCACTATCTCTTGAGCCATACGACCTCCTCCATAAGGGCAGGTGGATGGAAGTGAGCTCCAGAAGGCCAAGGTACAGAGAGACATCAGTGCAACATTTTTGTGTATTTTTGAGAGACAGAAGAAACAACAGTGCCTATGCAGCAACAAGGTTTATACAAGAAAACAAAGACAAGGTCTGACTCAGTGGTTGCTTCCTCATGCAGTAAAGACTATTCTGTGAAGAAATGCTGAAATCTGCTCTATGTGGCTCCAAGATCCAAACCAGAGTCAAGGCAGAAATTAGAGACAAGTGAAAGCCACTTGATGAATAAACAAACCTATCAACCATTTGAAGTACCTCCCAGTGGGGTGACTTAGTGACTGCTTTGTCACTGCAGTCATTCAACCAGCAGTAAGAAAATTATTACTGGAGATATTATAACTACCATCCTTAAGACTACACAACCTCAGATAAAATTTATATTAGAAGACGTGTTCCCTGAGACCGTGTAATTCCAACCACTTCACCGATGTCCCCATTGCATCCTAGTGTCTGTTTGTGATGAACAAGCATCTTTTCATTTTGCTGTAGGTGGCAGGCAGTGTTCAGAGGTAGTTTGGGAGGGGAATTAGGTGCAAATGTTATTTGCGGAGTTACTGTCAGTCTCAGCCCACCTATGTTGGTTTCCCTTGGGTCCTTCCCACTCGCGACCGCACAGAGCCACCATGAAAGCTCCACCCCAAGCCCATAACAACACACCTGGTGCACCTGCCCACCTGGAGCTCTGGAAGAGGCAGGGATGCTGAGTACGCCAGGTCACCATGTCCCTGTATCACTCACATCGCAGCGGATCACAGTGTCTCTTTTATTGTGCAGGTCGGGGTTTCTGAAGACAGCATATGTTCTGGGTTATGACTTTTATGGTACAAGGTGTATTATCCTCTGGCGCATTTCACTCCTCGTCCAGCAGAACCTCTGGCACCTGCCACCGTGCCTCAAGGCTCCCCTCTTCCCTGAGCCCCAAGCTATGCCATATCACCAACCATCTTTCCAGACCAGGTTTTCAAGGACTGGTCCTGGTTATTTACTCTGGACTTACTTGAACATCTTGTGTTTAGATTTGACATTCTTTTGATGCTTAGCTCACAGCCTCTCTTAAATGTAAATCATTGAACAGCTTTACTTCCCCCCAAATTCCATAAGTTCAGTTTTTAATAGTCACCCAAACACATGTGTATGATGTTGCTTTTTAAAAGAAATGTTACTTTGTGGAACAGTTAAGTCTACCTAATTAGTATATGCATTCCTTTACATACTTACCATTTTTGTGGTGAAAGCAGTTAACATCCACTCTCTTTCTATCTTTCGAGAATATAATGTATCATCATTGACTATAGTCACCTTACTGTATAATAGATCTCTTGAAATGTATTCCTTCTACTTCAAGACATCTTGTACATGATACAAATATACAATATTATCTGTCAATTTAGAAAATAAAAATAAACTAAAAATAATAGAAATGTTACTTTTACTGGTGACTGGCTCCCATGATTAAATTTTACCCAAGCCAGATTTTGACTTGAAAAACAATAAGAATAAAATAAAAATAAAATTTATTTTTATACCCTTCCCCACTTAAAAATGCATTATTCTTTAAAGGCTCTGTGATTGTGTATTCAAATTAGATCAATAGGAAAAAATTCAATAAACCACAGGAGGGTATAACAGCCTTTAGGAAATGTGCATTTTTTAGACATCCATCTTTAAAGGTTAGACCCAGGACATTGAGATCATAAGTACTGGAAGAAAAAATTGTGATATAGCAGGAAAAAGCCAATAAACTGTAGGATTACGAGAGCTAGTATAAATAATTACAATTTCTCCCTGATTGAAACCAAATTATTTCCTCTAAAATCTATGACTAGATTTTGTTTCTAAGAGGATTCTCCTAGAAAGTTAGTAGCAAAAGCTGCCTTTATTGACTTTCTTATTGGGCTCAAGTAAATATATGTACCCATGATATTAATGCATTTATTCATACATACATGTTACACAGTTATTATGTGAGGTATCTTGAGGGGTATTATTTTTTCAGTTTGTTTGCATGATATAGTTTAAGTGTCTCCTCAATTTTCTGAATTATCTCCAAGAAAAAGTAATTACTCAAGAACAAGAAAGTAATATAAAAAGTGAAGAAGGAGACCATTTTCAGTCATGTTAGATACTTTCGCAGTTCAAACATCGTCTGTTATTTAGTCCATCATTTATCTTTGGTACATGAAAAATAATGGGTTCCACACCAAAACTCTGCCCAGCTAACCAGTAATTGTATGGAGAGAAAAGCCCTCCCATTTTCTGAAATATGTAATTGTACATCTCAAATTAATAGCAGTAGTTACATTTGTCCAAATCTAGCTCTAGGGGAAAAAATATTTACAACCGTACAGTACAACATCCACACTTTGGAAATTCAAAGAAGACATCTTTGCAATGGGCAAGGCTCAACAACTAGGGAGGAAGGAAATGGCATTACGAACCACCAACCACCGGCTGCGAGGCATCCACATGCTTTTGTCTGCCTGTGTGCATCTCTCTGCTGATTCTCACTCCCTGCCTGAATCTGACCTTCCTCTCCTCGATTTGACTTCTGACAGGTACCCCTGGGCTCCTATTGCGTCTCCATGAGGATTCAACTTCCGTTGGCTTTACCTGGGATCTGCCATTGCTGCACCTTAGATTTGTGTCTCTGGGTAATGAATGAACAGGCTCAAACTCCACAAAAGATCCACTTGATTTTCTCCAATAAACTACATGTTTAGATATGTACTTGATGACCAAATTAAATTTTCTTAAAAAAAATTGATCTTACTTGGAATTAATCAAACATAAATCTGTATATACACACACAGACACACAGACACACACACACACACACACACTAATGAGAGCTTCTGGTCAAAATAAACTCATTAGTATTTTGACATTGAAATGATAAGCTTCTACCCCAAAGTAAAGAAATTCAATGAAATTTAGTGATTCTCTTCAATTTTCCTACTGTATTCTGAAAAGAAGAAAGTATCATTCTTGAATTTCTTACAATCTCTCACGTACCCTAATGATAAACTTCTGGTTTTAATAAAGGGAGTTAGAAAATAATTCCCAAAATAGGGAATGACAAAATCATATTTTCCCATCTTCAGGATACCTTCATGGCACCTGGAGGATGGAGAGCAGGATGAGAGCGGGTCTTAGGGCACTGGGGTGTAAGGAAGCCAGGGCAAAACGGAGTGGTGGGCAGGAGGGAAGCTTCCATGCCCCACCTCAAGTGACAGGCAGCAAGATTTAACACAAGTCCATCATCTGAACGAAAGTTTAAGATGATTACAAAACACGTCACAAGAATACAAGGCTCTTTGTCCAAACCGAGAGAAGCAGGGTCCTGGAGTGGGTGAGCAGAAGGAAAAACGCAAAGTGCACCTTGCAACATCAGCTACACCATCACCATTGGAATGGCAGGACCTAAGGATACCCTATTTGCAAGGCAAAGGAAGAAGCAGCATTTGTGATCTCCAAAGGGGAAGGAAGTCAAGTGAAATGAATATGTTCATGAGACATTTTGAAATGTTTCAAAACCATGACACCTGGGGGTGAGAGAAAGGCTTCAGTGGAGGAGACAGAACAGTGATTGATGAGATGCCCTGGAAGAGTTCACGTGGGAGCCCAGCACCTCTCCTTCTAGCCTGTTTTATGCTGTTTAACTTGTTGTTTTGTACAGCATGGTACTTGCTCATGGCCTGTGATACTGGTGAATATTAAAATAAAAATGAGTAAAGTGATTTGGGAGGTAGAAATGCACAGACAGCAATTCATTGAATTACCACAGTAACCCACGGGTTATTTCCAATGTCTATCCAATCACTCATAATGCTGAATGAATCTCAAATTTTTCTACCAAAGACAATGTATGTCTTTCCTTTAGTACGAAACATTTTTTTTCTTGAAACACTGGATCTTCTCATCAGTGAATTGTCTGCATTTTTTTTCCCATCTAGTTTACCTGTCTGGATATTGAAATTCTAGTTCATTTTCCTCCCTTTACTTATTAACTAATTCATTCCTTCATTGGCCCAACATTTCAATAGATGCTTACTAGACATTGCTATATGGCAAGTCCATTGTTCTTCGTAACTTGTTGAGGGCCGTGTCTTCTTCTTTGGAACTCTGGGGAAGAGTCCGATGGAGGAGGACATGCAAAATGGGGCTATGGGAGGGTAGGAGGGTGTCTGGGACTATCCTGTTGTCCTGCAGCCTCAGGTCTCAGCCAAGGGCTCCAGCACATCCCTGAGAGAACACGCTCTTCTCATATCAGTGCTGTCACCATGACAGAAGGCAGAGAATAGCACACACCCTGGAATCGGGATGAAAATCATCCATTCTTGTCCCAGTTTGGCCACTGACTACCCTGGTGACCTTTGGAGAGTTATGCAGATTCTTCGGCCTCTGTTTCCTAGAGAAGCAAACAGTATTTAATTTGTTCTTTGCAGAACTTCCCAGCAGGGAGAAGCAACACCTCTCGTTGGTGCTTTGGAAGGCCATGTAGCCCCACGCCGATGCTAGGATATTCCTTAGTTCTGTGGCCTGCTCCTGGTTGGATGGACTCTCTTTCTCCACCCAGTGGCTCACACTGGAGTTTTAGAACTGGGAAGTCACTTACTTCCCCACATGCTCTTCCTCTCTCCCCCTGGCAACTCCACTCTGTGTCCCAATCTGCCTTGGGATTCAGAGCTGGAGAGAGAAATCAGGAACAATCAAAAAAGAAGACACAGAAATGGTCTGAAGTCATAATCAAGAAGCAGAGTAGGCATTTCTGCCCATATTACTAGAAAATCTGGACATGAGGAACAATAACCACATTCCCCTCTATTGACAGAGGACTTCTGTGTTGAAAGAGACAGGCATGCTAAGCAGTGTTCCTGATAAATCACATACATGTTAGGGAAACAGCACAGATTTAGGAGTCACTTATAAAGCCTGGCCACACCGTTCATGTGCTGCGTGATCTTGATGAATGTGGTATCTCTGAGCCTCTGTTTTCTGATCTCTGGATAAGGAGAGCCAGACCTACTTCTTGTTGAGGAAGCACAGTTATAATATGTGGCTAGTGCTTCAAGCATCATGACGACCGTTCTTGCTGCTGAGGTTACATTCAAACAAGGTCAAGTTCCTTGTTTACATCTGTCAGTTACATGGGCACCACCTCTGAGTCTCATTCGTTCCCGGTCTTCCTGGTCGGAGTGGAACAGAAAAGCATTGCAGATAATCACCAAGTCCAATATCATCAGGCTGGCAACCCCAGAATAACCTGCCAAGTCCTGCCAGCTGTTAAGGATGCAATTACTCCTCTAGACCGACACTTGAGGCAGGTGGATAATTAATTCTAATCACCTGGCCATTGATTGGGTTAGTTTTGTTTAAGCACTGCTAGTGATTAGAAGCTGGGACTGGGAGGGGCTGAGAGAGGGCAGGGACCAGCCAGCACATCGGTAAGAAGAGGGAGGCAGCCTAGGCCATTTGCAAATCGACTCTCAGACACGCTGGGAGAACCGGCCACCTTCTGTGCCGCTTTGTCCTTTGTCTGGGAAAGCAGCCTGACTGACTGGTCAGTCACACATCCTGGCCAAAGAGGAACAGTACAGCATTTAGCAAGGCAAAGTAGCAAGAAACACTTTTTCAAAAATGGTTCATATAAAGACGAGTGCTGAAAAATGTTTTAGAATATGCTTAAAAAGGAAAAATATTCACAAAATCCTGTTTACTTAAGGACAAGGACTGAAAGAGAGCAATGAGGAGAAAAATCAGTTGGATTTCTTAAGATAGATAAATTATATGAATATATGTTTCTTTATTTGGTACATACTTGATTCATTCCACAAGTATTTTGAGGGCCTTCTCTATGCCAAAGAATCAGCTAAACACAGATGATGTAGATTAAAAAAAAAACAAAAAACTAAAAACAGCGTTCCCAACATGCTGTGATGCACCCTGGCACAAAAAAAGTAAATGTAGCAGACTTCAAGGACAGGAGAGAGGCACCACTTCATCCTCGAGGAAGCACAGTGGTCTCTCCAACCAGGCTGGTGGAATACGCATCTTTAAAACACTAGAAATGGCCGGGCACAGTGGCTCAAGCCTATAATCCCAGCACTTTGGAAGGTGGAGGCGGGCGGATCAGGAGGTCAGAAGTTTGAGACCAGCCTGACCAACATAGTGAAACCCTGTCTCTACTAAAAATACACACACACAAAAACAATTAGCTGGGCGTGCTGGCAGGTGCCTGTAATCTCAGCTACACGGGAGGCTGAGGCAGTAGAATCACTTGAACCTGGGAGGCGGAGGTTACAGAGAGCCGAGATCACGCCACTGCACTCTAGCCAGGGCGACAGTACGAGAATCCGTCTCAAAACAAAACACAGGAAGTTAGGCAGATCAATGGAAAAGAAATACCCAGGATGTCAAGATAGCATGCAAATTGTACACACGCACACACATACATACACGTCCATGCATGTATGCACTCACACACACACACACATACGTATATATGGTTTTCTTCAATGACGTAGCCCTCGCCCTCCTGGGCCAGCACTGCACACCTTAAAACGGTTCCCCAGCTCTCTCCCACCGCAGATGCCGTATGCACACAGCAGAGGTTTTTCAATTATTCACTATGTGATCTCCTATGTGCTGCAAACGATGCCCACTGGAGCCGTGTTTCTCATCGAGCATCCACAAAAGGATGTTAACACCTGCCCTTGGGGTGCAAGAAAAGTCGGAGTGGCTCTTCAGGGCTGTCACTCTCTGGAACAAAGACTCACCTGCTAGCTGATGTGCTTAGTGGCTTCCGTTAAAGTGACAGCATTCACTGGAGACCCAGGCCGCAGCATCAACATGTCATCTGAGCCAAAACCCTGTCCTTTGGGTCACCCATCCTCCGTGGCATCACCCGTATCACAGACAAAAGGGCAGGGATAATTTATTTTTAATCCTTTGTCTGTTGTCAGCTCTGCCCCAAATAGTCCAACGGTTTGTACCAAATTTTGTGAAAACTTTAGAAAGCAAAGAGGCATATGCCACTTGGGGAAATCTGTGGCTTGCTAGTTTTAGTTTTCTAGATGTCGTAGAAGACGTTTGGCCTCAGAAAGAGAGACCAGCTTACAGAGCAGAAGGCACTGAGCGTGTGCCCTGGTCAACCCGAGAGTCAGAGCAGAAAAAATAGCTGCAGCTGAAGCACATAGTTTTGGGATCTCGTGGTGAGATCAACTGGCATGACAAGAGTTTCCTCAACTATGAAAAGAGATGCTGAGATTTGCAGAAGACACCTTTGTTTACTTGAGGGTAAAATCGTACTAGGATTGAAATATGATGGGGAGTAGCAGAGAGAGATTAAGGCTTTTGTTTAAGATAACTCAATGCATCTAGGAGCCAAATTGATCTGCAGAATCGCTCCCAAAGAAGTCCTCATCAGTGACATGTGGGTTAATGGCAAAACCTAAAATCCCTAAAATTACTCAGTGCTGCCTGTCCAGCATCCACTCTGTCTTCTGGTAGCTGTGCTTCTGTTCTACCTTGGCAAATATCCCTTCCTCATTCTCAGCGCGTGGGCTTTGATGAGGCCAATGCAACCCCCTCCCTCTGTTCTCCTAGGATTGCATACTCCTGGGCCTGACCACACCACACCTTTATCTCCCTACGCAGGGGCCAAGAATGAGTGTATTTACACTAGAAGCTCCGTGACTCAGCTCTGGCACCTGGATTACAGGTGTTAGCCGGGAACAGAGTCGGTCCACTGAGGTCACACCATGTGCACCACTGAGGCCTGAGGCGGAGAGTGACGCCATGCAGGGAGCATGTCTGAGAGTGAAGCCAAGGCGAGGGGGAGCAGGGACAGGGGACAGGGAGAGAGATGGACAGCATCCTGGCAATGATATCCCCAGCCTCGGCTGACACCAAACATGCAGAGATACGGACTTGTCAGATACATGACCATTTTCTTAAGTTTTCCTTTTTTCTCAATTCAGTGTGGTTAAATTTTCTTAGTTCAACAGAAATAATTCTGCCCCTACAGATTGTGGTAGGCCAGACTCTGGCCCCCATGATCTCACGCCTGTGGATATGTGACATTAAATGGCAAAGAGGACTTGCAGATGGAAGTAAAGCTGCTCATCAGCTGACTTCGAGATAGGCAGGGTGTCCTGGATGACACAGGTGCATCCCAGGTAATCACACGAGCCCTTAAAAGCGGAAGAGGAGAGCAGAGAAGTGTGCAGAGGAGGTGTGCATGGCCACAGCAGGATACAATGTACGACTGTGGCTGGCTGTGAAATACAAGCACTACATGCAGGCACAAGAGGGAGGCGTCTAGGAGTTTGGGTGCTGTGCTGACAGCCTGTGAGGAAACAGAGCTCAGCCCAAGAACCTATGAACCAAATGAGCCTAGAAACCAATTCTCCCCTAGAGCCTCCAGAAGGATACTTCTGTCTAGGTGCATTGATTTCAGCTTCTGAGGCTCAAAGCAAAGACACTAGCCAAGCCTATCAGGCTTCTCAACTACAGAACTATGAGATAGTAAATTCATATTGTGTTGAGCTGCTAAATGTGCAGTAATTTGTATGGCAGAAATAGAAAATGAATACGTAGACATCTATTTTAACACAAATCCACCAAGTCAAAAATATGATTCTGCAGTGTGATTGTTTCATTGCTGTTATATTGTTTTGCTTTGAATGTGAAGTGACAGAGAGGTTTGAAAAATGCTAAGGAAATGAGACAGAGCGAAGGATATTGAGATCGCACCAGAGGTCCACCATGTGTGTTTAAATACTGTACACATGCACGGGTATTGCAAACACAGTCACAAGCAGGGAGAGTGTGGGGCAGAAGGCAGAGAAACAGACTTGGTTCACAGTCCATAGACATCTTTGGCTGAATATCCCCTCAGTCAAGAGCAATAGTGATCTGTTCTAGGTTCTTCTGGTGCTGTTTAATTTTTCAATTCCTTGTTGTGTCCAATACCAAGTTTAACAGCAACCACTGTTTCAATGTCAGTAACTCAAATCTAGATATTTCTTATTCACTGACAGCTCTCTCTGTCTCGCGGGTACTTTGAAGCATGAAGGCAACACCTTGATACCTCTGCAACAAGAGTGAAAAGGGTGTGGGGGCATCCTGCCTTGTGTGGCTCACTCTGGTGGTCCAGGGAGCCCCCTGCTGAATCAGGACAGCCTCCAGCGCTGTCCTGATTGTCAGATAAGGGGAATTCAAGACAATACATCGCTCACACAGTTTGAGAGTTTGGGAGTGATTTAAATTCCTACTAATTAAAAATATCACAACCTGGGATCAACATCAACATTTAGCAGATTGTTAACACTTAGCTCAAAGGAGGATAGGAGAGGTTGCTGATTCCTCAGACCTTCATGTTGGGGCTGGGGAAGAATTGGGTTCAAAGACCTGACCAAAGTCAGGCTCACCTCCCACCACAAACATTCCCACACAGACCCAAGATCTGACATAAGTAGTTGACACAGCACCATGAGTGGGTGTTTGTGTCTGTGTCTGCATATTGTGTGTGTGTGTGTGTGTGTCTATGGTGTTGGCTGTGTTTAGCGTGTGTGTATCTGGTGTTTGGTGTGTGTATGTCTGTATTTGGTGTGTTTCTCTGTGTCCTGTTTGGTGTCTGTGTGTTTGTGTTTAGCGTGTGTGTGTGTCTAAGTTTGTGTCTGTGTTTGGTGTGTCACTGTATGTGGGTCTGTTTAGTGTGTCTGTGTTTGGCGTGTCAAGGAAGGATTCTTGTTTATGTGTATCTTGTTTAATTTTTTACCAATTAGCCTGCTAGGATGATGTATTCCCCTTTTTAACTTGGTTTAGGTTAATTACAGTTTATTTATTTTAAAACATTATTTTTGTCATCTTTTAAGCATTAACACATGTTTTCTAAAGGACAGATCTCTCCACTTTTTCATTTTGTAATCTTTCTAGATTCTAATGTCCAGTCAAAGATGCGAAGGAGCAGGGCTGATTTGAGATTTTCGTGGTGGTTCTTCATGGCGCTAACATCACTGCTACACAAGACCCTGTTCACAAAGCTGTTTGAGGAAACTCAAAGTGAAGTGCACTGGGTAGAATTCAGAAATTCCTAAAACACCCCAGCAAAATAGAATGGTGAGGGGCATCTTCTTTAGTTCATCCACTGATTCAAATGCTAACGTCTTCTAGAAAACACCATCACAAACACACATAGAAATGATGTTTTACCAACTCTCAGGACTTCTCTTAGCCCAGTCAATTTGACACATAAAATTAACCATCATAGCAACCAACCAAATGGATAGATCAAGCTCAAGTACTCAGGTCATGGCAGACGATGCTCTGATCAGTAAACCTGGGTGACAGAAAGAGCACACAGCCTGGAGTCAGAAACACCTGTGTTCATATCTCAGCTCTTCAATTTACAATCTGCAATTGTGGAAAGTTATGTAAGCTCTCTAACCTTAGTTTTCTCTATATCCAAAACGTGACAGTAGCATTGTCAAGAAGATTAAATATTTAAAGAACCTACATCTCAAAGTACCCAGTGCACAAGTAACGGGCAGAAAAAGCGTGGGCTCAAGCGCAGGTCCCAGGATGAACAATTTATCTCAGCACCAGGAGTTCAACCGGCAGAGGATGATGCGTGCTCCTTCCTGTAGGGAGTGGTTCCTCGCCCCTCTCTGCCTCCAGATGACCAGAAATTCTTGGAGATTCTCCAGCATGAAGCAAATAAAAGGGAACTTGTGCTCATTTTCCTGTACAGCAACCTGGAGACTTTTTTTTTTTTTTTTTTTTTCTTGGACATTGGAAAAGATTTCTGACATTTAGAGGCAGGGAAATAAAACTTGTTCTCTGAAGAATAATAAGTGAGGCAGTGATTCTGTTTTCACACCAGGTCCCAGAACACCAGGTCTGGTCAAGCCTGCAGGTGAGGAATTGGTATGCAACTCACAGAGGAATGGTGAGGGCAGGGCAGATAATCAAGTTAAATGCGTCTTGTCTGCGGGAAAAGAGGATATTAATATTCCAATGAAAACTCCAGTGGAATTCATTTTATGGAACTCCATTTCCCTCGACTTTTTTTGTAAGTGCTTCGGGATAATCTTTTGCAGACCAGCTCCTCTCTCACGGATGTGTGCCACAGAATGCGTAAAGCTACGTAGACGGTGGCGTGCGGTGATTCATACCACGAATGACTATAAATCCGACAAAATGCTTAGTGAGATACCGCTTACGGCCAGAATTCACCCATTTATTGACTGACATCGTGTTGTGTTTGTGAAAACAGAGGGAATAGATCTGCCTATTCTGCTTAATTTCATTCATTCTCTCACCGTATCATTAAGGGCACTTGAAAAATCACACTAGGTAATGTAAAAAATGCAATATTATGCCATTGAAATATTGAATAAAATGCAATATTAAAACATTGAGTAAGGGCTTCAGTACTAGACAAAAACATGTCCAGATGTCAGTTTCATGATCATCAAATAAAAATTAAATAATAAACAGCCAAAACTTCCCCCTTCTCTCCCTCTCTCCCTCTCCTCTCTCTCTCTCTCTCTCTCTCTCTCTCTCTCTCTCTCTTCCCACCCCCCACAAATCTCTCTCATACTGAGACTCAGGGCCACTGAGCTAAGCTGGGAATACACCCCCATCTCAGTTGGGAAGAACACACAGAAAGGACAAAACTTTGTTACAAGTTTTCCTGTTAAGAGCTGTCTTATTGGAAAAGGGTACTAGTTTGCAGTGATCCCAATAAACCTTTGTGTAAATCATTAAAATTCTTTCTTTAAATGAAAAGAATCACATGTCTCTGCTACAACATTCACGGAACTACTTTTAAGGAGATACTATAATGCTGTTCCAATAAATGATGCAGAATAAGAAAGTTGATGGGCAAGCAAATCTTGTTTGAATTTGCATTTCTTTGCTTATTACTGGTGATGTATTCAACATGGGTTATTCTAAATATCCAATGTCGCTGTGTGTGTGTCTTCCACATTTTTAATTAATCTAATAAACCATGAGATATTTGAGGTCCAGAACTAGTTCTTATTAACTTTCAAACAGTCGATGCTTAGCAAATTGCACAGCATATAAAAATCAGCTCCAAAATTATTTTCTGAATATGCTACATTGTCCTTTTAAATTAAGTGATAAAAATAAGAAACAGGACAGGGCCCAGGACAGAGTTCTAAGGAGCTTTCACAGAACATCCTCCAGGGCGACCTAATGCATAAGTCAGATCCATATGGGTATCGCCATTCAACTAATTCCACATTCACCGTTAACGTTTGTTGAAATTATTAATATTCAGATATACTTGATTTCACTGACCAAGAGTCCTGTGTAACATGTGAGGGAAGAAACACAGATTAGACTGATGACCTTTTAAAACGCATTTTGTAAACCTCATGTATTTATTTTAATAACCTATTCTCATTAAAGCTAAAAGCCAATGTATTGCTAGGTTATAGATTGTAAATTCTAGCTTCTTTCCACTTTTGGAAGTAGAACCTACATTTGTTCCCAGCTGATCTGCTCATAACAATATAATGCCTCTGGATTACCCAGGATCACAAACAGTGCTTTGGTGGCCTGACCTGAAAGTGTCCTGTCTGCCCTGTGAAACCGTTGGAACCAGGAACCAGAATTCATAAAGCCAGTAACAAAATCATTTTTAACTATGCATACTCATCTCCAATATGCATCAGGCAGATGACAATAATAATAAAGTCTGTGATGGTTCCTCAACACAAAGAAAGGCCGAGACCCTGGGCCCACACCTTGCTGGGCATCATCCTATTCATACAGCCCATTGGATACTTCAGGTAAGAGTCCAGTTCCAGCTGGTCTCCTGGGCCTTTGTCCAAAGACCATGGTTCCCACTGAGGTTGTGTGATGATACTCAGACCCGTAGAGCAGCTATGAATGCTAAGGGCCTTAAGTTGACTTCATCAACGGTTTTCTTCTCTGGTCGTACCCTGCCCTTTCCTTCTTTGTTTGTTCGTTTATTTTCTGTACTACCTGTATAGGTGCTGGGTTCACTCAAGAGATGTCATTTCCCATCAGTTTACCGTATCCTTTTGTGTTTCTACAACATCTTCCAATGCGCTTGAAGAATATCGTGTGGTTCCCGTTATGGGAAGATCAGTTCTAAATGTCTTCCCTACGACTTCAGAGGCAAATTTAAGTCACACTAAATGTGCATTGGGTGCTGGGTAATTTCATGTGACTCTCTTGTTTCAATCTCACAATGATCTGCTCAGGTAGATGCTTCTACTGCGTTTTTACAGACAAGAGGACACAAGCTCAGGGATCATGACAAAGGGAAATTCTCCAAATTGCAAATTCTGGTTTCAAATTATGGCTTGGTTGATCAGTTGTAGGCTCTTGCTCTTTTATCAGATATTTTGTCATCTGCCTGCATATTTAAATGTCATTTACCAGAGTGGAGACATTTGGGCTGAAAAACAGCCTGAGAAATTATAAAGAATACTGAACTGAAGACACCCTGGTTCCAAACTCAGATTTTCCACGGATTTGCTGACACAAGTCACTCTTTATGTCTAGGTCCCATTTTCAGCATCTGTAAAGTAAAGTTGAATGAGGTGATGATTTTACAACTCATATATCTAAAGGCATAACTATACTGTCTACAATTTTATTTTTCCAACAATGCATGATAAATAAGTTTATTCATGAGAATTTTTTTTTAATTTGACAGAGGGGGAAAACTTGTTTCCAAATCATAGTTGAGATCATCAGACTTACAAGCAAGTTTTTCCTCCTCTTATTCTACCTCCAGCCTCCCCATCTTTTGCTAGCCTTCGCAGCTCACAATAACTCAGCACACATACACATATAGACTCACCTTCACACTCCCCTGTACAGATACACCTCCACTCGCAGAAGCGTGTGTGCACACAGGACTCCTCCAGGGCTTGTCCTGAGTTCCACCACAACAGGCTTTTAAGTAGCCTTGCCATCTCTTAAGTAAGTGGGAAGGAGAAGAATGAAAGACTCTGGGAGTTAGGATAAGAAAGAAAAAAAAATGGGGAGGTGGATAATAAGTCTTTGGTTCTTTCTCCTGCAAATACCCAATCCTGACCTCCTGGCTTTTTTTTTTTTTTTTTTTGAGACAGAGTCTTGCGCTGTCACCCAGACTGGAGTGCAGTGGTGCCATCTCGGCTCATTGGAACTTCTGCCTCCTGGGTTCAAGTGATTTTCTTGCCTCTACCTCCCAAGTAGCTGGGACTATAGTCGCTGGTCACCATGCACAGCTATTTTTTGTGTTTTTAGTAGAGATGGGGTTTCACTACATTGGCCAGGCTGGTCTTGCATCTGCATTTAATGATTTTGCATCTCTTAAATTAGGCTGTAAGGGCTGGCAATAATGTTTCTTGATCATCCAAGTGAAGAAATGAAGCTTTTAGTATTCATTCATAAGTAATGTTTGTATTTGTTAAACCGATGCAATGGTCCATGTGCAAGAGATTCCAGCATATTTACCATTAGTTTCTAGCCACACCTCAACTTTCACACACTGGCATTCAAGGGCATTCAAGAGAGCAGAGATGACAGTCACAAGAAAATAGACACAAACTCAGAGAATGTTAGGAAATGGTAGATTTTTCAGGGTCCTGATCATAGAATAAAAGTCCTGATCATAGCCCACGTGTTCTTGTATGAAAGGACTCTGACCTGTCTCTATTTTCATTCTTCATCATACACACCATTCATCTTTCAGTTTCTTAGACAGGGTCAAGCTCTTTTCTGTCTCTAGTCACTCATTCAGGATGATTTCCCTGCTCAGAACTCTCCTTCTCTGGGCTCCTCTCACAACCGCCTCCTTCATGTCTCTGTGTAAGTAAGTGCTGGCCTCTCTGCAGGCATCTCTGATGATCTTGACTATGGTAGCACACCTGACTGCTGGAAATCATGCCTCTAATGTGTGCATTTCCTTGTACATCTGCCTTTGGTCCACATTAGATTGTGCCAACAAGAGGCCCAAGGCCACGTCTGCATTCCTGGGTACCGATGGCCATGCCTACTGCAATCGCTGGAATGGAGTAGGCACTCACTATGTACTGGTGATGGCCATGGGTCATCTTGCTTTTCTTTAGGAACTAATCAGGCCTTAAAAAATCAAGAGATCTGCTGAAGGCTGTGTGACTAATCGGGGTAAAATAAGGCCAGGGCTTCTAAGCACGCCTTCTGACTTTCAAACCAATGCTACCTCTCAGGTGCCCTGATACCACGCCACGGCAGATGCATTAGCTCTGGGCTTCCCTAGCCTGACTTCCTTATGTCTCAATCGTATGATTTGTATTTCCTTATCTGGCTGATTAGAATTAAACACTTATTTGTTTCCCAAGGGCAGATCCTAGCTGGAGCCTTGTAATCAGTATCCCTGAAGATGTCTCCAATGATATCGTGATTGCCAAGAAATGCACAGTTAAAATTTAAGGCAAAACTAATTGCTGTGAATGATTTAAGTGAAGGACAACAGGAGGTCACATTTCAAAAAGTGTGAGATTCTCCTTATTGGTGGTACTCAGTGCTATGTACTTCAAAGAGTGTGAGCAGATAGCACTGGGAATGGTAATAAATGTAGAAATCCCCCCAGGTGAGACAGCCAGAGGGGAGGGGGCCCCTGGCAAAACTCCAACCTGCCTGTGCATTGGGGTGGAGCCTCCGGAAGTCTGCAGCACTTGTGGCAGGGAGGAGCCTGGCCCCTCCTCTTCCTGTGTGGAAACTGGAATTCCAACAGTGAGGCAGGAAGCACTCTAGCAGGGAGCTCTGGCATGGCAGAGTCCCTGTTTCCCCATTTTCTTCCTTTTCACCCAATAAAACCCTGTCTTACTCAACATTGAAATTGTCTGTGAACCTGAATTTTCATGGCCGTGGGACAAAAGACCTCATCTTTAGCTGAACGAAGGAAAAATCCTGCAGCATTCAGTCTACACCCTTATTTGATGTCTAGAAATACTAAGGAAATCACAATTTCCAGACAAGCAAGGAGTAAAAGCAAACAAAAACGTACGGACAATCTCTCCTGGCAGTTTCCCATGTGCTAATGTCCCCATCCTTCAACAGCTATTTGTTAAACAGTTATTTGCTTCCCAAGGGCAGATCCTAGCCGGAGCCTTGTAATCAGCATTCTTAAAGATGTCTCTTCAATAATACCCATCCCATGTGCTTACAGTGTAGACCTCCCCGCAGCTCTCTACCAGCCTCCAATCAACACGTCCCCTCCACATCCCTCTGGTTCCTCCACACTGGGCATGTTGACCTTGCCTCACCCCATTCTTCTTCCCCACACATTGTCACTGCATGAGACAATACCAGATTCCCGTGGATAAATTCAGTCTTTACCTTGCTTGACATTTTATTTATTCAAGCACTTTGGTAGCACCTGCTCTCTGCCAGGCACTCTTCTACACACTTTATAAATAGTAATGTAGTCAATGCCCATCCTAGTCTTTCAGAGTGGGTGCCATTTTTATCACCCCTGTGTAACAGAGAAGGGTCTGAATCACAGGAGATAATAACGGCCCCACAGCTAAATAAGTGTGTGCTTCAGACTCATGAAGCCTTCCTGTCTCTTGCCTGGGGGAAAAGGAAACTGGCTTTCTTTTCTCCTGGCTTTCTGAACACCTCATCCTTCAGGCTACTCAGCCTCCTTTTCAGATTTCTTATCTAGAGACATTTCTTAGGGAACAGTGCTGCCAGAGATTCTCTCCTACACTCTCGGGAAGTTCACACCTACCCCTCTGGTTGGGGTGTGGTACTTCGTCTGTCCTTCATAACTCTATTGCTTCCAAAATTGTATTTTCAGTGCCGACTTCTTGCCTGGAATCTACACACATATATACAGGTGCTTCCTCTTGGTGGGAAATTCAAGCTCACATTTTTAAAACTTAACTTCCACTTCCTCCTCTAAAGCTTTGCTTCTCATTATGTGCCTCTGTCAGAAAAATACTCTGCTATCCATACAGTAGCTCAGGTCAGAAACCTAGCAGTTTTCTTCGAGTTCAGCACTTCCAATGAACTACCCAATCCTAAGATTCTACCTCCTAAATATGACTGGACACCGTTTATATTTTTCATTCCAATAGTCTCTACTCTAGTTCAAAACACAGAAACTTCTTGCTACATTAGTGCAATATCTTCCTCGCCCGTGTTCCTACCACCAACTCTGCCCACATCCAATTTTTGGCTATGTGTGTAAGATTATTGCTAAAACAGATAAGAAAAACTTCCTCCTTCCTTGAAAATCCTTCATGGCTTTCCAAAATTCTCAGGAAACAGTATGAAAAGAGCCGCATATTTAGGAGGTTTTTTGTGATCTGGCCCCACTCTACCTGCTCAAACTTTCTTAATATTTCTTCCCTTTGAATAGAAGCAATGTTTTAACCAAGTGCATCTAAATAAGTGTCCCACTGAACAGGCTGTCCCCTGAGCTTCCTGTCTCACCCCCATGCCCTGCTTCCATGGGTTGCACTCCCACCTTCCAGATTTCAGCACATGCAGTATTTCGTCCAAGAAACTTTTGATTCCTCAAGACTGTTAGGTTCCACAAGTATAGGCTTCATTACACCTTGTATGTCTCCCGTATTAATATATTTTGCTGATTTTTTGTTTAATTTTTTTGTTTGTTTTGAGATAGGGTCTCAATCTATTACCCAGGTTGGAGCACAATGGAACATCATGGCTCATTGCAACCTCAACCTCCTGGGCCGAAGTCATCTGCCCACCTCAGCCTCCCCAGTAGATGGGACTACAGGCACACCCCACCATGCCCAGCTAATTTTTTGACAGAGATAGGGTCTTGCCATGTTGCCCAGGCCGGTTTTGAACTCCTATACTCAAGTGATCCTCTTACCTCGGCCTCTCAAAGTGCTGTACTAATGTTTAAACAAAGAACACCGTGGTTACTTCCCCGCCAGCTGCTGAGCTCCCTGTCTTCAGTATGGTGTAGAAAACAGAGTACCTGGAACATAGTAGGCAGATAACCAATACCTGTAAAATGATATAGTGAATACATTTCCATCATTTCACTAACTTTGTGTCTTTAATTTTGAAGGACACTCTGTTCCCCAGAGTTGCACTTTTTAATCTAATTCACCTTTTAAAATTATACATTGGATACCTCTTAGCATAGCAATGTACTTTTTAAAGACATAAAATTCTATAGCAGTGAATTTTAGGATTTCTTTACAAAAACCACATTGCTAGGATAAAAAGAGAAAGAAAGTATATTCAACATGCTGTAGCATTCCTGAAGCGAATATATTTAGCATGCAATATTGTAGGGTCTTTAACTCATGATTGACTTTTTCTGTGTAGGTGGAATTTTTTTTTTATCAGAATTATTCTGGGCACAAAGATTTTGTTTTTCTGGTAACGAACCAGATTCTATAAGGGTTTTAAGTTCTCTTTCACTGTAAATGCTGCAGCTTTGGGAACGGTTTGGCATTGAAACTCTCTGGTTCTATGTGTAATCACTCTTTTTTCATGACTCTCTGGAAGCTGCGAAGTGTTATTTAGAACTGCTGTGGGCAAAAAGAATCATATTTCTGTGTCATTCTTCAAAGATGTTTGTGTGATGACAGCTTGATTCTTCAGACCCGCTCAAGGGCAAGACTTATTTTTATTTTTATTTAAAAAGTAATTTTGCTGCATTATATGGTTGGATTATTTTTTTTTCTAGAAAAGCCTCATCTCTCAAACCTATTTTTCTATTTTAGTCTCTTTTCTCCTCATTTGCCTTTATTTTGATGGTTTGGGGAAACATCTTTCAGAGAAGATTATGTCCTGAACATGAGAGCACAGACATCTTTTCTACAAACTGACTTCAAATCTTTTGAGCAAATACCCAGGAGTAGGATTGCCAGATCGTCAGGTAATTCTATTACACAGAGTGGTGAATATAGTGAATAACAGTGTATATTGTGCACTTAAAAATAGCAAAAAGAGTACATTTCAAAGATTCTCACTGCAAAAAATTAAGTATGTGCAGTTCTCACTGCAAAAAATTACATAAGTATTTGTGCTGAATAATATGCTAATTAGCTTGATTTAACTATTCCACATTGTACTCATAAAATGATAACATATCCTTGTACCCCATAAATATGGGCACTTATAAGTTGTCAATTTACAACACAATTTTAAATAGAAAAATGTAAAGAAGAAAATGTGCCGAAATAAAAACATCTGCACCTTCTATATCTCAAAAAAAAAAAAAAAAAAAAATGAAGATTTTGAGCTCACTAAAGCAAAACTCTTTAATTTTTCCACAGTGTTTTAAAACCTCAGTGGAAGCTCTTAAATTCAAAATGTATGTAATGCCATAAACTTCACGTTCTGTTCATTTTCACCTGTTGGAGAGAATTAGAGAAGGTGATTATACCTTCTACTTACTATAGTAGATCATAATTTAACTCTTAAAAAAGAGAATGCAGGATTCTTACTATTTATAAAAACAGATAGATGACTCACCTCAGCATTCTCATTGAGGAAAACTTTTTTAAAAAAATGTTAAAAGCATCAAAGAACTACAGGTCATGCAAAATTATGGAAACAACCCTCAAAGAAGACAAAAACCAAGTGTAGGGCCCACTTCCCTTTTGTCCTGAGGGCAATGGCCAATTTTGAAAAAATATCAATGCAACTGTACAGAATCTCTTGACTTGGTGTGGTGAGAGAAACTGAATGCAACAGGCAAGGCTTGTCCAAATTAGTAATAATCATAACCCTGGCGCTAGTTTAATCTATGACCCGGAGTGATGATCCCTGAATTCAGGTGTGCTGGGTATCGAACTTTCGTTTTCTTTTGACAACCAGCACTCATCTCCACTCCCTTCTGTTTTCTTCACGTTAGAGAACCAGGAACCCTGGGAACTTCATCTCCTAGAATTTCAAGAAAGACTTCAAAGATTTCAGATGCTGCCAAAAGTAGAAACCAGTAGAAGAAAGTACTGTGCCTCCAGAGGAGACATTACTGCCAAGAGTAGAAACCAGTAGAAGAAAGTACTGTGCCTCCAGAGGAGACGTTACTGCCAAGAGTAGAAACCAGTAGAAGAAAGTACTGTGCCTCCAGAGGAGACATGTTTTTCAAAAGCATCATGGTGAGGTCATTTTTAGTAATTTCCAGAGAGTCCTGAAACTTCCTGATTTCCACATGTAACTTTCAGCTGTTCCCGATCGATTTCTTTTTAATGATCAGTATGGTTTTGCTTTCTTGATGGACACCTGATTGACACAATAAAGAAGAATAAGAAGTAATTCTCCACTTAAGTGAATGTATACACCCAAATGATGTCAACTGGGTGGTCCAGAGAATTGTGAACGTTGCTATTGCAGAGTGCACCTGGCTAGATTTTCAGTGCCCCACATGCCTGCTCACTCCCTTATCAGGGACAGAAAAAAAATAAAACTTGCATCTTCTACCTCAAGTTATTTTTGCAAATTATTTTCCCAAATCAAAATATACTTAAAGATAACAAGTACAAGAGAAAAAGATCCATGTACTACAGTAATGTGAAACGATGAACAAGAGAAATAATTGCACAAAAAGATATTGGCTTATTAGGCAGGAATTGTTATTAAAATACACTTGCTACAGTAAAGTAAATAAAAAGGCAGACTTGGCCAGGCATGATGGCTCACACCTGTAATACTAGCACTTTGAGAAGCCAAAGTGGGAAGATCACTTGAGGTCAGGAGTTCGAGACCAGTCTGGCCATCATGGCAAAAATCTGTCTCTACTAAAATACAAAAAATAGCCAGGCATCGTGGTGCATGCCTGTCATCCCAGCTACTCGGGGGGCTGAGGCAGTAGAATCACTTGAACCCAGCAGGCGGAGGTTGCAATGAGCTGAGATTGCACCACTGCACTCCAGCCTGGGCCACAGAACAAGCCTCTGCCAATAAAAAAATAAAAAATAAAAAAAGCGGGCTTAAAAATATCTAAGAAAGAGCAAAATATAAAATGACATAGCACATGAAGGAAAAAGAGAGAAAACAAAAATAAAAACTACTGTCCCCAAAGCAAATAATTGAAAAGTTGAGCTTAACAGTATATTAGACACAGTTAAAGATAAAATTGGTTAATTATAACACACATCAGAAAAATTATCTAGATAGCAAAACAAAGAGATAAGACAAAAATATTTAAAGAAAGAATGTGTGAGAATACATCAAAACAGATAAAACTAACACATAGGTTCGAGAAGTCCACTGAATCTTATGAATAAACACATGTATACATATCATACTGAAATGATAGAAAACCAAAGATGAAGATAAACATTACCTTCAAATGACCCATAGTCAGATTGACAACCAATTTCTCAGAGACAACATGAGCCCTGTATGCAGGAAAAATATATTCATTATCCTGAAACAAAAATAACTACCAACCTAAAGTTCTAAATGAACATACATCTCCTAAAAGAATAAAGGGAGAATGAAGACAATTTCAGACCAAACAAAAACAAAATAAAACACCAGAGTTCTTCATCCACACACATGCTCTAATGAAAATTCTAAGGGATACAGATTCAGGATATTCAGTCACAAAAAAAAAAAAAAAAAAAGACGGAGTGATAAATGCAGGGTCCTATACAAATACATATTGATGACATTTGAAAATAATATTACTTCCTCAAAGATTTTTGTTAGACACACACACATACGTACATACATATATTACATGACCACAATAACATGTCAGGAAAGTGATGAATGAAAAACTCCAAGGGAAAGGTAGAGACATTGATTAATATTAGAAGATAATGAGTTAAATAAAAGTGCATACTTTATTTAGAGGAAGCAGTAAATTAAAAGAAGTAGATCATGTAATTTTCAGGGTAATAGAGAGAAAAATATGTGATAAAAAAATAATCCTTCCAAAGGAAGACAAGAAACAACAGGGGTGATGTTGAGGGGGAAGAAACAGAGCAAGTAAAACTATGGTAAAGCAAACATTACTGATAGTACTGTGGCTACTTCTACCATAATAATGATGGTGTATTTAAACCCAGCACATCATCAATAACACTCAGTGGAATAAAAGTTTCAGCTAAATAACAAAAATTGTCAGATTGGGTAAAAAACTTTCTGGCTATATGCTATTTACAAGAGACAAATTTAAACCAATATATACAAAATCAGAAAGTAAGACTATGGAAAGATAATAATACCCATTTATAAAACAAATAATCCTGTTACATCTATATTAATATCCATCAAAGTGTACTTTAATGCAAGAAGAATAGCTGTCATTCTGCTATCACAAGCAGAATGTTACAGAAAACAAAACACTACAGGGTTTAAGACAAAATAAAGTTAGAGTCACTCCAATTGTAAAGTTGCTCAGTGAAGTATAAAGTGCATGAGAACCTGATAAATTTGGTTGCACCACTTGACACCTGTTAAGTGGTTGAGAATTACGTAAATACTGCAATAAATATTTACTTTTAAAAAAACCTGGTATTTCCTTGTAGAATCAGGTGTTAGAAGGATTGCAGTTTATAAGTGATTATAAAACAGTGAAAGAAGGTGATCTAAAATCTGGAGAAAACACGAAAATCACCAGATGTGAATGGGTGTGAAAGGTAGATGTTCAAAGTAAATGTTGGGTATATGTGTGCCTTGGGTGTGTATGTGTGGGCTCTGTGTGTGGTGTGATTTGGTAGGTATGTGTGGTAGTATGTATATGGTGTGTGTGTGCATGTATTTGTGGTTTGTGTAGTGACGTGTGTGATGTAGTGTGTAGGTGTCCATGTTTTGTGGAATGTGATGTATGATGTGTGTGTGCTGTGTGGTGTGTGTATGTATATATGGTTTGTGTGGGGGGTGTGTGTGTGTGATGTAGTATGTAGGTATCCATGTTTTGTGGAATGTGATGTGTGATGTGTGTGCTGTGTGGTGTGGTACGTATGTGTGGTATGTGTGGTGTGTGTGTGTCTGTGTGATGTAGTGTGTAGGTGTCCATGTTTTGTGGAATGTGATGTGTGATATGTGTGTGGTGTGTGTGTGGTATGAGTGGTGAGTATGTGTGATGCTTGTGTGTGTAGTTTGTGTGTGGCATAGGGTGATGTGGGGCGTGTATGTATGTGTGGTGTTGGGTGTGTGTGGCAGTGTCTATCCATGGTGTGTAATATGTGTGGTGTGTGTGTGGAGGGCTATGTGTAGCATGTGGCATGTGTGTGATGTGTATGTGTCATGGTATGTGTGTGGTGCCTGTGGTAGGTATATTTGGTGTGTGCATATGTGATGTGTGTAATGTGTGGCATGTGAGGTATGCCGTGTGTGTGATGTGGTATGTGTATGATGTATGTGTGTATATTTTTCTATATACCTTATTTCAGGTTGGCACAGTTTTACTCATTCAATGTTTCTCAGGGATAAAATACACATAAACAAACAAAATTCACATTGTAATATTGTCTTCAAATTTTCTCCTAATACATACACTTTGTTGGAAAAAACTCAACTTTTCAAAACAAACATTATAGCAGAATTGACTAGGCTGGTTATTTAAAGATGGTGGCTTCAAACTGGAAAAAAAAAGAGCAAAGTTTCTATAAGCCCAAAAAATAACTCAAAACATACATTTAAATATATGCACAAATCTACAAGTATAAATAGAAAATTCAGAGTCATAGTGAGATATAAACACACCTCTCACAGGCCTTAATTTTTATAAAGCAGACAAAAAATAATGTTTATAAAAGAATTGACTTAACATGATTAACATGCTATAGACAAAAGGCATAGAGCAGGGCAGTCTACTGAAGAATGCATATGTTTTACAAGAACACACAGAATATTTAGGAAAGTTAACCTTATACTGGGCTATAAAACAACTCTACACAAATTCTGAAGAGTGGAGGCTATACAGAGCCTACTTGCTTTTGACCATGTTATTAATTATGCTATGAAATAGATAATAACACAATGCAATAAAATAGAAAATTCTAATAAATTTAGTCATTAAGAAAAAATTCTTAATAAATCATGGGTTAAAGAATAAACTATCTAACTCTGATTCCTAATAAAATACACACACACATAAAATTTTTTCAGGCACCAAATAAGTACCAATAAGTACTTAGAAGGTATCTAGATTTCAATGTATAAATGCAAATATTGGCAATGGAAAAACAGCTACAAATTAATAGAATGATCATCTATCTCAAAAAGTGAGAAAATATAAAGGACATTTGGGAAGACTAAGACATGAAGAGACAGACTCAAAAGAGAATTACACATAAAAATGAATTATTATAACAGTGAGAATTAAACAAGAAAGAACAATAGAGAGACCAAAGAGGAAAATTGTAAAAAATTAAAAAAAATGAAGAAAGAGATAAAAATAACTGAAGAGAAAACGTCAAATATTGAAGGCAGGCAAAGAAGACACAATATATGTGTAATAGATTCCCTGAAAAAGAAAAAAGAAAGCATGAGGATAGGACAAATCTTAAATATAAAATATTTCCTGAAATCTAATAAAAGAGTTTTGAAAATACATATTGAAAGATCACACTATGTACCTAAGGAAATCAAATCGCAATGACTAAAACCAAGATATATTCTAACAAAATTACTAAATCTTAGAGAAGTTTTCGGGCATCTAGGCAAATTACATGCCCAGGCTTTTCTACAGCAATTTTTTTATTCCAGGAGAAAATGGAATAACATGTATAAGATACTCATGGAAAGAAAATTTGAACCAAGAATTTACCTCCAACAAAGTGTATGTTCAAGTATACAAATGTGCTATCAAGTATTTTTTAAAATCTGTTGTCAATTTGCAAGAGTTTATATGTTTTTATAAGTTATATGCTTTTATATGCTTTTTATTAAGAGTTTATAAGATCATTACCCTGAATGCTTTGTAAGGATATGTATCAGAAAACAAGCTTCACACAACCAAGACAACAATAAAAAGTATGACAGGTGGTAAGCATTCAAGAACCTTGGCCGCTTAGCCCAATGAGCACCAAGTGAAGTTTGGGTTTCTCAAGCAGAAAACACATGGATCTAGAAGACACATGGGTCTAGAGAGGATGTTGTGGGTAGGTGGCAGACTTAAGAGCTCATGAATATTGATATATTTAATGCCTGCTATGGTTCAGGAGCACTCTGTGCCTTTGATGCTTCAGGCATATTTAATTTATCAAGCACATTTAGTGTCCCCTTGTCTTTTCTTTCTTTTCAGTTACAGCCTTATCAATGTGTAATGTGTTTCTTGAGCTACTTGCCTTCTATACTTAGGTTTATGTGTCTTTATTTTTGTGTTTCTCTTCTATAACAGAATTCAATCTTCTTACATAAAACGGAAAGCACACATCAGAGATAAATAAACAATGGTGCAAATGCTAATATTTGATGAAATTAGATAAAGGGTATGTAGGACTTTATTATACAATTCTTGTGACTTTTCAAGTCAGAAATTTTCCAAAATACAATGTTGAGGGAAAATGATACGATTTCTAAAAATGTAAAACAAAACAATAGAGAGACAAGCATTCCAGACAGAGGAAACTTTATATATGTGTGAAAGCCTCAAGAAATGAAAGATCTCAGATTTTTAGAGGCACCAAAATAAAGATGGGTGTGACTAGAACACAGTTCATATTGGGAAAAGCTTCTGGGGTCCGAACTAAGGAAACATCTGTGCAGAAGGCTAGGTAGGGCCTGGTAGAACAAGTTAAAGATGTGGAGTCTTAAATAAACTGATGAGTCACTGAAGAAATGCCAGCAGGGATAGAATGTGGTTACCATGACTTGAAGATCTCTCCAGATGCTGTGTCAAGGAAGGGTTGGAGGTTCTTCAAGAAGATCAGGTGTGTACATGGTGTTTGCAGGAATCCAGGCCAAAGCTGGTGATGTCTTGGACTCTAGCAGTGGCATTAGAGATGAGGAACAGTCAAAGATGCAATATGTGTCAAAACATATTTTGTAATTAGAGTTGGCGAGATTTCCGTTGAAGGTTTGCATTTTGTGGGGAGGGTGAGGTGACAGGCTGGATATCCAGCTTTACACATTTGGTGGTGTCATTCACTGAGATTTGGTAGGAGATTAGATTATGAGAAAATATCAACTGCTTACTATTTCTCAGACACTATGCTAAACCCCAAAGATATGCTATTTGATGTTTGAAACTATATTATTAGCCTTATTTTACAGAGGAAGTAAGTAAAATTCAAAGGAGGTCCAAGACTATGAAAAGATATGTATTTATATATCACAGCTGTGTGAATTCTAAAGACTTTGCCCTCAACTGCTGTGCTCTACTGCCTGTCAAAGAAATATCTGTGCATATTTGGGACAAAGGTGATTATGTTTGCTACTACTTTTATGAAACTAAAAATTCATAAGCACACTTACATGCAATTTAAGGGTTGGGGCATTGGGTAGAAAGGATGCAAAGCTGACAGATAAAATGAGCCATCCTTTTGCTACTAGGAATTCTCTGGACCTGAAGTTGAAAGGGCAACTAGTGAAAGGAAGACTGAGTCTGTGCCCTCTGGGGTTCCAATCTTCTTACTGACATACAGGCTTGCACCTCATAAAGACACGTTGGTCAATGATGGACCACATATACAACAATGGTCCCATAAGATTTAAGTGGAGCTGAAAAATTCTGATTGTCTAGTGACATCATAGCTCTCATAATGTAGTGCAATGCATTTGTCACGTATTTATGGTGAAGCTTGTGTTAACAAACCTACTGAACTGCCCATTTTATAAAAGTATAGCCCTTGCAATTATGTACAGTGCATAATATTTGATAATGATAATAAAAAACTAGGTTGCTGGTTTATGTATATACTATACTATCCTTTTCATTGTTATTTTAGAAGGCATTCCTTCTACTGATAATGAAAAAGTTAGCTGTAAAACAGCCCCAGGCAGATCCTGCAGGACACGTTGTAGGAGAAGGCATTGCTATCATAGGAGACAATGGCTTCATGCATGTTATTGCCCCTTCCAGTGGGACTGGATGTGGAGATGGAAGAGAGCGATATTGGTGATCCCGACCTAGAGTAGGCCAAGGCTAATGCATGTGTTTGTGTCTTGCTTTTTAAGAAAATTTTAAAAAGTAAAAAAATAAAAAAATAAAGATCCTTGAATAAGAATATAAACAAACAAAATACTTTTGTGCAGGTGTATAATGTGTTTGTGTTTTAAGCTAAGTGTTATCACAAAAGTATCAAAGAATTAAAAAAAGAAGTGTATAAAGTAAAAAAAAATTACAGTAAGCTAGGGGAAATTACAGTAAACTTTCTTTACTATGGAAGAAAGAAAAATATCTTTCTATTTGTTTGGTGTAGTCAAAGTGTCCTGTGTTGACAGAGTCCACCGTAGTGTAGAGTTAAGTCCTAGGCCTTCACATTCACTCATCGACTCACCTCGAGCAACTTCCAGTCCTGCAAGCGCCATCCGTGGTAAGTGCCCTATATGAGTGTGCCATTTTTATAATCTTTTATACCGTATTTTTCCTGTACTTTTCGATGTTCTGATATGCAAATACCATTGTGTTACAATTGCCTACTGTATTCAGTACAGGCAAATGCCATACAGGTTTGTAACCTTGAAGCAACAGGCTCTACAGGCTACACCATCTGGGTTTGTGTATGTACCCTCTGTGATGTTTGCACAATAATGAAATCCCCTAAGGACAGATTTCTCAGAACACATCCCCATTGTTAAGTGGCACATGACCGTGTTGCCAACAGCCAGGAGGGCAAGAAAAGGAAGCAAGGATTCTGGAGCTACTCTTGCTGGGCACTGTTTACTGCTCAGGATCCAACCACACCTGTCTCTGATAAACCTGTTAGGCAGTAGCCAATTCCCAAAGCAGTTCTTCACATTACATTCCCAGAGTACCAGCGTTGCCACTGTGTAACGACACATTCTCATTCTCAGAAAACTCTCCGTGTTTCATCCGTGTCCCTATGGCTTTCAGCAGTGTGTTCTGACTATGTAGTTTAAGGTATCATCAAACCTGTGGCTCTCGTTTTTAAGGGTTGTTTCCAGTTTCTAGATTCCCAAGGGCAGGTGTACACAGACGCCTCCAGCAGGGCCTGACTATGCAACAAATTAGCTATTCTTATGTGAAATCTATTAAAATCATCCCCTAGCATCCAAACAAAAGCATTTTATGAAACAATACCTCTGATTATACTGCAATAATAACGAGATGCAATTATGTCATTTCTAACTGGAGTTTGAAATTTTGAGACTTAAGCTGCTAATTATTTTCACATGCAAAAAAAGCAACACAACCAAGTGAAACTGTGGAATATTTAGAAGACCAATTTAAAATTTTTTTACACCTAATGAGGAACTGATCAGCACTATGTCCACAGTGCATATTAAATGTGCGAGACTATTGCAAACCCTTCACATAATTTCAAAGCTGCAAATTTATTTGGCACATAAAACATAGGAACTTAAGCACTGAAGGGGGTAAATGACTAGATGAAGTTTGTTTTATAAAGTGACTTAAGTATAAATAAATTTTGAAATTAACGCTTTCATTGCAACTATAAAAAGTGTGAAGAAGGCAGGAACATTGTGTTTGTAATACTTCTAGAACCACGGCATAACAAACTACTTCAGACCAAAACAATAAATGAGTTCTTGCCAGTTCATAAGAGACAGAAAAATTGGAAACTATATAGGATCACAAAATAGTAATACAGTTGACATACAGTTTTTGGTTCACTAGGAAATTGACTAAGTTACTGTGTAGTCTTTGGTTTTGCACCTTAAAACTCTTAGAGAGAATGAGTTTTTAACACAAATAACTAAGACCTGAACAAGAGACCAGGAAATTCAAATGCTGACTCTGCAACAGTCTTGCTATATGACCCTGGAGAAATAATCAAATCTTCACTTATGATGTCTGCAGAAAATAGTTTTAAAATGCATTTTAAATCCTAAAATATTAAAGCCGGAAATAGACCCCAAGGATTATCCAATCCCCATGTTTTGCAGAGCAGCAAAATGAAGCCCAAGAATTAAGATACTATTTATACCCGGATATTTTTCTTGATTCCTACTTTTTCAACTCACCAGCAAGGATTTGAATGGAATAAAAGAATTTAAGAGAAAAGAAAAGTACATATAATTAGAGCTGTCATTTATTGAGATCCCCTTAGACAGAAGAGTGGCACTTTAGATGCATCATCTAATTTCAGGCACTCTATATCCATTTTTTTTTTTAATTTTTCAGATTAAATTTTTTTAAAAAAAAAAGCTCAAAGAAGTAACTTACCTGTATTCACACAGTAAGTTGGTGTCAAATTTGAAACTTGAAGTTTTCTACCTGCACATGTTCTAGTGGGCAGAAAAGTCACTCAATCTGAGACTTCCTTAAAACCAGATTTGAAAATAAATGCTTAGTTGTACACATATGTTCACAGTAACATCATTCATAATAGCCAAGTAGCAGAAGAAAGCAAATGTCAATCCACTGATGAATGGATAAATAAAATGTGATGTATCCATACAATAAAATATTACTTATTAATAAAAAGTAATGAAACACCCATCTATGCTATAGCGTGAATAAATCTCAAAATAGAGTGCTAACTAAAAGAAGCCAGTCACAAAAGACCACATAATGTGCAATTCTATTACATGAAATGTCTGGAATAGGCAAGTCCCTAGAGACAAAAGTAAATTTGTGATTGCCTAGGGCTGGAGAAGGTGAAGAGGGAATAGGGAGTGACTGCTAAGGGGTATGGAGTTCTTTGGGGATTGAGAAAAATATCAAAATTAAATTAAGCTGATGATTACACAGTTGTGTAAAAATACTAAGAAACATTTAGTTGTATATGTTGAATAGGTAAATTGTATTAATGTTATTTATATTTAAATAAATATTTTAAAGAATTAATGCTTATGGTCATTAGATAATGGTATAAAAGATCCTTACAGTCAATTTCCTTGAGATCCCTTTCAGTTTATCAACTATCATACAAAGTGACCATACACAGAATGCGAAGAAGTCTCAATACTGGATATGTCAGCCTTATATTTGTATAGTTGACTACTATTTTTTTATTTTATTATTGGTGTTTATTGGGTGTTCTCCAAGAAATCTTTGCATGTTTTTAAGGCCAGGAAGATACATTATGTTTCACTTCTTTTAGAAACCTCATAGTTTTAGCTTTAGGTTTAGGATTATGTCCAACTTAAATTAATGTTTGTGCAAAGTGTAAGTTGAATTTTCAGTTGCTTTTTTACCTGTATGAATAATCAAGAGTTCTAGAAATATTTGTCGAGGGGAAATAAATGCACCAATTTCTCTTCTGTTAGCTTCTTTGTCAAAATAAACGAGCTATACAATGGGTCAATTTCTGGATGGACTTTCTGTTCTGGTGATATTTTGCAAGTGTTATGCCAATATAATGTCTTGATTACTATGACTGTAGAGTAAACATTGAAACCAGGAATATTGTTCTTTCTCTTCTTATTTGACTATACCAAGCCTTTTGTTATTCTGTATAATTTTTATAATTAATGTCTCAGTTTCTCAAAAAATGTCCTCTGGAATTTTGTTAGGGTTTCTCTATTATCTATAGATTAATTTGAGAGAACAACTTTATAAAACTATTGCATCTTTCAATCCATGAACGTGGTATACCTTTCCATTTCTTGAGGTTTTCTTTAATTTTTTAATCAATGCTTTACAGTTTTGTCATTTTCAATGTTGAGGATTTGCACATTAATTATATTTCTAAATATTTTTGCATCTTCATGCAATTTTCTGTTAATTTAATTTTATTTTTCATTTGCTGCCAGCATAAACAAATATGAATAAGCCTTGGGTATTTACACAGTTAGGTCTAGAAATTTACTTTTAGATTCCTTATCATCTTCTAAAAAACATTTATGTCACCCTTAAATACAGACAGTTTTATGTCTCCTTTCATGTGTATATAACACTTTTCTTGCCTTACTATACTGGGGATGCCAACCAGTATATTGCTGAGTAGAAGTGATAAAAAGGGTTATTTTTGACCTATTTGCCATTTTTAAAGAAAAGTGTTTAATAACTCACCTTAACCATAGATGCTTTATAAATGCCACTCATTGGGTTGAAGAAGTTTTCTTGTATTCCTAGTTTGTGGGGAGTTTTTATCATGAAGAGGTTCAATTTTGTCAAAATATTTTCTTCATTTATTGAAATATAATATTATTTTTATACTTTCTGTTGTTAATTTATTAAATTATATTGGTTTTCAAAACTTAAACCAACTTTTCATTCCTGGAATAAGCTCTACTTAACATATTACCAATTTTACATATGGCTTGATTTAACTTGCTATTATTTTGTAATGCATTGTTTTTAATCTAAATTCATGAAGGATCATGATTTATAATTTTCTTTGCCTGCAGTGTTTAGGTGGAATTTTGAAGTAGAGTATTTTTGGCTTCCTAAAATAAGTTCAGAAGCAGATTATCATCCTCTATTTCCTAAAAGAGTGTATGCATTTTTCAACCTTAAATATTTAATACATTGATCCAGTGGAACTATCTGTATTTGTGTTTTTCCTTTGCCGATTTTTACTGGGAACTGAATTTGTTTAACGGATTTATGCCTATTTTACCTCTCGATTTCTTCCTGAATATATTGAAATAATTTCTGAAGAAACTGGTTAATTTTATTAATTTGTCAAAGTCATTGATTTAATGTTGTTTGTAATATTACCTTATTATTTTTGAATATCTGTTGTATCTGTAGTACTGTCACTTTAATCATTGCCAATATTGACCATTCATGTTTTTCTCTTTTACCCCCTTTGCTTAGACTTGCTAGACTTTTTAAAATACATTTTATTAATCTTGTAGCAGAATCAACTTTGGAGGTTGTTATCTTTCTCTGTATTTTGCCTTTTTAAAATTTATTTCAGTTTTTCTTCTCTTTCTTTTTTTCTAAATACTTTGACTTAAAAGTATAATTACTTTGGTTATTTTTCCTAACTTTTAGAGTTAGAAATATATTATTGATTTAAAATATTTTCCATCTTTTATGAGTTTCTCATTCTATAATTTTTTTTTTCAACTTTTAGCTACTGCCCATATATATATTTTTATTATCCTTTAGTTAAATATTTTTGTTTTATAAATTCATTTTGAACTACGGCTTATATATAAATGTGGTTTTAAGTCTCCAAATATTTGTATCTTTTTCAGATAGTTTTTGTTGATTTATAATTTAATTTTATTTTAATTAAAGAACAATACACTATTCATTGTGTGTGCTGGAACCAGCTTGTAATGACTTGAGAAAGCCAGTTGTTACATGTCCAGAATTTTAGCAAGCTTAAAAGTGGACATGGGCTGGGTGCAGTGGCTCCACCTGTAATCCCAGCACTTTGGGAGGCTGAGGTGGGCAGATCATAAGGTCACAAGATCAAAACCATACTGGCCAACACAGTAAAACCCCATCTCTACTAAAAATACAAAAAAATTAGGCAGGCGTGGTGGTGGCGCCTGTAGTCCCAGTTGCTGGGGAGGCTGAGACAGGAGAATGGCATGAGCCCAGGAGGTGTAGCTTGCAGTGAGCCGAGATCTTGCCACTGCACTCCAGCCTAGGTGACAGAGCAAACTCCATCTCAAAAAAAAAAAAAAAATGGTGGACATACCATGGAAAACTGCAAACACTTCAAATCAGGATGTTTGTTTTGTTTCATTTGTTTTTTAAAAAGCTGGTTTGCATGTACGAACAATGACCATGATGTTTCAGTCTTTTAAATTTGTAAATGTATTTTATGACTCATGATGTCAGTCATGATCAAAGTGACTCTTTCATCTGCATTTGAAAAGAATGTGTAGCCTTCAGTTACATATGTGTGTGTGTGAGTATATGTATAACTTTATAACTGAAGACTTTATATATAACTGAAGACTATATATATATATGATAGAGATATATGTGTGTGTTATATGTATGTCACTTGTTGACACTGTTTTCAAATCTTTCACATATAGATCATTTGGGGATCAAATATTAAGATAAAGTATTAAAATTCTAACTATGCTTGTAGATTTTTGCATTTCTCCCTTTAATTTTATCATTATGTTCCTCTTCATTCTGCTTATATTTGCTTGGAAGTCTAGTTTGTCTCATATTAATAGAACCATGGTAGCTCTATCTTCATGAAATAATTTCAATACCTTACATTTAATTTGTGTCTTTCTACTTAAAGTGTCTACTGTGGACAAAATATACTTAGAACTTTTTTTGTACCTATTCTGAAGACTTCTGTCTTCTAATTGAAATGTCAGATCCATTTATGTTCAATGCAATTATTGTTGTGTTTTGGTTATGTCTATAGTTTTGCTATTTGTTTTCTTCATCTGTCTTTTTCCTTCTGTTCTTCTATCTCCACTTTCTTTTGTGTTGTTAATTTAATATTCAATTTTAATGATTCCTCAGGCTACCCATCTTTGTACATATTTATGAGATTTGTTTCAGGCCTTATAATATTCTTTTATTAAAGATTAGTCTACCTTAGTCATGATACCACTTATATAAAATGTGATAACCTTGAAATTATAAAATTCTACTTTTCCAGTCGTTTGTGTTATTTGCTATTATTATTTGTTATATTACTTTGTTTTTATTTATTATTATATATTTTATATACAAGTAAGAATTAAACTTACAATAAACTGTTATTTTTTTGCATGAAACAGCTTTCTCTCTAAGAAAAAACAATCTTTTATATTTGCCCACTAATTTACCATTTTCGATGCTCTTCATTTCTTCTTTGGAACTGATTTTCCATCTGGTAGCATTTTGTTTCATTTTAGAGAATTTTCTTTAGCATTTATTCCAGTATAGATGTGCTGGCAATGAATTACCTCATGTTTTCTTTTTAATTTGAATATTTATTTATTTCACCTAACTTTTGAAGATAATTTTATTGAAAACTAAGTTTTGAGAGTCATATTTTTATTTTCAGCACTGAAATATATCTTTTAGCATTCATTGTTTCTGATAAGGAGTCATACTTCATTCACCTCATTTGTCTTCTGTATGAAATGTGTCAATTGTCTTCAGCTTCTTTCAAGATTTTCTCTTTATCTTTTATTTTCACCAGTTTGACTATGATGCGCCAAGGTTGCTTATTTTTATGTTTATTATGCTTACAATTGGTTGAGCTTCTTGGTTTTGTACACTGACTTTTGAAATTTAATAATATGTGTTCACTCATGTTATTCAAAATATTTTTTTCTGCTCTTTTTCCTTCCCTCTTGACCTTGAATTATCCATATGATAAAGCAGTTGATATAGTTCAACTGGTTACTAAGGCCCTGGTTTTTCTCTCATTATTTTTTCCTTCTCTCTGATCTTCATTTTTGATGAATTCTATCCAACTGCTTTCATGTTCACTAACATTTTATTCAGCAGTATCCTATCTGATGTTATGTTCACTATTGTACTTTCCACTTCAAATATTACATATTTAACTCTGGAATATCTATTTGGTTATTTTTTATAGTTGTCATTTCTTTTCTGGGTTTCCACATCTCTTTTCTATTAATGGATATATTTTCTGTTAAGCCTTGGAACATACTTATGAAACATACCTAAAATAGATGAGAAAAAGTGCTTGCTGCTATTTCCATCATTTGTTGTTATCTTGGGATCTGTTTCTTTCTTTTGATAATTGGAAACTGTTTAATTTCATAAACTTTAATTGCTAATATTTAATTGATAACTTCTTAAAATTGATACAATTTTTTGCTTCTTTGTATGTCTAGCAATTTTTAATTGCATGCTGGCCATAATGACAATATGCTGAAAAGATACTGGCTTATTTTAAGTATTTTTCTGCCAGACAGTTGAATTACTGGGGGGTCCTTTTATTCCTGTCATATTTGATTTTACACTTTGTTACAGTGGACCTATTTGGGTTTTGATCTTAGTCCTAGAGCAGGACTGTTATCTAAGGGGTATTTATGGCCTTTCTGGGATCTCACATGAATGTCTGCCATGATCAAAGAGGTATATCCAGTCTGCATATGCTGGAAGTATCTGAGCACTCTACAGCCTTTGGTATTGTCCTTCAACTTGAGGGCTTTTAACTAAGTGCCACCGAGTCTTCTTAGTCTGCACAAATCCAACATAAGTCCTCGACCAAAGATCAGCTATGAATTTTCATGCCCTGCAAATTCCAACCAGTTCAGCAGCCTGGAACTCATATCTACCTATTTAGTGAGACCACCATGCTGCTTGGGATCAAATAACCTGTGCTTTTGCTGGAAAATGCACACATAATAGAATGCTGGGGCGATCACGAGACTCGCCTCTCGGGTTTCTCTTCTGTCAAGGACCATGCCCTGTACTGTTTGCTGTTCAGTGTCTGAAAAGTACTGCTGTATTTTATCTAGTTGTATGGTTATTTCAGTGGCAGGTCAAATCTAGTTTCATTTAACCTAGCATAGCTAAAAAGGAAAGTCCCAGGACATTTCTTTTATTGTCAATATCTTGCTCTAAAAGTGTCATTTTTTTTTTAACTTCAGTACAGTCGAAAGTTTAAACTAAAGCACGTAGGCCTCCTTGCTTTATAGTCAACAAGTCTGAGGTCATGTGATCCTGAGTTGCTACTAAGGCCCAAAAGTTAATAATCATTTCTACATAGGAGATACAGTTGCTGGTCGTTAATGGTGGGTTTATCACCCCTGGACAGACATACTTTATTTTTAATTGCAACTTTTCTGACATAGCACATTAAAAATTTAGTTTTCCCACTTATATTCCATTGTATAGTATGACAGATCCTTAATGAACCTATATAACCTATATATGTCATTATATTACCTTGAAAAGTGAAGGAATTCTGTATAGCAGGCTTGTGAAGAAGGCCTATCAATGCCTTGTGTTTTCTGCAGATGCATTACAGATTTCACCCATGGCATTATCTACAAATACAGAGTGATTATTCATGGATTCTTATCGTAAAAATGGTTAGAATTAGTATGATTTAATATTAGTTACCCAATATCCTTTTGTTTCAGTTCCCTAGGGCTGCTGTCACAGAGTTTCACAAACAAAGTGGCTTAAACAACATAAAGCTACTCCCTGGCACACCTGCAGGCTAGAAGTGCAAAGTCAGGGTGTAGTGGGGTCGTAGGTCATCTGAAGGCTCTGGGGATGAGCCTTCCCTTGCCTGTCCCCAGCATCTGGTGGTTGCTGGCACTCCACGGTGTTGTGTGGCTTCCAGCTGCATGACTCCAATCTCTGCCCCATGTTGCATGACCTTCTTCCCTAGCATCCCCTGCCTGTCTCTGTGTCCAAATTTTCCTCTTCTTATAAGGACATTAGTCATTGAATTTATGACCCGCTCTAATGCAGTATAATCTCATATTAACTTGATTATCTGCAAAGACCCTTTTTTCAAAGTTGCATTCACAGTTTCCAGGCGAACATTTTTTATTTTTTAGTTTTATTATCTATTTATTTACTTATTTATTTTTTGAGATGGAGTCTTGCTCTCGCTCTGTCACCCAGGGCTGGAATGCATGGCACGATCTCGGCTCACTGTAACCTCCACATCCCCAGTTCAAGTGATTCTCCTGCCTCAGCCTCCCGAGTAGCTGAGATTACAGGCATGCCCCACCATGCCCAGCTAATTTTTGTATTTTTAGTGGATACTGGGTTTCACCATGTTGGCCAGGCTTGTCTCAAACTCCTGACCTCAGGTGATGCACCAGCCTCGGCCTCCCCACGAGTTGGGATTACAGATGTGAGCCACTGCACCCAGCCTGAACATGGACTTTGCAGGGGCACTATTCAACCCAGTACAGCTTATTGAAAGTCAGATGTGAGTTCTTGAAACTCAAATCATTTAAAAGACTTTTATGTAAATAACAGAGAGTCAATATCCTTGAATTCTGTTCAAATTCCTCACTTAAAATACCGTTCACGTTTTTAAAAAATTTCCTGTAAGATACCCTCCATCTACTGGTAACAGAGAACATGCCATGTTCCTGAATTCTGATGTGGAGGAGTACTTAGGGGGAAAAAAAGTATTTTTGCTTATAAATGTGGGTCAGTTTCTTGCTTCTAAAATTGGGTCATGTTCATGTATATTATTCTTTCTATGACACTTGAGAGGTCAGTTGGAATAGAAGAGCACTCAGTAAAGGATTCACTTCTGTTTTCACAATTACATTGTACACAATTGAGGGTAATAAATGAGACAAGAAAGAAAAAGTTTTTCTTCTACATTTTTATTAAAAAGTAAGATACCAACAATACCAATAGTATTTCAGGACAAAAATCTATAGTGAGATACCCCTCAACAATTTCATTCAGTTTCTAAATTGTCTTCTATAATAAATTATTGTCCTGTTCAACTTGCACAGCCATTTATCTTAGAAATGTATGTGCTCTGGACTGCAATCCTTGTGATATGTAATTATTCCCTTGTCTTGTTTTCTTCTTACAGAGCAAGTGGCTATATGGTTGGATGGGTGTCTTTGTAATTTTATTTTGTATTTCCACTATCTAGCACCATACTTTTAATTGATAAATTCATCTCCATGTTGCAAAATTAATAAAAGAATAAACAGCAACATGTCAAACTATGTGGGAAGGGGCTGTGGAAAGTTTGACAAATCTTGTCAAATTTGGGATCTATTTTATTATATAAGTATAACCAATTATTAAATGTTAATCATAAGCAAAAAAGAAAAGTAAGTTCCCTCATTTTGTATTTGTATGATTTTTTAATGATTTAAGTCATGCATGTTTAGGCAAGAATGTCACAGAAGTGATGTTGTGTCCTTCCTAGTGCAAATGTTTCATATCAGGAGGCACATGTTGATATATCTTTTTACGGATGTTAATTTTGATTACTGGGTTAACATGAAATCTTACTCTCTGTAAGATTTTCCCACTGGAAGGTTAGTATGTTTTTTTGGTAATTGAGAAGATTTTTGCAGAGAGGGATTTAACTGCTATCCAAGTATCCTGTTTCTCATCTTACTTTCACCCGTTCAATTTTAGCAGCTATGAGTAATTCTGATTTGTAGCAATTATTACTGTGGTATTTGCAAAAAACATATATATCATTACCTATTCCTACATTTCATAGATTTTTATCATTAAAAATCTTATTATTTGTAAACTTACTGACACTGCAGTAAGCAATAGAGACACAAACATAACCAAATTATAGTTCCAATCTAGCTAACTTGATAGTCTAGATGTACGTCTATATTTGTAACTAATTCGAGATTATATTGTCAAGTTTTCAAAAGTAATATTAAAATTCCTATATTGTATTGTGGGATTCATTGATTTGAAAATAAGATATATATTATGATTCTTCTTTTAAACTCATATTATTTAATGATGTTTAGTCATTAAAAATTGCTTTTATTTAAATTTTGTGCTTTTACTTTTGAAACATTCTTCATTTTGTAATTTATTCATTTATATATGTTGCTGTTGTGAATGAAACACTTCTTCCTGAATCGCATTTACTAATTGCAAACTTTTTAAAAAATATATTCGCATATTTGTTCTGTGTTTAGCCAGTTAACTAAATTTTGTTGGTAATTCTAAGCATGTTTCTATTTCATTTATTCCCTATGAGCTTCTAGCTATTACCAAGCTTTACAGCCCAAAATTATAATTCTTGCTCTACATTTATCATAAATAGTTCCATTGTTTCTGTTTCATGCCCTATCATAATGTCAAAAATTCTAGAACAATGGTAAGCTGTATTAGTATATTCTCACTGTTTCTGATTTAGCAAACACATCCCCAGTTGTTTCACTCTTATGTATGAATATGACTGTATGAATTTTACCAAGCCAGCATTATTTTTCATGCTGAGAAAGCACATTCTATAGATGACGTGGCATTTTGTTAACCATTCATCTTCCAGTCTACCACCCTTTTCTGGTTTTGAAGGCCCTGGTTGTACCAATCAGGGTGGTAGGCAGAGTCCCACCTTCCAGCAGAGAGAATAAATGGAGACATCCCTGTGACTCTGCCCAGAAGCAGGAACTCATGACCTATGACCGGTTGACCAGATGTCCCAGCCTAGGTATTGAATCTCTGTGAGTGGCGTTGAGTTGGAGGGCCGTGCACTGTAGTTCGTGGTGGTAACGATTAGCAGCAATGACCCATTGGCATCAAAAGATTCAAGGGCAGGTGGAGCACAAACTCAATTTTGGGCATAGGAGAAACAAACCTTTGCATAGTAGGTTTGCCATACAAGGCAGTGAGCAATTCTTATCACAAAAAGATACTGCAGGCCGGGCGCGGTGGCTCACACCTGTAATCCCAGCACTTTGGGAGGCCGACACAGGCGGATCACGAGGTCAAGAAATCGAGACCATCCTGGTCAACACGGTGAAACCCCTTGTCTACTAAAAATATAAAAAATTAGCTGGGCGCAGTGGCGGGCGCCTGTAGTTCCAGCTACTTAGGAGGCCGAGGCAGGAGAATGGTGTGAACCCGGGAGGCGGAGCTTGCAGTGAGCTGAGATTGTGCCATTCACTCCAGCCTGGGCCACAGAGCGAGACTCTGTCCCAAAAAAAAAAAAAAAAGATCCTGCGGTGGGACAACCCAGAGGGAATAATCATTCGTTCCAGTGGGAGATGAGAGAAAAAACTTAAAAGAGAGGTATAGCATTAAAAAGAAGAAATTTGATAGAAAAAAAGGGGAAAATATTTCCTAGACTATTTCTTTAACAAATCTTTAATGTTTCTGTTAAAGAAAGTTGCTGAGATATTAAATTAATCCAGTTAGCTGCCTATGCAATGTGATGATTTGAGTATATCAACTTTTGATACTGATTACCGTAAATTACAGGACTTTTTCTTAATATATTTATTAAAGGACTTGCTTTATAGTCTGCCTGTTATTCAGAGGAAAAGCAAACACATAAAAATCATGATAATAGATAATTCTTCAGAAGATCATTTTCTATTAGTTTCAGAGACCTCAGTGACATATTAAGCACTGTGAATTAGTTTTGTTTTTGTGCTCCCGGACTGTTTCACTAGCTTGTGGTGTTTTTAAGATGT
The DNA here is from genome assembly GCF_047675955.1 of Chlorocebus sabaeus. Lineage (NCBI taxonomy): Eukaryota > Metazoa > Chordata > Mammalia > Primates > Cercopithecidae > Chlorocebus > Chlorocebus sabaeus. Next base: position 6,405,219 of record NC_132911.1, on the reverse strand, counting down.
AAATGCCACAATCATTTTTGAATCTCCTCTGGAATCGGTATTTTGGCTTTCCCAAAGTAAGTATCAATAAGCAGGTGGGTTATGAAACCCATGTCTCCCACTGGAAAGAATAGACTAAGGTCAAAACTCCATAATATTGTTGATTCGCTCTGTTCCTAACTGAAATTATGTTCCAAGCACCAGGCAGAGCTGCTGCTCTTGAATTTTAATCATTGTTCTTTGCTTTGGATATTGGGTTCTTGTTGTTAACAGCAACTGCCGAGTCATAGCATCTGTTTATTTTGTATTGGGCTAGTGATCCCAATTTAAAATGAGATGCTTTCCCACTGTTTATGCATTGCCATAAGCCATCTATCCAAGAGAATTTATCAAAATCACTATTATTTATCACTTATTGTCAAGTACACCATCACTCACTGCACTGAAGATCTATTCCAGATGAATAATTCAAACTGTATAACCCACATTTTGCATAGCTTATAACTGACTACATTTTCATTTGCTCTTATACAGCAATAATCATAGTGCAGGCATGCTTACCTTAGGAGTTCTGTAATGTCAGAGAGATCCCAAGAATTCTATTTCAGTTGAGAAACCAAGATGTCCATTGGGATAAATAAGGGATTGACATTGGGGTCCACAGCTTATCCTAAATTGCTAAATAAGAATGAGGGAAACAAAAGATGCTTCAGCATGCCATGACCATGCACCCCAAGCCAGGCATCTACATACATTGTGTTGTATTATATTACATGGCATCCTAATGATGCAGAAAGCCAGAGGGGCATGGGATGTGGACAATTAATCACAGGAGCCCAGGCAGCAAACCAGAGCGACAGTGAAAGAAAGAAGAGGCAAGGGGAGACCCCCTTGGCAATAGTCAACTAGAAATTGTCACCAGGTTTTCTAGGAGAAATGTTGTGTCCTTTAGAACTGACCAGAGCATTAAGATTTTGAGGTTAAATTCTAGTAACCATCTTGGTGCAATGTTCAGGAAAACAGGGAAAGGTGTGTTGGTTCATTAGTCAGAGTAGGGAGTTATCAGTATGAAAGGCCCTAATTCTACCCTGAGTCTCAGGATTAAATTTTTCTAATATTTCAGATGCTGCCTGTCTACTCTCTTGAACAGTTAAGGTATACCTGTCTAATTGCCACAAATCATCTAACAATAAAAATTATATCAGTTGGCCGAGTACGGTGGCTTATGCCTGCAATCCCAGCACTTTGGGAGGCCAAGGCAGGCAGATCATGAGATCAAGAGATTGAGACCATCCTGGTGTATGTGGTGAAACTCTGTTTCTGCTAAAAATACAAAAAAAAAAAAAAAAAAAAAAAAAAAAAAAGCTGGGTGTGGTGGCGCATGCCTGCTGTCCCAGTTACTTGGGAGGCTGAGGCAGGAGAATAGCTTGAACCCAAGAGGTGGAGATTGTAGTGAGTTGAGACTGTACCACTGCACTCTAGCCTGGGCGACAGAGCAAGACTCCGTCTCAAAAAAAAAAAAAAAAAATTACATCAGTCATCATCAACTGTTAATTAACTGTACATTGTACATTTTAAGATTGCTAACATTACTGAAATTTCTCTGCCAGGCTTGACAGGTAAGTGCTGTCTTCATATTCTGGTAAATTTCCCCATCTGCCATGCACAGTAGATATTCACTTCTCATTTGCCTACTAGTGGTTTGTCTTTCAAGAATGGCGTTCTTTTTCTTTTGGAAACTGCATCTCGATACCACTGGTTTCTCTTCACATCATGAAGGTCTTTTGCCTGTTGAAACTGCATCTCTTCTAACCCAGCCCAGTGGCTTCAGCACCGACCATCATGTTCACACAGGATCTCAATGTTCTGGATTCGGTAGATTGCTGTAGGAGTGGGCACTGGACTCATGCAGGACCTGAATTGAATCTCCTCAAGATTTTCTCAATTGGAAGCAAAGAAGACAGTCGACTTCTGCATGCAAAAACTATGGGATGAGAGTTTGGGAAACTTCTAGGTGTGCAGTGGGGAAGAATGATGCTGGTGTGCAAAGAGCAGGTGGGATGGCAAATGAGATGCCAATCATCACATCCAAGTCTCTGGTTCCAGCTCTACCTAAGATCCACCTGCATCTTTTTATTTCCCTATGGTTTTGCTGCTCTGTGCCTTCTGGGGAAGACCACAGTCGATACATTCTTTTTTTTAACCTTAGTAAATTTCTATTCTTTGTAACCAACGGTCTTGTCTAATTCACCTCCTCTTCAACACCTTCTGCCTTAACCTGCATCTGGTTAGCTCAGGACCACTTTCCGTCCCTCTCAAGCAATAGCAACAACTGTCTATCTCACCTCCCTACCTCTGGTAAACCTCCACTCCAATTCATCGTCTAAAACACAGAGAGAGAGAAGTTTTAAAATACAAATCACAGCATAGTGCATCTTGCACATAAATTTTTAATAGTTTCTAGATAAAATTATCATCATTTTGAATGCCTACCATCCAAATTTTCTTTCTCTTTTTGGGAAATATCCCAATATGGATGACTTCAAGATACAAAGGGCACAGCCTCTCTGAGAAAGCCACAGGGAACAGTGGCACAGACTATTTTTCTTATGCTTCCTGGGATCCGGGGAAAGACTCGGCTGATGGAATCAAAATCAAACCTGTGACTCCAAAAAGAGTGGCTGATTGGAGTCTTCAGTGCCAGAGTTCAGCAGTCGGTCCCCAAACAGCAGTAGCAGTATACTAATAAAGGAATTATTATTTTTTTCTTTTTTTAGCTTTACTGGAAAAATTATTTATGTTTCTGTTATACAAAATGATTATATGTATACATACAATGTGATCCAACTACCACAATCAAGCTAATGAACATGTCCGTCACCAGACATAGTTTTCATCTGTGTGTATGTGGCAAGAGGTATGTTAGCCAGCCCATTGCTGAGACTGGGCTTTGGCAGTGGTCTTGTGCCCAGCGTCCTTTGATCCCAGCCTTGTTCTATGCCAGGTTCTCCAACCCTTCCCATAAGTTATAGGAGTTACATGCGAGTTGAGCTTCTTGGTCCTATAGCCCCATATGAGAGTACTCAGTTACCCATAGTCATTAACCACTGCCAGGGAAATGTCTCCCTCATCCAGCAAGCAGTGGGAAGGAATGAAGGGCTACTGTGGGCACTGACCACCTGACCACGTCTCCCAAAGGGGGAGATCTATGGTGTCAAGAAGGATGCACTTTAAAATCCAGTGTTCACACCTTATATAGGATCCAACTATATAAAAAGGAGTGGAGCATAAATTATGCCAGAAAATATCATGTTAAGCTCCTTACACATCAGATGTCATTTTTTTTTCTCAGATTCCCCTTTATAAGATTAAGGCTGGGAAAAGTTTTCATGATATCATGAGAACCTTCTGCGAAGCAACTCAGACTGTTCTGCCACACAAAAGGGAATTCCGTTCTTACCAATCAGTATTTAACTCCCCCAGAGAATTTTTTTTTTTTTTTTTTTTTTAGTAAAGATGGGGTTTCACCGTGTTAGCCAGGATGGTCTCGATCTCCTGACCTTGTGATCCGCCCACTTCGGCCTCCCAAAGTGCTGAGATTACAGGCGTGAGCCATCACGCCCCCGAGTTTTAAAGCCCTTTTTGATTTGTCTCATCTGTCCTTTTACTTTCCCATATGTTCTGCATCAATAAAAATTCATTGTCTAAGCATTCATATGATTTTTCAGTAATATAAAGTAAAAAAAAAAAATTTTTATTTCAAAGCATATTGCATTCATCCATTTGTTTTTGCTTCAAGAACCTCTCTTTCATAATGTATCAGGAACATTTGTTACTGTTTCTTTATCTCTTATTAGTTATAATGAACTAACTATGAGCATGTTTTATGTTTCCCGTCACTTTGAAGTATTTGTAGGTAAGGTTAAAATAGAAATATGTTTATTTTGACTGGCACGGTGGCTCATGCCTGTAATCCCAGCACTTTGGGAGGCCGAGGTAGGTGGATCACCTGAGGTCAAGAGTTCGCGACCAGCCTGACCAACATGCAGAAACCTCTGTCTCTACTAAAAACACAAAATTGGCCAGGTGTGGTGGCACATGCCTGTAATCCCAGCTATCTCGGGAGACTGAGGCAGAAGAGTTGCTTGAACCCGGGAGGCAGAGGTTGCCGTGAGCTGAGCTCATGCCACTGCACTCCAGCCTGGGCAACAAGAGTGAAACTCTGTCTTAAAAAAAAAAAAAGAAATATGTTTATTTTATTGGAGTTCAACTATTTTCACAGTTTAAATTAGAAACTTCTTTTGAAACTATCTGTAAAAGAAACAATTTTATAAGAAAAAATGTTAAAAGCCAGTTAAGAATCACAATTGTTTAATATTAAAAAGGAAAGGATATATTAGCATTAGCAAATGTGCTATTTTATGTGAGGTGGTGGGTGTGTAAAATTAGCATGATTGTGGTGATTATTTCACAATATATACATATATCAAAACAATACATTGTACAACGTAACGTATAGTAAGCCCCCACCCCCTTATCTGTGTTTTAGCTTTCTGCAGTTTCAGTTAGCCACAGTCAACCACAGTCTAAAAAATACATGAACGCCATATAGTACCATCAGATAATTTGAAAAACAGCACATTCACATAACTTTTATTACAGTATAGTTATAATTGTGGTATTTTATTATTATTGTTGCTAATCTCTTATGTCTAATTTATACATTAAACCTTATCATAGGTCTGTATGTACAGGAAAACAGAATATATAGGGTTCAGCATTATCCATGGTTACTGACGTCCACTGGGTGCCTTGGAATGTACCCCTGCAAATAAGAGGGGATGACTGTATACAATTTCTGTTTATCAATTATACTTCAATAAACCTGAAATTCTTTTTTAAGTGTTAGCTCTATCAAGGCACATAAATAAAACCTTATGTTTGGAGGACACTCTGATACAGAGACATTACTAAAAATCTGGATAGGTGGCAAATTACAGAATATAATCTAAATATACACAATGCCCTGGCCCAACTCTTCTTATGTATTTTTGACAGATAACCTTACCCCTAGATAGAATGTCCTTTCTTTTTAACTTAAATGGCCCTTCCTTTCTTAAAAATTCTACTTCTCTCTCCCACAGCTTTCTTTTCTAGACTTATAATCTGTGTTCTTCCCACAGATCAGCAAGTACTGGTTTCCGGGGGCTTGGTCCTGGGAAGCTTTCCCTTAAAGATTTCACCACGTTATTTAACAAACATGGTGTGCAAGGGCGCAGTCAGACTTTCCAGTCCTTGACAGTGAACAGCGTGTGTCCCGCTTAGGTTGTTGCAACATTGACCGGAGCCCTTCCTCCCGGATTTCTGAGTGATCTCCTTTCCCTCAGACTTGCAGAAGAGAAAGCACTATCCTCCTCGCAAACTTCGTCATCTAGTTCTCTCTCTGCTTCCCACGTAATGTCACAATTCTAGTTGTTTCAACAAAACTCTCACATTTATCCTGAAGAATTTTTTTCTATTAAAGGAAACAAACTTGTTTCTTAACATTTCTTTGTAAATCACAAAGGACTTCTGAAAATATAAAACAGAATAAGCAACTACTTTATTTATCCCGAAATGTATTCAATTTCTATTCAGATACCATCTTATCTTTGAAGCCTTTGCCAACACTCCAGAGTATAGTTCCACTCCCTTGCTGCAAACGTAGCATCTGTTCTCTGAGCAGTTCCTCAGCTCTCAGCACAGGTTCAGCTGTACTGTTAGTTACCTTTAGATGTATGTCCACTCATTGCAGCTTCCCAGGGTGTTGTTTTATAGAAATACGTCCATTGTCTAAACACAAAATAAACTTCCAATAAATATCTGTTACTTGATTGTTCCTTGTCCAAACTGGCATATTGAAGAAGATAGATTTTTCAAGGATTATGGACAGATAGTACAGGAAAATATAACAGATAAAGCATTGCTCGTAAATAAAAGGACAGATTTTCTTAGATGAAAACTGTTACAGGAAGTTGACGGTAACCCTGGCTGCAAACCAAAAACATTGTGAAGTTATATACTACCTTTCTTCAGGAGAACTTATTACAGTGTTTTAACATAGCAAGATCCTCCTGGTATCGGCATTGTGAAACATACTTCAAGAGTTAACTTCTGTTCCGGTATGACCACATTTATAATTCTGCTAAAAAAAAATGCATGTGTGGACTTTTGTAGAATAATACAAGGCTACTCTTTCTTGTTGGACATAAAAAAAATTAAAACCACAAGAGTGCTGACCAAGAAGAAATAGAATGTTTGAATAGATTTGTTTCCATTGACAAAATTGAGCTAGTAATTATGTAAAACTTTGTAAAACTTCCCACACATTGTCTGATGGATTTGCAGATGAATTTAACAAAACACTACTAGGAGTAGAGAGCTCCGAACTTACACAAAACTATGTCTTCATTTCCTCTTTTAGTAAGACAGTGCAGCTACTGTATAGACATTTTGAAGAGTTTTGTGATCAGTGTTTGTAAATGATCAATAGACATGTAAAACAAAGGTGTATGCATTGTAGCACTGAGAATACAATTGGATCTATCCATGCTACTAAAGTGAAGACGTTTCTCAAGCTCTCAGAAAATAAAGGCGGAAACACAACATCTCCCGTAACTGTTTTGCATTCACTTCTACTTTTATAAATTGTAATTTTTGCTTTACAAACATTTTTGCTATGATAGTTCATAATTTAAAAACTATAAATATTATACATTGATTAGGAAATGTGCCCTCTGACATTTTTGAGTGCTTTTTTGTTTTAAGCTGTGGTTCTTAGCTTAAAGATGGCCGTATTTTATTATAAGATTATGGCCTCTATTAAGTTGTTCTATTATCTATTGTATCTCTCTACCCACCTTCCTCCTTCTAAGTATTTATGTATTGGTGGTTGCCTGGCATGTGTTTGCCCATTTGTTATTTTCATCCTTTGTGAATATTCTGTTTAAAATGGTTCATACGACTTCACAGACAGGGTGGTTAATCTCTGTTCATTTGAATGCATTTGTTGATATGACATCTATTATATGATTATTTTAAGCTTTCTGCTTTATAGATTTTTTAAATGGCCATGCAGCCTGTTTCACTGGGGTGTTTTGAGTGTGTCTCTGTGTTTGTGTATAGACAGATGTGTTCAGATATCTCTTTCTGTTTATTGTTTCTCACATAAATAAGGATTTGTTCCTTCAAGTAGATCCCCTTGATCTTTCACAGCATATTCAGTAATATCTTTTGTTTTTCTTTTCTTCCAATAATGCCTTTATTGCTTTTACTTTTGATTATTTTGCTTTCTGCTTCTTTCCTGAGCTCTGGCAACTAAAGTTTGATTTCTTCCCACTGCGTTGCCACCTTTTCCCTGAAACCTTGCATTCTGCCCTTGTGTTCTTATTTCTTGTACACGCAAAAAAAAAAATTATTTTGTTAGTATTTTACTGAGATGTTTTTGACACAATTAGGCATGACTTACAATTGTTTTCTAGGTTTTATTACGGAGAGAGCTCTTTCTTGGTCATTTTTTGTTTGTGTTGGTGTATTGTTTTCTTCTTTAGAAAAATCACGTCAACGCTCCTCGAAAGGGTCTGATGGCATTTTGAGGGGACAATATTTCCTTGAGTGGCACCACCATAAGCCCTGCAGGATATTTACCATTACTGGGGCCGTGTGACAGTGGCAGGAGGCAGACAATCCTAGGCAGACTGGGGCAGGCCCCAGTGAAACCTGATCTTCAAGTCCAGGACAGTTTAAAGCCTAACTACAAGTCCCGGGTAAATCCACAGACTGGATTAAGAACCCCTCTTCCCGTTTGGCATGCTTTCCTCTGATTGATCCCCATTCGTCACCTAATTTACATATACCTAACCTTCCCTAATTGTTTTTTTTACACTGTCATGCCTTTGAGCGGTGCCTTTGTTTTAGCCTTTTTTGCATACTCACAATCAACACACACTCCCCATTCTGAGCCCATAAAAGCCCCAGACCTAGCCACACTGAGGGAGAGACCATCTGACTTCGGGTGGGGGACCACCCTCGCACCCACTCTCTGCTGAGAGCGGTTTCATCACTCAATACAATTCTTCTCCTCCCTCCTCACCCTTCAGTTGTCAGCACAACCTCATTCTCCTTGGACACAGAACAGGAACTTGGGACCCACTGAACACAGGGTCTGAGTGCACCATCACGGTGGAGGCCGCGGGATACTTGCCAGGGGCAAGGCAAGGGAGGCCTAGTGGGCCTGAGTGCATCATCACCGTGGAGGTGGCACGATCCATGCCGGGGCGCAAGGCAAGCACGGCCTAGAGGGGCTGAGTGCACCCTCACGGTGGAGGCTGCAGGATCCATGCCGGCGCACAAGACAAGCACGGCCTAGCGGGCAGAATAGACAGAGCATCTCCTCCATTGAGCCCAGGCCCCAGCCAGGCCTGGGCAGGGGCGTTGCCAGCCAGAGAAAGAAGCCAAGAAAAATCCTGTGTCACATCTACTGAATGCCAGCAGCACCCCTCAGCCACTGTGGCACCCCAAATCCCTACTTCACATTTCTCTATGTCCTCAGGGGAAGCTGAGAAATGTGAGGTAGGGAGTTTATCAGCCTCTGATTGATAACTACCATTACAGACCGTAGAACAGACCCTTTCTTATTATTCAGCATTGAAGAGAGTGAGTTTTCCTGATGCAAATATTTATGAAAGACTTTCATGGAGGAGCACCCAGAGCCTGCCTGGCTAGCTGGAATTGTTCTTATGGGACAGGTTTTATGTGTGAGTTTGTTAAACACTTACTTCTACTCAACCAAAGGGGGTAGAAAAAAGCATGTGGGTTTTTGAAATGCAAAGAATCCCCTTCAGTTCCACTGAGTTATTTTTTGTCTGATTTAGCCTTGTTTTCTCTCCTCCATGGAACCAACCCAAAACCAGAAAACCTCTAGCCAAAAGCTAATGCTCTCTTGTCACCATTACAAAAAGGAATTTAGTTTTCACCTCAGCATGTCCTGTCCTTTGAGAAGTGCCATACAATCAGCTATTTCTGAGATTTGCAATCATTTCATCTTCTCTCTGCACCAAATTGCCTCTGCATCAAATTATCTCTGTTTTCTCCTAAATGCATCTGTTCTTGGATTCCAGAACTTTGGCCACTTTTTCACCTAGAGTCGAGGTTGGTATTTTAGCTGTCTCCTCATGCACTGAAAATGGAGTTTATTAATTTTGTTTTGTTTTGTATGTTTCATCTCTTAGATGCTTTGGGTAGTTTGCAAGAAGATACACAGTAAATATTGAATTTGCATTTCCATGTTGGGGAAGCTTTTCCCCTACCCTTTGCCATGGAGTTGTGCAATTATTCCCACTAAAGGTAGAGTGCATTTCTGTCCCTTTGACTTTGATCTCTGTGATCTGACTTGCTGTGTCCAGTGGAAGGTGGATGTAAAGGACAGTTTGCCAGTTGGAAGCCCATTCCTTAAATGTCAGTGCATGCTCCTTCTTGCCATCCTATGCCCTGGCATTACATGAGTAGGGGTGCGTCTGGGTCACTAGGTCATGGTTGCCCCTTCATCCTGGATCCCATGGTGAATTCATGTAGCAAAGATGAGAACCCAATCCTCAATGAGAAGCCAAGTCCAGTTGGACCCATAGCTTAAAGCAGAACCACCTACCTGGGTCCAGCTTTGATCAACTGAATCTCAGCTGACCTTCAGACTCATGAGCATGAAATAAATGCTAATTTCCTATGCCACTGAGTTCAGAGACAATTTGTGACACAGCAGCATTGTGAAAATAGCTGAGAAACACACACACATTCAAACTATAAGGTCTCTGTTTTCTTTTGAGCCCTACAATCAGAGTTTCAATCACACCATTTCACTTAGCTAGCTCGTTTCAGGGTGAACAAAGTTTCTTCACTTGGAGTCTGCTATGCTGGGTGATGTCATTCAGTGCCATGACTAAACTTGACCCATACATTGATATCATTCAGATAACTGTTTAATATCTGTAGCCCAAACTTTTTCCTGAACTCTATTCTCATAGCCAATTTCTTTTTTTCTTTTTTTTTTTCTTTTTTTTTCAGATGGAGTCTCGCTCTGTTGCCCAGGCTGGAGTGCAGCAGTGCATCCCGGCTCACTGCAAGCTCTGCCTCCTGGGTTCACACCATTCTCCTGTTTCAGCCTCCTGCCAATTTCCTTTTCTTATAAACAATTCCATTTGGATGGCTATCAAGCCTCTCAAAGTTTGTGTAAAGAAAGCTCTTGTTTTTCTGCACAAACGTCTACTTCTCTCCTATGTTTCCTCATGACAGTAAACAGCAACTCTGCTCTTGTACTAGCCCAAGATTTGATGAGTTCTTTGTTTCTTCTCATTCCCTCACTGTTAATTTTCCTCAGCAATCCTTCCCTCATTCATCTTTTGACACATTCCAAGCTCTCATGACTCCATATCAGAACACACAGTTTTCCACATAATGGTCAGTATCACCCTGGTACATAGTCTAGAGAAAATATTGCATATGTCTACAAGAAAACACCTACAAAATTGTTCAAGACATGCACATATTCTCCACAAAAACTCAATACCAGAAGCCCAGTGAGGGCAGCATACAAAGAAAGCCACTTTTAGAAAGTAAGGGTCCCACTCTGCGTACTGAGAACAGGTCTGGGGCCTTGTAGAGCAGAGAACTTGCTACTGTGAAAAAGGGGAGGACTATGGAAATGTGCAGAACAAGGGAGACCATCTTAGATGGGCACAACTAAATAAGAGTAAAGCGACTTGGAAGGGGAGGTGATCCGGGAGGTGATTGTGGGAGGTGATCGGGGAGGTGATCATCGGAGGTGATCATGGGAGGTGATCATGGGAGGTGATCATGGGAGGTGATCAGGGAGGTGATCGTGGGAGGTGATCCAGGAGGTGATTGTGGGAGGTGATCGGGGAGGTGATCATGGGAGGTGATCAGGGAGGTGATCATGGGAGGTGATTGTGGGAGGTGATCAGGGAGGTGATCATGGGAAGTGATCATGGGAGGTGATCATGGGAGGTGATCGTGGGAGGTGATTGTGGGAGGTGATCAGGGAGGTGATCAGGGAGGTGATCGTGGGAGGTGATTGTGGGAGGTGATCATGGGAGGTGATCAGGGAGGTGATCATGGGAGGTGATCATGGGAGGTGATCGTGGGAGGTGATCGTGGGAGGTGATCTTGGGAGGTGATCAGGGAGGTGATCGTGGGAGGTGATCGTGGGAGGTGATCAGGGAGGTGATCATGGGAGGTGATCCGGGAGGTGATCATGGGAGGTGATCAGGGAGGTGATCATGGGAGGTGATCGGGGAGGTGAACATGGGAGGTGATCATGGGAGGTGATCGTGGGAGGTGATCAGGGAGGTGATCATGGGAGGTGATTCAGGAGGTGATCATGGGAGGTGATCCAGGAGGTGATCATGGGAGGTGATTGTGGGAGGTGATCAGGGAGGTGATCGTGGGAGGTGATCATGGGAGGTGATCAGGGAGGTGATCATGGGAGGTGATCGTGGGAGGTGATCAGGGAGGTGATCATGGGAGGTGATCATGGGAGGTGATCAGGGAGGTGATCATGGGAGGTGATCATGGGAGGTGATTGTGGGAGGTGATCATGGAGGTGATCATGGGAAGTGATCGTGGGAGGTGATCGTAGGAGGTGATCGTGGGAGGTGATCAGGGAGGTGATCATGGGAGGTGATCGTGGGAGGTGATTGTGGGAGGTGATCAGGGAGGTGATCGTGGGAGGTGATCAGGGAGGTGATCATGGGAGGTGATCGTGGGAGGTGATCAGGGAGGTGATCAGGGAGGTGATCAGGGAGGTGATCGTGGGAGGTGATCGGGGAGGTGATCATGGGAGGTGATCATGGGAGGTGATCAGGGAGGTGATCATGGGAGGTGATCGTGGGAGGCTTACAGCAAACAAAGAAGGCAACGGTAGGAAAATAGGGCTACAGAAACCACAGGGAATGGTAAATCAGAGGATACAGTAACCACTTCCACACAAACAGGAGGCCCCATATGGAAACTCTATGTTAATCCACAAATAAAAGAGGGTGTTCTCAGACTAACATACATAAAAGTCATCCAAAATCTCCCCCACGCCCTGTTCATGAGCACATTAAAATATAGAATGTTTCAAGCAACAGAAAAAAAACACACAATAACAAGCCCCAGAAAATTTCCACATAAAGCTACTGAAAGAAAGCAATAAAAGAAGCTGATGTTGGTGAAAAATCTCCCCAAAGGTCAAACAGAAAACAAAGGAAAACACTTACAGATAACCCTAGCCTTAATTAAGTATCCTTAAGCAACTGCTTGTGAATATGGGAAAAAATACCTGTAGAAATGTAAAACCTTAAAACAAAGCAATATGTGAATTGAGGAACACTTGAACTTATGAAATAAAAATAATGAGAAAAAGTGTCAACTTTAAGATAAAGAATAAGTTACACAATCCCCCAAAAGAATGCAAATAAGCAATAAAATAAGCTTGAAATAAAGAAATATAAAGTATTGAAGAGGAAGTGGATGTAAATGAAAAGTAAAGAAGATACAGTATAATTGCAATCTTCGAAGAGTGACAAAACAAAACAATATAAAGGTATGCTTAAAACTGTAATCCCATAAAACGTCAAAAAATAAATAATTCATATGTTTGAATATTGAAAAGGCCATTAGATATTTAAGAAACTGACCTAGAATGGTCAGTTCCAAGCTATAATCTAAATATGTTTATTTGACTTCAAAATAAAAAGGTGTCTAAGCCTCCAGACAAAACAACTAAGTCATTTACAAAACAAATAAAATCAGGTGTTTATTAGGCTTTTTGAAAGCAACATAGAAAGGGAAATACAAGTAAAACATTTTAAAGAAATTGAGTAAAAGAGTTAGCCAAGTATTCAATTTATTAAGTCATCCTTCAAGTATGAATCTATTTTTTAAAAGGTTTGAAAATGTAAGAATTCAGGAAAAACTGAACTCAAGAACTCTTCATGAGGAATCCCCTAGAAGGTGAGCTTCTTCCAACCAAGAAGCAGCTGAGGAACTTTCAGCACAGATTAATGTTGGGTGCTGAACACATCCAGCATAGATCTAAAAGTAGATCAATGATGAGGCAAGAGCATACACATAGTCAGACAAAGTAAAAGTAACAAAATTAAACAAATGATAGAGGACAAAAAAATTAAGTTTTTAAAATTGTTACCTGAGTAATTATTACACATTATTTACATTTGAAAAGCACATAGCAAATGGTTAAGTTAGGAGGAACAAAAGACTAAGGCCATTATATAAAGTATTATTATAAAGGTAATCATTAGAACAAAAATACATAATTTTCAAAATACTGTAAGTAATGAAAAAATAAGAATCTCATAAAGAAAAACTAGTAAATATAACAAAAATGTACAATAAACATAAAAGTATATGACCTATAAATAAATGTAAATGAATATAAGTGAACTATTATTATTTTAAGTTTGTTTTGCATGGAGAAGTCTATATACTGTAGAGAAGAGATACAACTAAAAGCAAAGAGATTTGGAAAAAAACAAAAGTTAACAAATGGGCACAGGTATTACAGAGCAAATGCAAATAATTAGAAAGCATGGTTGCAAAAGACAAGGTAAAAAGCCAAAAACCTTTAAATGAGTAAAAATTAAAATGAAGAATATTTAAAAGGTCCTAATTCACAATAAAGATACAATGCTGAAAAACATCTATGCACCAAATAATATAGAAACCACCATCGTAACAAGATATGAAACATCAAAAGACCCACATTAAAGAGATTAACATATCACCCTCAATCCAGCACAGGCCAAAATAGCTAAAAATAAGTATGAACATGGGAAATATGAATTACCAAATCAATTCAGAAATTTTATTCATATATATCTAACTTTATTCTCAGATAAAAGAGAATATGCCACCTTCTCAAATACACTTGAAATGTCTAAAAACAAAACCAAACCCGCCATGTTAAGATGAAGAAAATATCAGTTAGTTTCATAAAGGTGAAGAGTAAATGAAATTCTGTAGCAACTATGCCAGGGTAGCACACACAGGACATGGTCTGAGCACCAAGGAGCAATGCAGACAATGACAGGAGCACATAGATCCCATGACTTTGCAGTGCAGTCGGTGAATACCGGCTATATCACATTCCTTTAGCCTTTCAGGTAAACACAGCTGGCTGAATTTAGTCTGTATTTTGTCCACGGCTTGTAGTGATTTCTGTAGCCTTGCTAATACTTCAGACTCCTTGGGCACTTTCACAGCCTTCCCCAATTGACTGGGGTCATAACTGGAATCTGACTTCTTGCCATTATGCTCAGACATTGACCTACAAATTTCTAGGCCTACCAATATATCTCAGAGGCTTTACAGTCCTGTATTGTATACACTGCTGGTGATAACTCCAAGTTTCAAGAATGGTTATTTCTGCTTGACTTCAAACTTAGCTGCCTAAAGCACATACAAATGTTCTCCTTGACATTTTGCTTCCATTATTCATATTATGCTATATATGTGTTTTAATAATTCCCTTAGAGAATTATTCCCTTTCAACAAGACACAAAATGCTGAAAAGTTTAGCATATTGTATACTACACTGCTGATGTTTTTCCAATCTCGTTCTGAGTCACCGCATGCCGGTATGGGGGTGCCATCATGACTAATTAAAAAACAGACAATATATTATTGTGGTTTTATTTAAAAATGCCATCTTCTACATAAATCTCTGAAGGCTTTTGGATTTCTTCCCATAACAGCAGGAGAAAACTGGAAAGGTAGGTTTCCATTAAAAGTCATCCTTGAATTGATATATTTCAAAACAATCCTGAGACTTCTATTGGCTGAATAATTTCAACTCCATTCTTACGGGTACCCTGTATTTCCTTTCTCCTCTGGACTCCTGCAGCACCTGATCCACCTGCCTCAGCCTCAGATAACACCAGCTATTTTCTTCCAGTTATTTCCAGCCAAGTACTAAAGAAAAATCACATAAACCTTCTGAGTCATTTTCTACACATTTGTGGTTTTCTTTCCCATTTTTTATTTTTAAATTTTTACTGAGGGCTTTCAGTATTATTTCACAAGCCCTTGATTAGCTGTTTTCTATCCCCTGAGGTGGCTCTTTCAGATCCTTGACCATGATTTCCAGGAGCCTGTTTTCCCCAATTCTAGTTAGTTATCATCATTATCTAGCTTCAGGGCTTGAACAAAAAACATAGAGGATGGATGAATTTTCATACTCCCCTTCATTCCAGACCCCTTTCCACCCCTCCAACTCCTCTCTGTGCTCTTTGCCAGCTGCTTAACTTAGAGGAAGGTTCTGGAAGCACTCTCTAGTCAAATGCCTGCAGGCAAATCGCTGTCTCAGAGTTGGGTTGCTAGGGAAACTAATTCGAGGGCATTGCTAAGTTTCAGCCAGGAAGAAGCGCTTAGAACCTAGTGTGGTAGAATAGCTGGAAGCTGGAGCACATGAAGGGGTCATGGTCACAAGTAGCCAAGGGAGGAGGAACGCCATGTAGTTATGAAGAGAAAGATGAAAGAAAGTACTTCACAGTAGGACAAAGAAGAAGCCATATGGAAGTTGAACAAGTGTAGAAGATTGATTTCTTCATTGATGTCCTTACTCATTCATCCATTTCACCATGGTATGGGCTTTTTTCCTCCAAACAAATCACTTTAATTCTGAAACACTGTTCAGTTGCCTGTGGCTCTCTCTTGAGTGATAGGCCTCTGCAGTCATTATTTAAGATATGTCCAGCAGATGCTACAACATCCCAGGAAAAAAAGTTTTCTTTCCTCTTATGTTGGAGTCCCTGGGCCTGCTCCACCACCTGGAGAGAAAATCCTTAGGACTTCCAAAATAGTCCCAGACCTCCAGGGCTCCAAATTTGGAAAACACTAATTCAGAAATGGAGTTGCTGATGTCGTCTGGGTATCTGTTCCATTAGTCATTTCCAAGGATGTGAAGTTTAGCAAGATTGGAACAAATAGAATCCGTTGATTCAGTGTAATTTGGAGAGAGTTCTATTTTGAGTCTGAAAGGCTTTTAAAATCATGCTGTTGAAATGATGCTGAGAATTCTGAGCTATTTCAAAAATAGAGGAAGGCAACTCGCATGGATTTCTTTGGCGTCTGTGTTTCCCGGTACTCCTGAACAGGTTTCAACAACATTGGATTAAACTCCACCATCTCGCTGAATTTAGAAAGATCTGTCATTTCCATATATCCTGGGATAATATGCTGAGAATCCACAGCTGTGGATTGATGCTGAGAACTTCGAAGTAACAGGAGTTGCACTTCGGCAATTTGGGTTGAAGCTGCAAAAATGACTTCCTTATTCTGCATTTACTTACAAAGCTCATTGTTCTTACTAAAATTGGGAGTCTGTTTGAGAAAGATGTGTTTTGGGCAGGAGGTTGGCTGATGGGAAGAATGTGCTGATGAAGAGACCCCAAGTAGTCCCTGACCTATGAAGATGTTCCGCTGTTGTGATTTCCAAACTAAAATACTCTTAGGAAGAGCGTCTCTCATTAATCTCATCTTACTAATTTACCCAAAATAGGTCATGTTCAAGTATCATTTGTCTCCTGCCAGAGCACTGTTGCTTGTGGTTCTCATGAGTATTTCTTTCCAAAACCCTTTAAGAACGTCTCTATTTCACTCCGGCTGGTTCGCTTAATATCATGATAAACCCACTGAACAAACGTAGGCTCCACCCTGCTGTCATTCAATCTGTGAGTCCTTATCTGGTCTTAACACAGGTCTACCTACTCCACCCTTTCCCAGAGACTGAACCCTCCTTTTACATTCCTCAGGCCTTTTCCCACCCATTCTGACCCATGGCTTCTCACCAGCGAAACATTATAATGCTTATTTTATATCACTATTTCATTACGTGTCATAAAATACATAGAAATCAGTGTGCAATTTTATAATTTGTAACAACTGTATATGACCATGTCATCATCTCCATAAAGATGTAGAATATTGTTGTTCATTTCTCATTGCGGCCAATCCTCCTTCTCCTCCTGTCCCAGGTACAACTGTTTTCTTATTTTTGCTATCACAGGTTAGATTTACTGTGTGTGTGTGGTTTTTTTTTTTTGACAGTGTCTCACTCTGTTGCCCAGGCTGGAGTTCAGTGGTGCAATCATGGCTCCCTGTAACCTCAAACTCCTGGCCTCAAGAAATCCTCCCACTTCAGCCTCCCAAACAGCTGGGATTACAGGTGTGAGCCACCGCACCAGGCCCTAGATTTAGTGTTCTTAAACTTCACATAAATATCATGATTTTCTCAATGTAATGTTTCTGTGCTTCAGTGAGTGTATCAGGAACTTGTTCCTCTTTATTGTTATGTAGTACTTTATTGTATAAATATACCATACAATTTAACCATTTTTCCTGCTGAAGGATATATGAATTGTTCCCAGGTGGAGATTATTATAAGGAGAATATGCTTGTATGAGTTTTTAGTTGAACACATGTTTTCATTTGGGGGTCATGAATAAATAAGGAGTGGAATTACTGGATCATAAGGTAGGTTGTATAACTTTATGAGAATAATCAATACCAAACAGTTTTCCACAGTGTTTGTAACATTTCAAACTCTCACAGCAATGTGTGCAAATGGCAGTGGTTCTGCATCCTTGCCTGTATGCTGTATTTTTTTTTTTTAATTGTAGCTGTTCTGATAGGTATTAAATTGCACTGTATTATGCTTTTAATTTGCATTTTCCTCGTGAATAATGATGTTGAACATCTTCTTATCTGGATATTCTTTTTTTTTTTTTTGTAGTGCCAAAAATTTCTGCCCCCTTTTAGTTGTTTGCTTTTTATTATTGATTTGTAGGTGTTGTGTATGTATTCTGGATGTGAATGTGGGTGATAGGTATGTATTACATATGTTATCTCCTACACAGGGGCTTGCCTAACCCATTCTAATGGTGACTCTTGGTGAGCATGAGTTTTAAGTATTTAAGAAATGTAGTTTCTCACCCCTTCTCCTGGGTTTTTTTTTTTTTTTTTTTTTTGATGTTTAGTGCCTTTTGCATTATGTTTCAGAAATCTTCCTCCTGCAAGATTGCAAAAATCCTCTACTATGCCATCAATGTGCTTGAAAGTTTTCATTTTTATAATTAATTTTAACACTCAATCTAGGATTTATATTTAGATACAAACAATGTTTTTCTTCATATTCATTTCCAGTTTATCAACATTTTCTGAATAGATTCTTCTTTCTCCATTAAAATACATTGCTGTTATTTTCCTTTTCTGTCTTGTTATCCTAACTAGTCTTGCTAGAGATTTGTCAATTTTATTAACATTTTAAAATATCCAACTTTGACTTTGTTGATTTTCTCTATCCTTTATCTGTTGGCTGTTCCATTTTTTTTCTCGTATATTTATCGTTTCCTTTCTTCTGTTTACTTTGGATTTATTGTTGTATTATTTTAATAGTTTCTTCAGGTGGAAAATTAGATTTTTTTTTATTTTGAACTGTTCTTGTTTTCTAATATGAGCATGTAAAGATATGAATATCTCTCTTACCAATCCTGAAGATGTGACTCATCAATTCTGAGACGTTGTAATATTATTATTAAGAAGGACAACATATCTCTAGTAGTTCATGTTTCTTCCTCCTTAACCTGTAAAGCTATTTCAAATGCACTGTTAAATGTTTAAGTTTGTGGGGCTTTCCTAGTTATCTTGTGTCATGACTGAATTGCATTCGCCCCAGATTCATATGTAGAACTTCTAATCCCCAGTCCCTCAGAAGGTGACTGTAATTGGAGATAGCTTCTTTATAAAGGTAATTAAGTTAGCAAGAGTTTGTTAGGGTGGGTCCTGACTCAATATGACTAGTGTCCTTAGAAGAAGAGATTGGGACACAGACAGGTATGGAGGGAAGACCATGTGAAGACGCAGGGAGAAAGTGCCATCTACAAGCCAAGGACAGAGGCCTCCGATAAAAAGAACCCTGCTTACACCTTGATCTCAAAATTCCAGCCTCCAGAATTATGACAAGACACACTTCTCCCATTCAAGCAATACAGTCTGTGGTAATATTTTATGGCAGCCCAAGCAGACTAATACATTTTATTTGTCACTGCTTTCCTACCCATCGTGGGCTTTTCAATCCCATCGTGGTCAGCGAATATACTTGTTATGAGTTCAGACCTTTGAGATTTATTGAGATTGGTTTTAGTGCCCAGCATATGGTCCCTACTGGTAAATGTTGTGCATGCATTTAAGAATGTTTATCTATTAACTGGGATAGTCTTGAGAGTGTTATTTAAATCTATATAGATATATTTTTTAATCTCCATGTTCAAGTCACTGAGAAAAGTGTGCTAAATCTTCAACTCTGATAGTGGATTTTCCTTTCTCTGTCAAGTAAATGATTTTTTTGCATGAATAAAATCATCCTATGATGTTATATTATTTTAAGCTTTGTGTCCATAATAATGTAAGCTACTCAGTGGCTTTTCTATACATCTTTGTGCTCCTAAGAGTAATGAGTGTATGTCTGTGTTTGCATCTAAATCAAACTCTCCCATGCATGCATGCTCTCTCATGCTATGTATGGATGCAATTTTAAATGGATGGATGGATGGATGGATGGATGGATGGATGGATGGATGGAGAGATGGATGGATGATATTTTCAAAACTACTGTGTGATGCCCATTTCTAAAAGACTGTCTTGCTTTTCCTCATCTTGGGCTGAAACCTTCAAAGTTGGATTTAATTATAGGCCGATGCCTAGATTTTCTTCACTGACATCTGGAAGAAGTAACAGACCCAACTTCTGCCTCCAATACAGAGAACCTACTAATAAAGCTGATGGCAGATGTAAGGACTCCTGAAGAGGAGGAGGAAGCACACGTGAATAAGAGATGGAAGCATTGGTATGTTCCCAAAAATGAGAAGTCCAGAAAAAGCATATATGGTGTATGAATTAATGACAAGTGAGGAATCACTTGTAGAAGAATATTTATTTTAAAAACAAGGATGATATACATCTGACCTAAAATGCTAGTCAGTACAAGTTTGAATGCAGTTTAGGGTATCAGCATCACATTTTCACATTGATTTTTAGCTGAATAACCCTGTCACGATCTTTCACTTACTTCATCTTCCTTCTGCATGCGTTTGATATTTGATATTAAGCTAACAAACTCTGATGATGGACTGTGTGACTTGCACAAGGGCTCTGTTCAATAGGCAGTCATGCAATAGAAAATGAATGTTGCTTACTTTTGAATGATACTTTAAGAGGTTCTACCTATTTTAGTATCTAATACAACATTGGATGTAGAGTTGTTCCTGTATTCAGTATCTGTGAAGTATCCTTAACTTTTTCAAGGTTCTGCCAATATTTTTATACACAGAATCTCTGTCAAAGAGATAGGCATCTTCATAACTTACATAATAAAATGCTGACCCTAACCCTAACCCTAAAATGCTAGGCAGTACAAGTTTGAATGCAGTTTAGGGTATCAGCATCACATTTTCACATTGATTTTTAGCTGAATAACCCTGTCACGATCTTTCACTTACTTCATCTTCCTTCTGCATGCGTTTGATATTTGATATTAAGCTAACAAACTCTGATGATGGACTGTGTGACTTGCACAAGGGCTCTGTTCAATAGGCAGTCATGCAATAGAAAATGAATGTTGCTTACTTTTGAATGATACTTTAAGAGGTTCTACCTATTTTAGTATCTAATACAACATTGGATGTAGAGTTGTTCCTGTATTCAGTATCTGTGAAGTATCCTTAACTTTTTCAAGGTTCTGCCAATATTTTTATACACAGAATCTCTGTCAAAGAGATAGGCATCTTCATAACTTACATAATAAAATGCTGTCTCTGATGACAGCTATATAGTTACAATGTTATTGAAATTTGAGTCGTGCACATTGTCATCTACCTGAGGGATCAAACACCTTTTCAAGAAGGTAAGAACAGTGCAAAGGAGGCCTTAAAGGACACAGATTGGAAACTGTATTTAGGAAAAAATGTTGAAGATTACAAAATTGCAAAGAAAGAAACTGAAGTCATTAAAATATGAATTGAATTTGATAATAAAGTCAATGTCTGAGGTTAATAATCATTTTTAAATGGTCAAAGTAAAAACAAAATATATTGAAAAAGACTAAGAAAACTAGACTATTCTAGGGTTTGAGCAGAGAAATCCATATAGTCATGGTTCTGATGAGGAAACATTAATCTGGTAACTGCTACAAAATTCCTTGCAGAATCATACAGATTGTAACACCTCCATTTTGGCTGCACATTAGTAGCCACGTCTATGACTATAAGTACTATCAAGAATTGTTAAAAATTCTTGGTCAACTTTTTCTAGGTCGCGTTGTAATAAGAAATGATCCCTGAAGTTTAATAACTTAGAATAACAGAAGTTTATTTTATATTTATATACCAATCCCTTCAGCAGAAATGCTGTTCCACATCATTCTATTCTAGGCTGAAGGGGAAGATTCTATCAGAATAATGTCAGTCTTTAGACAAGGGAATAGAACACAATGGCTTGCACAGCTACTGCTCAGACATAGCATACATCCCTTCTAATTACAGGCCTAAGCCTGCGATTGATGGAGTCATCAATATAGTCTTCCCAGCATTTGAAGTTAGCCATGTCTTATGGACTGAATTGTAACTCTTCAGAATTCTATGTAGAGGCCATCACCAGCAATGTGGCTGTATTTGGAGATAGGGCTTTGAAAGATAATTAATGTTAAATGAGGTTGCAATGGTGGGGCCACCATCTAAAAGACTGGTGTCCTTTTAAAGAGAGGACAAAGGCTGAGGCGGGGGGGTCACCTGAGGCCAGGAGTTCGACACCAGTTTCACCAACATGGTGAAACCCTGTCTCTACCAATAATACAAAAATTAGCTGGGCGTGGTAGCAAGTGCCTGTAATCCTAGCTACTCAGGAGGCTGAGGCAGGAGAATTGCTTGAACCCAAGAGGGAGGTGTAGATTGCAGTGAGCCAAGAACATGCCATTTTTCTCTAGCCTGGGCGACAAAAGTGAGACTCTATCTCAAAAAAAAAAAAAAAAAAAAAAAAAAAAAAAAAGACAAGACAAACTTATCTCTCTCTCTTCACACATGCTGAGAAGAAATGCCTATGGGGATAAGTGGCTATCTACATGCCTGGAAGAGAGCTCTCTCCAGGGACCGAATTGGCCAACATCTTGATCTCGCACTTTCAGCTTCCAGAACTGTGAGAAAATAAGTTTCTGTTGTTTAAGCCACTCAGTCTGTGGTATTTTATTACGGGAGCTTGGGCTGACTAATACAGATTTTGGTACTAAAATTGGAGTGCTGCTGTAACAACTGTCTAAAAATGTGGAAATGGATTTGGAACTGGGTGATGGGTGGTGGCTGGAGGAAAGTTGATGTGTGTGCCAGATAAAGCCTAGACAACCGTGATCACCTGTTGTTAGAAATATGAGTATTGAAAGTGATTCTGGTGAGGGTTCAGAAAGAAATGAGGAGACATGGACAGAAAGCACACATCTTGTTAGAAAATACGTTGAAAAATCATGAACATCATGATAGTGGAAATATGAATATGGAAGGTGCTTCTTGTGAGTTCTGAAAGAGAAGGAAGGCATGATTGAGAATTGGAGCAAAGATGAGCCTTGTTACAAAGTGGCAAAGAACTTGGCTGAATTGTGTTCATGTTCTACTGTTTTGTGGGATGTAGAAAAGGCAGACCATGAAGTTGGATACTTAGCTGAGGATATTTCTAAGCAAGGCATTCAAGGAGTGGCTTTGTTTCTCCTCACTGCTTATAGTAAAACACAAAAAGAGAGAGAAAATTGAAGAAATTATTAAGCAAAAAATAAACAGAAATTGAAGATTTGGAAAATTCTCAGCCTATCCATATTAAGAAAAAAAAAAAAAAAGGAGAGAAAGTGTGTACAGAAGAGAACACTAAGGGCGTGTCGACACAATCATTTGATATGGAGATTACTATGGGTTGAATCATAGACCTAATCACATATCAGCAGCATCTAGGAATAGAGATGGATTTATATCAGCAGAGAAACGCCCAGTTTGAATCAAAGGGAACAGAGACAGAAGGAGATGACAGAAGCCTTTCTTTTGGCCCTCTTAGTTTCTGCAGGACCAGACAATAGTATGATGATGCTATTCAGGTGTGTATGTGTGCTATTCTCCAACAAAAGAAATGCATTGTTCCACAGGCAATTCAGAAACCACCAGGGTTGCCCCTCAGTTTCAAAATGTGAGCCCATTATTCCTCCTTCATCAGAGCAAGTTGTTGTTGCCTGGAGTCCTGGGCGTGGTGCCCTCAGCAGAGCCTGGAGATCTAGACCACCACCCCTAACTATGGGGACAGGGGCCTGGAGGGCAGAGCATCCAAAGACGAGTATTCCGGAACCCTAAGACCAGATGGAGTTTACCTTGATAGGTGTTACTTCTACTTTGGAACTGTCATCCTTTCTATTTCTCTCTTTTGGGATAAAAATGTTTGTTCCATGCTTGTTCCACCATCATATTTTTGAAGCTGTATTAGTCTATTCTCACATTGCTGATAAAGATATATCTGAGACTGGGTAATTTATAAAGAAAAAGAGGTTTAATGGACTCACAGTTCCACGTGGCTAGGGAGGTCTCACGATCATGGTGGAGAGCAAAAGCCATGGTGGCAGACAAGAGATAATGAGAGCCAAGTGAAAAGGGAAACCCCTTATGGAACTGTTGGATCTCGTGAAACTTGATTCACTACCATGAGAACAGTATGGGGGAAACCGCCCCCACAATTTAATTATCTCCCACTGGGTCCTTCCCACAACATGTGGGAATTATGGGAGCTACAATTCAAGATGAAATTTGAGTGGAGACAGCCAAATCATATCAGAAGCACAGAACCCTTCTGGTTTCACAAGTTCACAGCTGGAGAGGAATTTTGCTTCAAGATGAGTAGTAGTACCTTGACTCTCATCCATATCTAATTCAGACACCATTTAGGTGAGACTTTGGACTTTAGACCTTAGAGTTGATGCTCTAACGATTTAAAACATTGGAGCTTTAGGGATGGAGTTTATATATATTTTGCACCTGACAAAGACATGGATCTGGGGAGTGCAGAATGCTATGAACTGAATTGTGTTCTCTCAAAATTCATGTTGAATCCCTAATCCTCCATGTGACTGTATTTGCAGATAGATCTTCAGGCAGTAATTAAGGTTAAACCAGGTCATAAGGGCAGAGCTGTAATTCAATAGGACCAGTGGTCTTTAAGAAGAGGAAGAGATGCCCAAGAAGCGTGGCTTCACCAGCAATGGAATTGGCTGGCACTTTGATTGGAGACCTTCATTCAGCCTCTAGAACTCTGAGAAAATAAGTTCCTGCTGTTAAGTCTGTGGCATTTTGTTGCAGCAGCCCGAGCTGACTAATAAACCAGAGTAGTGTCATTTGCTTTGGCCAAGGAAATGGTACAGAAGTGACCTGCATTGTTTCTGGCCTGCAGCCTTTGATTGTCATTGCAAAACAACACAGTGCTCCCTTTTCCCTGACACAATCCCCAACCATCTCATGTCGGGTATGTAACATACAAAAGAACAAATTGTTTTAAGCACTGATTTGTTACTAGGCATAACCGACCCCATCATGGCTTTTGCAACCAAACTTAAAGCTATATTGTGAGATAAAATGACTTAGCTGCACTAGCAAGAACCAGAGTGAGGACTCAGACCCAGGTCTATCTGACTCTCATGCCCAGCTCCAACCCAGTATGCCATGCAACTGTCATTTATTTATGAGTGAATAATGGTTAATTGGCAGCAATGTGTAAACGAGGAAGGAGAGGGTATGTAGTAGCCATTGTATAACTTAATGAGAGCTCCCATTTTGATAAAGAATAGAGAGCTGGGTAGGGAAAGGAATAACTAAATGGCAGAATTTATGCAAAATCAAAGTTGGTCCTGAAATCTGAATGTAAGAAGAGTGTTAAGAAAAATTAACAAAAATAAACAAACAAGGAAGCACAGGTTTGCAGGAGGAGATAGTGAGTTCTGAGCTAGACATGACAATGAGTGCCTGTAGTCCCAGATACTTGGGATGTTGAGGTGGGAGGATTGCGAGAGTCCAGGAGTTGCAGGCTGTAGTGTATTATGGTCAGGCCTGTGAATAACCACTGCACTCCAGCCTGGCAACATAGTGCGATCCCATCTCTATTTTTTTTTTAAATTTAATAAAAGAAGAGAATGAGTTCTGTTGATCAATAATTCAGTATCATCAGAATCTCAAATGGGGACTCCTAGGAGATAGCTAGAAATATAGCACTGGAGCTATGGAAAAAAGACAGGCTGAGAATAACATCTGTAGGTTATTCCCATTGAAGTAATTAGTACGATGGAAATGGATGAGATTAATAACAGAATACAGACAGGAGCCAAACTAGACAAGTAAGGATATGGAAAGAGGTATAATCATTGAGGCAAAAAAACAAAAACAAAAACAAAAACCTAGACAACTACAGGAACCATAGATAGAGGAATCTGAGAGAGAGAGAGAGAGAGAGAACATAGAATTCAAGATCTGTGGGGATAAAAATATCTAAAGGAGTTAGAAAGAAAGCTAATTGTTAAGCCATGACTATGAAGTAATCTGTCACTTTATGGTGAAGAGAAAGAGAAACTGTATGTATTTATTGAT
This sequence comes from Chlorocebus sabaeus, assembly GCF_047675955.1. NCBI lineage: Eukaryota > Metazoa > Chordata > Mammalia > Primates > Cercopithecidae > Chlorocebus > Chlorocebus sabaeus. The sequence goes on along the minus strand of NC_132911.1, from coordinate 6,379,477 downwards.
ATGCACTTTGGTCTTAAAAAAATCAGAGAAAAGGTAATATCATGAAATGAAGCTAAGCATGGGTCTAATGAAAAAGTGCACATTATTTAGTATATTTATTTGTATATGGGTAAGCTGCACACTGAGTCCTGAGCATTTAACTGTCACCAAGAAAAAGGAACTATTTTCATAAGATTGTTCATAAGAAAGACAAATCAATTACTTAGAAACAGCATAACCATTATCAATGTAACTAACCATAGTTCTCTCATATGGGTCTTTTCTAAAATGCCATGTATTATGATAAATAATATTCTCAACAACATGCTTAGAAAAAAAATATAGTCATTTTTGTCTCTTAGGTTCACCTATTAAGCCTCAATATAATCTTCTAGCATTCCACAAAAAGAAGAAGAAGAAGAAGAAGAAGAAGAAGAAGAAGAAGAAGAAGAAGAAGAAGAAGAAGAAGAAGAAGAAGAGGAAGAATAAAAAAGAAAAAAAGCCAATGCAGAAAATATTGAGTGGGTAATTGGGAATATTTATTTGACTTTCATTTTTTAGATGTTGTTAGCTTATTCCATGATTGTTTTAGGATAAGGGAGAGAAGTGTATTGGGAGGGTGGGAAGAGACAGAGAGACAGATAGGGAGATGGGGTGGGGGAAGAAGAGAGAAAGAGAGGGAAAGAGGGATTCCAGAGGGAAGGAAAGATTGAAAGAGAGAGGGCTAATTTCTAGATCCTGAGGTGTCAGGAAAGGACAGTGGCAGTGGCCAATACTAAAAACGAAGAGCATGGTCTTAGAGAGATTAGTCTTTGTCTTACACTGAAGGAGAAGGGAGTACACAGTGATGTTTTTAGACACAGAGGAAAAATGCTGAAGTAGAACAAATAAAATGAGTCAAATTTTTCAGTAAATTATTTATCCAATTGTTGGTACCCAGTAGCTGCTTATTAAATTGAGTATGCTGGGTTCTTTTTCCTTAAATATACCAGTCTTATCAAGGTAAATGAAAAAAAGTATAAAACTCATAAAATTTCAACTAGGGCATTTGAGTTCTTTGGGAGGTGGAATTTTGAAACGTTAAGCAAGTTGTCACTTTGAGGTTGCCAATGTGTGTTTTCCTCACCTGCAAACTGAGCACCTCCTTTTTGTTTTTTGGCTTTTGGGTTTTTTTTGTTTGTTTGTTTTTAATAAGTTGCCTCTAAAGTTTCTCCCTGTGGCATCACTGTATCTTAGTACAAAAATAAAATAAAATAAAATAAAATAAAATAAAATAAAATAAAATAAAATAAAATAAAATAAAATGGGTTCCAAAATAAATGGGGAAACAATTCAGATGATTTCTTAGCACCTAAGAGGTTGACATTTCTTTTTGCGCTGTAAGCACCATGAACCCTGTAATCTGGGGGGAGGGGATAGGGGATTTACCATGGTGACTATTACAACGGCTGCATGCTTAAATTCCCAAAAGAAGCCAAGTTCTGTTTCAAGCAGGTGCTACCTCTAACCTAGCAAGCCCCTGCTCCCGGGCTGAAAGTGTGACTAAAATTTAACAGTGCCAAGTTACCTTCAGTGTCTCCTTGTAATGTGTTTTCGAAAGGCAAGAGTGATCTCACACAGAAAGATTAGAGGAGGCCCTTGGAAACTGCTCAAAGCTACTTATTAAAGGAAGCAGCAGAGATAATTAAAAGTAATTTTGCCAAACTTAAAAGGGCACTGAACAAAACATGAAGGTGTAGGAGCAAATCAAATTCTGCTGTTAGCAGAAACCCAACTACGCAGCTATTTCCAAAGGATGAGTTCTCCGAACAGGTTCAAAACATGAGTTAGAGAAAGCTACTGTTGGGTCTTTTAAAGTATAAACAAACAGTTATTCCAACAAGTTGCCACATTAAGAGGAAATTGCAAAGGATTTCAAAAGTGAAACGGAAAGAAAGAGGAAAAAAATCAATGGGAATAATTCAAATGATACACAAATACATATTTTAATCAGTTATCAAGTATTTTTCATAGAAAATGGACTGTAAGGCTTACAGCACATGCCGAAATGACTGGACGAATGAAAAACCTGAACAGAGAGTCAATTGCAGGGTTTGTGACTCACCAAAATGGACACATTTGCTCAAATATGCCTTTTTTCCCCCTAAAGTCATACCCATTCATTCCGTGTTTATTCATTCCTCTCCGAGGCAGACACATATTGAAGAGCTAGTTGATAATAGGAAATACACTAGATCTTGGTAGGATAGAGGTTGGGTAGTGAATGGAGGGAAATGAGTATAACACACAGCAATGGAAAGGGTTTATTCATTAAATCCAAAAAGGTGACTTTTTTTTCCTTCTCCATCCTAATCACAGCTCAATTGCCCGCCTGTTTGTTCTCCTTGGAAGTGGCTCCCCAAAGAGGTTGTTTATTCCACATACAAGAATGGAAGTGTCGACCATGGCGTCCTATCATGAATTCCACCTCTGAGTCCCATGGAAGTTGCACTTCCTAAAACTGCATCCCCTCCTGTAAATCTGAAGAACACTTTTGTATGACTTTGTATCAATGGCTGCTTCGGTACCCTCTGCTAGATACATGCTTTTACGCTACTTCATGTCCTTTCAGAAGATGGAAAAAATGCCAGTTACAGGAATAGAAGTGAGTGTGTGTGTGTGTGTGTGTGTGTGTGTGTGTGTATATATATATATATATGATAACTAAGTATAGTTAACAAGTTGACAGAGAGGTTAAAAAGAGCTGCAAGTTTTCCCTGAGGTAGCAGCCTCTCCGGGGAGGAGTTTGCCATCCATCCCCGAGGCTTCAGTCGCTGGTGTGCCCCATGTTTGTCGGGGAGAAAGGTCAGAGGCAGTTGGGAGGCAGGTGAGACTGAACACTGCTTCTGTTGACTACAATTCGCGACTAAGGTCCCAGATATGTTCTATAGCAGAGACACCCGAGCTGTTGCCTCTTATTCCCTTGGGCCAGCATTTACTTTGCCTTCTCTTTCATAAGAGCTGCAAAATGTGGCACCGGACCATGTAATCTGAGATGAATAAAATCACAGGCTATCAGTACCGGTGGAAGGTTATATGACATCCTTTAATACAATGGCACCTCGTTTTAAATCGAGGTCATTGAGGCCCAGAAAAGTAAATTATGTTTCCTGAGTTCACAGTCCTATAAAATAGCAAAATGATGACTAAAACCCACTTCTTTAGAACTATCTCATATCATGCTTGCCAGAAAATCTAAACTCAAACTCTACCATCCATCCAATTTCATTTTCCCCAGAAGAGAGTGGTCCCTTCTCACATTGACAGCAGGATAGGCACATGAGAACACAATAAAAATAGTTCTTGATTCTTGCAAATTTATGAGCTATAAAATTCCATAAATACTACCAAAAATAATGACATCTTTTTTTATTCTTTACTATTCAATCTCACTCTTAAAAATAATCATGTTCATGTTTTTACTGTTTTTATAGTAGCGTTCACTCACTCGTGTGATTCATTGCTTTCATACAGGTATTCTGAGATCCTGTCTCCGCAGAATGGAGTCAGAGCCACAGAGGAAACACCCATATTGCAAGTTCAGTCTGGAAGCTGTCTCCAGAGGTAGAATTAAATTCTCTGTGTTCAGCACATACACAGGGTGCAATGTGCTTCTGGATGACTGTAACAAGTCTGGGGTCTGGCCTTTAGTGGTGACAGAGATTGGAGGCAGATGAGAATTATTAAGTGCCGCCAAAAGGATAACTTTTAATACAAACTTCATAGTAACCAAGCTTCTGTTTTCTAGTGGCATCCGAGAATTAGATATTCATGCCTGAGTCACCAGAATATCATTTCTCTAGGCAGACGGTGGAAGATTGCGTATTATTCAAAACATTCACCCCTCCCCTCTGACCTTCATTAAGAGAAGTCTATTTGCCTGCCCCAACTCCACTCACTCGCTTTCACCAGTGGGACGTTAGGAGATGTGATACTAGCAGGAACTTACCCTGTGTTTCTGCGCCGGGTTGGCGATCTGTGCCCTGCGTTGTCCTTATTAGAGCTTTCCCTGCAAAGCTGCTGCCTCTTCAACCAGAATCAATTTTGCAAAAAGCAGGTCTAACCAGCTCTGCAAGTTGAAGCAGAGCCACCCAGCTGAGCCCAGCCTAAAAGAACCAGTCCACAGTCACCCCTCAGACATGAGAGTAAGAACCAATAAATATTATCACAAGCCACATGTTTTTGGGTGTGGTTTTTTTTATACAGCATTAGCACGGACAATAACTGAGTCATCCACAGAACTAAATGGGAAATCAAATCATCACTAGCACTGTGTTTGACAAGTATGAATTCCTACCGGCTGGAGAAATAAACTAGGTATTTAATAACTTGAGGCAAGGCCTTCCTGACTTCTAAGAGTAGAGGCATTACAGATGAGACCAGTATAGTCAAAGCAGTGTGGCTTTTGTTCCTTGTCCACCATCTCATGCTGGAAGGGCCTGCCATCACTGTGTCAGCAACTTTGCTATGATTCCAGACTAACTGGTCTTCTGATGAACATTTCTTTCAACAACATTTATTCTAAAACAGGGTACACACACACGTACACACACAACCCACACACTTAGTATTGTAAATTTCCTTTTCTTTCTTTGATGTGCCTATCTATGTATTATGAAGGTCCAATCTTACTTTCTTTTTTATTTTTATTTTATTTTAAACTCTGGGATACATGTACAGAACATGCAGGTTTGTTCCATAGGTATACATGTGCCATGGTGGTTTTCTGCATGTATCAACCCACCATCTAGGTTTTAAGCCCCACATGCTTTAGGTATTTGTCCTAATGCTCTCCCTTCCCTTGCCCTCCACCCCACAACAGGTCCTGGTGTGTGATGTCTCCCTCCCTGTGTCCATGTGTTCTCATTGTTCATCTCCCCCTTATGAATGAGAACATGTGGTGTTTGGTTTTCTGTTTCTGTGTTAGTTCACTGAAAATAATGGCTTCCAGCTTCATCTATGTCCCTGCAAAGGACATGAACTCATTCTTTTTTTATGACTGCATAGAATTCCGTACTATATATGTGCCACATTTTCTTTATCTAGTCTATCATTGATGGGCATTGGGGTTAGTTCCAAGTCTTCACTATTGTAAATAGTGCTACAATAAACGTATGTGTGCATGTGTCTTTATAGTAGATTTATAATCCTCTGGGTATATCCCCAGTAATGGAATTGTTGGGTCAAAGCGGCCAACTAACATATGAGAGAAAGCCCATCATCACTGGTCATTAGAGAAATGTAAATCAAAACCACAATGAGATACCATGTCATGCTAATTACAATGGCAATTATTAAAAAGTCAGGAAACAACAGAGGCTGGTGAGGCTGTGGAGAAATAGGAACGCTTTTACACTGTTGGTGGGAGTGTAAATGAGTTCAACCACTGTGAAAGACAGTGTGGCGATTCCTTAAGGATCTAGAACTGGTCTAATTTTCAAAACTTAAGGGATAATGTATTGCAGACTCAAAATAGAAACAGCTACTATATTCAATCTGCTGATATTGATGAAGAGACCACAGTTTAGCAAAGTTTACTGATCTTTACAATCATCAAGTTAGTGAAGAGTGGATCTAAGGCACCCATATCAGTAGTAATCCCAATACCATCCAACTGTCTTTCAAGTTGAGTGTTTCTTAACATTTTCTTAAAATTTCTTTTTCCAAGTTTCTCCAGTTTGAAACCAGGGAAAAAAGCAATTGTGCTGTTTAAACTGGTACTGAACAAGGTAGGGGTATTTGAAGAAGATACTAATAGAATGTAGAAGTAATTCCATATCCATGGAGTATGTCTGGCTCATCTGAAACCTTTCCTTTCTCCCCAAAACAGTAATGCTTCTCTCAGCAATGAACCCAAAGTACACAAACAATTATACTTTATAAAACAGGAAATGCCTAGATTCAGCAGTGAGTTGGCGACAGACCATCAGATTAAATTTTGGAAAATAATTAAGTTGCTTAATGCTTTGAAAGGCTAATTTGCAATTGGCATTTTGATGGATTCCTGGGGTAAATGCAAATATACCGTGGACTGGCCCTTAGCCCCTGCCCTGGCACTGGGTTCCTTGGGGCCTCTGGTGTTTCACTCTTCTTCTCAGGGGTGGAGTCTTCTTGTCTGTAAAATCAGGATGATGGATTGGAGAATTCATTATCTCTTTCAGGTTGCCGATTCTTGATTCCACATTTAGGAAAATATATTCAGCAAATATTCATGCTATGGCCGCCCTTGTGCTAAATGCTCTATTCTGTTCCTGTCCATAGGTTTTGTGAGCTGATCCCCTAACTAACCCTAACCACCTTGTAAAGCTGCAGCATATCTTTTCTCCTAAGGAAGAAACTCAGACTCAAACATCATCTTAGGATCTAAACTAGAATGTGATAGGACTAGAATTCAGACTCAAAGACCAGTGTTCCTTCTACTAACTAAAGCTACAAAACAAACACCCAGTATTTTAGAGGTAAAAATGGAAGAGAGCCATAAACAGAGGTACAGGTGGGGAATGAAGCTGGGAAGGCACCTTGTGAATTCCAGACATTTGAAATTTCTAACTAGAGCTTAATTCCGGCCACACATGAACAGAAATTGTTCATTCTTTATTATGTTCCATCTGTCATATCTAAAAATATTACTTAAAGGAGAGTTAACAAAAAAAGTGTTGATGAAAATATCGATTTCTTATTAAACAGAAACCCATATGCTTCATATTCTATAAATGAATATTTCAAACATAAAAATAATAAGAAAAATTCTTTCCATTCACACATAAAATAATACTAAGAAAAAATAAGAAAAAAAATCTCAAACAGAATTTCTAGAGACTAGGTAAAACTCTATTTACTTTTATGTTTGGTCTTCAAATACTGACTTAGGGTTCAATTCAAATTGTTTCTTTACATCCTTCCAAAATTACTGGCACTCTATTTATAACCTAACTCCTAAGCAAATATAAAAACATAAGGAAGCCAGACTGGGCACGGTTGCTCATGCCTGTAATCCCAGCACTTTGAGAGGCCAAGGCAGGCAGATCACCTGAGATTCACCTGAGATGTGGAGCTCGAGACCAGCCTGACCAACATGGAGAAACCCCATCTCTACTAAAAAAAAAAAATTAGCTGGGCGTGGTGACAGGAGTCTGTAATCCCAGCTACTTAGGAGGCTGAGGCAGGAGAATCGCTTGAACCCAGGAGGTGGAGGTTGTGGTGAGCCAAGATGGCAGCCTGGGCAACAAGAGCGAACTTCATCTCAAAAAAGAAAAAAAAAAGTTAGGAAGCCCTACGAAATGTCAGAATGTCAGAATTAATATGTATTCATGTCCATAAAATGACCATATTACAATTTCTTCATCATGCCAAATTTCATAACTCACAGAAGAAAATTTATTCTATTGCATAATGCAAGTAAGTATCTTATTTATTTTTTAAGAGAGCAATTGAGAGAGAGAAAAAAAGTGTGCTGTCCTGGCACAGGACAATGAAAAAGAAAGTGAGAAAACCTTCCTTGCCTTCCATAGCTGCCTCCACGGAGCCCCAGTGGCCCTTCCTTTCCCCGTCACATATCAAAGCCCTCGTTGGAAAATTAACATAGATGCTGAACTGAGCATCTGAAACTGAGCACGGATTTCAGATGTCACACATAAAACAACTTGCTTACATTGTGTAGAAAATGTACTTTACACATTTTTAGACTTTGGGGAAAATAACTAGCTCTCACAAAACACATGCTTATTCATATAAAACACATGTTTATTCACACAAAACACATTTTTCCTTTGCAGGTAAATTGAATGTAATCCCCCCAAGTTGAAATTAAGCCTGGTCACTAGACAGACAGCTCCTACCCAATTATACTCATATTTATACAGAAGAGAAAGAGAATGTATTATGTGTATCCCATGAAAGCATATCTGATGTTTATATTTTACATACTTTATTGTAAGTATATGCATTAAGTCCAAATTGCCTATCGCCATAAAGAAGGTGGTGCTCTGAATTTCTCAAATGGAGGGCTGAATTATCTCAGGGTCCACAGAAGTGTTGTGAAGATAGGGAAACAGAAATTCATGAGATTAAGGTTGTGCACCTTCCCACAGCCCCTGCTTTACTGAAGGATTTGGAGGCAAAGTCGTGAGGATGCTTTCTCCTGAACTGGCACCTGAAGGCCTGGGTTCACTGCCTCAAGAGAGCAGTTCATCTCACATGGCAGCATATCACATGTCCAGAGGTTCCCAGGCTTGAATACAGAGACTCGAAGGTGTCATGAAGAATCAAACCTCCAGATTCTGTCTAGTTTTTGCTCTGCTATGTTCACCCTAGGAGTCTCTCCTCAGTCTACCTCCCCAGTGTCAAAGAATAACAACAGCTCTGAGGATGGCAGACATAAAAATGCCCAGAAAAGGAGACTGATACATGACCGTCTCTCTTTCAAGAACAAGGAACAATTTTCAAGTATCACCCCCTCAAAATCACTGGGTCCCTCCTAAATACATGGGTGACAACAGTCATGGCACTCCCATGACTGGCTTATTGAATCACCCTGAAACTGGACATAGCATCATCCTTGCTGTGTATACATCTGTGTTGAGAGGGCGGGCACAGGGACAAAATTAAGCATTTACAAGTAAAAAGAAGGAGGAAACGGATATTACATGAGTCATCCATTGTCCCTCTAATTCAACAATTACATGTATCTTTTATGGACACACCAGGAAGAAAATTTCAAAGTTCACATAAATTGTAAGAAGGTGCAGAAGACTGAAAAGAATGTGTATGTCTGTGCGTGGTGGCTTCCTCTGAGATCTGCTCTATGCTCCCTTGGAGGACGTCACAAATCCTCTAGCTATTAGGATAATTCACCAGAAAAGATGACGTTTATAGGCTGGGCTTACGTATTTGGGCTGGCTTCATTGTCTGCTCTTCAACACTGCCAAGGGAGACAGGGGTCTTTAACAACCAATTGCAAGGAAACAATGGCATGTAAATGCTCTACCCCTAAACACTTCTCATGGCCTGTCACAATAGTACCTGAAGTATGTTAGAATACAAGGTTCTTATCTCCCAAATTCCATTGACCTTCCCAGACTTGAAACCCACCCACTTGGCCAAGTGCATGATCCTTCAGTGGTACTCATTTTTTTTCTCCCAATAAATGAAACATGTTCTTTTGTGCTTCAGTGAGTCTTCCACTTTCTGACCCTTCTCAGAAGGCCATGGTGTTCCTCTTTCACTAGGAAGCTCTTGTTCATTTTCTTTAAAGCAGTGATGGACATTTGTTGATTTCCTGCTCCCTGGCATCAGTGATCTTGCTAAGAGCACCCAGACCCTTCTTAAAGAATTAAGTCTCCCTCATTTCATACAGTCTTTTTGTAAGCAAACAACAGGCTCTCATCCCTCACTGTGGAACCCTTGAGAGCCTGCACCCACCTGTCCCTGAGTGGGGATATAGTAAACATGAGCTCGTGTCATGAGCTTAGAACCTCAGGCCTCCTTTCTAGAGGCCTTAAACCTTGAGAGGGACATGAAAAGAAAGCGGAAACCACAGGAGGTCATTTTCCATCATTGAGCTCTGTCCACAGCAGCCCTGATGGAGTTACCCTTCACAGCCTCTATGGCCACAAGGGGCTCCCTGAGCTTCACTCCCCAAGCACCCCTGGTGTCTGCCCCTCGTCACGCTCTTGGATCCATCTCCACCTAAGCTTTGGTTCTTTCTAGAACCAAGAACTCTGGCTACAGCAAAGAGCTAAATAAACTCTCACCTCTCTTCCAAAGTCTGCGCTTAAAGCAGCATTTAGTCACCCTCTCTGCCTTGTTTTCTTAACGTATATCTTCTAGTCATGGTATGATCCCTTCATGTTTTGGATAATGTGAGATTCCCAAGGAAAGGAAGCTTTACTGCTAATCTGACAAAAAGAAGATGTCTTACATGGTGGGAAAAAACACAGCTTCAAAATTAAAAAAAACATAAATAAAGTGGATTCATCGGCTCTTTCCTTTACTGGTAGCATACCTCTGTATGAATTAATTAACCTTCCTGATTCTCAGTGACAGTATCTTAAAAATGGGAGAACATAGACCATGTTGCTCTGAAGATTAAACTAAAGAGTACGTAAAGCTCTAGCAATATATTGGACTCAAAAAATACATTTGGAATGAATGGCTAAAAAGATAAACTCTACTGTTGAAGAGGAGAAATGGTTTATATGTTTTAGGACTACACATAAAAAGCCACAGTGTCATTACTACAGCATATGGCATATGTGTAGCTTTTCAGTTTGCAAAGTGCTTTCATGTACGTTGTTTCATTTAAAGCCAAAATGTGTGAGAAGTCCATTGTACAGACTAGAAAATTAGGTTTATAGACGTTAAATATCTCATCCAAAGCAGAGTGTTGAGTGGTGTTCCAAGAAAAAATAAAAACAAATTGGGTATCTAATGGAGTATTAAAATTTCCATGAAAGCAGCTTGTTTTTCTCAAACTAAAATACAAAGTCTTTGAAAGTAGAGGTCATTCGTATTTACATGTCATAGGCACACAGAAAATAATTAACAACTATTAGGTAAATGAGTCAAACAAATAAAAATCCCAAAAAGGAATGAAATAAAACACTGAGTAAATAAGCCTTAACTCTGGACCCAAGATATCTGGGGTCAAATCTCATCTTCGCCACCTACTCATCATATAACCTTGGATTGGTTACCTAGCCTAATTTGTACTTTATTTTGTCATTGGGAAAGTGGTGGTAACAGCAACATCAAATTTTTTTTTGGAAATAATTGATGGCTAATACCTGTTTAGCACTTAGAATAGGGTCTGGAACATAGTAATAGTTCAATAGAAGAAGATGTCACTGTACTACTACTACTACTAAGATATCACAAATTTCATCATCATTATCATTGAGTTATGTAGCAACAAGCATGCAAGGAAAGCCCAGGTTAAATAGCTAGCTTGGCTCAGGAGGTATCTGGAAGATATTCAAGGTCAGGAGAATGCAAGGTTAATCCTGGGGACTGTGTCCAAGATCACGGAAGAGTAGGCACATGCAGGAGATCCCTACAGTTTGAAGTCTAGAAAGTCAAAGCATAAGCGAAGCCTTGACCAACTAGGAGAGCTAGCAAATGCTAAGTGCATGGCCCCCTCCCCAGCCCTTCAGTCCTTAGGGTCCCTGGATGCAGAGGGCTAAAGGCACTCAGAAATACACAGAGGAAGCAGGAACCACCTCCCCTCTCTTTGTCTGATATGTCAACTTTTCTCTCTGATCCCACAGACAACCTCACTATCTTCAAGGAGAAACCCGGAGCCGTGTGACGACAGGTTCCCCTCCTGTGCTCTGCAAGCTTCCTCATTATGGGCAAGCTCCTGCCCTGTCCTCCTTTGACTTGTGCCTTCAGGGCATGATAAAGCTTGTAGTTATTCCAAACCTGACCACAGATCCTCTCTGAGGTTCACTACAAAGAATGTAGAGATTTGGATGTTTGACGCAGGGCAGGAATTTGTCATCGTCCCAGCTTATTATGGGGAGAGGAGGAGTCCCACCAATTGACAGGCAGACCAAAATATTTTTTTCATGCTAGCACTATAATCCAAAGAGCATACCTCAAGGCAGTCCCCAATGATACTCCAAAACTTGGAGCAAATGATCAAAGACACAGACTATTGGCTTAGAATGGGTGCTGCTGCTGATAAAACCACACACCGCAGCCTCTGCCAGCCTCGTGCATCAGCAAATGTGCTCAGCTGAGACAAGCAAAGTGTCTTTCAGACTAACTGTAAGCAAATAATCATTTTACTATTTGTCTTCTTGGTTAAGCTATAGAGTCGCTTACATGGGAAAGGTTTGTGGTCGTTGTTTTGATGAATGGTACTTGGTAAACATCTTTGGAATAAGATAAGAATCAGCCTTTGAAGCTAAAATGGAACTCAAGATGAAAAAGAATTAAAGATTAAAAAAAGATCATGAGGGAATAAAGATGCTATGACCTAAGAAAGAAAATAAAGAAAGCTCTGAAGCCATTCCATGATATTCTCATAGCAGAACTATTAAATTTAATCTTCTGAAACTAGATAATCAAGCTATCTGCTCACTGAATTCTCCCAGTTGATACAGCTTCTAGATACCTTGGTTAGGAGGGAATATTCCAAGCACATAGGTATTAATCTTTTCCAGGTTGATTTTATTTTGTTTATAATACAGTAGACCCATACTTGAGTCTTCTGCACACACAAGAGGCTGAAAATCAAAATGCAAACTTTAAGCACAAATTATTAGTGCAACTTTTCATTACACTTAACAGGTTTTTCTTTCTAACTAAAATATAATTATTCTTACTAAACATTTTAAATTCCTGTATTTTCAGTTTCTTTTTATGTACTAAGGCTAATCATTACCCAAATAAAATAAGCATGTTTCTATAAACACAGGAAGTAACCAAGAAAAAAAAAAAAAAAGATTACTATGCACACAAAGAAAATGATATGTTGCTTCAAAAAGTCTCCTAAATCTCTCTTACCATGTACTTGAAACCAATAAATGGCAAATAATTTAAATATTCTGCTGCATTCCTGAAAGGACATTGGAATGTCCAGAATAGTTACAGATTCATCATATGAGTAGAACAAGAAGTAGAGATTTAGTGGTTCCATATTCGTAAATTCAAAGGTAGAAATGGAATACAGGAAGCGAGCTCTTAGGTTGATGGAAGGGTTTCGACAAAGATGACATCAGATAAACCACTTGGAAGAACAGAGTGGCCACATTTTCCTCCGAGAGAGGTGTTGCTAATTCACGAGTGAGTCGGAGATCTCTGTATGGCACAGAAATGCAAGGGAGTGTACTGCGAATGATAAAGCAATGTCTCAATTAATATCTTCCCTTCTTTCTTCTTCATATCAATGCTTTCAGTGGAAGACAAATGTATTACAGAAAACAAATCTGTTTCCATCTTTCTGCCATCAGTGAACACATATTAAGCATCTTTAAGTAGCACCAACGTGGAGACATCAACCAATAGCCTATGTGGGAAATGCATTAAAATATGCAAGTAAAAGTAGGATACTTATGATATTCTCAGAACTGGAAAAGACGATCGCTATTCTACTAAAATAATTACTGAATTAATCATAAATTGTAAATGTCTCACACACAAATCACAGAATATGATGACAAGGCACCCAGACTAACAATCTGCAAATATGCAGCGGAGATGCTATCCTATCAATTGGACCCAGGGAGCATTGATCTGGATTTGGGCATAGAGAAAACAGCTTGGAGGACTTGTTTTATCAACCTGTGGCTAACACTCAAGAAAAGTGAGAGAGGTTGGAATAATTTTCTGTATTTAAAGAGGTTCTCAGGATGCTACAATTTCAGCCTCTGCAGAAAGAATTTGGTTGACGTACTTGACTCCCTGGGATCCTAAATTGTAATAGAATATCCATTTGGTTCACTTTTAGATGCGATATAGATAGATAGATAGATAGATAGATAGATAGATAGATATGGATAAATATATAAATATATATGAATTTTTATTTCTGATTGAAGTAAGAATTTAAGTTCCACTATCTAACATACAAAGATATCCCACCAATTTGAAGCTAGTGCTTTTTAATAATGAAACTACCTAAAGCAATATATTTTAAATCATCTTTTAGTAACTCTTTCTGAAAACAATCCTGTAATGTTACATGTAAGTTGATCTGTTGCTAGAGTTTTCAGAGATTAAAATATTATTATAACCAAATTAGCAAAACAAAAATACCAACTCTTACAGACACACACAGACCCTCGTTTTTTGGTTATTCATCAATGAAAATCACTGATTTTAAAAGCAAAGAAACAAATAAGAGAGAAATTGATTATTATTTTTAATTTTTGCTTTTTGTACTTTTCTGCTTCCTACTCATTTTTTTCCGTTGATTTTCGTGTTTTCCCTTTGTGTTAAAAAATTAGTTATTTTCTGGAGATTATCTCAGACAATTAACAAAACTAAGAATTGTTCACTTTTATTCCCTGATAGAAATTTAGAGTACAATTACAATTTCAGGGAATTGCTCAAAATTTGATACATTTTTATTATTTTTTGAGTTAAACTCCAAAAAAGTATGATCTTTAGATTCTCAGAAGCAGTTACCTTTCTATCAAAATTTTACCCATTTATGTTTTAAGATCCCCCAAAATAGTATTATGACTATTTTTTAAAATTATTGGCCAGGCGTAGTGGCTCACACCTGTAATTCCAGCACTCTGGGAGACCGAGGTGGGCAGATCGCTCTCAGGAGTTTGAGACCAGCCTGGCCAACATGGTGAAACCCCGTCTCTACTAAAAATACAGAAATTAGATGGGTGTGGTGGCAGGCGCCTATAGTCCCAGCTACTTGGGAGACTGAAGCAGGAGAATCATTTGAACCCGGCAAGGAAGCGGAGGTTGCAGTGAGCTGAGACTGCTCCACTTTGCTCCAACTTGGGTGACAGAGTAAGACTCTGTCTCAAAAAAAAAAAACATTATTGCGTATATCTCACCTTCTGTGTTGAATAATGGTACCAAACAACAGCTGGTTGGAAGAAAATACAGACCTGATTGTGAATATTCTAAACAGAGACAGAGAGTGTTTCATATTGGAAAATGCTAGAGAATTTTGAGTTAACTGAAAGAATAAAAGGGGAAGATGAGGTAATCTAGAGATTAGCAATATTAGAAAGTTTCCCTAACCCATTGGCTGGGAGAGGAAGGTGTTAAGCAGCTTTAAGGCTCTACTTAAAGTCTTGGATGGTACAAAAGAAGCCCTTGAGGACTAGAGGCTGAGGTTCAAAGGCTTCCAGACACCTAACAGAGAGTTGAAGCCATAGGCAGATGTAGATGACCCACATGAATATTTAAGTATTCCTTATTCACTTTATTACTGTTGCTATAACCAAGAAGGGGCTTCAGGGATTAATGACTTACACCAGGTTTGCCTCAAGACCATTCTGCTTCTGTGCAAGGCTTTAGTAATACTTATAGTGTAACTAAAGCAAAGTCATGTTCACCTTAATAAAATAAGCTCAAATAGCAAAGTAAGGAGAGAAACAAAAGTTATTGGTACACGATTTAAAAGCATGATGGTACATTTTTTCTCAAATAAACAATTTTGTCATTTCTATTGTGGAGTTGTTGAATGGCAGAGAATATGGAAGACAAAAAGAGGGGATATAACATTTATTGAGTATAAGCATGAGCTAATAGTTTAGGCTTTATCATGGTATTAACTATATGTTAAACCCACTTTGTTCATAAAGCAATTGCAGCTCATCCAAATTAAATATCTGAGCTAAGGTCATTAAAATGTCAGATTTGAGGCATGAGCCTACATCTAGCTGAATCCAAAGAGTGGGATATAACCCTAGCTCTGTTTCTAAAAGTTATGACCCTTCTCTGATGATTGGTTTTCCATTTTGCAAGGACTTCGGATGATTAAATTAGTTTTTTCAAGTCCCCAAATTCAAGTTTTTATTAGAAGAGCCTGAATCATGGATTGCTTCAGCACTTCAGAGGCATTGCAAAAGAGACATTTGAAAGGAATGGGAAACTTTTAAAAAATGTTTTATCTTTCATTTTTGTGGCTACATAATATGTATGCCTATTTATGGGTATATGAAATATAAGGTTAAAAGTAAATAAATACAAACAAAAGGTAAATCTAAGCAAGTCTCTTTTAAGACACATTATGTGCTATATTCTTTCAGGGAATAATACTGCTTAACAAATAAAAAACTCTGTAATCTTAAAAAAAAGACTAAATAAGAGCAAAAGCAATGGTATTTTATTTATGTTTTATTAGTTAAAATATACTTAATTTTATCTTTGTACTTTTGTTCAATTTATTTATTAAGGAAACCCATTTTATAACTTTGAATATGATTGAATATGCCTATTTTTTAAAAAATCTTTGTTGAATCCTTTATCAGACAGAAATTTGGGTATTTGTATCTAAGTTCACACAGTTTTAATATTTACTTTACATGGCTATCATAATGGAAAATCTCTGATACTTCAAAAATGGAAAAAAAAGAATCATCGGCTATGCTTACTATCTCATGCAGATAATATGCCAAAGTTTGGATGTAAAATGGAGTTATTAAAGTATCATCTTACATCATGCAAGTCAGTTTTTCAAACAAATTAGTTGAAAGATATTGCAACTTACATTTGTAACAAATGTGTTCAAAACATAGTGTACACTCAGGTGATTAAGGTTAACACAGACAGGAATAATCCCCATTGATAACATGTACCCTTGATATGAGGTGAGGAAAATGGCACTTTACCTGTGTGGTCTTCCTCCTGAAAAACCTGTGACTCCAGTCTAATCATGAAAAAACAAACAAACCGACAAAAAATTCAGACAAATCTCAATTGAGGGGCATCTATAAAATAGCTGACCAGTTGTCTTTATCTGTTCAGTTTGCCACAACAAAAAGCCTTAGACTAAGTAACTTATAAACAACAAAAATGTATTTCTTACAGTTCTGGAGGCTGCAAAGTCCAGGATCAAGGCACCAGCAGATTTTGCGTCTGGTGAGGACTTGCTCTTTGATTCATAGATGACACTATCTTGTATCCTCCCACGGTGGGAGTAACATGGCAGCTCTCTGGGACTTCTTCTATAGGGCATTCATCTCTGATCACTTCCCAAAGCTCTCACCTCCTAACGCTATCACACTGAGGATGGGGACTAGGTTTCCACATGTGAATTTGGGGGTGTGGGGGGCAGGCACAAACATTTAGAACACAGCACCAGGATTCTTCAAAACTGTCAAGGTCATCAAAAACAAAGAAAGTCTGAGAAACTATCATGGCCAAAAGAATTTTAAGGAGAAATAACAACTAAATGAAATGTGATATTTTGGATGAAATTCTGGAAAATAAAGAACATTATGAAAAACTAGGAAAATATTTTAAAAGTTTAGACTTAGCAACATAGCAATACTTATTCATTAATTGTAACAAATGTACTACACTAATGTAAGATGTTAATAACAGAACTAAGTACAGGACATTTGGAAATCCTCTGTACTATTTTGGCAATTTTTCTAAAAATCTAAAATTGTTCCAAGTTATAAAATGATTTAATGTAATTCCTCATTCTGGAGATTTTGAAATTTATTTTCAATATGCTAGTTTTTTTCAGTCTGTAAATATAAAAAGCCTTTAGTGTGGATATACGTACATAATTTTCTGAAACACAAGTCATGGAAAAAATGGAAATATTTTCAAAAAAACTCTTCAAACTAACATTCCTTCCATAGCTTGCATTTCCCCCTCTCAAAAGCAGCACTTGCTGTGGGTTCCTACTGATACAGGAACTCAAAAGGAATTATCTAGGCAGTTAGTGAGGGTAAGAGAATCTTTGGTAAGGTTTTCCTTTTAATAAAAAGCAGCCCCAAATCATTTCTTTTCGAACAAAGAGCCGCCTGAAAATTCAGGCTGTAGACGTAGATAAGCAAGCTAGAAGCGTGCACAGGTAAAAGTCGGCAGTTGTGCTAATAGGAAGAGGCTACCTGGGGGCCAGGCAATTTCAACATGGAGCCTCCATCTTCCCTTTTCTTTGTCAACAAGGTGTACAGTAAAGGAACAGGCAACATGGTGGGACCAGGTAGAGAACCATCTGCATAATAAAAGATTAGGGTGGGACAGCAAGCTTCTTCCTGTGCTACATAAACGGCACACCTGGTCCAACCAATCTTTTGGGCCTTATGTAAATCAGACACCACCTCCCTGAACCAGTCTATAAAACCCAATGGTGCAAAAAACATACGTGTGCATGTGTCTTTATAGCAGCATGATTTATAATCCTTTGGGTATATACCCAGTAATGGGATGGCTGGGTCAAATAGTATTTCTAGTTGTAGATCCTTCACTGGGGTCTGTTGTGGGGTGGAGGGAGGGGGAAGGGGGAGGGATAGCATTAGGAGAGATACCTAATGTAAATGTCATTTAACGGGTGCAGCACACCAACATGGCACACCAACATGGCACATGTATACGTATGTAACAAACCTGCACATTGTGCACATGTACCCTAGAACTTAAAGAAAAAAAAAATGCATTTCACCCCTGATCCAGGACACCCACTCGGGAGCCCCCCTCTCTACAAAAGAGAGAGCTTTTCTCTCTTTCGCCTCTTAAACTTCTGCTCTTAAACTTGCTCCTTGCCTGTCCATGTCCTTGATTTCTTTGGCGTGAGGCAACGAACCTTGGAAATTACCCTAGCAAATGATGCCGCCTCACTGTTAGGGCACTGCCTGTCTTGGAAGTGCAATGATGTCTGTAGCTTGATGGGCTACTGTGTTTTCTTGCTGGTCATGTGTGCTTGCCTTGTTGGTATTTTTTTAAAATATAGATTGTGTGTAGGTTTTGTTTTTACTCTTTTTGTCATTTTGTGGAGGTTGGTTTGATTATAATTAGACAGTTAACAAACCCACTGTACCAGAAAAAGGTAAGTTAAAATAGGTTACAATATTAATTACCTTCCGCCTCTTAGAATTGAAAAAGTCCCCCTCTTTCCTCCTCCTATTTCCACAACCATCGAATCTCAGAGAGATATGGCTCTATCCCTTTGGAAACCCACCAATGGAAGATTGCACTTGAGCTAGGGAGAGGAAAAAATGTGGACATTTCAGTTTTGTTTGTTTTGTTTTCTGTTATTTTAATCATAAAGATAGAATTCACATTTTATACCATTCTCCTGAATGCTCAAAACTCCTTTGCCTATTAGTCTCCCTGACAAAATGTAAGGTGATCATTAGATCACTAGGTAAAGTTTAGTTGATTGTTTTGTAGGAAAGCAATGGAAAGCTCATGAAATTCACAGGGAATTACCTCATAAAGGAAGAGACAAGTAAATCAATGCTAATTCAATGTGAATATAAGATCTTAAGGCAGTGCGGTCACTATTTTCTCTTAACTTTCTTTTTAAAAATGTTTTTCCTCTTGTTATGAACTCCTAGGAAAATACACGTAAAGATGGACTCTTCATGCATGCTTCTGAAAATATCTACATGGTAATGCTATTTGATAAAGTTTATTTTAAATTCAACAAAACCATGAAGTTTAAAGAATCCTTTTTGTTTTTCTCCAAAAAAAAAAAAAAGTGCTGTTTTCCATCTATTACTCTTTTATAGTAAGAAGGTTTTTTTATAAGCTAGAGTTTTCTTACATAAAACACCCATATTGGCATGAAAGAAGAAACTAAATTTTACCCAAAGCATGAAAAAAAGTATTATCTGTATTACTATTTTTTTAGATTTGTTGATTGTATGTGTGAGGTAGTTGGCCTTGATTAGAGCTATTAGTATAGGGTTCTCCTGTGAGAAAAGACTTGGGAAATGCAAACACACTGGTTTAAATGCAAACACATTTTCATTTACTAATTGCTGCAATCAAGGTGAAGCTCATAAACCATTAAATTTCATATAGCATAAACAAAAATAGTGAACTGATTAGTCATCTATGAAGACATTAGACTGTATTCACTATTTAAGTATTTTAGAACTATACTGTGATCTTGTCGATGGCTGTTTTTCTACATTATTTATTCATTTGTTTATAAAGAAGCTGAGGATTTTAGAGGATGACAAAGCACTTAGGAAAATAAACATTAAAGGTAACTCCTAGTACGGAAGACACGCATTGCATTAATAGGTCAGATACAGAGGACCTTGGATTGCTCACTGTATTTGCAAACTAAATCAGTGAACAAATAAAAGAAATGAGGCAAGCATTTGCAAAAGCTCTATGGAGAACAGTAGGATGTCCAGCTTGATGAAAGAATAAATCTTGTAATTCCCAAAGGCACAGTCAAATTCTGTGTATGACCTAATAGGGGGGTGAATTATGACTAATGTTAACTAAAAAGATAAAGAAGAATTTCCTTGCCATCTTAAAACTAAACATTTAAGAAGGAAAACAGTTCTATACCAACCTCACTATTAAATAAATCAGTCAGTGAAACCTATTTAAACCAAGAGCATGGGGAGGTCCTGGGGTTGGAAAGCTTGACTCTGAGAGAATCTGGCAATGCAAAATTCTGTAAAGTCTTCTAGGATGAGTAGGTGAGGAGAGTGGCAATAATATGACTAATCGTCCAAAGAAGGAGAATTTGGGTTGATAACTGACTGCAGAAGAATGTGCTTTTTGGTAGAATGACTTCAGTAGAAGGCACAAAAAAAGAAGTCTTTTCTTTTGGTCTCCGTCAGCTTAGACAGATTAGAGATGTATGTGGAAACATTGGAAATACAGCAAATACTGTGAGGAATATTTCTGTTCTTTTAGGTTTGAGTCACTAAGGAGAATTTAGATATAAACAAATAGATTTAAAATCCTGTAAACATTTCTAAATCATGCACTTGTCTGTTATGATCACTTAACAATATAACATGCTAATTTGGTAAATAGTAATTTACACAAGTGGTTTTGCACCTGTTACTCTATAATTACTATAATCATTAATAATTATTTTATTGAGGACTTACTATGTGCCAAGTATATTGCTAAGCACTTTAAATGTACTAACTCATTTAATCACAAAATTTCATGAGGCAGGAATTTTTTTTTAATGTATCAACTTTTCAGATAAGTATACAGGACCAGAGAGATACATTAACGTGTGGAATGCCAGACAACAGGTCAGTGTTTGACATGGGGCTTGGAACGTAGGGTTGTCTGACTCAAAATCTCATTCTTTAACATCCATGCTGGTGTTTCCCAAACATTATGGCTCATCCATGCTGGTGTTTCCCAAACATTATGTCTCATCTGTTCTCTTTTATTCGTTATTGTTAAATGCTGAATGTGACCCACTAAACTAATTCTATGATCCACTAATTTGACTTAATGTTTGTGAAATCCTGCCCTGGGCAACATGCTCGATTAAAGAGATGTTCAGAGTTTGGGAAATGCTTCTATATATTGTTACCTCGTTTTAGTCTCACAATGCTTCTTTGAAGGAGACAAAATAGATAGGAAAAGCTAAAGGCTGAATGAGGTGATCAGGGTCTCCTAGCTAGTATATTACAGAATTGGGACTGACACCCAGGACTCTGGTTCAATTCTCACTTTCACCTCTATATCTCTATCACTTCCATACTGAACCAAGCCATGATTTTCCCTTACCTGGCCATTACAGCAGCCTCAAGCTGGACTCCCTGCTTGCTTCCCTCCCTCCATTCTCAACAGAGCAGCCACAGTGATGCTTGCAAAACCTACATCAAGTCACTCCACTTCTCAGCTCAAATCCCTTCAACTGGTGCAAGAATTGCATGTCCAGAAGGCCCTCATGAACTGACTGACAGACAGACACACAAGCACACACACACACACATACAGTCACACAGTCATGCATTCATTCACATATATCCACAGAAATACATACACTCACATGCATACACAATTATATATACATATGCACATGCACACATACACACATAAGAAACAAATACACATACACACATATATACACACACATTCATATACATGCACACACACACTCTGTCCTTTAATTTATTCGATTAGTTTGTTTCTAAATGGACCAGGATAGCTTATTTCCAGTAGAGAAGTCATTGTATCACTGTATTTAAAATTATTCTTACATCTAGATGTTTTTAACATACACTGGGGAGAGGTAGTTGGAAAGCAATGTAGCCTGAGACTCAGAGTAGAATTTGAAACAATGCCAAGCCCAGTCTAATTAAGAAGTGTTTAAATGGTAAAGTAATTAAATGGTAATCAGTAAGTCATCATAACATACTGTCAGAGTGAGGAGTATGAGAAATGATCCCTAAAATATAATGCACAAGAACACTCACTGAATATGGAAAGAAAATGTTAAAACATATATCCCATTTTTTTTCCAAATAAAATAATGTTTATAATATTTTATGTAAGGTTGTTGGTGGCCCCACGTGGTCATGTTAGGCAGACTCATGTTGAGTAGTGAGGAATGAGGTGTCCCTAGGGCAAGAGTGGGAATTCCACCATAGTAAGAGGATGATGGAGGCACCTGAGTCACTGGGTCCCCTTCTAAGTACTGTAACATGGTTTCATTTGCACAGCATCTGACCCCCTCTGTTCTGGTGTCCTTGCATAGCAAGCTGGTGTCTATGTTAGAGCCTAGGCACGGTCTCCTCTCCAGATTCCATCTGGAATGTTCTTCCCTCGGCATCGGCACAGTTCCCTCATTCAGCTCCTCCAGGTCTGTACGCAGATATCTATCACCATCTGACAGCCATGGCTCACTTCCCATCCTTCCTCTGCCTTCTTTTTCTCTGCAACACCCAACAATGTCTGACAGACTCTGCCTCTTCTTGTCTTGTCTGTTTCTCCCCACTCGGAAGGCAAAACAGAGAGGACTAGGATGTCATCACCGAGGTTCACTGTCCCCACTTCATAGTGGTTCTCAAAAACAACAATAAAATGTTTGCAAGAATGAATGAAGCTACATTTTATGCATGGTAAATTCATAAAAATAAACATTAAAATTTTTATTTCTCTTTACCTTGCCCGGCTAATGGGCACACTTTTTAAATTGTTCTCTCCCTATATTTTAAGAAATAAATATATTTATATATTTCTTAATATGTTA
Organism: Chlorocebus sabaeus; assembly: GCF_047675955.1. Lineage (NCBI taxonomy): Eukaryota > Metazoa > Chordata > Mammalia > Primates > Cercopithecidae > Chlorocebus > Chlorocebus sabaeus. The sequence goes on along the minus strand of NC_132911.1, from coordinate 6,356,841 downwards.
AGAAATATATATATTTATATTATAATATATATCCTTATATATTAAGAAATATATATATTTTTCTTAAAATATAGGGAGAGAACAATTTCTATTATTTATATATATGTATATAATTGATAACATGTTTAAAGATAAATATAAAAAAAAATAGTGTTCTGTGTCTCATTCCAATTTCAGCGTACCCCTATGGGACATCTCCTAAGATGGACACTATAGACTCCCTGAATCAACATATTCCTTCTAAGAAACCACAGGTATTGTTTGAAATGAAGATTTGCTTTCCAGGCCTTCTACTCTTTCTCCAAATGTCTCCTTGTGAAAAGGCGTTTTTGTTCTGCAACCTGCCTTTCCTCCCCAATCCCTCACTGCCCAGTTGCCTGTTTTACTATTTTCCCCACCAGCAAGAGCAATGCAGCTTTCACTCTTAGTCAAACAGAAAGTGTCCTGATTGATGGGGAAACATACGGAATTAAATCACCCGCATTAGAATTCCAGGACTTGGAAGGAAACACACCGCTGCCATGACAAACAAGAATGGGTAATTTCACGTCTTGCTCGTTCATTTATCTGTTCATTCATCTGTCCAGATGCATCCACACTGGTGAGCTCTGTTAAAGCGTCCAGTAATGCAGAGCTCCTACCCTCAAGAATCCACAGCCTGAACCCAAGGAAGACCATGTATTCATGATAGAGATATCTGGAAAATCTTTGAAAGGCTCTGTCATGCTAAGGAAACGGATATGCAAACTTTCCATTTCCAAAGTATTCATGCTGATTAATTACCAGTGGAAATTCCTCAAGGATGTCCTCTGGTGACATGAGACGTACTGACTTTTTATCCTTTTCTGTAAGAATAGGTACAGCTGCTACTTGAGGAGAGAGGAAGTTTAGTAACTAACAAGGCTGAAATAATGAAGCAGGGGCAGTGCCCAAGGCAATGATGGGGAGAGGCTGGGAATGAACCAGTCCATTAGGGCACAAATCCTGAATCACAAGAAATAGGACCAGAAAGAGGAAATCCAAAGGAAAGAAGAGGGGGCCAGGGTTGGGGAAGAGGAAAGGTGATAGAAAGTTAGGGACATTTATGTGTGAGGTCAAACTTGCTGAGGTTAAGAACCAGCACTGACCACTCTTGGAACGGTCTAGTCTGATGTAAACCACTTTGGAACTTAACACATACATTTTTCTAAAGAGAGAAACAATCTGAAGATGTCAGAATTTGTGGAAGCCAAATAAACTTATAAAGTTTTTGAAGGCTCTCATTCTTTGCTTGAGCTGTCAGGAGTATTCTCAAGTATTTAGGGATTAACATTTAATTTTTAGAGTTGATCTCAGTTAGTGTTCATGAATATAAATACATCTCTTATTACTAGTTCTAGTTTTGTATAATAACATGATTTGGCTCTCACTATCATATTTATAGGCAAAATATATCTACATACTCATATGTATATAATGTACATAGACATGTATGTTATGATTAATAACATACATGATTTTTTTTTTTTTAGATGGAGTCTTGTCCTATTGTCCAGGCTGGAATGCAGTGGCATGATCTTATCTCCCTGAAACTGCCACCTCCTGAATTCAAGTGATTCTCCTGCCTCAGCTTCCCAAGTAGCAGGGACTACAGGCATGTGCTGCCACATCCAGCTAATTTTTGTATTTTTAGTAGAGACGGGTTTTCACCATGTTGACCAGGCTGGTCACAAACAATTGGCCTCAAGTGATCTGCCCACCTCAGCCTCCCAAAGTGCTGGGATTACAGGAGTGAACCACCGCACCCAGCCATGATTAATAACATATATGACTTTAATACAAAAACTGAACAATGATATGAAGTATAATAAAATAATTATTTATTGTAAAAAACATGTATTTAATTACATATTCATGGTAACTTTAAGTTTACCCCCAAAAAAATAGTTTTCAGAGAATTCAAGCTTTAACCTACACGTAATCAGGTTTTTTATTAAATGCCACATCCTCAAAGGTATCTTTCTGCCTCCCCCACTCAAATTTAGTTTCCCTAGTGTATGCTCCCCTAATACTATATTTTTCTTCTCTGTACTTATTACAATTTATGGCCATTGTATAATAAGAACATTCCCTAATAAGATATCACATACCGGCTGGGCTCAGTGGGTCACACCTGCAATCCCAGCACTTTGGGAGGCCAAGGTGGGTGGATCACTTGAGGTCAGGAGTTACAGACCAGCCTGGCCAACATGGTGTGACCCCATCTCTACTAAAAATACAAAAATTAGCCAGGTATGGTGGTGTGTGCCTGTAGTCTCAGCTATTTGGGAGGCTGAGGCAGGAGAATCGCTTGAACCCAGAAAGCGGAGGTTGCAGCGAGCCGAGATCACACCAGCCTGGGTGACAGAAGGGACTGTCTCAAAAAAAAAATGATGAAATAAAATACTACTTACCTCAGCCAGTAAACTGTCCCACCTCTGAGCAAAGCCTACCCTTTCTCTGGGAAACACTTTTTGTCTTCAGCTATTTGGACCCAATATTTTCATGAGTTGTCTTCAGTAGGCATCTCACACTCTACTTAATAAACTCTTTTGATTCTACAGCTACATTTCCTGGGCCCCAATGGCTTTCAAAGATTTTCACTGTATTACTGCCTTCCCCAGTATTTCCCTTCCAACTTTCAACCACATCACTGTAAATATGCCGTATTCTCTCAATGACACCTGTTTGCCACATAACTCAAGATTAACGTGTGGCATCCTTTCTACCACACACCTTCTGTCTCCCTACCGCTGGTTTGTTTTTCTTCATCTTCAAAACATAAAGCAAACTAAACTCTGCCAGGATTCCTGTTGAATATAACAATATAACTGACTGCCGTCATCATCACCTTGCCCTTGCCCCTCAGTGCTGTCTGAATAATGGTCTTCTCCGTTGACCACTGTGTTCAGAGATTGAGAGTAATGTTGAGGGAAGATCCTCACCTTAGGTAGCAGCAGAGCTGAGTTCCCATCACAGCCCTTCCTGGTGGATGTGTGATCTTGGGCAGTTCATTTATTGTCTTCAAGCTTCACTCTTGTTTCTAAAATGTGAATAGTACTGTGTTCATAAGAAGGTATGAGGAAAAAGATGAGCTGGAAGATCTTTACAAAAGCTTTATAAACCACTTTAAGGCACTGTTTAAACAGGAAGTCATTTTCTCGTGGCAACATTTGTAGACGGAAAAACAAAGTAAGAAAGGATAAGCTTCATTTGGCCTACAGTACAATCATTTTTTTTTTTTCAAATGCAGGATCAGTTTAAGAAAAGAAAAATTATTAAGAGTCTAAAAAGTAAAAACCTATGTAGTTTCAGATTGCCATTCCAGCCTTACTGCCCATTGCAGTTTCAGGTTCACTTGACAGCAAAGAGAAGTGGTCTCTTTTGTCTTTAAATCATCCACGTGGCTGTCACCTATGCTTTCTCAGGCCTCATAAATTAATAGTGATATTAATGATTTTATATTGTATTTCTCTGATTCTTTTTTCCCTGCACAGTTGCCAAGTGTCCAACATTCTTTAGAGTACAGAATCATGCTTAAAAGGAAGTCCTTAGGGTATTTTATGTTTTCCCAGGTACTCTCCTATATCACGTTTTGTCTTGCTGTGTCATCCTCACCTGTTCTCCATCAAGAATTCAGCCTGTAGTTCAAAGAAAATCCAGCTTCTCTGTCTGCATAGCCAGTAGGATTTTCACATTATTGTTAGATCTCACCCAACGCAAGCTGATCTTCATTCTGTGGCTGACACCTGTGAACGGACTGAAAGCTTTCTGGGACTCATCGTCCATGAGTCCTGAAGCCTCTGGGTGTATGCTACCACAACTGTGCATCTCCATGGTCACCACGGATGCCACTGCGAAGCATCATGCCCCCAGAGGAACAGTGCCTCTTGGCCTCAACTCCCACAGGCAGAGCTGAAGAAACCTCACAGATTCTCTGGAAAATGGCCTTACATCTTTTTGGGGAGGAGCTGGGGAGTATTTAACAGATATATTTGCAGAGGTGTTTCAGAGGCCTTCCTCAAAAGAATCTGGCCCTCCCTTCAATCCATAGACTCTGCTTTTGTGATTGAGATCTTGGACCTGGTGAGGATGTATGACTTTCTCTTCGGGAGACTGATATCAGCCTTCTAGCTGCTGGGTCTTTTTCTCTCTTTAAACTATAGGTGCTAAACAGCATCCACATTGGCTGGGTGTGCATCTCTCCTCTGGAAGCACCAAGTTCTCCAACCACAGTCACTGGCCCCACATGTCTTGCACCCTGATTGCCACTCCAGCCTCACTGCAGTGACTGTGCCTGCATTGCCTCTAAAGGTTAAATTTTGCCATTGGCCTTGGCCATTCGGGAGTCCCATCCTCACCGTTATTAGGGGATCCTATTCTGCTGCACCAGCTACTCCTCTCCCATGTGGCCTGCAGAAAAATCACTGGGAGGCTAGTGCCATCTCTGCAACCTGTGTATTCCCTGGTGCCTTACGGCATGGTGTGTCTCTAAGTGGGAATGAAAATTAGTTCAACCACTGTGGAAAGCAGTATGCTGATTTCTCAAAGAGCTAAAAGCAGAACTCCCATTCAATCCAGCAATCCCATTAAAGGTGTATACCCAGACAAATGTAAATCATTCTACCATAAAGACACATACACAAGAATGTTCACTGCAGCACTATTCACAATAGCAAAGACATGGAATCACCCTAAATGCCCATCAATGACAGATTGGATAAAGAAAATGTGGTACATACACAACATGGAATACTATGCAGTCATAAACAAGAATGAGATCATGGCTTTTGCAGGAACATGGATGGAGCTGGAGGCTATTATCCTTAGCAAGCTAACACAGGAGCAGAAAACCAATACCACATGTTCTCACTTATAAGTGGGAGCTAAATGATAAGAACTTATGAACACAAACAAGGGAACAGCAGACACTGGGGTCTACTTGAGGGTGGAGGGTGGGAGGAGGGAGAAGAGCAGAAAAGAGAACTATTGGATACTGAGCTTAATACCTGAGTGATGAAATAATCTGTAGAACAAACCCCATGACACATGATTACTATGTAACAAACCTCCGCATGCACCCCCAAACCTAAAATAAAAGTTAAATTAAAGAGATAAGGGCATGTCCTTTGAACTCTCCCAGAGCACTCTCATTTCATACAGTAGCTCCCTTTATCCACAGCTTTGCTTTCCACAGTTTCAGTTACCCACTGTCAACTGTGGTCAGAAAATATTAAATGGAAAGTTCCAGAAACAAATAATTCATAAGTTTTCAATTATTTCCAGTTCTAAGTAGTGTAATGAAATCTCACGCTGTCCCACTCCATCCTGGTGGGATATGGATTATCCCTTTGTCCAGCAGATCCAAGCTGTAGTTGTTCCTACTCTTCAGTCACTTAGTAGCCATTGGGATTACCAGGCCAGCTGTCACAGTATCACAGTGCTCCTGTTCAAGTCACCCTTATTTGACTTAATAATGGCCCCAAAGAGTAACAGTAGCAATGCTGGCATTCGGATATGGCAAAAAGAAGCCAAAGAAGCCATAAAATGCTTCCTTTAAGTGAGAAGGTGAAAGTTCTCAACTTAACAAAAAAATAAAAATTATATGCTGAGGCTGCTGAGATCTAGGATAAGAACAAATCTTCTACCCATAACATTGCGAATGAGGAAAAAGAAATCTGTGCTAGGCTGGGCACAGTGGCTCACACCTGTAATCCCAGCACTTTGGGAGGCCGAGGCGTGCAGATCACGAGGTCAGGAGATCGAGACCATCCTGGCCAACATGGTCAAACCCCGTCTCTACTAAAAATACAAAAAATTAGCCGGGCGTGGTGACGGCGTCTGTAGTCCCTGCTACTTGGGAGGCTGAGGCAGGAGAATGGTGTGAACCCGGGAGGCGGAGGTTGCAGTGAGCTGAGATTGCGCCACTGCACTCCAGCCTGGGAGACAGAGCGAGACTCTGTCTCAAAAAAAGAGAAAGAAATCTGTGCTAGTTTGGCTGTCACGTCTCAAACTGCAAATGTCATAGCCACTGTGTGTGATAAATGATGTTACCATGGAAAAAATAACAAATGTGTGGGTGGGAGACCCGAACAGACACATGGTCCATGGATGGCAACTGGGTCTGTTATAACCACAGTTTTAGGCATCAGTGGGGGTCTTACAATATATTCCCCACAGATAAGGGGGAACAGCTCTATCGTACATCGAGTCTAACATTTCGACCTTCACGGAGCCTTCTGAGCCTTTCCTGCTGTGCCAAGGAAGTTTTCCACCTCCCTTTACTCCAGGACAAACTGATATCCACAGCTCATGGGATCTTACCCGCAAACTCTCAGGACCAGCTGGCCCCAGGGGACCTTGACATGGAATCAAGAACCTGGAGAGATGGCCTCCATGACAGTAAATTCTCCCCAACCAGCCGTGTATTTCTCTTCCTACCCAGTTCCATCAATATTCCTTCTCACACGTATTTTCTTGGTTGCTGCTAGCATGAATTAGCCAGATCCTGAACTCATCCATTGTGTAAGGTATTTTCTCCCAGAAAAGGAAATGTCCTTCTCTACTCTAGCTATGCAGAGGCCTGGACCTGTTTATCAGCCTGAAATTAGGGGAGGGTTTGGGCTGTGATGAGCACAGGTAGCTTTTCACAAGAAACCTGCACGCCTCACACCCTGATTGCCATCTTCAGCCAAGAAGTTTCTAGAGTCTTCGGTTAGGAAGTCATCGTTCCCCTACAGCGATCAGTCAGGAGCAGAAGATGGCTTTTGGAGGTTTCTGAGGTAGCAAAATTATCTGACTCACCCATCTATGTGTTTCCATTGAAGGCCCATGTGCTCCTCTTCACATCAGAGTCACAACTGGGACACAGAGAGCACGCTGAGGAGGTGCACTGAGTCACCTTTGCAGATGTGCCATCCTTGCAAGGACATTTTGAATGTGGCATTTAGCAGGGCAGAGAGTTTCCATAAAGCTGAAATGGCAACACTGTAGCTGCTGTAGAAGCTGGAGTTGGGTTTGAGTGGCAAACCGGCTTCTCTCGGCTTAAGATTTCTTCCTTCTATCTCTCGCTCTGTTTCTTTCCCTCCCTGTCTTTCTCTCTCTCCCCCGACCACCCCCCTCTTTTTCTTTCTCCTCCTGCCTCCCTCTCTCTCTTTTCAAAGTTTCCAGGAGAGGTAAAGAAACCAGCCCATGCCACAATCCTTATAAATATCGGTGCCGTATTTTTCCATCATCACCATGGGCTCCTCACATCCGAATGCCTCGCCTTATTTGTGGAGCTCATTCTGCATAACCACAGGTGAAAGCCCCAGTGATTGTGACTTCGCTGCATATTGGGGGTACACCACCCCAACATTTAACACCAACAACGGGGGTCTAATTGTCAACAGAGCAATGAGAAATCTGGCCCCACAATCCAATCCTAAAGAAACACTTTGTAGAAACACTCCTGGAACCTAAAGTCTTACCTGGTTGTACCCCTGAAAACAGAGTCTGAAACAGAAACGTTATGTGATATTATTTTACTAGGAAGCAGAATCTCAGGAAACAGCACCGAGAGACACAAAGAGCAAAGAAACGAGGAAGAGAGATGCAATTGCAAGGACAGTCTCTAACTGACTGCAAGTCAATGCTACCAATGGCTTGAGCTGCAAAGGTGAACCTTAGGGAAGTTGCATCAATACATCTCATGGCTATGAATTGAATGAGAGAAAGGAGTAAACAAGACCATCTCCCATAGGCCAAAATGGTCTTATTGGTCATTAACAGATCAGAAGGAAGAAGGCGTGCTTTGCAGGCAGAAGGCCAAAGACGATTAGGTTTCATCAAATAGGACTGAGCCCATGGACAGCTGGCTACTATAGCAGCATCTGGAACAAGAATCAGATGACTCAGACAGGATTGATGTGGTACCGAAGCAGTATCTGATCTAAGCAGAACTACATCGGATGCCAACATTGTACTCTTTTCTAATCGAAGTTGAGAAAAGTTGTATCTTTCTGTTGGTGTTACAATCTATTAGATAGACACCAAAGTAACAATGCTTTTTAAAAGATTTTCATGGGTAAGAACAATTTTTCCATTCATTTTTCATTGCACAGCATCTAATTCATGTAGGATCTAGTCTGGATCAGAGCAGGAACAAACCTTATTGAGAAAATGCATGCAGTGGACAAAAGCTCTTCCTTTCTCCCAGCTGCTGAGACTGTCCATGAACTGTTTTGCTGTAGGACTCGGGGGTTAGTTTATCCCTTAGCACACCTCTCAGCTACTCAGAGAAGTACACCCTAGCAGCCCCAGCCTACACCTGCAGATGTGGCCAGTCAGTGAGCTGGCCACCCAAGAGCCATTCACAGCCCCTTTCTCCTTCCTTCCTCTGCTACAGGAGATAGGAAGCTCAATATGCATCTCTTGAGTACCACACAATCCAATGAGAAATCTGCTGAGAACAGCTTTCCTTTCCTGAGCAAAAAGTCAAGCCTCGCGCGAAAGTCTTTGGCCCTCCATTCTTCCTCCATCCTGGAACAGAAAAGTCTTGTCTGGAGAAACCATATGATCTAACTCTGGAAACAAAAGTCACCCGCTAAGAAAGGTAGAGCCAGAGGACAGGCAAATCTGGACTTGGATGCATGTTGAGTAACAGAAAACCTTGGATCCCTGAATGCAGGGATTAATGAACAAAGCCAGAGTTCTTCAAGTTTAAGCTGAGCCATAGCTGCATTCTGACAATGTAGCTCAAACTGGGGTCTCCTGCTACATAAGTAGCAGGGTTTTGAAATCAGGCAACAACGGGGTGCTACCAGACAGTTCTTCTCAACCTTGGAAGAACATTAAAATCACACAAAGCGTTTATTAATGTACTGATGCCTGGGTGCCACACAGATCTTGATCTCTGGGTGGAGGAGCAGGCATTGGAAGAATAACTGCAATGGAGTTCAAAGAGAAAGAAGATATGGTCTGTGCCTTTCAGGAGTTTATAGTTGTGTGTGTGTGTGTAGAGGGATGATATGAGTTAAAATACACTGTGAAAAATGACATCAGAAAGACAACCACAAAGTGTTCTGAAAGTGTCCAGGAGGGAATAATGAAATTTTGACAGTGTCAGGCTGTGCTTCTTAAGGCAACATCATTGCACTTGGTCTTCATTGCTGACTATGTCATTGCCAGGCAAAGCAACCACCATGTGTTAACACTTACATAGGAAAGCTCTTGGCACATTTGAAGAAAAGTAAAATTTTAAGGATGCTGTTCCCTTGCATCATACTTTTTCTCCTTTCCTCCTATTTTTGTCACCTCCCCTCTACGCCGCTGCCAACCTAGTCAAGTGATAGCTTCGATTTTCAAGTCCTCCTGGGGAGGAGGTTTGCCTTTGAATCACCTGCACCTTCCTCACTTGCCACCTCTACCCAGCGGAGGTGCTCGCATACCCGGATTGGGTCAACGTTGCTGATGGGCAGAGGAGGTGTATTTAATCAACTGGTCCTCTTACCTCTAAAAGTAATGACTTTTCACTGAGCTCTGAAGGAATAAACTGTGCTGACCAGCATGTTTATTTGTTCCAGGATTTTGTGCACCCTTCTCGTTCTCCTTTTGACTAGGATGGCTCAACAACCGTCCCTCAGGCACCAGGAAGATAATTAGTCTCCTTCCCTGTCTCCATGGGATTTCTGGGTGCAGCAGAGATCCCACACCTGCCTGAAGGCCACAAAAATGAAAAGGGGGAAAAAATCATGCTCAACTGTTGCGAGATACAAACCTTAAAACCCAGCCAAATTCCAACCACGGTAGAGAAAAACCAGCAAAAGTGCCCTGGAAATGATCCTTGCATTTGTTCAGTGAAGGTTAATTGAGCTCCTCCTATAGGTTGGATACTGTTCTAAACTAAGGAGATAGCAGCAGAGAGCGAAGAATTCCAAGTACCCTGCCCTTAGGAGCTTCTATTCTTCTGAGCAAAGGAGGACAAAAACCAAACCGCAAAGTGCCATGTGTAGTGGTGGTGGCTACAAGAGATATGGGAAAGAAGGCGGCATGGAGAGTTGGGAGGAGTTCAGGAATGAGAAAGTGTTCCTCTTCTTGATGGCATCATCCAGGATGGCCTTGCTAAAAAATGTCACAGTGAATAGAGACCTAGAGGATGGGACAGAGGAAGTCCTGTGAGCATTGGGGGAGAAATGAGGCAATTTGGGCTGACAAGACAGTGAGCAGAGATGGAAGTCTGCTTAGTGTGTTCAAGAAGCAGCAAAGAGCCCAGTCTGTTTGTAACTAGATGAGCCAGTGGGAGATACCTGGGCAATAAAGTGCATGGGGAAGAACAGCCATTTCATCAGGGGTCTCACAGGCCATCACAGGACCTCTTCTTTGTACTCAGAGCGAAATGAGAAGCTGTTCAAAGATTTTGAGCACAGTTACGCGTTTTAATTTACTGTCCCAGGATTTTTCTATGTGCAATAGCAGAAAATGTTTTAAACAAGGAGCATTGGACTTTTTCAAATGTTTCTGATGGGCTGAATAGTAAAATGAGTTTTGAGATTAGACCACTAAATTTAGCACTAGAGATAATTAAGTGGAGAGTGGGGGTGAGAGGATGCCTGGTATTGGCGCCAAAGATAGCAGGAAAAGAAGGATTGGAGTTTATAGGATCCTGTAAAGACACACAAGAGAAGTTTCTATAGAGAGACACAGAGAAATGAGATGACAGCTGGACAAGATGTGGAAGCTGGAGAAGGAATGTATATGTATATACACACACACACACAGTATATTTATATATAGTATGTGTGTATCTATACTATATATAATACTATATATTATATATGTATATATCTATATATGTGTTATAGGAGTATGTATATATATACACACACACAAATTATATCCATATATAATACGTGTGTATATATACAATAAATAATACTATATATTATATAGTGTGTATATAGGTACATTATTATATATACATGTTATATAATTATTGTATTATTATGCATACATATATTATTATATACATAATGTATTATATATACAAATAATATATACATATATTACTATTACACACAGATAGTATATACATATATATTAAGATGGAAGGACATGTAAAATTTTGTTATTGTCACTCAATTGCTGAACAATTTCTGGCACGTATGGTGCAAACACCAGCCAATCTTCCGCCTCCTCGAAGATGTAAACTTTTATTCTAATATCACAGTGTGGACAAGCACAAATAGAGAATATTCTTATCCTGAGAAGGCTGCAATTTCTGAGCAGCTTTGTTACATATTCTAGCTCAGAGGACTATTCCATATGGCTCTATTATATACTCTTTCACAGATACCATTTTGTGTCCTAGCAATTATGTAATTATTCATAATATATCTTTGTCCCCCTTTCCCATCACGCTAAGCTTCCCAAGGGTGGGAACTGTGACAGCTTCATTAACCCACCATCCCCAGTGTCTAGCACAGCCACCACTGTATAGGACATACTGGTTTAAAATTGATAAATCACCTCTTGAGAGTGGCAGCAGGGCTAGAAATGTCAAAGACTCTCAAGATACAAAGAATCTTCACAATTTGAACTGGCTGAACTTAGAGGACCATCAGTCATGACAGTTAGGCCAAAATTTGTCCAGACTTGAATCCGAGGACTCTCAGGCTTTAAAGGATTTGTTAAAGTAGATAACTACTTGTTATCAAGATTCAGCCTAAATAATTCTATGCTTCCCTATGGCAATAGCTGGAGTCTTGGAGAATAGAGAAAGAAATTCTGCGAAGAGTGATTTTAGGCCATGTTCCTATTCAGACAAAGCAAATGTGTTCTCCATAACCATATGCTGGATAGAGTTAACGTCTGAACCCACAGGAAATCAGTCTGACAATAAGAACTCATGCACCAAAGCAGATAGGAATAAAGGACTGTTTTAAAAGAAGGGCCTTGGGATACCCCTCAAATATTTACACATTTAGTTAACAGAAAAAAAAAAAAAGAAAAAGAAAACCTTTCCACAGAATTCAACTCAGTGAGATACTGGATTTTTTTCCCAAACACTTATTAATTGATAGGGATGGCAAACAGATAGTATATACATATATATACTAAGTGGTGGTACTTCCAGGCAGATTGCCGTCAGTGAAGGCAATTCAACACCTAAAATATGTAACAATTCTGGGGAACACAAATTGCTGCTCCAGCCAACGGGGGGTGTGCTTTGTCACTGACCCACCGAGAAGAGGCTGGAAGGTCTCTGGGAAACGAAGAGCTGCCCAGGCTAAGCATAGAATTCTGCTACCAGAACAACCAGCTGTGTAATCACTAAATTTGTTGAGAGACAGCCGTGCTCATGGGCCCACATGTTGTCTCCAGCCCTGTTATTAAGAGCACTCTATTCACAAGCTCGGTGTACCAGCCCAGAGGTGGCCAAGGATAATGGCTGACTAACGTCAAACATCCATGCACCTTATCCCCACTCCCAAGAATGCATGTACATGTATTCCCAGACCTTTTGCTCTCCCCACTGGAAATATTTCCCTTTTCCACTGCCTTTCAAAAGTATCCCTAAGCTTCTTGTAGGTGCCCTTAGAAGAAGAGACACAAGAGAGTCTCTCTCTCTCTCTCTCTCTCTCTCTCTCTGCCATGTGAGGACACAGTGAGAAGGCAACTGTCTACAAACCAGGAAAAAAATCATGCTATAGGCTGAATGTTTATGTCCCCCCACAATTCAGAGGCTGAAACCAAATCCCCATTTGAGAGTGTTAGACAGTGGGGCCTTTGGGATGTAATTAGGTCATGATGGTGGATCCCTGGTGAATGAATTTTACGTCCTCATAAAAGAGACCCCAGAGAGCTTCCAGGTCCTTTCTTCTGTATGAGGGCAGAGCAAAAAGACAGCCATCTGTGAGCCAAAACGCAGGCCCTCAGCAAACACTAAACACGGCAGCACCTTAACCTTGGAATTCTCAAGCCCACAAAACTGCGAAAAGCAAATTTCTGCTGTTTATTTTAAGCCACCCAGTCTATGGTATTTTTGTTACAGCAGCCCAAATGAACTAAGATAGAACCCTCACCAGGAACCAAATCTGCTGGCACCTTCTTGGGCTTCTATTCTCCAGAACAATGAGAAAATAAATTTATCTTCTTTAACCCCCCTAGCCTAGAGTATTTCACTCTGACATCCCAAGCTGTCTGAGACAGAATTTACCACTTGCTGTTCACAAGATCCAATTAGGATGATGTCACCAACACCGTAGACCAGCAAGATGTTCTACAGAATGTCAAGGTGGCCAGGTTTTCTGTGGAATTGATTACTGAGCTGTACTACTCTCCTTGCCATGTAAAGACAAATGGCTTTTTATTACCCCTATTGAGTGGTATCAAGAAGGAAACATTCTCCAGCTTAATCACTGCACACCAAGCCTGGAGGCTGTTTATCTGCTCCAGTGAAAATATCCCATCTGGCTGTCAGTACACCCGCTGAGATTTGTGTCAGAGTGTTCTCAGTTTAGGGTAGTCTACCATCATCTTCCAGGATACATGTTATTTTTGCAGAGGCAAAATTGAATGAAAATCCATTGAATGAAGATGGATAGGAACCAACACTGCTCAGTTCTTCAGATTTACTATGGGGACTCTTGTTTCTTTGGTTCCTTGGGGAATATGTTAGTGCTACTGACTTTTTTTCTTGGGAGGTGAAGGACTCGCACTTTTACATCTTCCGCCTTGGTGTCTTTTCCTCCATTAGGAAACCAAGGTAAAAGTTATTTCAGTTTCTAATTATATCTCTTCCAAATTTGCATTTTGGGCAGAGAAATCACTCCAGGCAGGTGCACAGAATCACTGGATCCACTGATAGAGAAAAATCCTCATTTTTCACCTTGCTTCTACATGCCACCATTCTATTTGTAGGATGATTATGGCGTTCAGATATCCTGACTTCAGTGGCAGCTCAGGTATGTGTCCAATAAGCCTCCAAATCTGATTATCTCACATCCTCAGTGTAGAGACTCCCTGGAAGGTGGCTGTAATTGCCTTTCTGGAAGGATAGGAGGAAGAGTCTTGAGGAAACATTACAGGAGTTTTCCTCAAGAGGACCTGGTCTTTCCTTCACAGGACTCAATGATCAGGTTGACATAGGTGAACTGGGTTAGAGATGACACTTCTCCACTGCAGCAGCAGACTTCAATTTCTGCTTGAAAGCTCTTAATTTTTTTCTGAATATACAAGTAGAACAACACTTTAGTCATCCATTCATCTATCTAGTGACTAAAAGAACCATGATCTTTCAGCCATTGTCCCAGATCCCTGTGGACAGAGGCCTCATGATTGTCATTCCAGCCTGTAGCCTGCCATGGTAGGATCTTGCCTTTGATGGGTAAATGCTGCTCCTGGTCTCTCATTCAATAACCCTGCAATTGCCATTGCTGTTAGGAAGCCCAGTTAAATGGTGGCATCTCTCATCACAGAATCACTGCATCCACTGTAAAATGGAAAATCATCATTTTGACTTGGCTTCTCTGGTCCCCATTCACCAATCCTGAGCTACAGAGGACATCCGTGACCAGGCTTTCTCGTAGGGTGCTCTTGATCCCTTCACCAGTGCATGCTTTATAATCTTAGTGAGAGGAATGCCCTCCGGGGTCTTCTGGGGAACACTATCAGCAATGAGTTCTCAGTTGTACATAATAAACCTTCTCTCACATTCCAATTTCCCTGAGCCTCCTGACATCCTCTTCAGCAGAATACCAGAGAAGTTCTGACACTTGCCACTTTCTGTAGGTTATAAGGAAGTCCAAGCTGTAGGGATTCCTGCCAGCAAATGCTTAAGAACTGCCCAGGTGTCTCTGACAAACTATTCAATCCTGAGTCAAAAGTGCATGCTCCTCTCTCCTCTCCCAGATTCAATCCTATATCATCCTCCTCTAGATGAATGCTCTCAAGTTCCACCCGTGCTCCCTCAGTGCCTGTACATACATATCAGCCAGGTCCCACAGAATCTCTGACATTTAGTCTATGGCTTTCTATGGAAGGGAAATGATTGCACGTCCTTGCCTGAAATAAGTCGTGGTGGTGGGACCAAGACTTAAGGAAGAAAAACATTATCATGTGATATCACTTCCTTAAAGTGATGTCATCACACATTCTACAGGAAAGATGAGGCTGTTTCCTTCTGGCAACTTAAAGGGTCTGTGTCAATCAACAAAAGCAGTACAGGGTTCAACACTCTTAGGCTCATCCTTTAAATGACATTATGTCATAGCGCAGGGATGTTTCTGAAAGACTTGACTTTGACCTAAGGACCTTTCACATCTGTGTGACTAGTTTCCGTTCAGATCCTTTAGTCTTGTAGTGAGATCCCAGGTCTGATTTTCAGTGCAGTGTGTCCTGTGGCTTTAGGGGTCATGGACTTCTTCAAAGATGAGATAAGAGTTTTCTGGCCTTCAGGACATTCCTTAAGTTCATAATTACATGGCATGATCTTGTTATCTTTTATTTTACAATGGCTTTAATGACACTTAAATAAGCAACTCCACTTCACAAATCATACAATTATTGCTGCTTGCAAATCTCGTTCAGTGCTGCAGATACTTATCCTTCCACCTCCTGTCACCCCAGTTAAACACAGGTGAAAGTTGGGTCACATTGCCACAGCACACAGAGTTCCCCCACACCACTTACTACCAGCACTGCTTTCAGAAGGAGGGAAATCCAACGGCGAAGTCCGTTGTTTAAGGGACTGCCATCTAGAAAGATGTAGGCAAATTTCCCCAGGAAAAGGAGCCTGAGGCAAAGTGTAAAAGCTAATACTTTATTCGCAGGTACAATCTCAGGGAGTGAGGGAGGGAGAATACCTCGTGGTGCATGACCAAGCTGCCCAGTGCTTTTGAAGAAACACTGTTAGTCACTTAGGCTTGTGGCATATTTTCAGGTGATGGAAACACCACACCTCAGGATAATCCAGGAGAAAGAGGAAAAATAAGGAATTCATCTGCTGGCCTCTCCTTTCTCCTTTATCCTGTTGATCCAATTGTACCATATGAAAATTGAACTTCCCCCACACACTTTCACACTGTATCACCTGAGTCATTGAGTGTCTGCTGAGGAAGCCCGATCTCTTGTCCTGTGGCATGTACATTATCAGAGACAGGAAGTGGGAAGAGAAGCCGGGGAACCCTGCCATTGGTTTCGGGCAATGGGGTCACATTTGCCCACATGAATTTAGTAAAAGCTGGGGTGGAGCTAGGTCCAAAGCCTCAGGAAAGCCATGAGACCATCCAGCTCGGGGGTATTCTGGAGAGCTTTTCTAGCAGCTATGGAAAGGTAGTGTTTTTCAGAATGGGGTTATCTAGTACCTCATATTTTATTGTCCGTTGCCATGCGATGCGATGTGGTACTGCCTCTCCTCCATCACCATGAGTCCTCTGGAAAGTTCTAATATGGTGAAATCACTGCAGGTCGAGTGATATTAACTGAGAAACGCAAAGGAAGTGTTTCCACATCGAAGACAGTGTGAGGCGGAGAGATAAGAACATACACCAGAGGAAGGACCTGAGTCAGGCTGAAAGTTTGGTGGCTGAGAATCAGAACATGATGTCTCCATGAGAATATAAATCTGTGGAGAATTAGAGAACACTGCGGCTGCTTTGGACTTAATGGACACTGAAAGATGGAGGACTCAATCCAGTTTTACTGTCACTGTAAAGGGCATGTGATACCAACTCCCATACCAATTTCACGTGGTTTCCACGTAGCACCAGACAAGGACTTAGTAAACTTGACCCATGTTGTGACCTGACAGTGACTGGGAAAAGTTTATTCTTATCGGGTCTCAATTACCCCAAACACGTTGTGAGGGAATGGCAATAGACGATAGCCAGACCTTCCACTTCTGTCTGTGATTCTAGTTCTGATCCACTAATAATTTTGGCAATCACATTTAAATAAAGATTAAAGAAAAACGACTTTAAAAGTCAATGTGCTATTTGAGCCTGATCACACCTCTCTAGGTCTCATTAAGCTTCTAATCATGCTGGCTGATAATATAACTTCTTCCACGGCACACCACACTATAGGTTTCTGGATTTGAATTAACTGGTTCTGTTCAATGAATGAACCATTACTTTGTCAGTTTCATTAGTATAAATTACATGGTGTTTTAATTTATTCATTGGGATCCACTACAGGTATTAGAAAATCTGATCAAAGTTCAGGCTAAGAGAGGAAAACACGTAGAATGCTGAAAGACTTTTCTTACATTGAAATGGCTGAAAGTCTGTAAAAAGAAACAATTTTAATATACCTCATGAATATTCCGACCTCATTTCTGATAGAAGCCCATATAATTTCGATGGAAAAAGGCTTTGAGAGTTGCAGTTAAGGTAAATGTGCCTTGAGATAAGAAGTCCCTTTTGGTTCAAGTCCACTAGCTAGATATTGATGACTTTCATTTGTATTAGCACCAGACACCACCTTCTAATTAATGCAAACAAGTCCTCCTTGCCTAACATTCCCTGGAATATTTGGCTTAGATATTATGCTTTAAATGTTCAAGAGCATTCTGGGCTTCTTAATTACTTTTCCTTGCATTATGGCCCACTTTTAAATAGGCAGAGTAGTGTGGCTAGAGTTTAACTAGGTTTCTTATAAGACTTCCCCCTTGGTGATCATTGTATAATGGCTACGGCAGGTTGGCTGCATTCTTTGTCTAAATTCTTGGGGAAAGTTTCAAAAATTTAATTAAGCTTCATGATTTTTATATTTAATATCTCCCCTTTTATTATATGCACAGAGGTGACTTTGAGTAGATTTTTATTTGTAGATACTGATTTGGAGTAACTTTCTCTTTTAGGTTTTAGAAAAAGTTGGGGGGTTATCAATGAAGACTAAATAAGATCGGCTTGATCCTAGATTTGACAAAGCCATACTTTCTTCTTCCTGCTAGATTTTGTTGTTTTAAAGTAACTATGTTTTGTGGTTGACCGAAAAACTTCCATCTGAGACTTAGATGGTTTTCTAAATCTCTGGAACATTCTAGATTCAAGCATAAAATATTACTCTAATTTTTTTTTTTTTTTTTTTTTGGCAAAGCATGGAAAGCATCAGAAAGTGACAGACCTAGTAACCTGAGCACAAGTGTGATCAGCTTTTGAAATGATGGTGCTGTGGCAGTCACACACTTGCCACTCAGGTGGTCAGATTTTCTTCTACTTCAGTAGACATTTTTGCCTATTTGTGAATGGGTGTATCTCTGAAAATAAATGATTATATTTATGTATTACCTGAGAATTTTTTAAACCCGAGTTTCAAATTTCATGGACAGTTTCTAGGTTTGATCAAATTTTTCTATAAACTTGAAAATAATCTTGAACTGTGTCTTGGATATAACAAAGCTATAATTGTGTTTTGTGAGCATCTAATCTCTATGAAAAACAACAAAAAGGAATGTTGCAGAATAATTAGGAAATGGGACAGTAATTTAGACTATTCCCTGTTTTATACTGAAATCTGAATGTTTTTCTTGAATCTAATAGCTCAGCATCATTCCTCTGAATCTTAAAGTACTTACAACAGTCAAGAATTTGGAAAAGTTCCATGTCACTGATGTATTTGCTAGAGCAGGATGTTTAAATATCATTTAAATAAAATATAAATTTATAAATGTGTAATATACAGTGATATTCCCTCAGTTATTTAAATGTCCATTATCCATCTCTACCTTGATCACATCTAATAACAAAAAAAGTAAACGTCTGAATAATTAAAATTGATGTTATAAAAATCTCTGTACTCAAATTCATATACTTTGCTGTTTGAGAGTTGCTATTTATAGGTTTTGATCTGCCAGCCTAACAGATATAATATTTTAAAAGGCCAAAATCTGTATATTTGCCATGTGATTTATTTGAGGATGTTAGTCTCATGGAATTTTATAAGAGCAATTTCCCCTACTCTTCAAACATATGACATTTGTGAAAAGCACTATGACAACAAAGTGAACACAGGCTTGGTTGTAAAGGTTAGCCTAAACCACTACGTAACACATCAACAAGTATGGAGGAAGCGTCTAGGTTCTGGGAATTTACCGCAAACAAGTGCTTCGTTAATTCTTTGGGGATATGTTCCAGGCACTACTGCTGCATAATAAAAATCCCAACTTCAATAGTATAAGAACAGCAACCGTTTTATTGTACACATGGATCCTGTGCTTTGGAAATTCAGAGAGGGCCCAGCAGCAGTGGTTCGCCTCTGTTCTACAGCGTCAGGAACCTCAGCTGGGAAAACCCAGCGGCTGAGGGTGATGCATCCGCTGGGACCAGCGCCATCCAAAGCCTTGTTCTGTCACGTGGGATTCAAATTTACAGAATTTTCAGAAGGAAAATTAAATGTCACCTTGGATGGAGAAGGGGCAAGAACATATTGTCAAAAAGCAAATGGAATGGGAACTATTTTTGTGGCCATCTTTGGAAAATACAATTCGCGACAGCATGTGAAACCTTGAGTAGATTCGCTTCCTTGACCAATCTTCCAGTCTTTTAGAATACAGAACGCTGCATGTGCCAACATTCACCCCACCCCCATGCTCCCAGAAACGTGTGTACAGGAGGTGAGTTTTCACTGGAGCAGGCAAGTCACTCCTTTCCCAGGGTCACTTGGGAAAATAACATGCACAGAAGCCCAACGGAGAACCCTCTCCGACCGGCATTAGCAGAACAGCTAGCTAACCCTCTGTGATACCAGATGGGTTGCTTCACTTGTCTGTGCCTCCACTCTCTCTTCCATCAAATAGGGGTAAGTTACTGACAGCGTAGTGATAAAAAATTACAAAAAGTTGCTTTGAAAAGTGTCTGACAATTAGTAAATATACAAGGCATTTTAATTAGACCCTAAATATCATCAATACTTTACATTCTGATGGTTATTCTCAAGTCAGTCCTGAAATCCCTGTGCCAGTCTTCCGAACAAAACTCTAACAATAATGCATTTCTAACGTGCATCTCGATGACAAACATACAGCACGAGAACGGGGAAGAGATCTGATAAAGGAGACCGCCACATTCGGCAGAATGGATCACTAGTGCTCCAGTAAACATCTCCTGCTACGACCTAGACTCACCAGCTAAAATCTGTTTTTCAAAATCTCTCTGTACGCCTATCTGACCTGGAGGCAAAATAAGAGATCTCCTCAGAGGACAGAAATGAAAATGCATGAATCTATAGAGACAAGAAAGCACTGGAGCCAGGGTTTCCCTGGGCATATCTGATGCCTTCTGGTCACTGAAGGTCTGGGTTTGAATGATCCGCATTACCTAGGAACAGGGGGGAAATCTGAGGTATGAGCAGGATGGGAAATGAAGACACAAAGACATTGAAGGGGGGATATTCTCAGTAGAAGTAGAAAAATAGAGGAATGAGGTTTGTTTTCCCTTCTTCACATGACAGACATTAGGGACTGTGCATATCTCAAATTTACCTTTGGATGAAGGAGAAAAATTAAAACCCCTAATAACTCCTACATACGAACCCACACTCATGCTACCTGCCCCTCACAAAAAGAGTGAAAGCAGAATTTAATGTAATACCGAGTGATACGTTATCAGGCATCTAGCAGCAGCAAACCTTTTTCTGCAGAAATTCATCTTAAAACCAGGTGGCAGAAATTTTTACTTCTGATATGGATGAGGAAGTTCATAAGAAAATGACTTATCTCCAGATAGCAATTGTAGACTCTGGACAAAATACAGGAGCACCTCGCCCCCCCATCCCAGAAAAACATCCACTTTGAGTGCTGTGCAGACTGTCCAAAAGCTGGCAGATATTTAGATATTTTAGGGGAATTGGAACTTACAGAAGGCAATCAGCAAGGGTTGAGTTTCTCATTTTTGTAGCTTTTCCCTGATCACAGGCACAGTCACGCAGGTGGCAGAGATGGCAAAGATTGTGTTGGAAATTATGTCCTATTTCTTGTTAAAAGAACCAGTAGGAGAAGCATAGGGCCTCTGCGGCTATAGAAAGGAGAAAGATACCAAGTGAAAATAGAAGTGTTCCATGTATAAAATCTACTTAATTCCCCAGCGTCTCCCTGAACCTCTGCGTGCTGTGTGGACTGACGTCTGAGTCGCTACCTGCAGCATGCATGACAGTTTGCAGTTTAAATATAGCCAACTTTATTGTCTCTTACTCTGACTGTTCTTACAAATTCTTCTTACAAAGAAGATCGGAATCAATCTCTCTACAGCATAGAAATCACAATGTCCAGAATGCAATCTACAACTACTCAAGACACAAGAATCCAGGAAAATATTTTCAGTATATTCTCTGGAGGAAAGATAAGCAACCCTGTGATGCTCTGGATATTGGAATTATCAGGGAAAGATTTAAAAATAGCTATTATAATAATGTTCAGTGGAGCAAAAGGAAATAATTCACAATGAATAAACTGGCAGAAAATCTCAACAAAGAAATGGAATATGAACATGTGTTCTATACACACACAAATGTACATTTTAAACTGAAAATACATTCTATCTGAATGTTTTCAAAAGCATTACTGAATGAGTCTAAGAGTGAGTGGAAATAACAATGAAAAAGTCAGCAGATTGGAAGAAGGATAAATATAATTATGCATTCTAAAGAAGAAAAAGAAAAAATATATATAAAAGAATATATGTATATAAAAGAATCTCAGAAACTTGTGGGGAGAATAAAAGTTTCCACTTAAGAACAATTAGAGAAGCAGAGAGAGAGAATAAGACAGAAAAGAAATGGAAAAATTATGGCTTGAAACTTCCAAATTCAGTGGTATATATGTATAGGTTCAATCATCTCAGCAAATCCCAAACAAGATAAATACAAACCAATCACTTACAAGGCACACAAAAGACAAACTGCTGAAGATGAGAGAGAAAACCGTGAAAGCAGCCAGAAGAAAAGCATCCGCTGACATTGATCACATTACTAGGGCTTCTCCCAGAAATGCTGAAGGCCAGAAAACAACAGAAGCATCGTTCTTAAAGTGCTGAAGAACAATAAAACCCAGATTCCATGCCCTGCAACATTATATTTTTTTAAAATGAAGGGGACACATTTTCACCTACAGACTGCCTAGGAGAATTTATCCCGTCAGATCTTCCCCACAAGAAATGCTAAAAGAAGTTTTCTAAGTTGAAGAAGAATGGTAATGGAAAATTAAATCATCAGGAATGAATGGAAGATCATTGAAAATTATAATGGAGGAAGATATAAAATATAAAATTAGAAGTATATTATGCTAAATATATTAATTATTAACATGTGTATATATATTTTATTATTATTAATGCCAATAAATAGCACTGTATTTATTATTTATTAATGTATTGCTTTTATGTGTGATAAACATTTAAGATGTTATTTATACCCTTAAATATTTAAATACACATACCCATTGAAGCAAAAAAATATAATATTGTTGTGAGGCTTTAATGTTTATAAATGCAACTGCATAATGAATGATGAAAAATTGTGTTTAATTGGCACACTATACAGAAAACACATAAAACAAATAGAAAACAAACAATGCAAAGGCGCACTAAATCAATCTATATAAACCACGTCATTGAATGTTAATTTTGCATTATACACACAGTGTTTCAATTAAAAGACTAAGAGGGTCGCACTGGATATAAAAAGCAAAAACCAATTATATGATGCCTGTAAAAAGTTTCACTTTAAATTTAAAAAGCCATATGGATTAGATGTAAATACATTTTTTTAAAAAGACATACAATAGTAAAGACTTGGAATAACCCAAATGTCCATCAGTGACAGACTGGATTAAGAAAATGTGGCACATATACACCATGGAATACTATGCAGCCATAAAAAAGGATGAGTTCATGTCCTTTGTAGGGACATGGATGCAGCTGGAAACCATCATTCTCAGCAAACTATTGCAAGAACAGAAAACCAAATACCGCATGTTGTCACTCATAGGTGGGAACTGAACAATGAGATCACTAGGACACAGGAAGGGGAACATCACACACTGAGTCCTATTGTGGGGAGGGGGTAGGGGAGAGGGATAGCATTAGGAGATATATCTAATGTAAATGATGAGTTAATAGGTGCAGCACACCAACATGGCACATGTATACATATGTAACAAACCTGCATGTTGTGCACATGTACCCTAGAACTTAAAGTATAATAAAAAGAAAAAAGACATATTATGGAAACAATAAGCATAAGGAAGCTAGAGTGGATTTATTAGTATTGGATAGAATGGACTATAACAAAAGTAGTATTACCAAATATAAATGGGTCAGCATTCATAATGATAATGCAGTCAATTAGGATGATATCACAACCAAAAATTGGTGTGCACATAAGAAATCCTCAAATTATATAAGGGACAAACTGACAGGAAAGAAGTGATATAGGATTCCATGATGATAGATATTTTAATCTCCTCTAAGCAATTTATAGAAAAATTAGGTAATTCAGTAAAGATATAGAAGATATGAAAATCACTATTAACCACATTGACCTGACTGCTATGTATAAAATACTAAACCTAAGTATTGCAGAATAAACATTTTCAGATGTGTACGGTACATTCACAAATGGGCCATACAATCAGTTTAGTAAATTTTAACAGGTAAAATTATATCCAGTATGTTCATAGGTAGCAACAGAATTAAAATAGAAATACTAACAATAAGATATTTGGAAAAACCCCTATCATTGATTATTAAGCAATACTCTCCTAAATAATCCATGGGTCAAAAAAGAAATTACCCCCCAAAATTTATTTAAATTATAATACATTATTAACATTTATATTAATATTCATGTGAAACAACAAAGCAGTATTCAGAGGAAAATTCATAGTTTCAAAATATTTTGTTACAAAGAAGAGTCTTAAGTCAATATCCTCTGATTCTACTTCAAGGAAAATGTAAAAGTTAAATACACACAAAGTAAGGAGAAAAAACGCATATAAAGAGCAGACACCAATGACATAGAAAACAGAGAAACAGAAAAAATAAACAGTTAATCTGGTTATGGGAAATAATTAACAAAATTGGTATACTACAAGTAAAACTGAGCAAAAAAAATGAAATATCAGCAAAAAAGTAAGATTCTCACCACAGCTCATACAAAAATCAAAAGGATATCAAGAAACTATTCGGCCAGATGCGGTGCCTCACGCCTGTAATCCCAGCACTCTGGGAGGCCAAGTGAGTGGATCACAAGGTCAGGAGATGGAGACCATCCTGGCTAACACGGTGAAACCCCATCTCTACTAAAAATATACAAAAGTAGCCAGGTGTTGTGGCAGGCACCTGTAGTCCCAGCTACTCAGGAGGTTGAGGCAGGAGAATGGCATGAACTCAGGAGGCAGAGCTTGCAGTGAGCCAAGATCATGCCACTGCACTCCAGCCTGGGTGACAGAGTGAGACTCTGTCTCAAAAAAAAAAAAAAAAAAGAGAGAGAGAAAGAAAGAAAAAGAAAAAGAAAAAGAAAAAAAAGAGGAAACTATTATGATAACTTTATGCCAACAAGCTCATCCTTTTAGATGAAAAGAATACATTCCTTGAAACTTGCTGTACAGACATGTCAACCAATGGAACAAGATAGAGAGTCCAGAAATAAATCTAAGTATTTACAGTTAATTGATTTTCAATAAAGTTTCCAGAAAAAACATATTGGGGAAGGGACAATCTCTTCAGTAAACTGTGCGGGGAAAACTAGATATTCACATGCAGAATAAAAGTAGATCTTTGCCTCACACCATATATAAAAATCAACTCAAATGGATAAAAGACCTAAGCCTGAGACTTGAAACTGTAAAACTTCTAGAAGGAAATAGGGAAAAAAACTTCGATGACGTTGGTCTAGGCAATGATTTCTTGGAGAGGACTCCACAGTCACAGGCGAAAAAGCAAAAATAGACAAAGGGGGTTTTGTTAAACTAAGAAGCTTCTGCACAGCAAAGGAAACAATTTACAGAATGGAGAGACAACCAACAGATTGGGATAAAACATTTTCAGGCCATACATCTGATAAGGGGCTAATATCTAAAATATATAAGGTACTTAAATAACCTAATAGCACGACAACAAATAACATGACTAGAAAATGACAAGGAAGGGAAGCAGACATTTCTTAAAGACATATAGCCCCCAAATACATGAAAAACTCTCAACATATTTAATCAAATGCAAATTAAAACCAAATGAAATATCACCTCACACTTTTTTAAATGGCTCTTATGGGAAAGATGAATGATAAGGTGTTGGTAAGTATGTGGAATAAATGCAATCCTTGTACACTATTGGTGCGAATGTTAACTTGTGCAGAAATGGTGGAAAACAGTGTGGATGTTCTTCAAAAAATTAAAAATATGATCCGGTAATTCCCATATGATTCGGTAATTCCACTTCTGGGTATACATCCAGAAGAAATGAAATTACTATTTCAAATAGCTATCTGCACACTTATATTCACTTTATTCCCAAAAGTAAAGATATGAAAGCAAACTAAAAGTCCTTAAGTGAATAAATGGATAAACAAAATGTGGTATATATGCACAATGGAAGACTATACAGCCTTAAAAGAAAATTCTGTCATTTGTGACAATGTGAATGGAACTGGAAGACAGACTACTAAATGATATAAATCAGACACAGAAAGACAAATACTGTATGATTCCACTGGTATGCAGGATCTATAAAAGCGAATCTCACAGCAACAGAAGGTAAATTAGTGGCTTACCAGACGGAGCAAGATGGGGAAGGGGAAGTTATTGATCACATGGCAAAAAGTTTCATTTTGATTGGAAGAATAAATTGTAGTGATCTATTATGTTATATGATGACCACAATTAATAGTTATGTATGGTATGTTTCAAAATTCCTAAAAGACTACATTTGAATAGTCTCATCTCTTTGGTGAGGTGACTGATATTTTAATTAGCTTGATTGAATCTTTCTATAATGCATACATAGATCAAAATATCACACTGGGCTGGGCACAGTGACTCACATGTGTAATCCTAGCAGTTTCAGAGGCTGAAGCAGAAGGATCACTTTAGCCCAGGAATTCAAAACCAGGCTGGGCAACATGGCAAGACCCCATTTCTACAAAAAGTAAAATATTTCGATGGGCATGGGGTGGCATGCACCTGTAGTTCCAGCTACTCAGGAGGCTGAGGTGGGAGGATTGCTTGAGCCCAAGAGATTGAGGCTGCAGTGAGCTGTGATCTCTCCATTGCACACCAGCCTCGGTGACAGTGAGGTCCTGTCTCAAAAACAAAACAAAACCCACTTTGTACCCAGTAAATATTCATAATTATTATTTGTCAATTAAAAATTAATTTTAAAAGCACAAGAAAAGATGCTCAAAATCATGTCAGTAGACAAATTAAAATTAAAAGCTCAATGAGTTACTACTACATACCTGTTAGAATATCTAAAATTTAAAAACAAAGATATAAACGTTGGCAAGGACTTGGAAGAGCCAGGGTATTAACGCATTGTGGCAGAAACATAAAATAATACAGACACTTTGGAAGAGTTCGACAGAAATTTTTATAATATAAATGTACCTACCATACCATGTGATTCAACCAGTCCATTCCTAGTTATTTAACTAAGAGAAAATATATGTGTTTGCACACAAAGATATGTATATTAATATACAAGTGTTCATAGCAGCTTTATTTCTACTGACCCAAGACTGGACACAGTCCAAATGTCCCTCGACAAATAAAGATATAAATAAATTGTGGTATATGCATGCAATAGGATTCTACTCAGCAATAAAATGAAATGAGATATCGATACCTGCAACAGCATGAGTATATAGCAAAATAATTATGTTGAACAAAATAAGCCAGGCAAGAAATAATCCATGCTATGTAATTTCATTTGTGTAAAATTCCAGGAAATGCAACTAATCCATTGTTAGAGCAATGGATTACAAAGGGTCCTAAGACACTTTTGAGATGAGGGGTGTGCCTATCATCTTTACCTGGGGAGGTAGTTTGATGAGTGTATATAATCCATCAAAACATATCCCAAGGTACACTTTTAATACATGTAATTTATTCCATTACAGTTAATCTTATACTTAATATAAATTATAGTTAATAAAGCATGTAAACATTTTTAAAATATGATTTTTTCTATGACTTTATTTGATAAGATCTTCAAGTTATATACCATTAAGATAAGTTTTAGTGATATATTAAAATTGCTGAAACTAATATATAATTGTTTATCAGTAACTGTTTGGGGCCATTTGGTATTATTGGATATTCACATATGAGATATTGAATGTATACTGATTATCCTTTAAGAACCAACAATTTTGGTACTGGTCTCCCAGATTTCATAATGCTAAAGTGAAGGCATGTACCTTGTGTGGAGTTTCATGATATTGGGGTAACTAAGGAAGGAGGAGTCAAATAGAATGAGGGCCCATAAGTGTATACATTGGAATGGTCATAATTTTGTAATGCATTCATTTGTCATCCTTAGTCATAAACTGGTTAAGCAAAGACTATTGCAGATGAATGAGAAAAGTCAACATTTATTGGAGCTCATTAATCTAAGTAAATTTGTATGCATTCTCAATCTGGACCAGCAATTGCCAATTAACATTATGTTGGAAATGAAATCAGACTTGCTTTCAAGTTGAATTCTGCCATAATAATACCCAAGATTCTGGCTTCAGATTTTGCACTGTAAGTCCTCATTCTCAGAATACTATTTTAGGAACACTGGGAAACAATCTTTTTCAAGTGAAGTTGTGAGAAATGTTTCATTTTTTCATATATGAACATCTTTAAAAATTAATTTTAGTCAAGTAATCTCTCATAAAAAAAATTCTCCTAAATATACAAGCATCATGGTGAAGTACAATTTTTGTCATTCATATTCCATTGCTATCATGAAATGTGTCTGGGGTCCTTTTCCAAAAATTTTCTCTAAAGGACTGATTAACAAGCATAGCCATTTCCCCAAGAATGCCAACAGACCTTTTTCTTAAAATGCAGTTTATTATTCTCTAAGGCATAGTAAGTTTGTTATTTACTTATAGTTACTCCTCTCAGGGGATATTCTAGTATTTAAACCATTCAAACTCACATCCTATATGAAAATCAGAGGAAGTCACATGGAATGAAAAGTTATTTGATAAAATGTTTCTATGATATTGTTCACAAAGTAAATTAACCATTAGTCATTTCGATATCAGGCACTATACGACAATTGTGTTGGAAACGGCCAGCATTTTATTGGAAGAGCAAAGCAGGCATGGAACGTGGATCTGTCACAATGATGCTGTGCAGGGATCTTTGTCTCGTGATGCATCCTCCACACTTGGAATGATGACCTGCATGTCAGTGCCTCAGAAAATATTTGTTGAATGCGATATTTTGATGTGACCTTAGTTGTTTGATGTTGACGGCTATTCTCCTAGACAATATACTTCCAAGTCAAAGGTCATACCATGATTTGATGTTTATATTCATATATTACATATATTACACGTTGATTACCAGCAAGTTGACATTTATAAATACATGCTTTCAATTACAAAACCAAATCAATCATGCTGGGGGCATAAAAAGCAATGAAACAGAAAATGTCAGTAGAAGCCCGTGCCCAATAAAGCAGGAAACATTCAGAATTGGAGATTCTCCCAGCCAGTGAGAATTAACACACTTGAGGAGACTCACCATCACAAATTATTGTTTTTCTAACATTGTGCCACATTTGCTACTTCCAATTATGTAATTCTGAATTTCCTAAAAATAAGAACATGAATAATAACCATGCCATTATTACATCCAAGTTGGCATTAACTCAGCAATATGTTCATAATTCTATACAGTCTATATTAAAATTTTCCAAAGTACTCCAAGATGTTTTTCTAAAAAGGTTTTTAATAAAATCATACAATTCATGATCCAATCCTATTTCATGCGTTGTCATGGAAATTTTGATATGCTTCTCAGATTCACCTTTAAGATTAAAAGACATATATCCTTCCAGTTGCCAGAAATATTCCCAGCCAACAGTCCTCCCAGAGAACTGTAATTGGCTTAAAAGAGCACACCTCTTTATAAGAGAATGCATGCATATGTTCATTGAAGCACAATTCACAATAGCAAGGACATGGAATCAACCAAAATGCCCATCAATGACAGACTGGAGAGAGAAAATATACGTATATACTATGGAATACTATGCAGCCATTAAAAGGAACAAGATCATGTCCTTTGCAGGGACGTGGATGGAGCTGGAACCCATTATCCTCACTGAACTAATACAGGGACAAAAACCCAAACACTGCATGTTCTCATGTATAAGTGGGATCTGAACAATGAGAACACATGGACACAGAGAAGGGAACAACATATAGTGGGCCCTGTCTAATAGGAAGGAGGGGTGAGAAAAAAAAAAGAACACAACTCAATCAACACTCGTTCTCTAATCTCCGCTTCAGAGTCAGTTTCCTAGGGACGCCAACTTGTAACACACCTCGCATTATGTTTATGATTCTGTAGTGTATTAACCTTTTAAATTCCTTCAGCTTTCTTTCTGCTTTTAGTGACATGGATATTTTGGAATAGTCCAGGCAATTCAGTTTATAGAATGTCTCAGCTGTGTATTTCTCCTTATGAACAGGTTCAGTGTAATCATTCCAGATAAGTACACCACATAGTTGATATTGCGTTAGTTCTTTTCACATCACATCAGGAGATACATAACGTCAGATTGTCCTGTGACTTCATGACTAGTGACACTACATTGGTCAATAGAGTAAGATGGACGGCATGATGGCCATCAGAGCTTCTCACTTTAGAGATATGTTATGGAGTGAATGTTTGTGTCTTCCCAGAATTCATCTGTTGAAGTCCTAACCCCTAATAGTGTGGTTGTTCTGAAAGATGGGGACTCTAAGAAAGTAATTAAATGAGTTCATGAGGGTGAGGCCCTCATGATGGGATTAGTAATGAGGCACCAGAAAACTTGCTCCCTTTCTCCCTTTTTCTCTTCCCTCCATGGGGAGACACAGTGAGGAGACTGCCATGTACCAGTCAGAAAAAGAGCCTTCTCCAGAACCCAGCCATGCTGCTTCCTTGATCTTGGACTTCCAGCCTCCAGAACTGTGTGAAAATAAGTTTCTGTTGATTCAGCTGGTATTCATGTATTGTCATCCATGCTGGTATTCAATCAAGCTGGTATTCAGCTTGTCATCCATGGTATTTTGTTATGATAGAATAATAGAGATGCATTTTCCTCTTTTGTTTTTAATCACTGCAATGTTACTTTCAACATGTGCTGGTAATCTATTTTGTAACAATTATCTACCCAATGGTTTTATTATCCATAAATGATTCTATCCTAAAATATTTATTGCTTTGGGGAATTTGAAAAATAATTATTTTTATATTATCAATGTTTCTACATTTAGCGATTCAAATGCTTCTGTAAATTTGAGCTTATTCTTCTTCTTGTCTGTTTCTCTTTCCCTCCCCATTTTTCAATCTCTCTCTTACTTTTTCTCTCTCAATATTACCATACACTCATTGATATTTTTATTCAATTCATTACAATCTTTTAACAAAATTGTTACTTTGCTGTTTAAATTGTTCATGTGTCCAAGTAAGAGAATACCTTAAAGCCTGTTCCTATGACCTTTACTTTCAGGCATGAAAAGATGCTCCATTTTTAAGGTCTGAAAGTTTATGTACAAAACCCTAGGATGGCAATTTCTCCCCTCCAGCATGTGAGGTGTCCCATCCATTGTTTTCTAGTTTCCATTGTTCCTGTTGAAAAGTCAGCTATGCTTGACAGTATTAAGCTTTTTCCTTTATATCTGGCTTCTTGAATACAGAAGAAATATATGTTATAGAATTTTAAATGCATGTAATTGAAGCTATGGAAGCAATAGAGAGAAAATGTATGAGAAAGTAATTTAAAAAGAGATAATATCCAAGAATTCTCACAGCAACCTCACAGAGCTAATGACATCTCCAACATCATACAGTGGGCAAAGGATGCTCCTAGATTTGAGACCCAAATCCCTAAACTCCATAGCTATTCTCTAAACTAACACCTTATAGAAAAGTACCAGGCTCCTGCTGCTCTTATTTTTAACATATGCCAATTTATCCATCTCTCAAGGGAATTTCCAATATCTTAACCCACATGGCCATCTTCTCCTTTTTAATCTCACTGCACATAAGCTTGATGCTTTCAAATTTACTTATCATACTGTAGCTAAGGCAACTATATCAACTATAAATAAGATTATTTGAGGCCACATTAAATATGTGGACTTTTACTCTAATGACAACAGAAAGCCACCGAAATGTTTTAATTATCCATGATGTTTCTGTTGTGCTTCACTCTGACTCCCTAATTAAGATGCAAGTTTAATGAGGATCATCTCTGTCTTGTTATCACCATAGTCCTGGCCCCTAGCACCTTATTCTACAAGGGGAAGAAGCTTAATAAATATGTTGTGACTGGATAAATGAATAAATTATACACAGATACTGTCATTAAGCATCTTTTGATATAGCTTTACCATATTTTAATTTTGTTTTATTGTTAATCCCCAGTTTTCAGGCAAAACTGACTCATAAAAGCTCTGTATCAAGTCCTGTTATCAACAATAATGTCTGCTATGATCAGCATATATGCCTTTCCTTCTAGTCCCAGGACAACCTGGGGCAGGATATACCACCTCTCTCAGCTTACCCCAAATTGCACATTACTCATGCTTCCCTGCACATTATTTATTATACCTCACTTTGACAGAAGCTTTGTGACTTCCAACAACTGTTTAGTGGGGAGACCTGGTGTCACAATGGGACCAATTACTCCTCAGTAAACATTCTCAGCTGAAGCAGCTGTTCTACTCCCTTCTTTAATTTGAAATTTATTCTGGAGTAAAGTTTTTGCTACGTCTCTACTTGCAGACACCACTGACAAAGTTAGATTCAGATTATGTTGAGGATATACTCCTTTCACTGTAGGGCTGGCAATGTAGAATGATATCACTGAATTCAGAAATGTAAGCAATATATCATGCCTTGTAAACCGAATTTGGTTTTCTTCACCTAAGGATTTACAGTCAGTTCCGAAATGAATTCAATTTACAATTGCCTGAAAATTGATATCAACTTCAAATTGCCGTGTAACATCATGAAAGTCTGATTATGTTAACATTATTGTCTTTTCTAACACACACGTTTTATGAGTCTAAATTATGAATCCCTTAGTAACTACAACTCTTTCTCATAAATAAAAGTGGTGGATCCTGCTTCTATACGGTACTGTGTTTTTATTTGTTATATTATAACTATTTTGAATCTATCAAAGGTTGTGGAGGGACTGTAGTTGTGAATTTCTTGACTTCTGCAACATGAAAATCAGCACAGAACAACCCCAGGGATTACTTTATAATCCTAACACAGGAAGAAAAGTCATTGCACCTTCTGGATCTCATCTAATTCATAGCAAATTATCTAGAGGCACCACTGCCTTTTTAATGGCGAAATCATATTATGGATAGTTTAAAGATTCTAAGAAAACTTGAAGTATTCGGAGAGGGACTATACCATAAACAAATGTCATTGTAATAAATTACATATTTACTTAATGACTATGCTAACTGAACCTATAATAATTATAATCATAGATGCGAAGTAGTAAATATAAAGAAAATTGTGAGTTACATAACAATGCAACTGAAGGCCCAATTACTACACTGCTTAATTAACAGATGAATTCACTTACTTTGCAATGGTCTAAATTGTCCTTATACAGTTATAAACAAATGTATGTAACTGTACAGAAAGGCATAAAAAGGATTCCATAATATTGTTTAGTTCTCAGCGTTCCTCTCTGCAGCTTTTTTCTCCCTGTCTGTGTAGTTTGGGCTACCTGAAAATATGATGGCTCTGAGTATTTTTGACTTTTTACATAAAAACTGGCTTCCAGGGAAGAATTATAATCTGACAGAATCCCGAAGGCCTGGTCTTGGAAGTCAGAGCATCACGTCCACTGCATTCTGTAGGTGAAACTAAGCCACCAGCCAGCTCACACACAACGGGAGGGGACGTGCACTCCTGCTGTTAACGTGAGCATTGCCATACTGCCAGAAGGAAGAAGGGATTCGGGGTCCATCTTTGAAGTCTAACACAAGGCTAAAAATACTCATTATTATAAGGACAAAAAAATAACTATATTTACTGAGTTGGAAAAGGGATGAGTGAGTCAAGAATGTCTGATAATAGAATAAAATTTACTAGATATGATTTATAATTGCAGTGCTTACACTCAAGAATTTTCAAGTTGGGATGCTGATGTGAGGCTTGTTCGCTGGTAGACGACAGTCAGGGAACTCTGTGGCTGCCGATTGGGCTGCTGGCAGTGACATCCTCCCTTGTCGGCTCCTGAGAAAAAGACCTGAGCTGAAGGCCAGTTTCATGAATGAGGTCACATCTCCCTATCACACATGTGGGTGCATAAAAGCCTGGCCCTGCCCTGAGCTGGAAGACAGTGCGGAAGGATCGTCTCAGTGCCAGTTCTCCCCCTAGGAGTGGCTGAAGCCCCCTCAGAGCCCACACCTCAACTCAACTTTTCTCTCCACCTACTCCTACGTCCACAGGTTTCAATCCTAAAAACAATCCTAATCCTCCTCTCGTGCACTCATCTCTGGCTCAGAGTTGGCTTCTCTGGGACCCCAGCCTGCTACAGTTGGTACTAAAAGTTACGTAAGACAGCAAGCAGTAACTTGGATGAAATCTTGAAGCCAGCTGAAACACTGATCAGCCTCTGCCTGGCTGGCAATGAAAATCCCATATCCAGTGGGTACAGAAAACTTCCAGCACCAGGTGATGTTCAGTTGTTAAAATTTTGGAGAACAGGGATGGTTTCTTCATGGAAAGTATTATTTTGTGTGATGCGTCACATTCTGAAAACTACAGAAGCCGTTGTATTGGAATCAACATATGGAATATTTCTCAAGGACTCATGTTGGTTCCTTGGCTTATGTGGAAGATCAAGCAAAAGTTTCTGAAGTCCTAATGGAGATAACATTTAAAAAATTCACCTTCTAGAGGTAATGAAAGAAATCAGTCCCTCCCTTATAGACCTGAGAGATGTGGGGTCATGAGCCTCATCATCCCTCCAGCTGCAAAGACAAAGTCAAACCAGAAAGATAAGAGTGTATCACTGCAAAAGCAACCACCTAATAATTCCTGAGCGCAGCTCCTGTGTCAGGGATGGGATTTTCACTAGAGGAGATCGACACAAATTCCTGGTCAAGGTGTGCAGCCAGCCATTTGGAACATGTGTTGTTTCCATCCCGGTTAGATGAAATCATCAGAAGCAGTCCACATTCCCATGCAATAAGCAACTGAATACCTTTATAGTGCTTGCTGCTGGCTGTCTGCCTCCTCTAAGCATTGCTTTGGCTGGAGAAAGTCACCATAAGCAAGTCAAACCCCTTCTAGGAGGTCCACATCACGTGATTAATTGATGGAAGGGGGTGTTAAATGGGCTCAGTGCCCTAGTCCCAACCTGTGACTCTTCTAAAAGATCATCCCAGGTGCAGAACACCCCTGTGGTTGGCTGAGGCCTGCACTAAGATTGCATCTCCGTTCAGCTCTTCTCTTGGCCCACATCTGCTTCTTTTCCTTCCCATCTACTTCATAAGAAAACTCTACTAAACCTTCACATTCACCTTCATCTCAAAGTACGCTTTTTGGGAAATTCACCTTGCAGCAGAAGCCTAGTAGAAATGTTAAAGATAGATTTGTGTATGTGTATATTCATTTATTTTGACTTGAATATAATAATATTTTCAGCAGTCGTTATCTCTCTGAGCAAAAGTGGTAGCCAGAATATTTACTTTTCCCTGTCAGTAATAAAATTCATGGTCTATGATTGTGTATTTGTCATCTGCCATTGAGTTTGCTAAGTGCCATGAGGAGAAATTGAGATAATCCATGTGGAGTTCTTGACTGATTTTGGCACAATGGGAAAAATAAAGAGAGAGAGAGAGAAACATGAGTTCCTTAAGAAGAAAATCACAAGAATTTCCCAATCACATTCTGAGGTAAGAACGACCTAGCAAAACTGTACATAGGCAAATTTATATCCCAAAAGGCATTGAGTGTTGTTACAATATGTTCTATTACATATTGCATGCATTGTTTATGAATTACTACATCCTGCCTTATTGTCATAATTATGAGTGTGTACATCTACACACACAACACACTCAGGCATGTACTTTACCAATGTTATCTTAATTTCCTTACACATTTATTTAAAGTCATTTAAATATCATTCATATTTTGTAATTAATAAAGTTGCAAGGTTGAGTATAGCAGTCTTCAAAAACATAAACCCTATTTCAAACTATATTTCTGTGTTTAGTTTTTAAATGTCCTTATTGACTTGATATCCTTTCTTTCTTGCATTTTCTTTAGGTGTTAACATCTCTAAAACTTTTGTTTTTAATGACTCATGTTTATCCTTGAAAGAGTAAGCATGTTTCAAAGGTTCAAACTCAGGTCTTGGGACTAAAATCTCATAGCTTTAATCTGCCTGCCATTAACTTCTGGTTATCCATAGGCAAATAATTTATCAAAGTGTCTGGTTCTTTAACTGAGAAATAGGCACCTATTCATAAGCGACTTATCCAGAAAACCAGTGTTTCAACTAGTAATTTTTTTCTTTCTAAAGAAGTTTAAAATGTGAAGTGGAATGCAGTATGCTATTTTAGTTTTCAGATTCAAAGAAATTTCTACTCTTTCTGTATGGAGACTGTGATACCTTTATTACAAATGTACTGTGTTTGTGAGCTTATCATGGCTGTATAACATATACAATAGCTTAAATAAACTATGTCCTTCATCTGTCCCAGGAAGAATGTTTTAGTTATCTAATCTTTTTAATTATATAATTGCTAAAACATAATTGTCATAAATCCAATTGTTCACTGGACAACCATAGAAGGTGTTGACTAATTCTATTTCTTGTAGTGAACATCCAAAAACATCCCTAAAAGGGGGTTTAGGAAATAAGGAAGTGATGTACAGACAAAAAGATAGATGAATCTATATATGAAGATCTCAATGAGGTTAAAAGGTAAAATAAAATAAATAAACAAAGATATAGTAGGAATGACAGAGTAGGGATTGAAAGGATCAGATTTTGTACTTATCTTTCCAGCAAAAGCCAGAGGTCTCTGCAATTCTTTATGATTGATGCTCTCTCTTAAATTTTCTTGTTACCCCTTAAAGAAATTAAGCTTTTATACTGCTACAATATATATCATTGTAAAACAGAAATATGAAGCTACAGGTCTTCTTGTTACAAACTTTTGTAAGTCCTCATTGCCTTCTAACTCTTCACAGTAGAAACTTTGCTAATTAGAAAGCCCCCTGGATTAACCAATATTCACCATTTCTTGACTCATGCCTACAGCACCCCCATGCTTGTGGCCAGTATACTCTCTTCCTATTAAATGAATTACATGCATTCCAGGAATCAGCTATTCCTAAAGGTGTTTATTTTACGTCCCCCCATTAACTAAAATTTGATGATTTCAATTATTTGAACATTTCTAAATACTTCTCAATGCCATTCCTTTTTCTCCTTTTCTACCACAATACCACTTGGCCAGATTTTTACCGGGATACCACTTAACTACGTTGTTTCTAATTTGGAGTGCACAGTATCTTCCGAACAAGTCTACCTTTATGCAATCTGCTGCAGGCCTCATCCCTTCATCTGCTGTACACAGGCACACACACACACACACACACACACACACACACAGAGTCTATCTGCACAGTAGGTAGATCTGTTTTTAGAAGCTCGCTCATAAACTCAGCTGAATATGCTTTCATGATTTCCTCTTGACTTGTCTCCTGAAGTTTGCTTATGGACTAGGGTCCTCAATGGAAAAAAAAAATTACTGTGGCAACTTCCCAAACTGAAAGGAAGCACATGGTTGGAGACTTTGGAGACTTTAAGATTGCTGGAGGCAGTATTCCACATGGTTTACAGAAAATTGGGAAGAGAGACGTCAATCCACCATTTACTGGCTATTTCATATTAAGGAAATCAATTTCTAGTCTGTAAAGGGATAGATAATTTTTACCTCTTCAGGTTTCTAGAATTTCATTATAATAACATAATTATATGTGGAAGTTGCTTAAAGTAATAAAGAGCTCAAATGATTGTTTCATAAATAAATGGTAGTGGAAAGGTATGTGATTTTGGCAAGATAAATCCTGTAATATTTTTTATTGCATTATAAAAACAAACCATGGTTTTCCTTATAGCTCTTTTTCAAAGAGTTTAGTTTTGAAGATACTGGAAGGTGGAATAAGTGAATTATAATTGAAGTGAATATTAGAGAAAAGTAAAATTACTGTAAAAGTTAAATGGAGAAAGGCGATCATCATCCTCTGTTCCACTGGAGTTTTACCTTTGTGGTCACAAGGGAAGTCATATTGTCCTGAAATCGTGCATTACCATACTGACAAAGACCTTGGTTCCAAGACAATTACATACTCTCTCAGGAGTCCATCACCGAGTGATAATGAGGTGTGAACACATTCCTCAGAAACCACAGACACGCCAAAAGGGCAATTTAACACCTCTTCAAAAGATGGATGAGATATGAATTATTCATAATGAGCTCAGGCCAGACTCTCTCTGCACCAGCCTGGTTCGGAACATAGACTGGAGTGGTGTGAGCTATCATACCTGGAACTTGAGTATCTTCTCCCCAGGCAAAGGTCGCAATCTTTAATCGATTTACTACTTTTATTGCAGGTGGATTAGGAGAACTCTCTTTCTCTCAATTTCATTATCGCCTTTATTTCTTCTGGGATTTTCCTGTGTTGTGTGCTCGTGCATGTGTGCCTATGTATGTGTGCGTGTGTGTGTGTGTGTGTGTGTGTGTGTGTGTACACTTCCTGTGGACTTCACTTACGTATAGCCTACGTTTGAACCCAAGGATTAGAAAACATTTTCTGTGTTATGTTTCAATCTTCAAGTTTGCCTGTCATATGCTTTTGAGTCATAATTTCTATCTATGAGAAGACGAGGCTACTGAGTTTACTATTTATTTCCACTGGCATGATGAGGTAATGCCAGAATTCACCCACAGGCCCAAGGAAGAGGTCAGAAATGGTCGTGAGGCAGATATTGATTAATGTCTAAGAATGGGAAATATTTTCTTTGTGTTAATTGATCCATAAACAATCATGACCTGTAATCACCTACTGTAAACCTGTATTTGTCAAACAGTGCATGGAACTCCAATGGCACTGTGAAAATTTAAGTTCCTATAATTATTTGCAAATGAAAGTTCTTCTTAGAGAATTATGTGAAATTATTCATTTATATCATTGATAGCTGAAAGAGCATTGCTGATGAGTTAAGTTCTATTTTATCTTATTCCTCCAAATCATACATTCATCTTATCCAAAAGTTTTTCCTTTGTGAAACTGATAAATAGGCTAGAATACATACAGAATGTGGACCTATACCCTTAGGAAGAATATTCATGACATTTATTTTAGTTAGGTCTTAGGATTATAAGGAATTCCAAGATATGCATTGAGCAAAGCATTTTGTCTTCAATAATATATAAGATCCAAGCCACATTTTCCTCCTTTTAGACCCTGTTATTATTTTAATGCTGTTACATTATGCAAAATTAATTTTGTAAATGCTCAGATTTAAACCCTCAGTAAAGTGGATATAAATAGATGTTGAAAGAAGATATGCAAAGAATAGCTGAGTGTCACAATGAAGAAGCACTCAAATGAAGAATGCAAGCACTTGGAGTTGCTGAGCCTGGATGCGCTTTTGACCAAGGACAGCCTTTCTCTGAGCAGATATTTCTCTTGGTTTTTGTTGTAATAATCAATCAGTTTCGTTTTATGAAGTCATATTTACATATGCAGCCTGAGTCAACCTCTTTCTTGAAATTAATCCAGTAGCCAAAACTCTATGACTTCTGCGCTTCCTGATATTTAATTTTGCTTGTGTATTTTTTCCCTTAATCACATTAGTGTATCCATTTAAAGACACCATCAGTTTTAAGGAACACTCTCATTTGACTAGTAAATTGGAAAGGGAAAAATGAAACACTATCAATTAAATGTACATATCTATTGTATGACACACCCAGAATTCTAAAAATGAATTCTTTAGTGAAAAGATAGATATGCATTTTAGAATTTAGAATACAGAGATATTATGCTAGAGGTCTGAGTATTTCACTGATTTTTCCATTTTAAGAATAAATTATGGTGATAAATGTTAAGTTACATACATTATTTTATTGTCTAACCTTTTTAAAAACATTATCAGCTTACCTTGGCATTTTTTTTTCTTTTTTTAATCTTTTTATGCTGTGGATTCTTTAGTAAATTAATTTTTACTCATTTTTATTTAATTCAGAAAGCAGCTAAGAATAAATGCTAGTGTCTGATTAAACTATTTCCCAGATCTCAAAAGCTTTGATATAAAGCGGCCTTATTGCTCTTTTATATAAATGTATTCATGTATTTATTTTAAAATTGGTGTCCATATTCCACATGGCAGACACGATGCTAAGCATTTGAAATAATGTAAGGAACAAAAATGAAATTCAGCAGACATTTTAGTAGGGCACGCTGCTATTAAACAAATTGTCCTGCACGATATGTAAAAATGAAAATGTGATAAGTGAACAAGCAGAAATGCATAGTGTTTGGAGGTCACTATGTATCAACATGTACCCATGGGATTTAATCTCTAGAGTGATAACATGGAGAGGCTAACG
Organism: Chlorocebus sabaeus; assembly: GCF_047675955.1. NCBI lineage: Eukaryota > Metazoa > Chordata > Mammalia > Primates > Cercopithecidae > Chlorocebus > Chlorocebus sabaeus. The sequence goes on along the minus strand of NC_132911.1, from coordinate 6,316,971 downwards.
CCAGTGACTAAGAATTTATTACTCAGTACTTATTTCCCAAGAGGGACACACTACACCACACAGGGCCTCCTGGCGAAGCACCAGGCCCAGTGAGGGGCCAGGAGTTGGGGGACAGCGTGGGCCAGAGCCTGTGTTGTGCTTTCTGTGGGAAGCCGGATCAGGACACGGAAATCCCTTTAAGATAGGGTTGGTCTCTAGTTGTTTGGGCCCTGGCTGTGGGTTGATTTAGAAAAGAATAAATATCGGCTTGTTAAATGACAGTCAGATAAAGGAGGTGGTTGAGAGTATGGACTCACATTTATCAAGAACAATAGGTCAGTGGCTGTTCATGTAAATAGCTTCTTGTAGATGAGGACAAGGGTGTTTCCAAGGATTTCATCTACATGTGAAGTTTCTGAGTCATTATTCTTTATATGTATAAATAATGAGTCTTTTGTATATTTTAATATTATTTTATATTTATAAATAATGAGTCATTATTCTTTATATTTATAAAGAACAGTGTATATTCTTTAAGGTACACTAATACCTAACTTTGTAACTTTTTACAATCTGAGGGACAAAAATATTGTTTTAATTTTCTCTATTTAAATTTCTCTATTCTCAGTAATAGAGAGAATGACCATCACTTTAAGAAATTAGGCATTACAGTTTCCCTGAATATGAACAGCCTATTTGTATTCTTTGTTCATTTTTCTACTATTTCTATATTACTTCCAGTTAGTTTAAAGATGTTTACACTATTTTTAACGTATATGCTTTTCTGATATAACTAAATATTTCCAGAAATGTTCTGTCAATTCCTACTTCTTTGTTCCAGAGATAGTTTAAATTTTATGTAGTCAGTGTCTTGCCTTATGAACTGTATGTCTGGGATCTCATTTAACATGTTCTACATGAGCAAAATAAAATAAAGATATTCTCTGATATATTTTTCTACTTTATTTGTATTTTTGCTTTCACATGAGAATAGTAAATTTTATGAGGATATTTAATTTATGAGGATCTTACTTTTGAATAATATGTAAGGTAGGCAGGTACTCTTATTTGCAACTTAGAGAGAGTTTTTATCCCAACATGATTAATGTAGCTTTACAAATTTTAGTTTACACAGATGTATGTGTATACATGTATATGTGTACATATTTATATGCATGTGTATACATGTATATGTGTACATGTGTATATGTGTGTATACATGTATATGTGTGCATGTGTATATATGTGTGTATGCATGTATATGTGTACATGTGTATACATGTATGTGTGTCCATGTGTATATGTATGTGTATACACGTATATGTGTCCGTGTGTGTATACATGTATATGTGTACATGTGTATATGTATGTGTATACATGTATATGTGTACATGTGTTTATATACATGTAGACACAGGCTCAGTCTTATACCAAGGTTTGTGCACACATGGATCTCATATTGCACTGTCTGTTCTACTCCATTTAACCATTTGCTTTTCTTAGGGTCATTACAACAATATTCCTTAGTGCTGCACAATTGTAATGTGGCTTCCTCTGGCAGAACAACTTTATTCTCATCACTCTTGTTTGTCAAAATCACTATAGCTATTTGTGGACTTCCAACATTTAAAAAAATGATTAAATCTTCAAAAACTGTAGTGGAAATTTTGACCCAAATTACATTGTAATGATAGAGTAGTGTGAAGAGGTTTGAAATAGACATCTTTATTAGTTTTCCTATCCATAAAATTAATACATCTCTCTGTTTAAATATTTTCTTTTTCCTTTGATTTCATTTTAATTTTCAATGTAAAAGTCTTATATTTTTCTAGGCCAGTTAGCTTCTAGATACATTATTTATATGTATGAGTAATATTTTGCCTTGCAATATATTTTCTGGTATAAATAACCAGTATTAAGTTTTGTAAGCTGATCATATATTCATCAGATTTGCTGAATTTCCTTACTGATTTGCGGAGATTGCTTCTTGATTCTATTGAATTTTCACTGTAGCTGATCATATCATTTGCAAAACAAATTATTCTTCTTCCTTTCATACCTCTTGTTTTCATTTTATCATATGCCCAGGGCCTTCAATTCTATATTGAAAAGTAACATTGATTGTAAGCACACTTCAATTTTGCTTTTAAAAGATATGAGTTATTCTAAACTGTTTATGTAAGTTTCAAAAACATTTGTATATACACATCTATCAATCTATGTTTTCTGTGCTTTAATAACAAAATATTGAATTTAAACACATGCTTTCATTGTATCAATTGAGATAGTTTTGTGATTTATAAATTCATTAGTATTTTGAATTTCATCAACAGATTTGCTGATATAATACCATTATTGCATTTTTAAATATACTTAACTATTTCATCATCCAGGGTCAAATAAAAATAGTCCAAATATAATATTAGCTATTTAAAATTTAAAAGTAAGGTAGGCCTGTGATTTTCTTCTTATTTTCTTTTAAACATCAATTTGATGCCACCTAAGGTGTTAATAAATAGCATAAACTACACAATAAATTGTTCCTTTTTTTGGTAATACAGGGTTGAAATGTTCTTTGTAAATTTGAAAGCAGTAACTCTCAAGAAGACAGTGTATTTGTGTAACATGAAGATTTTTAGCATTTTAATCGCTTTGCATTTTTTCTATTAATATATGTTCAAATACATTGATAGATATTTATTTTTATTACTTTGGGCATGTCTATTTTCTTTGGCATTCGTAAACTTTTAAAGTTTTATATTTTGTTTTGTATATTCTCTGCTTATTTCTTGAACAGTCTTTCCAGAGTGTTTTTGTCCTATTAATCTACTGTTTAAAATCCTTCTTCTTAACGTTGTCTCCTGTGTTACCACTTTTGTTCATAGTTATGTTCTTTATTTCAGTTTTCTTCTTTAATTTTTATTATAACTTTGCTTCATTCTTTTGGTTGATTATATAATTCCTATTCTAGTTTTTATGTTGAATAATTTGTTCATCTTTTATTTTTCATTTAATTGTTCTGACAAATTTATTTCAAGATATAGATTTCCTCTTAAAAACTGCTTTAGTATCACATTTTTGTGCGCTTTTACTGTATTCTAGTTTTAGATATTTAATAATTTTTTAAATATTCTTTTCTTGAGTCCTAGGTTTATATAGTAGTATCTAAGTTGGTTTCTAAACTTTATATGACTTTTTAAAAAATCTCTTTTGCTAGTGACATTAAAAGTGAGAGATCATGTTCTATATAATGGTGATTCTTGAGAATTAGAGACATTCTTTGCTGCTCAATACAGCATTATATTTGTCACTGTTTCACATACAGTCAAAAATAATAGTATTATCTGTTAGATTTAAAATTATTTGACCAGACACGGTGGCTCGCACCTATAATCCCAACACTTTGGAAGGCTGAGGTGGGCAGATCACCTGAGGTCAGGAGTTCAAGAACAGCCTGACCAACATGGCGAAACCCTGTCTCTAGTAAAAATGCAAAAGTTAGCCTGGCATGGTGGTGGGCGACTGTAATCCCAGCTACTCAGGAGGCTAAGGCAGGAAAATCGCTTGAACCTGGGTGAGATTGCGCAATTGCACTCCAGTCTGGACAACACAGCGAGACTCTGTCTCAAAAAAAAAAAAAAAATGATTTGCCTATGTAGACCCATATGCATATATGTATATATATGTATTTACATATCTACATGCATAAATACCTGCACGTATATCTTATATGTGTATAAAATATATAATTTTAATTTCATTGCTCAAATATTTGTAAGCATATATATGTGTGTGTATATATATATATTTGGTCAGTTCGATTTGTGAATTTTCTAGATAATATTTTTAAAATCTTTAACTTTCATTGCCAATTTATCTATGGTTTCATTTCCTGGGAACCAAGGGACTTTTCTGCTCAGCGCTCTACCCAGCTTTCTGTGTTAGTCCTATGGAGTCGTCACCCTTACACTCAGCTCCGTGGCTGCTGCCAGGAGGACTAAGAGAGCCAGTCAGCTCCCCATGCTAAATGATCAACTACTGGGAAACAAACGCCCTTGCATATTAAGCATTCGAAGAACATTTTCAAAAATCTTTCTGGCTTCTTATGCTTTCCTGATTTCAATATTACTGCCAATTATTTCATAAAGAACTTTAACATTGTGATCTTTTATTTTTATTTTAAGGAAATAAAAGAACTCTTCACGTACTATTTTTACATGAAAAACATGAGTATGTTTTCTGAGTACTTGCTTAACTAACAATATATTTACACTGTCTTAAAGCAAGAACAACTCTTAAACACACGCACACAGATTATTAGAAACTATTCTAGTTTTTCTTCCATTATATCTAAGAAATTCGGCAAGAACCATTATCTGAATTTATTATTTATATTGATTACTATAGAGGATGCTGAATCCGTCTGATTTTGTGTCACTTTTAAATAGCGTTCTGGCTTTTGACTTCATGTTTTAGAGTTATCACTACTTTGTTTTAAATTCTATATTATTCTGTTGTCTGATTTATTCACTTATTTATCCCTCCCCCCATCCAATGTTTATTATTTCTTTAATGATTTCCCGGACTGACATTTTCTTCACAGTCACAAGGTAACAGTTTTTTCTGGTTTCAGTGACAGTCCATGCTAAGGTTTAAGATTCCTCAGATCTACAAGCTGTGGGTGACTTGCTGTGATTCCATCCAAGAACGAGTCTATTCTCCCAGCAGGGGTGAAAACATTGCCTGCAGGAGGCTTTGCCAGTTTGCCATGAGAATTTCTGCTTTTGTACAGTCCTTTCTCTTGCCTTCCTCATCTGCAGTTGTATTTTGAGACTTCCACCGCTGCAGTGCATTTACACATACGGGAGAAACAGCTACGGGAATGGTCCGCACAGTTCAAACACTAGCATACGTGCAAAGGAGGGATATTCAATGAGCCTTCTGTCCAGCCAGAGAACCTGCATCTCTGTAGGATGAGCACGTGCCATGGAAGTGGGGAGATGGATGGTTTTTATATTGTGTGTGCTGAGCATGGTTTGTCTTCCATGAGTTGAAGCCACTGATTTACTTATTTCTGTTTAGTTTCTGTAAATTTAGGAGACGATATTCCTTGCAGTCTTGCAGTAGCTTGTCAATATTTGTGCTCAACCTATGTCAACCCTAATAAGAATTACACATGCATTTTACAGGATGGTGAGAGACACTGGCATGTGTAACTCTGGGATATGAAAATATTAATTTAAATCATTTATCTTTCATTTTATGTACATTTTATATGCCATTTTCAGAAAGAAAAAAAATCCCCAACTATACAGCTCTCTTGAAAACTTTTTTTTTTTTTTTTTTTTTGGTAAATTTACACAGAGCAGTGCTTTCTAAAGTCACTGAATCCTTTGGATAGTGGCCACAATTCTGAATCTTTGTTTTAATGGTCAACCATTGTCAGACCCAAAGCAAATCAGAGAGCAACGTTAATACTAGAATAGCGGGTGAGGCACAAGAAATAAAATATGCCTGCTCCAAATGAGGAATCAATAGATCTTATGGAGGCAAACCTCTTAAGATGTCTTGTCAATAATTAATGGCAAAGTACTAGTTTTCCTGGCCTTCTCGACTTCCCTTCAAAGGATGTAAGACGCAACTGGCATACTTTGAAATTTCATCCCATTCACCTATCTCTGCTGGATTTGCTGTCTGGTCCTCAGTTTTCTGTCCCCAAAATAATGTCACGCTTTGCAGTATATGCTGATGAAATCCTTAAAGATAAGAGATTAGAAGATTCAACCTGAGATAAGTAAATGCAAGAAATCTTAGTGGAAGGGTCAGTTTTCCTTTGCATAAAATAGCAGTTCTGATCTATTTGTCACATTCTATTACACTTTTATTTTTTAACCAGAAGGAAGAGAATGTTACATTTTAACTAAATTGTTGCCCATTGTTCCCTCTTGGCAGATATTTTTAAATTTTATTTTAATTTCAATTTTTATAGATTTAGTGGGTACAAGTGCAGTTTCACTACATGAATATATTGTGCAGTGGTGAAATCTGGGGTTTTAGTTTGACAATCACTGACATGGTGTACATTGTACCCAATAGTTAATTTCTCATTCCTCACCCTCCTCCCACCCTCCCACCTTTCCAAGTCTCCAATGTCCATTTTTCCACTGTGTGTACATGTGGACACATGATTTAGCTTCCCCGTATACGTGAGAACATACAGTATTTGAATTTGTTTCTGAGTTATTTCACTGAAGTTAATGGCCTCCAGTCACATCCCAGTTGCTGCAAGGGACGTGATTTTATTTTTTACGGCTGAGTTGTATTCCATGGTATATCTATATTCCGTTTTGCTTAGCTAATTATTTGCAGATACTCTAACTCCATGAATACCCAGGTGACAACTGAATGTCGTAATATCATGCACTTCACAGGAGGCGGCAACACTCATTTATTTCAGTGCTCCAGGAGGGATGGCAAAACCCCAGCAGGAGGAATGCATTCGATTTCAGAGTGAATTTTAACACATGCTTTAAAATCTCAGTCTCAAACCACTAGAACCAACTGGAATGTCATCAGGGAAACACCAGAAACACCTCTGGGGCTGAATTTCTGCCATTCGAAGAGTCACTGTGACTTATTCAAAACATTTTGGAAAAAAATTCGAGAAGATAGTGACGAAGAGCACAGTGTGGTGTTTGGAATTCTACCATCTGGAAAAACACATGCCTTTGCCTTTAGTGAATCTTTAAATAAGAACGAATTTAGAATCTCCTTTTTTTATTTTTAACTTCAGACTTCATAAAAGCTTTATTTAAAATCCAAATCTCAGCAGAGATTACGTTGACAGATGTATAACTTTCTAAAACAAGGATTCCCAATCGTTTCCTGTTGTAGCTCCAATGCACTGGTGACTGGTTATTCTGAATAAAAATGCACTAATAATAATGAATGAATATTACTGTGGGCTCTTAGTGATACTACACTGTGCAGCAGAAGAAGAATGAAGAGAGATAGGACTTTTCTTCCTTTTATTTATTTTTATGTCAAATGTTGGGAGAAAAATCTTAATATTATTTTATTGTTTAGGGCTCTTTTAAAAATGGCATTCGCAAGACTGTAATTGGACTGATATGTATTTCATGGCTATGAGGATTTGGGATTGCTTTATGAGTATGTGCATTTGAACATTTTGTCTTTCTTGTAGTTCCACAGGGGATTTAGAGTATCATTTAACCAATGTAGTATTGCCACTCCCTTTGTTGTGTGTGTTTGTCCTCAGCAATTTTTTGTCCCCACCCATCTTTTTTGGTTTCTATTCTAAGATCTGTAAGAAATCACATTATCCTTATTTTGTAAACATGGCTACTGAGGTAAAGGCGAAGGTTGAGCTGGTGATCTGTAATGCCATTTCTAATTTTAATATTCTATGAGTCTAGCAAGTCATATTTCTCAATTTTAAAAGAACACATGTAGTGTTGTGTACATGTGCATTTTACATACAGATTTTTTAAAAACTGGCATACAACCACATTATGAAGTAATAGATTTCATGCTTATAAAATACAAATAAAATAACAAATGCATTAAAGAGAGCTACTATTGTGTTTCTATGAAAGGCCTGATAATACATTGTGTACAGTAACGTTCAGCAATCTTTTGAATGGCTGAGCTCGAGTTCCTGACAAACGCATTCCACAGGTAAAAGCGGGAAGTGGAGGGGATGGTAGAAGGGCCACCAGGGAGTCATGGAGGAGCGGCGTTCTTTGGAAGTCTCTAAAAGAGCTCTATGAGGTTACCATTCTGGAACTCGATTATCCCCCCATAAAAATAAAAATAAAAATAAAAACGGAGTTGAATTAAATGGTTTCTGAGGATGCTTCTCACTCTAGATTTCTGAGTTTCTATTTAATATTCACTGATTCCAAAGTTCCTCAGGTACAGAGAATGAGTAGCTACATAGCAATGTCTTCAAGGTGCTATTTGTAGAACCAAGTGTAATCAAAATTTAATTTTTATATATGCAAGGGAAAGCAAATGAAGTGAAATAGATTGGCCTAATACCAAGGTTAGATAAAAATGAACCATAAACCTAGATTTTACTCTATAAGATACATTAGCTTGACTATCTTTCTTTCTTACACTTGTAGTAATGCTATTTGATATTAATAATAAAAAGAGAACTTAACAGGTATTAGTTCAGCTAAGTGTCATAGTTTTGTTACTCTGAGCACTAAAGAATTCAGACAGAAAAATGAATGAAGACAGCAATGGCTATTATTTCTAGAAAGAAGAGCTATATACCTAACGTACGTGTTTATTTAAGTAGAGTATAACTCTAAGAGCATGAAAGCATAACTACCACCCTAATACTTATCATACTACAGTCAAAAGGACAAAGTCTAGCAAAGCATACAATAAATTCAAGACTGTTCATTTCACTAAGAAGTTTTGCAAGCCAAGACCGATGGTACGACTCCAGCTAGGAGATTATCACAACAGTCCCCAGTAGTGATAAGTGATTAGATGGTGAACTGAGATTCTGACAATAAAGACACAAGAGTACTGAGTGTTTATCTGCTAGATACCCTTCTATGTACTATGCACATACTAGTTAACCTAGTCTCAAAAAACTACAATTAATTCTCTCCAAACTCAGCTGCAAAATAAGACATTGTGTCTAGCTCCTTCGTCACTATCGTATTCTGCCTTTATTTTTCTTTCTTTTTTTTTTTTTAATTTTTTCTGAGATGGAGTCTCACTCTGTTGCTCAGGCTACAGTGCACTGGTGTAATCTCAGCTCACTGCAACCTCTGCCACCCAAATTCAAGCAATTCTCCTGCCTCAGCCTCCTAAGTAGCTAGGATTACAGGCACTTGCCAACACTCCTGGCTAATTTCTTTGTATTTTTAGTAGGGACAGGGTTTCACCATGTTGGCCAGGCTAATCTCAGATTCCTGACCTCATGATCCGCCCGCCTCCACCTCCTAAAATGCTGGGATTACAGGCATGAGCCACTGCGCCCAGTCATACATATTCTGTCTTTTCAAGAGGGGTCAAGAGGGGACACAGCTGATAAATGATTAGGAGCTGGAAACAGGAAACAGGGAGGCTTGGTAGTCAATATCCATCATCACATTTGGTGGTCTGTAGGGCCACAGTGAGCAAAGTATGAGACCTCTCTTTCAAAAATGTTCTTAGTAATACACACACACACACACACACACAAACATACACACACGAACACAAACACATCTGCATTAGACTTTATTAATGTCAAGGTGATTTTATAAGCACCTCACTAATACATCAACAACTCTTGTAAAGTGTTTATTAATGCTGTGTTTTTCAGAAATTGAGTGTCTGAGGTCTAAGGTTAATCTTCTGAAGTCAAACAGATTTAAACCTGTTTTCCAGTCCCAAATCCACATTTTTCCCAAGACGTTAAAGACAAACAAGAATCCAGAAAGAAGGGGAATGAAGTCGCACCTGGCACAATGCACCGGAGAGATTTTCCTGATTCTTTTTAGTAAGTTCATAGCTCCCACCCATGTACATGCTGGTCTCATGTAGGTTTTGATACTAATGATTCCACCGATATTCCTCAACCTTTATTTTTATTAGCTAATCAATGGAGTTCAAAGATGGGCATTTAAAAACCATCCTGGAGTCCTCTGGAAATACAGGCAGTACAACTTACTTGTCATCTGATTATTGTGAAAATAAATTCATACCTCCTGCTATTGAAAGTGGATGATACTCCCCAGAATTTTTCATGCAAATATGGAATTCAAGATTAGAAGTTTGATTGATCCTCTTTGTCTGCCTCTAAAAAGAGTAAGATGGAACAGTTTCAGTCAATCCATTAGACTTCAACAACTGGCTCGAAATGTCCTATCATGTAGTTAAGTGGAAAAGAAATCTGAAAAAGTAAAGACAGAAACGGAATAAAAGCATTAAATTTGTTTTATGTATTAGAAAGAACTATTTGAGTCAGTCATCAAAAAGAAGTATGCTTTTAGCACTTAACAAATTCAAGAGCCATGGACCAGCTACATAATTGAATCTGGCTTTGCTTTTGATTCCGAAAGTTCTCTTCTACTGCAACAATTGGGCATCTCTTTGGCTCTGTAGTAATTAGTTAAAAATAAAAATGGAGGGTTAGCTCCTTTTTTGCTTTCTAATTTTTCTCCTTAATAAAATGGTGTCCCAAGTCTCTTGGGACTTCAGCTGTGTTCACTAGATCTGAGAAGTGAAGCGCATCTGTTCAAATCTGAATGGAATGCAGGGGACAAGCGATGTCAGGGCACTAAGGGCATCTCTGGGTAGGTTTTTGTTTTGTTTTTTGAGCTAGAGGCTCACTCTGTGCCAGGCTGGAGTGCAGTGGCGCAATCTCCACTCAGAGAGGCTAAGATTATTGCATTATCCACAATAGGGTTTTATGAAATTCATAAAGCCCAATGAAATGATAGCCAAACTATTAAATATTCCATAAAGGCAGATGTTCAGCTGTACTGTCAGAGTTTCAGATGCTTGATGCATGCAGAATGACTTTGGAAAGGAGTTTTCTCTTCATGAAAGAGAAGAAAATCCAAATGATCATAAATGCTTCCCGGCTTAGTTTATTCCTTCCCACTGTGTTGATATTGGATGTGGTCCCTCCAGATGCATGAATACATGCCTTTAGACCTCCATGCGGACCCTCCAAGTAGACACGTTTAGCAAGACAGCAATATGAGGCCGAAGTTCCTAGGAGATTTCAAGACCAAACACATAAATACATGAACGCTGAGATTCCATAGAACAAAGTATGTTTACCCTGTGAGTAAATGGAGAAGAGAACAGAAGCCCCACATCTAAATCTTGGGTACCCCAACACGTAATGGTTGGTGAAGATTTCTGTTAGTAGGCCGAGAAGGAGTGGAGAGCGGGGAAGGAGAAAAAGTATGCATTTTGAATATTGTATTCTGCAGGCCAAAAAAAAAGCATTTCAAAAAGGAGGAAGCCTGAACTGTGTGAAGGACACTTAAAAGGATACCAAGAAGAGCTCTGAGAATTATCCTTTACCTCTGGCAATGTGGAGACTGCTGATGACCTGGGGAAGGGTAGGTGAAAAATGAGAGTCCCACAAGTGTAAATACAGGAGAGAAGAGGTGGGGATAAGTGGAGATTCAGACCATGACTATGGACACTATTGTACAGATTTTTTTTAGTGGAGAGCAAAGAAATTGAGTGAGGAGCAAAGAAACATTTGGAGCCCAAGAACAGCTTTTGCAACTAACTGAAAGATTTAGTAAGATAGGGCACATTACTGCACGTGAGTTTGTCGATGGAAATAATCTACTAAGGAGGGAGGAATGACAATAAGAGATCATAATGATAATAAGAAATAAGAAGAAAAAATTGCTGAATGAATGAAATGAGTAGGCAAGAAAGAATTTAATCCAGTACATAGATGGAAGTATTGACATTGGATAAAATTTATAGTTATGTATCTGACACTGAGCGATTGAGATGCTTTGCGTAAGTGAATTTCCCCAAGACATGAAGTGTTATTTGCAGTGATTATCGTGTTTTGTAGTTAAATCCTTCTAAAAGTGATTATGTATCCTATTGTCTAATTTACTTTTGCTCTTAAATGATTCGGGATCCCTAATATGAACATAATATGTCGCAGATCATGCACATAGTAGACTGATGCATTTTTTTCTTTGCATTATCTTTGTAATAACCATAGCCATTATTTTAACCTGAAAGATGCTAGAAATTTTTACATTATAGGGAATGCACGAATTGGGGTAGTCAGGAATTGAAGCTACACATCTTGTGTGGGCACCACAGATTATCAGTCCGATTTTGAATTTTTCTGGTCAAATAAAATTTTTACGCTGGGCACGGTGGCTCGCACCTGTAATCCCAGCACTTTGGGAGGCAGAGGCAGGTGTCACCTGAGGTCAGGAGTTTGAGACCAGCCTAGCCAACATGGCAAAACCCCATCTCTACTAAAAATACAAAATGAGCCGAGTGTGGTGGTGTGTGCCTGTAATCCCAGCTACATGGGAGGCTGAGGTAGGAGAACTGCTTGAACCCGCGAGGTGGAGGCTACAGTGAGCCGAGATGGCACCACTGCACTCAGCTTGGGTGAGGCAGAGCAAGACTCCATCTCAAACAATAATAATAATAATAAATTTTAAGTTTTACATTTTTAAGAAAGGGGATGAAACAAAATGGTGATATTTAACAGGCATAAACAGTCATTTAAGTCACAGCCTACCATATTAATATACCTTAAACTATTTCTGAGAGATTTCAATAACTAGAGCAGTGGTTCCCAACCATTTTGGCATCAGGGACTGGTTTCGTAGAAGATAATTTTTCCATGGACCAGAGAGTGGGAAGGTTTTGGGATGATTCCAGTGCATCATATTTATTGTGCACTTTATTTCTATTATTATTACATTGTAATATATAATGAAATAATTATACAACTCACCATGATGTAGAATTGATGGGAGCCCTGAACTTGTTTTCCTACAACCAAATGGTCCCATCTGGGGTTGATGGGAGAGAGTGACAGTCAGGCATTCGATTCTCATAGGAATGCACAACCTAGATCCCTCACATGCATAGTTCACAGTAGAGTTTGTGCTTCTGTGAGTGAGAGTCTAAAGCTGCCACTGATCTGACAGGAGGCGGAGTACAGGTGGTAATGGGAGTAATGGGGAGCAGCTGTAAATACAGATGAAGCTTTGGTCACACACCTGCCATTCACCTTCTGCCATGGACCCAGAGTCCATGTTCTGGGGGTTGGGTATCCCTGAACTAGAGCATTGGACTGTACTTTTCTAGAAAATGAATTTTTATAATGATTTTATTGAATGCAAATTCACTAAATTTCAACAGCTTCTCTGTCTAAACAAGTAGTATGAACCACCTTCTTGGGAAGAGAATATATGAGATATATTTTATCTATTTCATCATGGACAAATTATTCTGAAATTAAAGTGACCACAGGAGCAATTACACAAAATGGTATACTTTGAACCATATCCTCTTCAGTCATAATTATATGATATTCAAGTATTTCTGTTTAATATATTTAGTTATAATTTATGGAGCAGGCTCCCAGAATACTATAGTCATTACGTAACACATCAATTTTTTTTTTTTTACATTCTTAGAATATGCTTTTCCATGAAACTTAAATGCATAAAAATGAAGACGACTCTAATTTGCCAGTAGTACATTCTACCATATTGGGAAAGGAAGAGTTAGTAAGCCTGAGATATTTTCTATTCCTTTACTTGGTTGAACTGTGGAAAATAAGAAAAGTAACCTCATCAGATCCCCTTACCAGCATATACTCATGACATAGCTACAAGGAAGTACACTAACACCTTTTCCAAGAGCAAAGTGCATATTGATAGAATGCTTTTAGCAAGATGTTCTTGGTCTGTCTAGGGCTGTTTATGGGAGGCAAACCTAACATTTATAAATTTATGGGACATGGTTTCATTGAAAATTTCATATAGACTCCGGATTATAAAAGGGAGAAGTTTGAAGACTGAAACAGCTTCTTTGTGTTTAATACTGATCACATTTATCACTTAGAAACGTTATGTGTTGTATCTGGCCAAAAGCATATCTCACACCAAATATACGATGTGTGGTAAACAATTCATGGTTATAAAAGGCAGTGATGATTGGTTGGTATTGTTTACTAAATGACACCAATACATCTGAACTATTTGAGGAAACTTGCTCTACCTCTAGACATCACTTCAATCCCCAAAACAGAGTAGGCTTGCTTTTCCAGGTTGTAGTTAGCGATCTATAACTACAAAATGGTGAATAAACAGCGTTCAAAGCAGTTTGTGACATAGCTTATGTGCGAGTAGAAAAAGAAAGCAAGTCCAGATTCCTTTGGTTACAACAACAATTGTTTTCAATGTTATTATTTTGTTGGTCCTGAGTTTCTTCCCAGTATTAAAGTATTTTTCCCAGTATTTCTTTCAGTGTTTCTTCTGGAAAATCTCAATGTTTACGAAGCTGTCAAATACAAATGAAACAACCATACCTCAAGAGTTTTGTCTTTTATAAAAAGACATATTGAAATGGAGTAAGGAATGGTTGTCCCAAAATACTCCCTCACCTCTGTGGCGTCAATGCACAAACCCATACCCGTATTGGTCAAGCAAGCTATTGTGACATATTTATTCAATGTTACAGTTGGTCACAGGAGCTTAAAACTATCAGTGTCTTGAATTTTCATTGACTTTGATTTTAACATAACAACATAGTTCTTTAAAAGGTAAATTATTCCTGTGTTCTGGTATCCCTCTCCAATTTCCATTTTGTTGAATCTATTTACTTGTTTTTTTAATTCCTAATGAAAATACTTTTGTAAGAAAATTACAACATTATTAGGCAACACTGAAATAAGAGATTATTGATCCTCTTCACCAAACCAACAGACATTTCACCATTAAGTAATTAAATTGAAAGTCATCGATACAGTTTCTGAGCCAAAATATCTCAGTTGCTGTCATAACTTGACTAAAGATCCCTGTTTATTTGGGCTATTATGTTTTAAATTAAGGTCTTACCTTTAATAAAAGCATTGAAACTTTTTAAAACTCTTTTATTCATTATTATATGCATTGATTTACTTAAAAATTACTGTATAGAGAACACAATTAGGGTATATTTACTTGAAAGGTCCTGCTAATTGACTATTTATGTAAAAAATAAGCCAGAATGACTTAGAAAGATACATAATATTAAAATGAGGCATAAAGAATACTAAATATCTTTTTTCCCACAAACATGAAATTTTGGCAAATTTATGATTAATGAGGGTAGCTTTTTAAATAATTATTTCCAGTAAAATACAAAATACATAGCATTTTCATGTGTGATACTCTAAAAGTTTTATTCCATTCCTTTCCTCTTAATGATGAAATAGGGCATATTAATCTCTGATATACTGCCTTTTTCTCCATTTTCACATTTGCTCTTTTCCTTACTGCCTGCAGCTGACCTCTAAGGAGTTCAATATGTTTGAATGGGGCAAAACAAAATCTGTGATGCATTAATGTCTATGAGGCTATCAACACCACAGAGTGAGTTCAGCTCTTCTACCTGCTGCATGCTGATGAGCTTAGTAATTCCTCTTTTTTAAGCTTTCTTTTATTTTAAATTGAAAAATAATAATTGTACATACTTATGAGGTACACTCTAATGTTTCAGTACACATATACATCATAAAATGATCAAATCAGGGGAATTAACATACCTACCACCTCGCATGTTTCTTATGTCTTTGTTGTGAGAACACTTTAAATCCACTCTTTTTGCTATTTTAACATATACAAGACACAAACTGTAGTTATCATGCTATGCAACAGGTCACCAGGCCCTGTTCCTCCTTTCTGACCGATTCTCTGTACCCTTTGACTAATATATCTCCCTTTTCCCCCTGTAATTCTCTTCCTCTCTCCTCCTGCCTGTGGTAACCACCGTTCCACTCTCTACTTCCACGAACTTGACTTTTTTAGATTTCACATAGAAGTGATATTGTGTGGTATATATCTTTCTGTGCCTGGCTTATTTTACCTGGCAGAATGTCCTCTAGGTTCAGCCATGTTGTTGCAAATGACAGAATTTCCTCCTTGTCTAAAGGCTGAGTAATATTCCACTGTGTAGTTCTTTCCACAGCCTTTCTTACCACCTGCAGAAACTTGGTGGTAAATCTAATTGAATCCAACTTTTTAGATCTTACAGTCACAAGAGCAAAATTATTAATAGGTAATATTTTATTTTAATATCACCTAAGGCAAAAGTTAGACAATCTTTGAAAGAAAGAGATAAACTCTAGAGGCTTATTTAATTTTAAATTCATAATAATAATCACTTTATTCATTCACCTATTTATTTTTTGAGCAACGATTTACTTAGGTCTTACTATGAGCTAGGCATAGTATTAAAAATGTTGATATAATGATGAACAAAGACATTATTATTGCCATCTTGAAAATGAGTTATCAGAAGGAAAGGTAGTCATTAATCAGATTGTGAAAACATCCAAAAATAAGCAAAACTACAACTTTGCTACTTTGGATGAAGGAATGATGTATTTGATAATGACCGTGTTATATAGGGGGACTTGACTTCTAATCCAGGAATTTAATTTAATAAGGTTCCCTTAAAGTTACTATGTTTAAGAATTTTACTAGAGAGAGGAATTATTTATTTCAATGCTTTAAAATGGAAGAGTATATGTGACCTCTTTTCAGAACAGAAAGAAAGTCACCATGGCTTGGATAGATATAGTGAGAAAACATGGTTTGAAAGAAGAATGGACAAAGCTGGCTGGGGATGGTGGCTCATGCCTGTAATCCCAGCATTTTGGGAGGCCAAAGCGGGCAGATCACCTGAGGTCAGGAATTCAAAACCAGCCTGGCCAACATGGCGAAACCCTGTCTCTACTAATAACACAAAAAAATTAGGCAGATGTGGTGGCACACACCTGTAATACTGGGTACTTGGGAGGTTGAGGCAGGAGAATCGCTTGAACCTGGGAGAGGCAGGAGAATCGCTTGAACCTGGGAGATGGAAGGTGCAGTGAGCCGAGATCACGCCATTGCACTCCAGCCTGGGCGACAAGAGCGAAACTTCATTTAAAAAAAAAAAAAAAAATTAAAAAAAGAAGGAAGGAAGGAAGAAAAGAAAACCAAAGAAAAGAAAAGAAAAGAAAAAAATAGACAAGACAAGAAAAGAAAGACAATGGACGGAGCTGGCTGGACTGGAACATGTAGGGCTTTGTACACGCTGGCATGCATGGATTCAGAGTCACACATTAGGAGTTTTATGCTAGTTTTCTACTAGCATACTAGATGAATTGAAAGCATAAGTTTGAGAGACATCACTGGGTAGAAGGTGAGCCATCTTGAGATATCTGAATGAAGATGTAAGGATAGCAGATTGTTACATGAGTCTGAAGTTGTTAAGAGGAGAGGTTCAGTGAGGGCTAGGACCTCATTTGATTTGCTTTTCTGACATCTAGAACCTTGTCTGGCACATGCCAAGCATTCAGCGTAGAATTCATTGATTAATAAATAAATACTTTCTGAGTATTTTGTATCTAGGTGATATAATTCCAGCTATGGGTACTTGGAGTTTGCCAAGAGAGATACAGACAACATTTAGAAGGTGAGTTTGGACAGGCCTTAAAGGGACCCGTTATTTAATGACCCACTGACAGGGTAAATTTCAACTGGGAGTAAAAGGAGTGGCTAGAGAGGAAGGAGGTTCATGGTGGTGATTGTTTCTAGGCAGTCAGATAGAATAACAACTGGGCGTTGTCCACAGAAGCTTGTTAGGTAGAGAAAATATATAATCTTCAAAGATGGTAAACACAGGAACCAGACTGGGAGGACTGGAGCTGAGGGAAAGGTGTGGAAATCGAGATAATTTACTCCAGGGAACACATGGCTATAAATGAAAGAAGGTAGAAGAATGGTATCTGAGAGAAGACAGAGAAGATCAAGAGAGTGGAGTTCTTTGAAGAATAATTAGAGAAACTTGATCAGTTTTAAAAGCTCATGAGAAAAATAGAACTGAGATGGAGAAGCTGAATATTCAAGAAAAAAAGGATAACTGATCATGTAATTGTCCAATGTCTGCCTTTTCAACTCTAAAAAATCTACTTAAGTTGTCCAAATATTGCAGAATTTTACAAACAGTTAGAGGCTGACTCAGTTCTCAGATCTTACCTGTGGTTGCCCAGAACTCTTCTGTAATTATTACTATCAAGGAACCTGTAAAAACCAGAGAAATTGTTGATTATTTCAGGCATTCTCTGAGTACACTGATATTCTTCGTGGTTTTCAAAATATTCCTCTCATTCTTTGCCGAGAAAAAATAGTTTAGCTGACATGAGAAGCTAGACATGATTTCCCAGAGATTTTGTAGAGTTCCAAATTTTACCATCTGTTTGCATGTGACTAGCTGGAAAAACAGACTCTTTTTGATCCTGAAGTTCATAAACTTGGTGTCATCAGTTGGATTAGGAGATGCACTATCTTATGTTTATAGTGAGATAGATTTATGGATTTTTCATGATGAAAAAGAAGGTACCAATGATTCGGTTGTGAGTTGAACTTTCCATTTGTTGTAAAAATGAAAACTTTTTTTTTATTTTGAGATGCAATATAATTTTGCAAAAACATGTATTGAATCTGATGCTTCTTCAAAAAATACAGATTCATTAAGAACTAATGGAATAAAAATATTTTTTCTGAGGCCAAAAATCAGAGAAAAAAAGTTTTTATCCAAAAGATATTTTGCAAACAAAACAGAACTTTGATTTAGAATATGCATGTCTATGATTGACTCCATTTTTATTTTTTATTTTGAAATAAGTTTAGAATTACAGAGTTATCAAAAGTAATGTGGAGTTCACACATGCCCTCACTTAACTTTGCTAATGGTAAACATCTTACATAACCATAGAAAAATTATCAAATACTAAGAAATTATCATAGGTACAGTTTATTCCGATTTCACCAGTTTTTTCGCTAATCTCCTTTTCCTGTTCCAGGATCCAATTTAGGATCCCACATTATATTTTTGAGCTTTTGTCATTTCTCTCCCTCAGTCTTCTCCAATCTAGGGCAACATTTTTGTTTGTTTGTTTCTTTCATTCTTTCTGTTTGTTTGCTTGTGTGGAAGTGGGTAGGGCAGAAGGAAGGAGATGTTTCATGGTCTGACATTTTGAAGAGTAGTATTGGTCAGTTATTCTGTAGAATGCTCCTTAGTTTGGGTTAATCTGATGGTGACTAATCAGTTGTGGTTATATGTTTTTGACAAGGCTATTACAGCATGGAGGTGCTCTTCTTGCTGTATTATCTCAGGGTGCAAAAGATAAACATGTTTTTATCACTGGTAATAAAATTATTTTCTTGGTTAAGGTGATGTTGCTAGATTTTGCCATTGTAAAATTACTATTTTCCTTTTGCAATTAATAAATATCTTGGAAGAGACACTTTTGATTCTTTAAATACACTGTTTCTGTTCAAACATTCACCTAACAATTTTAGCATCCATCAGTGGATTTTGCTTATGACACTTATTACTGTTGTATTCCAATGGTGTTTTCTATTTTCCTAATTCCTGAAAAATTTATTCTAGTAATTATCAAATTACTTACTTGTATCAGAGTTCCATGACAATTAATATTATTCTATGAATTAGAACACAATATTTTTGTTACTTGATTTGTTGCTCAAATTAATTTTGGCAATTGGAAGCTCTTTTCAATGGTTTTCATAATTTTATTTAACAGGTTTCTACCTTTTTGTATTTTGAGCAATTTCTTTCTTTATGGTACTAGCAAATATTCCAGGCACATCTTTTGTTAAAATGGATTCTTCAGAAACTCATACTTAATGTTTTTCTGTGACAAGACTTGATGTTTTCCTATGAAAATCTTGAACACATATTTTGGTATAAATTAATGCAACTCTGAGCAAAACTATTGGGTTCTTATGAAAATTAACAAACTATGTATAAAATTTATATCTAAATGTAAATGACCTAGAATAATCAAAACATCTTTGAAAAAATGCAAAGTACGAGAACTGAACATTACGTGATTTTGAGATCTGTTATAAGGCTAAGTTAACCAAGTCAGTGTTGTATTCATGTAAACATAAATAAAATAAATCAATGGAACAGAAGAGAAAGTCCAGAAATAGACCAAAAGATACATGGACAACTGGTTTTTGATAAAGATAGAAAGGCAATTTACTAGAGAAAAGAAGGTCTTTTCTACAAATAATGCTGGATATCCATATACAAAAATATTAACTTCAGTTCTTTGTACTCTATAAAAATTATAACTTACAGGAATCATAAATTTAAATGCAAAACATAAAATCATAATGCTTCCATAGTAAAACACAAGAGAATACAGTTGTGACCTTTTTAGGCAATTATTTCTTATATATGACATCAAAAGTAAGAATTCTGCTTTTTCAATAAAACTGTTAAGAGAGTGAAAGGAAAAGCCTCAGGATGGGAAATGGGATTTGCTAATATTGTATGTAATAATAGGCTTAATTAGAATATAAAAGAATCATCAAAATTCAATACTAAGAAAACAAACCGCCCACTAAAAATGGGCAAATAGTTTTAACAGACACTTCACCCAAGAGTCTATATGGATGACATATCGTTTTCTAAAAAAAAAAAATCACAGTTTAACTTAAAATTTTACATCAAGTACATTAACAGGCTTACAGTTTCCGTTCTAAGTGGTAAAACCACGAAAGTCTTCATTCCCCACTCTCACAACAGGAAAAAAACCAAACTAACTGAAAACGAACAACCTCTCTCAGACCCATCAGAGAATCAGAGTCACAGGACGAACTACCTCCCTGAAAACCACGGGGTGGGAGACAGGTGAACATAGAGAATCAAAATTAACTGGCAGTAGAAGACACAGCTGAAGCCAGCAACTGCTAGAAACACTTAAAGTGTAATTGACTAAGTGATGGAGGCTGAGCTGTTAACTAGCTGAGATTCAAACTCCAGGGACTCAGGCTTTGGAGGGAGAGCCACCCACAATTTATTGAGTTTTACCTTCAGGGATTCCACTAGAGACTTAGGGTGAAGACTGTGGAAAAATTCCCTCCTGCTTCTGGCAGGGTGACAGGAAAACTAACCATTTTGAAATACTGTTGTAAATATTTTATCAGAACATGACTGACCTCGAGAAAAGAAAAAAATGAAAACAAAACTATCCAATGCCAGCCCAATTAGCTTTCGACATGGAGAAGAAAAATGTCCAATTCCAGCCTCATCTAGCCTGATTGTCTCTTCTCAGGGAAGATTGGAGGTTGGGATTGGGGAGTAGAGGCTGAGAGTGCTTGTGAGGTCATAGCCCTGGGACACATCTCACCGAAATAGTGAGATCTAACATAGGATTATAGGATGTTCCCCTCTACCCACCCACCCACCCACCCACATTACCACCACATTAACAGAGCTCCTGTGTAATGGCAGAATAATACAACTTAAAGAACTGCAAGGCTTAGACACTTCCCAAGAAGGAGTACCTAGGGAAACCCACACACGAAAATGAGGGGTAAAAGATGCTAGAGGAAATTTTAATCTCTGCCACCTACGACTATACCAAACAATAAAACAATCTAATTCCCACTCAGATAAATGTAAGACCATCCGTTACATGTCTAGGTACCTCAGTTCTTTTCATTTCGTAAATGTTGTCTAGTGTTCAACAAAGAAATGCAAGGTGTCCTCAAAAAATAGTGTAATGAGACAAAGAGAAAATATCAAAACCAAACTCAGATACGGCAGAGATTTGGGGATTATCTGACTGGGAATTTAAAATTACTGTGCTCAATCTGGTAAGGGTTCTACTAGAAAAAGCGGATAACATGCAAGAGTAATGTAAGCAGAGAGATGGAAATGGTAAAAAGGAAACAGAACAAAATGTTAGAAACTGAAACTACCATAGCAGAAAAAAACAATGTCTTTGATGGGCTCATCAGTAGACTCCACATATCTGAGGAGAAATCAGTGAGCTTGAAAATATATCAATAGAAATTTCCCACGTTGAAAGAAAAATAGAAAAACAAATTTAAAGAAGAACAGAATAGCACATAAGAGTGGAGCAATGTTAAAAGGTATAACGAAACGTACAATTAATCGGAAAAGTAGAAGAGGGAATGGAGAACAGTGCGAAAGAAATATTTAAGGTAATAATAACCCAGAACTTTCTTAAATAAAAGACAGACACCACTAGGCCAGCCAGAGGCAGATGATGAGCCTAAAGTTCCGTCCCTTCATCACCTTACACCACAACCAAAACTGCAAACGTCACTTCAGCGGCCCCTCACATGTGCACAGGAACATCCTGCTGTCCGTGCTCTCCCAGCATGATATTCCAGCAAGGAGCTGCAGCAGAAGCACTGTGTCCACTCCATGCCCATCCACAAGGATAAAAAGGTTCAGGTGGTTGGAAGACACTACAAAGGTTAGCAAATCAGCAAGCTGGTCCAGATGTACATAAGGAAATATGTCATCTACATGGAGCAGGTGCAGTGTGAGAAGAGCCAATGGCACTGCCGTCTATGTGGGCATTTGCCCGAGCCAGCTGGTGATCACCAGGCTAAAGCTGGACCAGAAATGGGAAAAAGTTATTGAATGCAAAGCCGAGTCTCAACAAGTCGGAAAAGGGAAAGGCAAATATAAGGAAGAGCTTACTGAGAAAATGCAGGAATGAACAGAACCTGTTGGGTGATGACGGTTTACCCGTAGAATTTCAGCCTAGTGCGTGTTTCTTTGGTACTTTTCAGATGTCCCTGGAGCATTTCATTTCCCTCTTGTTTTGTTATTGATCTATGGCTCTAGATCAATAACAAATAGTTTAACAGACACTTCTCCAAAGAGTACAAAGACTGTCTGCTAAAACTCTAGATGTGGCAATTTGGATTAATAATGTTATGAATAAAAATTGGAAAAGTTTCCTAAGTCCAAGTGCTATTTGCATTGTTTTATAAATGAAATCCTCTATCCAAAAAACAAACAAACAAAACAACAAACAAAAAACAGACCCCAAACTACCAATACAGGAGGCTCAGAGAACATAATGTGGGGTAAATAAAATCAATCAATCAGTTACAAGTGCCCAGACAGATTATATTCAAATTTCTGAAAAGGAAACGTCTCGAAAGCAGCCGGAAAAAAAGAAAATCTTAGCTAAGGAGGAACAAGCGTAAGAATTACAGAGGACCTCTTGTCAGAAACCATGCAACCAAACCAGTACAAGGTGAAATATTTAAAGTTTTGAAAGGGAGAAAAATTAACCTAAAACCTGTATCTTAAAAAATGAAGAGACCTCAAGACTTTTTCTGACAAACAGAAATGGAGGAAATTTATGACTAGACCAGCTTATTATGTGGCCATGGCAAGGGGGCAGAGTGGCATATTCTACAAAACTGAAATCCTAATAAATAGCTGGTGAGTAATGTGCAAATGGGCAATGGTACTTACAGAAACTTGGGATGACTTTTCTGATGTTTACAATAACCATATTGATTCAAAACATCATCGTCAGTGCTAAGCTCCTGGAGACAATGACTAGTACAGCCCTGAAGTCAGTAGGGACAGAAGCACATGAATGAGTGTTGCTATGAGGTTTGAGATCTGCTGCAATACGGACAAGCACAGGAGGCTTTAGAAGACTTCAGAGAAGATTCGTATTAGAGAAACTTTCCAGAGCCCTGAAATAAATGACGCGTCTGACTTCTCAGAGAGCACTTTAGGGAACAGCGTATTTGTAGAAACACCTAGAGGCAAAAGAGAGCTTGACAGGTCCTTCAAGAAACTCAGCGTAGGAGATTTGACTTTCACGGTGGAGAGCTGGTGAGTTCAAGCTTGAGGTAAGAAACATAAATGAAAGATTTTTAGTGAAAGCTGAATAGGGCAGTCTTGGCCATGCTGAATTCAGGGCCTAGATAGAACCCAGTGGTGAGGGAGCCTGGCAGGGAGTCAGATCCACAGGTACAGAAGCCTGGGGCAAGGGATAGGTTAGGAGCACAGATCTGAGATTAAGTAGCATAGACAGACAGGATGGGAGTGGTTGATGTCGGAAGAATCAGTGAAAACTAAAAGTCGAAAAGAAGACGGAGTTTTGCTGAGAGCCAGAAAATAGCACTGCCTCTTCATTTACTGCATGGGGGCTAAATCCATGAGGTGACATATCAGTGCCATCAGGGTTTTTCATAGGAGACATGAAACATTTCTGGAGAAAAATATAAAAGCACCTTCAGGAAAATCTTAATTTAAGGTGTACTTTGTACCCATAAAATAAAATGTTTCTTTGTTACTGCATCAACTAACACTGCTGGACAATTTTTCCACAGATCTCAAGGACCTGATTTGAAACACAAGCTATATGACTTTGTCTTAATCCCCCGTGGGTGACCTTGAGGACCCAGAATGGGAGAATTGGAGAATGCAGCTGACACCGGGCTACAACGGAAGCCAGTGAGACCTGGACGGAGAAAAATCCTCCCATGGGCCTAACAGGCTCTGGACTCAGACACCAATCCTCTTTTCAAATCAGAAGTCACAAACATGACCCACAAAGTGTGCAGATTCCCGGGAGAGAAGCCACTGAGTGCTGCAGGGACATTTCTCAATTTGGCAAGCTGCAACAGAAATTAATATACTGAGTGAAGACAAGTTACTCATCCAAGCCATGCTGGGTAGGCCAGCTAGTATTGTAGAACTGTTATATTCAAGGAATCCTCAGTCTTTGATCTTAAGGCCTTCAATTAATTGGATGAGGGTCACTCACATTATGGAGGGGAACCTGCTTTCCTAAATCAATGGATCACAGATGTTCATCATATCCACAAATATCTTCACTGCAACATTCACCTCAGTGTTTGACCAATCAATCTGGCATCATAGCTTAGCCAAGTTGGTAGATAAATGTATCCATCACAAATACAACTCACAAAGTAGCACTTAGCACATTTTCCTAACTAGTGAATTCTTGGTTTAAAGTGTAGTCTGAAAAATACTGGTATAAGTTGCTAACTTTGTTGATAATTTCCACATTAATACACAACCAGAAATAAGGCTTACCCATTCCAAACAACCTACAGAGATTTCAAAAGTCTAATAATGGCAATAATATTACTAAAGATAAAATAAATCTCATTTTTGGAGCTTGAGCTCATAAGAAACATCTTACACTACAGACAGTTCAACTTCCACATGTTTTTGTGTGATTTTGTCACTCATCATGTTTTTATGTATGATTATCAGCATACAGCAGAATAAAGGATTCATTCAATAAGTATACATAATAATTTATTCAAAATTTCAGGCAGTAATGAGAGAGACCCAACAATTCTTTACAAACTAATTGATATTTTTCTGATGATATTTAATAGATATTCATCTCAGTTTAGCATCAACTATGGCTGGCCTGTGAATGTGTTTTGAAAAAGATACTGAAATTTTTTATCAGGATTAAATGTATGTAGCTTCTCTTTTATGATGGAAATTTGAACTTCCTTCTAATTCTAAGGAATACAAGACAGTGTTGGGCATTATAGTTACTATTATTTATATGTAATCTATATGTACTTTATATTATAACATTTTACGTTTAACTCTAAACTGGTTAGAATAATTTAATTAGAAAAAGAAGAAAAAAGCTTCTGTTATTAGGCATTGTCCAAACATATATGGACATGAGCATTCTTTTCATCCATTCTGCAGTCTGATTAAGGAGCTTGGAAACATTTCAGGTCTTTAGGAATAACCATTCTTCTTCAAACTACTGCTTAGTGGTTGTGTAGATTCTTCAATGAATTTCATGTTACAGGTTGAAATGTGTTCACCTGAAATTCACATATCGAAGTCTTCAGAACATGACTGTGTTTAAGATAGGGTCTTTGAAGAGATTATTAAATTAAATGAGGTCATTAGAGTGGGCCCTAGTCCAATAGGTCTGGTGGAAAAGACCTAAGGAGAGGGGAGTAGAACACAGAGAAACACAGAGGGACTACTACGTCAGGAAGTAGGGAGAAGACAGTCATCTACAAGCCAAGGAGAGAGGGCTCCGGAGAAACCAACCTTGCTGACAGACACCTTGTATATGTTTTGTGTGTGTGTGAGATACTTTGTTATGGCAGCCCTGGGAAACAGCTGAATTCTATATTTACAAGTATGCATGGATTTATCCCTCTAAGGATTTCAACTTTCCCATGTTAAACATGTCCCTAATATAATTCTGTAACTTTCAGATATTAAATTTTTGTCTACATGTTGCAGAAGAACAAACTGAGGCAAAACCACAACCGAATGATTACTTCCGCATGCACAGAGAACAGGTGAGCTGGCATAGGAGCACTTGTTCATCTCCAACACACAGATGTCCAAGGGGCTTGATATATTATTAGCAGGTGGCCCCATACCATTGTCAGTCAAGGGAAACACATTAAAACATACAGGTTTTTTTTTTTTCAATTGGTCATAGTGGATTGTGTCACAGAAATGGCAATATTTTAGACTTCCACAATGCCTTCCATGAATGCATTCATTTGGGTAACGATGGGAATAGTGCATACTATTTTCGAATTTTAGAACTACAAAGACAACTAAGATAGCTTTTCAGAATTCTAAATATCACATATAAGGGCACAGAAGAGGTTAGTTCATATTTCTGGGGATACACAGCTTGTTAGTGCTGCAAACAATGGCAGAAGATAGATCTGGAGTGACAATCTAATACTCTATAATGCAGCTCAGGTCATGGATTATCTCCTGCGCTAGCAGATATCATCACCATGCTAATTGTTCACAAATATTTTGCATCAGAATCACCTGCAGGATTTGTTAAAATCATAGAATTTAGGGCTTTATCCCAAGAGTCTCTGTTTTAGCAGATCTGGGTTGGGGCTTGATAGTTTGCATTTTCCTAAGTTTCCAGGTCATGCCGATGCCATGGAGCCAGAGACCGCCCTTTGCAACCACCTCTTATGCTATGTTCATTTTATAATACACATCATCATTTCTTCTTGCTTATGCACCCTAACCCTCTAACATCATAATTCTCTCCTACCAACCTCACAACCACTCACATTTGCAACTGTAAATAGGAAGGGCTGGCTTTGAAGCAGGGGAGAACGCTTTCTCACAAGACAAACATCCTCAGTAATGGATGTGTGGACCCTGTCTTCACCCCAACTCTACTTGCAAGGTCTCCTATGAGGTGAAATATGCTTCATCCATCTGTTGAACAGCAAATCTTTTGTATCCATATTTCATTGTAGATACAAACAAACAATACAAGATGATAATTGTTGTAACAGAAAAATGTGGAGAGTGTCGAATAGGCAAAGAAGGTAAAACAGAAGTCTTCTTGAAGTTCCAATTCTGGAGTAGCACTTGACATTAGGCTTAGGGAATGGAGAATGGGTGGGGTTTCCAAAGGTTGACAAATTGAGAAGGCAATTTGTGAATAAAATGCCCAAAATGTAATTTAGTGGTTCAATTCACTCATTTACTCATTCATTTATTCATTCAGCAAATCTGTTGACCTCCCTGGCCAAATTTTCACTAGATAACAAACTCCAAGGCATTAGGCATGAAAAATAACTGAGCACATATTTCTGCTTTCAGGGACAGGACTAAATAAATAGAAAACAGAGCACTGTGAGTGCTTTAATGGTAATGTGGCCAGATTTCCTTTAGAATGTTGTGGAAGAGTGATTAGTTTGTCGTGAGGAAATTGGCATTTCTTCCTAGAAGGGAAGAGTTCGTTGGAGAATATATTACCTTGGCTTTGAGTCATTAACTATATTTACAATCGGAGTATATAGGTAACGTGAGCTAATTTTGCAATAAATACATCCGCACGTGCATTAGGACTCAAATGAAAGCTCATGGTTATTCTTGTTAGACACCACCAAGCTTTCTCTGCCAGGGTGATTCATGGATCCAGGCTCCTTCCATGGTGGAGTTCTGGGGGCCTTCTGGGCCTTCACACCACCTGTGTCCACCCGGCAGAATGAGAAATGACAGTTTAGAGTGGCTGTGGCAGGTGCCTATGCGCTGTTCGGTTCTTCTGCTCAGCCTACATTAACTAGAAATCAGTCATGTGGCAACATCAAACTGTAAGAGAGAATTGGAAATGTAGTCGAGGTGATCCAGGGAGATGAAGAAATCTAGGGTTTGAGAAAAGGACACTTGGCATAATAGCAGGTGCAAACGCATGCAGTCACACGGAAACCTTCCAAAACAACAATTTCCTTAATTACAGGGCAGCAGTTTGCTGGGCAAGCTGTGCAACAATTAAATCACCAAGAATTAGAACTGCAGCTAAGTCGAGTGATTTAGGTTATGCGTTTCAGATTAACTCTAAGTGTAAGGAATAATCAATCAACACACTGTATGCTAACGAGTTATTGTTGGTCTTAGAAATCTCATGAACAAAGTTATATTTTATAAGCAGTTTCACGATATATTTGTCATCAGTTGATAGAGCTGCAACCCTAACCCAGATCTGACATGTATCTACTGAATGTAGCCTGTGCACTCGTGAGGAAATGGAAAGCAAGCATGTTAAGCGATGTCCCTAAAGTCACACAACCAGGTAGAGCCAGATGGAGAATTTAACCCACATTCCTTGAACGCTGATCATTTTTCTTTCCACCGTATTAGAAGTTACAGAGAGGCTTTATGGAATCCACAGAAGCTAGCAGCAGAGATGGGCACTAAGTCTGCATTTTTCTACAGGAACTTTCCTAGTTGGTGCTGGGTTTTGCTCAAGAATCAGAGGTATCTGATATTTGTAAGATTTTCTTTAAATAAAGATGCACAGGCTGTTAGTGGAAGATTTTGCAAAAAAGTAATGACAATCCTGTGAGTGAAAGGCATTGATGGAGAAACAGGTTTTCCAAATCTAGTGGGACTTTACCATAACATCACTAGCAGCCACAGACCCATAGGAATCTCAGGGGACCCAGCCAGAGCCATATGCTGGCACCTGTTCCTGTCCTGAGGGAGCCCAGTGTTCCAACAAAATTTTGATGTCTTGGCCGATTATGTAAAATTAACATGTGTGTTTGCGGTAGTAATATATATTAACTGAATATTAAATGTTAGTAAGACTGGCATATACATATATATAGAAATGGTTCCAAATGCAACTATCTGTATCTATATTAAGCTCTATATGAGTTCATAGTGAGGTCTGCAGCTTGAATCCGTACCTCATGCACCACTGTGGCCTCCTCTCATTGCTGTTATGTAGCCTCCCACAGCAACAGTAGGAAACCAGGCTCCCATAATCCACTACCCATTTACTTAATTGTTTACTTCCTGTATAAATTTAGACTGGTTTTAGAATTATTTACACATATCCCCAGATGGGGCATGGAGACTCACACCTGTAATCTCAGCACTAGGGGAGACCAAGGCAGGTGGATCCCTTGGGCCCAGGAGTTAAAGACCAGCCTGGGTGACATGGAGAAACCCTGTCTCTACAAAAAAAAAAAAAAAAAAAAACACAAAAATTATCTGGGCATGGTTTTGCATGCCTAGAGTTCCAGCTACTCAGGAGGCCGAGGCAGGAGGATCACTTGAGCCTGGGAGTTAGAGGTTGCAGTGAGCTGAGACTGCCTCATTGTACTCCAGCCTGGGTAAAAGAGTGAGATCCCATCTCAAAAGAGAGAGAGAGAGGAAAAAAAATACAAATCCCCACATTGGAAAACAAAGTACTCTAAACGTTGAATGCATTAAAGTTTATTCTTTTTTTGTTTGTTTGTTTTTGACAGAGTCTTGCTCCATTGCCCGGGCTGGAGTGCAGTGGTACAATCTCAGCTCACTGCAACCTCCATCTCCTGGATTCAAGCAATTCTCCTGTCCTAGCCTCCCAAGTAGCTAGGACTACAGGCACCAGCCACAATGCCCGGCTAATTTTTGTATTTTTAGTAGAGACGGGGTTTTACCTTGTTGATCAGGCTGGTCTCGAACTCCTGACCTCAGGTAATCCACCCACCTCGGCCTCCCAAAGTGCTGGGATTATAGGCATGAGCCATACCGCCTGACCCAAAGTTTACTCTTTATGCCATAAAGTTCTATGGGTTTTGACAAAAGCACAGTGTCGTGTGGCCACGATTACCGTCGCACATAGGATAGTTTCAGTGTCCTCACATTTCCCCTGTGCCTCACCTAATCAGCCTTCCCCTTACAAATTGGAACCTTGGCAACACTGATGTGCTTAGCGTGTCTACAGTTTGCCTTTGTAGAATGTCATGTAAATGAGATATATACCATACAGCATCTCACACTGCCTTTGCTAACTCAGCAATGCACATACGAAGTTCATTCGCGCCTCGTTGTGTGAGGTACTTCTGGACTCCAATTTACTTTCACCTACTGAAGGGCCTCTTGGATGCTTCCAATTTGGGGCAATTGTTCAATAAACTACCAGAAACAGTTACATCCTGTTTTTTAAGTGGACATAAGTTTACAAATCACTGGAGCAAATACCTGAGAATGCAACTAATGTGTAGTATGGTGAGAGTATGCTTAGCTTTTTAAGAAACTGCTGAGCTATCTTCCAAGGTGCTGTAACATTTCGCATTCCCAGCAGCAATGAATGAGACAGTCCCTATTGTTTCATACCCTTATCAGTAGTTGGTATTGTCAAGATTTCTGGTTTTAAATAATTAATAGATGTGTAATAGCATCTCATTGTTGTGCTAATTTGCATTTCTCTGATGACAAATAATGTTAAGCTTCTTTCCATGCTTGTTTGCAATCTCTGTATCTTCTTTGGGGAGGTGTCCATTTAGATAGTTTGCCTACTTTTTAATTGAGTTTGTCTTCTTATTGTTGAATTTGAAAAGTGTTTCTTTGCATATTTTAGATGAAAGTCCTTCATCAGATATATGATTTGAAAATATTTCTTCCTCTGTGTGGCTTTACAAAAGACACTAATCTCATAATAGTGTCTTTTGTAAAGAAGCTTTTGTTTTAATAAAGTCTAAGGTGTCATTTTTAAAAATTTCATTAATTGTGCTTTTGGTATGCATCTAAAAGCTCAGGACAAAACTTAAAGCCATTTGTATTTTTTCCCACATTTTCTTCAAGAAGTTTTAGAACTTTGCATTTTAATCATAGGTAGGTGAGATAGGTGATGTTAATTTTTTTGAAAGGTTTAAGGTCTCTGTATAGGTTCTTTTCTTTTTCTTTTTTTAAAACTATGAACACACTTATCTTTCCAGCACCATTTGTTGAGAAGACTTTTCTTTCTTCATTGAATTGCCTATGTGCTTTTTTTCCCCAAAGATCCGTTCACTATATTTTGTGAGTCTATTTTTAGATTGCATTTTGTATTTCATTGATCCGTGTATCTATTCTTTCTCCAACACCATGCTGTCTTGATTAATGCAGCTTTACAGTAAGTCTTGAAATTTATTAGTGTCGGTCCTTCAACTTTGTTCTTCTTCAGTATCATGCTTGCTATTCTAGAGTTTTGTCTTTCTATTTAAACTCTGGTGTCAGTTTGTCGATATCTACAAAATAGCGTGCCAGGGTTTTGACTGGCATTGCCTCAGATCTATATATTAATTTTGGAAAAATGAACACCTAAACGATATCGAATCTTTCAGTCCCTGACCATGGAATATCTCTCCATTTATTTAAATCTTCTTTGATTTGTTTCATTGATGTCTTGTATCATTGACTTTTAAAAATTACAATTCTTAATTAAACAGCCAAATTTTAAGGGTTTTTCACATGCTTTCCTAAAATAGATAAAGCAAGATTCAGGATAATATTGAAATAAACACACGAATCTAGCCAGCATTGTCTGCCTTAATTAGAAATCTTCAAATGTCATCCTAATATTGGTTTATTGCAAATTTGCTAGCTGTGTTAGCTCAGTTCCTTTAGAAAGCAGAGTCAAGACAGAGATTAACGTGCTAACACTTCACTTAGGTGTAAACTCAGGAAAGCATAAAGAGAAAATCAAAGTGAGGCAAAGAAAGATGCAGATGAATTCCATCTATTTTTCAGACTAGGCATTGTTTTAAAACAATCCTCCAAGAGTCTCAGCAAGTCTTCACACAGGACTTTTGCTTGAAAGCTACATGGAGTTCTACCTTTGAGTGACTCACAGGAGAGAGAAAAATGAGGGAGTTTATCTGCCCAAGGTTTTTCTAACGTCTATTTCTTCTTGAGCAGGGCCCCCTGTGGGAAGCCAACTCTTCTGCAACTCCTGTTTATGTCAGCCAGTGTGTCAGCAGCTGAGGAATGCAAATGGCACTCCTCAAGCTGAAGTGCTTTCACAAAACCCTAAAGTGCAGTGATTGCTCTGCAAAGGTTAGACTCCAACCAAAAGAGAGACAGAAAAAGACAGTTGAGAGAGTCTGACCCAGCACACAGCGGTCATTTCCCAACGCATCCCTCAAGGCTAAAACATACCTGTAGCATACTTCAGAGATTAAAGAGGAGTTTGCAGAAGTTGTTGAAAGTAACTTCTTTTATTCACCAGTATCTTCATCCCCTAACCGGAAGTGTCCTTGTTCTGGCTTCCAGTATCTACGAGTTCCATTGACTCTATTTGCGTGCTTGGCCTTCAAATGCCCTTCCTCTGTACCCAGGAACACGGCTGTGCTCATTTTTTTTTCCTTTCAAATGCATAGGATGTAATTTTCCTTATTTCTCCCCCACATAAGAACTTGCCTTTCTAAATGAATTTTAGGTCAAATCAATAAAGAAGTTTTGAAAAGATTGAGTTAAAAATGAAAATTCTAACTGCTGCAGCATATCCTTTCCCAAAGTGAGTAAATTATTTGAGAAGAAATGTAAAATGGCTTTCCATGGTGTCCTAAGGCATGATGGCATATATCTAAAATAATTTACCCACGTTCCTTTCATATTTGACGTGGAACTGCATCACCAGGACAAATATAACCATGGCAGTGAGTTTCAGAAGAAGACAGGTGAGAGTTGAGACCGTGGTGCAAAGAGACTGTGGATATGTTGGGTTCGCAGGTGGGCTAATTCATGGGGTCCCTTTTTTTGTTGTTTTTTTACTTTAATTTCTTGAGCTTTTATTTTGTTAAACCTGGATCTTTAAGAATTATTATGTGTGGGCCGGGCGCGGCGGCTCACGCCTGTAATCCCAGCACTTTGGGAGGCCGAGGCGGGCGGATCACCTGAGATGAGGAGATCAGATGGAGACCAGTCTGGCCAGCATCGTGAAATCCTGTCTCCACTAAAAAATACAGAAACAAAGGCCGGGCGCGGTGGCTCCCGCCTGTAATCCCAGCACTTTGGGAGGCCGAGACGGGCGGATCACGAGGTCAGGAGATGGAGACCCTCCTGACCAACACGGTGAAACCCCGTCTCTACTAAAAATACAAAAAAAACTAGCCGGGCTCAGTGGCGGCGCCTGTAGTCCCAGCTCCTCGGGAGGCTGAGGCAGGAGAATGGCGGGAACCCGGGGGGCGGAGCTTGCAGTGAGCCAAGATGGCGCCACTCACTCCAGCCTGGGTAACAGAGCGAGACTCCGTCTCAAAAAAAGAAAGAAAAAAATATTATTGTCTGTGAAATGGAAGTCAGACAATGAACATTTTGCATTAGACCTTATAGTAGCTCTAAGAAAGAGAGAACGAGCCAGGCAGCAATTTGTATGGTCCCCTTAGCTCCGTTTGAAGACTGGACCCACGGCCCCAGCTGGGCACGGGAGCTGCTCTTCCGACTTTCGTGGAGCTGTGGAGCGGGCAGGCGAGGGGGAGAAAAAACACCAAGAAGCTTTTCCACCACTGCCTTGCTCTCTATTCAGTGTTTGCTGTAGATCTTTGACTGTTTCTCGGAGCTCTGACAAGGTGAGTTCTGACAGTTGCTTCTTGTTTTTTAAAATGTTTTTGTGGGGGCCAGGAGCTTGGAGCAGCTTATCTCGCTATTTTGCTGATACCATTCCTCATTCATAATTCATTTTTAGATTCTGTCAATTTTAATGAGAACTAAAATTTTTATGTAGATAGAACAAAGGGCTATTAAGAAAAAATGTGATTTTTCTCCTAAATTGAAATTAAAATGGAATAAATAGAATATTCATCTGGAGGTTCACAACAGCATTCCACTTACTTCCCTTATTAGTTTCTATCCCATTTTATTGATTTCTTTCAAGATAGCTTATGTGATATTTTTAATATCTCATTTCAGTTAAGAATTATAATCTAATATAAAAATTATCTTGTGTCATTTTAACTTTATGACTCTATTATAAAATATATAATAGTATATGAAAACTATTACAATATAATTTTATTAATATTTTCTTAATATTAGTATTATTTCCAAATATTATTGATGCACCATTTTTAGTCTTCATTGATCAAAGCTCATGAACAAGTAAAAAATATTGGACGTAAGGGAAATGTCTTAAAAGTAGCAATGCATTAAGCATATGATAAATATCCTACCAGGGAAGCAGGGCCCTCCCATCTACCTCCCAACCTGAGGCTATTTATTTTACATTTCCTTTTATAAGGTGATGGCATGTTTCAATAAAACTTTCTGAAATATGAAAAAGTACAAACATAAAATTCAGGTTTTAACATAAATGGTTAAAAATTAAAAACAGTTCTCCCTTTTCTTCTCTTCAAATCAAGAGGCGAGAGAAACCATTCAGCCCAAGGGAGGCAGAGCCTGTGTTTGTCAGACACATTACAGCGAGGGACACTGAGGCCCTTGAGGCCAAATCAGCACATAGGAAGCAACAGACCATGGTCTGTGGTTCCAAACACAGAAATCCAGCAAAGGAGTCTTCTCCAACGCACACAGGTGTGACACCTGAGTATCAGCCTCGCTAATAACAATGCCATGGCTGGCAGGGGACTCTCCTTAAGACTGTCTAGCCAGCAACACAGCTTTGCCCTGTCCACTCACTGGCACCTTTTTATTTTTATTTTTTTTTAAAACAGCTCAATCAAGAAATACTAAGGAAGAGCAAAAATAACAATTGCAAAAACTAGTCTAGGATGACTACAAAAACCCACAAATATTAAAAATTTAAAAATCTAAAGAAAAGAAAGAAATAAGCATGCCAAAGGGGAAGATAACAGGAGAAAGGCATGGCAGCCAGGAGCACTCTGTTGGCAACTCTTTCCAGAAAGTGGTTTCCAAATATATTCCTACTCATTAAGGAGTAAACACTTAAAGCAACCACTTTCGTAAAATAAAAGAAAGATAAGAAATGTGAAAACTTAGGTAAGTCGTGGTTGACAAAAGGAATTGAAACATGGCTGGCCGAGCTCAGGAAAAGGTGGAAAAAATACAACTATAATTGGAATGAAAGTCACTTTGAAAGCTAAAAAAACAATACTGCTAAGAACACAGGACATAGAAAGGATTCAGAAACACGAGAACAACAAATTAAACACTAACACTTTATAAATATTGTAAATAAATTATACATATGAAGATAGACCAAGGATATTCAGCATATATAAGGATACCAGCATACCTGGTGTTCACTGAATGAAGAATTAAAGTCATTGCAAAAAATACTTACAATTATAATTTAAAAAACATTTTTAAAGAAATAAAACAATACTTCATAGCATACATTGAATAGGTACACTGTATTCCCTCTGAGAACAACGTGCAGATATTCTATTAAAGGTGCTGCATGCTAAAACTAAAGAAAAAAATTATTTAGGGCTTAAGATAAAAAGAATAACTAACTTAAAAGAGGTAAAATATTAGGGTGGCTTCACATTCTTGGCAGCAGCTTCAATTCTTGAAGAGTAATATTGCTTCCAACAACATCAAGAAAAGTGTCACTCAATAGTTTTACAGTCAATTTGTCATTCACTTATAATAGACCTACCACTTTATATTGAAAGAATTATAAAAATATTGTTACAGAACTCCTTTCTTGTCAGAAATACCAGATAGAAAACCTTGCAAACAAACAACTGGAAAACTGATTTGAAAAGGGGAGTATTAAAATGATTTAAATGTAGAGCTAAAACGAACAGATATAGGTATTCACAGTTACGTTGTGGAATATGAATATTACAAATGCTGAAAACATAGCTAGGTATATGTAACAAAAATTGACAGGTGAAAAATGGAAGAAGTGAGGAGGTAGCTAGGGTCATATAAATGTAATTATCTTAAAAATAAAAACGCTAAGCAAAAAATAATGATAATAATCTATACAGTGACAGAGTGGAAGGCAGAGGGAAAAAACACATAGAAATAAGTGAATGTCCCCACTACTCACAACATGAGTCCATAGACACCATGTGAGAAAATAATTAATACTGACAGAAAATTATCACTATAACAAAATAAATGTTCTGTAATTAGAACAAAGAAACAGGAACTAAAACTAATATAATAGTAAAACCAAAAATAACATGAATCATACGGTGAAAAATTCTAAAAGAAAGGTAAAAGCAGTAAACACAGGAAAGTATCACAAAGTTAACACCAACGATGTGTGTCCAATCTGGAAAAAAACAGTTAAATAAAATGCATCTATTCATTTGATGAACCCCTAACTAAAATTCATCCATCCACTTAATAAAGGAAATATTTCTGAAAAGTGATTTACAAGTGTTGAAAATAAACAAGAAAAATGCAGACCCACCAAATACAAACAAAAAACAGAGAACCACAATTTTAATATGATTAAAGGTTGAATTCAGGAGAAAGAACACTAAATAGGGCTAGTAATGGCAGTTAGTGAAAAAGTCTACAATCCACATTTCAATAAAAGTTTCACATTTTTGATAGCTAAGTACCCAATAACAGAATTGTCATAAAGCAAAAAAAAAAAAAAAAAAAAAAAGGAACTGTAAGAATAAATATGGCTGTGTGTGATGTCTGACGCCTGTAATCTCAGCAATTTGGGAGGCCAAGGTGGGCAGATCACTTGAGGTCTGGAGTTCGAGACCAGCCTGGCCAACATGGTGAAATCTCGCCGCTACTAAAAACACAAAAATTAGCTGGGCGTCGTGACGCATGCGCCTCTAACCCCAGCTACTTGGGAGAGACTGAGGCAGGAGAATTGTTTGAGCTTGGGAGAGACTGAGGCAGGAGAATTGTTTGAGCTTGGGAGAGACTGAGGCAGGAGAATTGTTTGAGCTTGGGAGAGACTGAGGCAGGAGAATTGTTTGAGCTTGGGAGAGACTGAGGCAGGAGAATTGTTTGAGCTTGGGAGAGACTGAGGCAGGAGAATTGTTTGAGCTTGGGAGAGACTGAGGCAGGAGAATTGTTTGAGCTTGGGAGAGACTGAGGCAGGAGAATTGTTTGAGCTTGGGAGAGACTGAGGCAGGAGAATTGTTTGAGCTTGGGAGAGACTGAGGCAGGAGAATTGTTTGAGCTTGGGAGAGACTGAGGCAGGAGAATTGTTTGAGCTTGGGAGAGACTGAGGCAGGAGAATTGTTTGAGCTTGGGAGAGACTGAGGCAGGAGAATTGTTTGAGCTTGGGAAAGGGAGGTTGCAGAGCTGAGATCTCATCACAGCACTCCAGCCTGGATGACACGGCAAGACTCCATCTGAGAATAATAATAGTAATAAAATAATAATAATAAATATATGAAAAAAGCATTTGTTTATAATAGGGATCCACAAACTGCTGGTATCTGTCTCACTGCTTCATTTTGAAAAGAAAGAAAGAAAAAAAAACCCTATTGGAATCCCACTGTGGGTTTTTTGTAGATGGTCTTTTTCAATCCACTGACTGAGTTGAGTAGTTGCAGTGGAGGCTGCATGGCCCACAAAACTGTACATATTCACTCTCTGGCCCTGCAGAGAAATAATTTGCTGCCA
This sequence comes from Chlorocebus sabaeus, assembly GCF_047675955.1. Lineage (NCBI taxonomy): Eukaryota > Metazoa > Chordata > Mammalia > Primates > Cercopithecidae > Chlorocebus > Chlorocebus sabaeus. Next base: position 6,279,585 of record NC_132911.1, on the reverse strand, counting down.
GCTGGAGTTTAGAAGACTAAGTTTATTATAGTCAATACAGGCAGGAAAACAAAAGCAAAAACCATTAAAGAATAGAAGTAATCTGATAAATTAGTATCCTATTAATTATATTTTTATACGTGAGCACTCTAAGATCAGAAAAGACACCATCTTTTAAAGTTCTAATTACCTTTTAAGAAAAACAAACTGTACATAAAACTGCAAAGTAAGCAATATATTCTCGAGGTAGCAAGAGACATGGATGGATTCTTTGATTACAATTCAGTATGCTGAAGTATTAAAATGATCATAAAATTAAATGGTGCTATTTCCTGGGAGTTTAAAATGTTTTCCTGAGATAGCACTTGGGTATAATGGAAAATGTAACTGGAATGTTATTGGATACATAGAGTAATACACAAAGGAGAAACTGTATTTCTGAACCTAAGGGACAGAGCAACAGTAGCGCCAAGAGAAAAATATCTGGTCTTATGTATTTGCAGTACTAAGAAAAGGAGAGTAAATGTAAGAAAATTCAAGGCCTGAGATGAAGGAGTTAGAGGGTGAGCAAAGTTATGAAATCAGGCCAGGCGCAGTGGTTCGCACCTGTAATCCCAGCCCTTTGGGAGGCCGAGGCAGGTGGATCACCTGAGGTCAGGAGTTCAAAACCAGCCTGGCCAACATGGTGAAACCCCGTCTCTACTAAAAATACAAAAATTAGCCAGATGCAGTGGCGTGCACTTGTAATCCCAGCTACTCGGGAGGCTGAGGTAGGAGAATCACTTGAACCCGGGAGGCGGAGGTTGCAGTGAGCCAAGATTGTACCACTGCACTCCAGCCTGGGCGACAGAGTGAGACTCCATCTCAAAAAAAAAAAAAAAAGTTACGAAATCTTTTTATAAAATAGAGACTTACAACTCTAGCAACCTTTGTGACCATCTGATAATCTCAGGCATATTGGACAAAAGAAGAACGATTTGCTGAACCTTGGTTTGTTATTAGCATGAAAGCGGTTAACCATGCTGGTGGCTCCTCTGGGTATTGTAGGAATCATATACCACATATGGAAATGCTACTCTGATCACTCATTGAAGATTCTGAAAAGGCAAAAGCTTTCATTCATGTTCAGAGCAAGAACAGAGTCTCCAGGTACTCTTCAGACTCATTTGCCAGAAAGAGCAGGGGGCCAGAGTTGGGGGTGAGCTGCTTGTGTTCAGAGGAGACAGTGGCCTCAGGCCTTAGAGGGACCTTGGGGCCAACCCTACTCCAGCCAGACAGCTCACTCCAGAGCACCCTTAGTTTCTTAACCTTCTCAATGGCTGCTCCTCCAGCTTCCCAGTAGTCACGTGAACCACATGCATCTTCCAACTAAGCGCCCTTCAAGGTGAGACACCTGGAGTTGGTATCCAGTACAGATTACATTCAACCTCTTAATGATACCCAGCCCTGGAGTGCTTCCAGTCTTCTGTTGTTTGTTTAGAGTAAGGAGAGGCCTACCTCCCCTGGAATGTGAAGGAACATGTCCTCAAGGAGGTGATATTGAGGCTGTGCATTGCAGCATGAAGGGATGTTCATTATGTAGAAAGGAATGAGAAGGACAGTGGGAAAAACATGTGAAAGCATTATTCTTTGATGTTGTTTTTACAGTTAGATGATAAGCATCTTGAAGAACAACAACATAGCTAATACAGGTTTACCTTCTGTAGATAGTCCTGAGCTCGTAAGTGTTTGCTCCCAGGTAAAGAAAGAACCAGTGGTGTTTCACAAAAATAGAAGCTGCTATTGTAGGTGGGCATTTTTATCTTATTTTATTACATGTCAGTAGTTTAACCCAGTAGTTTCCCTACTTAGCTTTGTATCAAAAGAAATTAAAGAGCTTTTAAAAATACAGATTTTCAGGACCAACTCTGTATCTACTGAATCAAAATGTCAGATACAAGACATTCAGAATTCTATATTTAGAATGAGCTTCCCCTGGGATTCTGACATGTGGGCATGTGTGGGATCTACTGGAATCTACAGTCCGTGATATCTATGTTTTTGGCTATATAATTTAATATATAAAATGTATATAGAGAGAAGGATAGATAGATAGGCAGATAGGTAGATAGATAAATTTGTACGGGCTGTGTTTAGCAATGTTAATGTAATTATCTTTATCCTCAGTCTGACTAAATGCTTGTCAATTATGTTGGTCTTTTCAAAATATCAACTCTTAGTTTTGCTGATTTATTCTGTTTATCTATTCTGTACTTCATTTATTTCTACTCTAACACTTAGTTCCTTTTTCTGCTAACTTTGGCTTTAACTTGTCCTTTTTCTAGTTTTTTGAGGCATAAAATTAGGTTGCTTATTTGAGGTCTTTTTTCCATTTTGTTTTAGGTGTTTATTACTGTAAATTTTCTTTTTAGTGCCTGAATTTCATGTGTTTTGGTATGTTGTCCTATCATTTTCATTTGTTGTATTTTCCTGTTTCCCCTATAATTTATTCTTTGATTACTTGTTCAAATGTATGTTGTTTCATTTTCACTTTGAGAATTTCCAGTTTTTCTTTTGGGATTCATTTCTAGTTTCATTTCATTGTGGTCATAGACGATGCTTGGTGTGATTTCGATTTTCACAAATTTATTACAACTTGTTTTGTGGCCTAGCATATGATTTATCCTAGAGAATGTTCCAAGTGCACTTGAAAAGGATCCATATTCTGCCTTTGTTGGGCGAAGTATTCTGTATATGTATGTCTGTTGTGAGCAGTTGGTCTATAGCATTGTTAAATCTTTTGTTTCCTTGTTCTTCTGTCTGGTTGGGCTATTCATATTTAAAGTGAGGTACTGAAATTTCTTACCATTGATGTATTACATTCTACTTTGAGTTCTGTCAATATTTGACTTACATATTTGTACTTTGTTGTCAGGGGCAAATAGATTCATAATTATTACATCTTTCTGGTCAGTTGATCCTTATATTGTCATATCACATCTCTCTTTGTCTCCTGTCACAGCTTTTGAATTAAAGTCTTCACTGTCTGAAATATGCCTGGCCATGACTACTCTCTTTTAGTTACCATTTGCATAGGATATTTTTTCTATCTTTTCACTTTCAGCCTATGTATGTCCTTATCTAAAGTGAGTCCTTTGTAGAGAGCATATAATTGTATAATTGTGCGTTTTTCAAAATCTATTCAGTAACTCTAAGTCTTTTATTTTGGGTATTTAATCCATTTACATTGAAAGTGATTACTGATAGGTAAAGACTTAATATTTCCATTTTGTTAGTTGTTTTCATATGTTTTGTAGTTATTTTGTGCCTGTTTTCCTGTCTTGCTGCCTTCTTTGTGTGTCTTTTAGGTTTTGTTTTGGCATGCTTTGATTCTTTTTGCATGTTATTTGTGTATCTTCTATAGGTATTGTTTTGTGGTTTACACTGGGATTACATAAATTATAACATCAATTATAACAATGTGTTTTTTTTGAGACAGAGTCTTGCTCCATTGCCCAGACTGGAGTGCAGTGGCACTATTTTGGCTCACTGCAACCTCTGTTGCCTGGGTTCAAACAATTCTCCTGTATTAGCCTCCCAGGTAGCTGGGATCGCAGGCGCCTGCCACCACACCCAGCTAATTTTTGTATTTTTAATAGAGACAGGGTTTCACCATGTTGATCATGCTAGTCTCAAACTCCTGACCTCAGGTGATCCACTTGCCTCGCCCTCCCAAAGTGCTAGGATTATAGGCGTGAGCCACCTCGCCCAGCCTATATCAATCCATTCTAACAGGTAGAAAGGACACAAGGCTCTACTCTTTTATCTTTACTCTACTTTATCAATATTACAACTTATATCTTTTAAAATTATTATTAATTAACATAGTTTTATAGTTAATTTTATGCTTTTATGTTTTAAATTCTATACCAGAATTAAAAGTGATTTGCACACTACTATTACAGTATTACAGGATGCTGTATTTGCATATATATTTTCCTTTACTAGTGAGTTTTATACTTTCATCTGCTTTCATGTTGCCATCTAGTGTGTTTTTGTTTTAATTTGGATGGTTACCTACAGCAATTCTTTTCAGGCAGACCTGGTAATGTGGAACACCTTCACTTTTGTTTATCCAGGAATGTTTTTACCTCCTTTTAATTTTCAAAGAGTACTTTTGCCAGAAACATTAAGTTTCTGTGACTGAATAATTTCAATTCAACTGTCTTTGAGTTTGCTGATTTTTCTTCTGCTTCATCAAGACTTCTGTTGATTTCCTTTATTTATTTTTCAATTTAGTTATTGTATTCTTTAGCTCCAGAATTTGTGTTTAGTTATTTTCTATAGTTTCCATAGCGTTGATAATATTCTAATTTTTGAATGTATTGTTTTTCTGATTTTATTTGGTTATCTACCTGTGTCCTTTAGTAGTGTGTTGAGCTTCATTATGACAGTTTACTTTGAATCTTTTGTCAGGTAATTCATATATCTCTGTTTCTTCATGATAGTTTCTGAATTTTTTTTTATTGGGGACATGTATTCTTGTTACTTTGTTTTTTGCCGTTATGTTTTTCAAATAAACTCTTAGCTCCATTCTATTTCTTTTCTCCTACTGGAACTATTGTCATGTGTGTATTGGTTTGCTTGATTGTATCCCTTAAGTTTTTTGTGTGTGTTTTAACTTTTCAGGGAGTTTGACCAGTCTCTATGGGAGCTTTTAGTGTTTGGTTCCCTCTTGAATCTTTACATAGTGCTGCACATTCTCTCTCGGTGCAAGAAGACAATGAGCTCTGAGCTCTCGGATATTTTCAGTGGTCCTCAGCCATCCAAACTATGCAGGTGTCTCAGCATTCTAAGTTAGAGAAGACAGAAACTCATCCCTCAGGCAGCCTCCCCAAAATTAGGATTATTACATGTACATTCCACTCTTCTCTTTCTTTCCCAAGGCAGAAGCTGCAAGTTTAGCTCTATTTTTTTAAAATCACGAGCTGTCATTACTTGGTAAAGAGACTAATATAGTTAAAATGAAATTGGCTTTTCTTTTCCTATTTGAACACAGCAGTTGTTGGATTTCAGTTGCCTGTGGCATCACAACTTCCTGTTTTCTGGAGTTCTCTTAGATGTTTCTATGAGTGTATATTGTTGTTAGGTCAGTGTTTCTGTAACAGAACAATTTCTAGAGCTCCCTGGTCCATTATCATGCTGATATCCTATCTCTAGATACCTTTAGCAATAATGTACAAAGTTGATCCTTGAACAACATGAATAAAATGTACAAGTCCACGTATACGTGGATGTTTTTCAATAAATACATTTGGCACTTTTTATCTGTGGTTTCCACATCCATGACCAATTATGGATAAAAAATACAGTATTTGTGGGATACGAAACCTGAAGATATGGAGGGTGAACTTTTCATATCCATTGGTTCTTCAGGGCCAACTGTGGGACTTGAGAATTCATAGGTTGTGGTGTCTGAGCCAGTGGGGCTTCTGGAACAAGTTCCCCATGGATACCAAGGGACAATTGTATTCAATAATCTTTTTTTACCCTAGTAATTATATTATTTGGGAAATCTTTTTCGGAAGGTTTAATGTTGTATCTTGTGGTGAACAACTTAGAAATTATACCTGAAACATTTTGGTGGCGTAAAAGTGCCTTTCTATTACTGTAAAAATTACCATACATAATGTGTATTATCAGGGACAAACTGTACTGATAGTAAACATTCTATTTGTATAGCTATTCTCATTGAATTTCCATTTATTATGTTAATGTTTATGCTAATACTTTGGAGATATATATTTATATAAGCAAATATATATGTGTACATACATATATATGTATTTATGTATATTCACATGAATAAATATATTAATAAATATTAAATTATATATGCGTAAAATTAACTGTAGTGTCTATCTGTATCTCCAAATATCTTGGAACTTAATTTATGTCAAGATTTGATGATTAGTGTCTAAGTTTCTCAACGAACTACATATCAGCTGAAGCCTATAGTCCTAGGTACACATGACCATAAATAAAAAGATAAATATAAAATACTAAAATAGCTGTCTTAACTTTGCATTTGGATAATAACTATCTCTCAAAGAGAAATAAAATATCTATATAAAAAATTAGAGTAGCTTGTTTTTCATGCTAAAATAAGTGACTACTGAATTAAAGAATGCCACAAGTATCATGCTAAAGGTTAATGAGGTGTAAAACATTCCGCAGTTGGCATTAAACATTTATAAACCATTTTTATCTACACAGTGTCTTACAAGCAACTCTAGGTTGCTAGCATTTCTTCTTATTGAAGTAACTAGAGGATGAAATTTTTGTCTCCATAAATAGCAAAGTTCATAAACAAATTCATATTTTGAGCATTGTAATGGTATTATCTAGTTAAGATTGTTTATTCAAAACACTCTATAATAGTAAGCATCATTTCTGACTGTTGCTTTAACAAGATATTAGAACAAACAAGATGTAGTTTACTCTCACCTAAATTATTTTAGGTTGTAAACCTTGAAAACATTTATAAAGCAAGCGTCTACATCTTTTTAGATTCGAGTAGGTTTGATAGTAGCAATGTTATTTTCTAGCAGCGAATTAAAATGTCCCTAGGCCATAAATGGCAAAAAAAAAAAAAAAAAAAAAAAAAAAGAGTCACTCATTGGGTGGGAAGGCCTCCAGCAAGTCCTGCTTATTGCAAGTAAATATCATTTTAATGTTCAATAATTTTTAAAATGTAGTGTCTGTGTGCACCTTCACAACATGCTTTGAAGAAGGCAAAGTTGACTTCATTTGCCTCCTTAGTTAAAATGTGTGTAAAGGAAACCCTGCCTAATTTAAATAACTCCCCCAATTCTATACAGATTATTAGAAAATCTCTCCCTCTAGGTCCCAGGATTTTTTTAATTAAGCCAGATGCTTTTTCAAATAACTCTTTTCTCCCTTTGGGGAAAAAAATAGGAGAATTAAAATCAAGGAGGACAAAAGAAGGGCACATCCTTCTCAGGCTTTTATAGTTTGGGGCATACTGGTGATGTGAATTTTTGAAAGAAAAAAAAGGCGGGGGGCGGGGGGGTCAGTCACATACCAAGCTATCTTGTCCTAAGTTTCTCGGGACAATGAAGATGTCATATCCTTCAGGCCAGGTGAAAAGCGCTAGATTTGGCCAAAGACAGGAAAGAATACTACTCAAAATAGACAGCAATAGTTGCCGAACAATGGTAAGGATTATAGGGCTCCCTAACCCCCAAAATCTCTTCTACCTTTTTCAAATGATTTATGATATTTTAAAATAAATGTATGTTTACATTTTTGTATAATTCAGAAAAGAGCTTTTGAAAGATGGTGTCAGAGCCTTCTTAAAACCTGTTTATCCCTAAGTTAATTATTTCTCTTCTATCCCACTTAGGGAAGCACTGCCCCTAGAATTCCCTCCCTTCTCTGTTTTTCTACAGCTGTTTTGTTTCTGCTCTTGCCTCATCTACAGTGAGGTAACACCTACAAAGGCAGTTGGGAAAATACGAATATAGTGTGTACTGGGAAATATTTTCAAGACTAACAGTATTCTCTACTTGTCTGTTAAGGCCAAATCATTGAATCTCTATTCAAAGCAAATTGATTCCTCCTTAAAGTCTGAGAGACAAGAAAAATAATTAAATAAAATGATTTTCCCCTCCATGAACACAAGTGCTATATTTGTAGTTAATATCATTTACACACGAATAGAATAAGAGAATACTAATCCTAACAAAGACATTTCACATGCATTATATTTGATGATCGAGTAATGGATTTTCCTAAGGAGTCTCATGTAAATATGCTCTGTGCACAGCTGTCTCTCCCATGGATCACTTAATGCTCCGTCCTCAGACCTCTTCTGTCTCTCAGGATCAACTCATCATTCCCAAAGCTAAATAATCATTGTCTCAGGGCTTTTCTGAGTTTCAAGCTAGGAGCTCCAGTTTTTCAAAAGATACGTGTCTATCTGAATTCATACACTGATATGGTTTGACTGTGTCCCCACTCAAATCTTATCTTGAATTTTAGTTCCTAGAATCCCCACGTGTTGAGGGAGGGACCTGGTGGGAGGTAATTGAATCATAGGGGCAGTTACCGTCATGCTGTTCTCATGATGAGTTCTCATGACAGCGGATGGTTTTATAAGGGGCTCTTCCCCTCTCCTTTGCTCATTCTTCTCTCTGTCGCCATGTGAAGAAGGATGTGTTTATACGTCCCCTACCACCATAATACACGATCTAAGCCCAGTTCAGGGTTTTTCTCCTAAATCTGCCTCTCAGCATTGTTATGTATTGTGAGTTAATGGCACCATTTTCTTGACATTCATCAAGATACTAGAATCATCAATTCTTCTCTCTTTCTCGTAACTCATAGGTAACTCAGTGTTTCCAATTCTGTGGCAACAATCAAAGGACTTTTAAGCAATATATTGTAATATGAATGCTTATGGTGAAATAGATATGCTTTAATTGGCCGGGGACAACAGAAGAGAGGTAGGGAAGGCTGACTGACACTTTGCTGCAGAGCTCAGAAACCACAGGGCGGGGTGGGGACTCGGGAAAACTGGAAATCACGTACACACCTGGTTATTCTCATGAGGAAATGAGACTATTCATTCACACACCCCTGCATCCTCTATCACCACCTTTAAATTTTTGTTGCTGTAGTTGTTAATTAAGGTATCTGGAAATACAAGTTTTAAGTAAAATATCTTAATATTGAAATAATGACAACCGATTTTTAAAACAAAACAAAGATGTGTGTGGATCAAGTGTTGAGGCAGCCGGATGTGGTCACAGCGCTATGCTCTCTGCTGCTTTTTCTTCCTCTATGGCTGGAAATTTCATGCTTCATTAATTTCTTCCTGCAGATTTTCCTGTGTCCCTTTTTTCCCCATTCAAAGGTCTTCTACATATTTCTGACAATTATTTTGTTTGAACACAGGTTTGATCATCTCATTTATACTTCAAACATCCCCATGGCTCCTGGTTGCCTACACAGGAGTTCCAAACTGCTTATCTCCCACACAAATCTTTCTGTAAACAAAGCGTCATCTTTCCAACTCTGGGCCATCTTTGCATATTAGCTGTTCAATGACGTGTCTGACACACTCATTCATGTCATTCTCTGGGTGTGAAGTACCCTTCTGTCTTTCACAACCAAATCCACACTCATTTCCATGTGCTTCCTCCACCGTGAAGCCATCTTCAGTTGATAACCTACCCCCAGGAAGATTGTTTTGTAATTGGTGGAAGGCCCATTCCACTTGTGTCAGCAATAATCATGTGTATTGGTAAATCATTTTACATTTAGAGTTGCAACATTAATTATGTCTTATTATCTTAATGTGGCTTATAATTTGCACAATACACTTTCATGTATCGTGAAAGTTGATCCTCAAAGCCACCTCATTAGACCATAGGGCGGTGTGGGGACTTGGGAAAACGGCAACGAGGGAAGAACAATGATGGTTAATACAGGTAGCTAAAATGACTCATTCACAGCCCTCAATATGAAAGCCGTGAGTAGAATCCAATCCACTGCCTGCAGAGGCACTGGAGGAAATGGAATCAAGAAACGGAGTCTTCACTTGGGAAATGCCAAAAGTGTAAAATTTAGCAGAAAATATGAGAGATTCAGAGAATAAATATGTTGATGATGTGGGGCACACTCTATTACTCTGTTGATAAATGCTAGGAATAAAAGGGAGAAAGATGTCCTAGGGGCAGCGGATAGAGGGTAGTGGATTATGAGAACTTATTGAGAATGGTGAACTTGAGGTATTGTCACCTCTTAATTATTCATTATGACAAACAACAGACATTTCCTGAAACCCAGCTACACCTAAGGCCCTGGGCTAACCACTGTGTGTGCTCAAATTTTGAAGTAGGAGCTTGGATAATCCAAACTGACATTTTTATCAAAACACAAATTGAAAATGAAGAGTAATACTGTTCATTCAAGATGTGTTGGATGCATTTCTTCACACTGAGAGTAAAAGGCTATTTTAAATCATTGAGCCCAGGATTACTAAAAAGTTTCCCAGTGGTCACTTCTAACCCGACGTCTTCTTCCCTGGAATAGCAGAGGGCACATCTGCGTAACAGCTGTCTCTCAAGTCTGTCTTGCAGAAAGGACTAATGCATGGAGATAAAAGACCCAAGCAAACTCGAATAGTCAAATGAAACAATTAAGGAGTGTGAGCAATCCAAGTCTTTCTACAGCAGTTCTGTTCTCCCTAGAACTGATTTTTTAAAAAAACAAAACTTGTGTGCACCAAGTGTCGAGGGCAGCCCGATGTGGTCACAGCAGTGCCTGTGACCCTCCTTTCTGACTTTACTCTTGGTGGACCCACAGCTTTCATTCTTTCCTCAAGGGACCTCCCTCGCTTATCAATCATCAAGATCCTGCACAGACATGTCCTCTTCCATGAAGAACGTCTCCATGAACTTGGTCCGCACGCATGTCTCCTCTGCAGGCTTCCTGGAATTTTCACTCTGCTACCAGTATTGCTGTGTGTGCTAATAAAGCCTTGGAAACAGCATATCGTTGATTCATTACTAACAATAAAGTAGCAATTATTAAACATTGTAAAATCATGATATTTTATATAAAGTAATTAGGATTCTTTCACATTCCACTTGTTTCTCAATGGCAAGCTGGAAACGTTCCATACTTCGTATGTTCCTGCAGTACCTGGCCTTGGAGCAAGGAGAATATTGTTTGCTAGACGCTCTGGGTTTGGAGAACACATACACCATGTCTATGAAGTGACGTGCAGAGGTGATGAGGCATAGGGAGATTCATTCATATGAACAAAATCTCACAGATTTCACACAATATAATTCAGATTCTGTATGTATTTATCCAATGGTCTCCTACTCAGTAAGTATCTGTATTGAACCTATTATGACTACATTCTTATGGTTATGTAATAATAGCTATAAAATACACACTATTTATAAATATTAATAATTTTGAGTGTCTCCTTATCTGTTTGATTTATATTTAATAATCTTTGGAATTCAAAGATTCTATAAATCCTAACAGGAAAAGAAAAATAAAAAACTCTTTTTAAAAGATTATCATTCTGATTTCTTGAATCCACTTACAGCTCTTTCATCTTAGGAATGATAAAAGATGCATCTTTTGAGCAGAATCCATTGAGTAAAAGGTATCCTTAAACATAAACTTGCCAGGTGCTGTGGCTCACACGTGTAATCCCAACTCTTTGGGAGGCCAAGGTTGGGTGAATTGTTTGAGCCCAGGAGTTCCAGAACAGCCTGAGCAACATGGCAAAACCCCCATCTCTACAAAAAATATAAAAATTAGCTGGGCTTGGTGGTGTGTGCCTCTGCTTAGGGAGCTGAGGTGGGAGGATCACTTGAGCCCAGGAGTTGGAGGCTGCAGGAGTGGTGGTCTCACCACTGCACTCCGGTTTGGGTGATAGAGTAAGACCCTGTCCTAAAAATAAAAACCACAAAAACATAGTCTTAAAAGTGTCAATAGTAATACATATTCACAGAACATCTAGGAAAGTTGGGTGCCTAATAAATTATGCTCACAAGTGCTCCATTCTCTTATCATAAAGAGTGTGTACATGTTTGATTAATCATGCCACAGATTGCTATTTCTGTTAACTGTTTGTTAAAGTCTAAAATACCAATTTCAATGAATAGTTTTCATCAGCTTATTTAAGTTATTGTTAGATTTATTTACCAGAAAGTCTAGTCACAACCGAGTAAAAATCAGACTAGTAATTACAGCGTTACATTTCTCCCATTTGTCATTTTCTTCACTATTTAGTTGGTTTTCATGTTTTCTTTATCTTCTCTAGATTTCATTACTGGTGCCTGGTTTATCTTTATCAAGTGGTAGATTCCATAGCTACTGCCCTCACTGGCTCCATACAATGAACATTTTAATAATCGACCTATAATACTCCTCTCATTTCAAGTAGTTTAATATATGAATGAATATTTCTCTCCTATATAGTCTCTAAATTTTAAACATTTCATATTCCCAGTGACAAGGAGTTGGTTTTATACAATAAATAATATAGCAATACACCAATACCAGAAGAAATGAATAGCTTTACTTTGAAATGTGTACATTAGTGCAGACTATAAATGAAATTCGGTTGCTTCAATGTGTGTGGATAATATAAAAGGCTGAGGATAGTAATAACTTGCAGAAAGAGAATATTTCTAGATATAAGGAAGACCTTTATTGTTTCTTGTTCAAAATCTCACTTGATCTTTGCAATAGCTTCAAAATATTTATTATATCATTCTTTACAGTAGAAAGTTGAGACATATTCGATAAAAATGCTGTCTAGGTAATTACATGTAATTACCTAGGTAACTTGAGCTTAGAATGAGATGCCCTGTGTCTTAGTTGCAGCCCTTTGATAAAGCCTTTACTCTTCTTTCTCTTTGATAGGATGTTATTATTTATGTATTTATGTATGTATGTATTTATTAATGTATAGTCATTTCAAACTCATGTGAAATTGTTTATTCTGTCTGGGACTAAGTTTCCACATCTGTGAAATAGTGACAGCATTAGTATGTATATGACAGGGATATTGTGAGAATCTATTATGTTACAAATATAAAACATTTAGGTAAGCACTTCACCTAAGCTCAGCTCCCCATGAGTGTAAGTGAAGTATCTGTAGTGGCAGCACTAAGCTACTGTAAATATCAAAGGAGCCCTCCAATATGAAATTATCTAATTGATACAATTATTTTTGTTACATAAATAACTGGCACACATTTTCTTCTAATTCACTTTCCACAGAAGGATTCCGTTGGAGATAAGATTTTTCTTCAAGAAAAAACAAAATGAAACCGAACAAAACATAGCCATGTGTAACTGTTGGTAGGATTTTCCTTAGCTATTTTGAGGAGGGCATAAAGATATTCCTTATTAAATTTACCCAGAACTTTGGGAATTGAGAAAGTTCAGTCTCATAAAAGAAATAAAGAAACTGAAATTAAACTACTTTCTCAGGGTCACATATCTAGTAGGAGGCTAAATAGAAACCTGACATTATTTTCTTTCTAATACTAAAAACTGCTAAGGGCAGCAAGCTCTGTGCCTCTCTCCTATGAGTGGATACAGTTGCAACAAACATTTGTGTGTTACACTGGAGATGTGTAGAGCATGAATGAATGCGTGGAAAGCTGGATGCAAAATGATTCCTTGGACCTACTACTCTATGAGCGTATTGCCTCTTTGCTTTGTAGCCAGATACTGTTTTTGCATCTTGACTTATAAGTATCACTACTTCTTATGCTCACAAAATTGTGTCAATTTATTGCTACCTGTATCAACTAACCACAACACCCCTTAACTGTTTAATTTGACTATTCGAGTTTGCTTGGGTCTTTTATCTCCGTGCATTAGTTCTTTCTGCAAGACAGACTTGAGAGACAGCTGTTACGCAGATGTGCCCTCTGCTATCCCAGGCAAGAAGGCGTCGGGTTAGAAGTGACCACTGGGAAACTTTTTAGTAATCCTGGACTCAGTGATTTAAAATAACCTTTTACTCTCAGTGTGAAGAAATGCATCCAACACATCTTGAACGAATAGTCAGTTACTCTCAGAAGCAAATGTTGAAGAAAAGATAAGAAACAGAAAGATCCAAATGAACATTTACAGAGAAAAAATATTTTGTGCCCTCATAGACTATATTAATTGCATAAATTGAAGAAGGAAAGAAGAAAAAATCATGCAGAGCAAAGGAAGGTGCACAGAAGCGATAAGAGCGATGAGGGGATTGGGCCCAAATGCAGGGAATGTAGACAGAATCTGTAGCGTGGGCACCCGTGGACCCCAGCAACTAGAGGAGAGATCATCTTCTGTGGCCATCCCAGGGGATCCTTCACCTGCCAGCAAGCAGCAACAACCCACGCAGAATGTGTTCTGAATGGGCTCTGGGCACACCTTGTTCTCGATCGTCTGAGCATCCCGCACACCCATGAGGCCTCATAACACAGGATACAGAATTCTGCATCTTCCTGGAGAGAGCCCTACTCCTGAGTGAGATATCATGAAGCCAGTTTTAAATTGTCCATCCAAATGGGGATGAAAGATGTGGCCCCATGATGTCTGATTTTCAGTTGTCACTAAGCAAGCCCGTTTCGGTTTCCTCCAACTTCTTATTCTTTGGGGGCCGTTTCTGTCACTGTGTGCTTGTTTAGAAGAGTCTTTACTCTTCTGAGCTACCGGCTATTCTACCAACATGAGGTGGAACAGATATCAAAGTTTGTTATCTGAAATATGGGGAACCGAGGAGGCCTGAGATACTAGAGATGTAAGAACTTTTTCTATGTCTATAACAGACATTGTGTACGTCTATGACCATTTTAGACAAAATCCAGTTATTCCAAGTTTAAGTAAATGAAGGTAATGGGCCACTGGCTTTGCCTTTTTTTTTTTTTTTGGCAGTGTCTTGCTCTGTCACCTAGGCTTGAGTGCAGTGGCATGATCATTGCAGCCTCTACTTCCAGGCTCAAGTGATCCTTCCACTTCAGCCTGCCAAGTAGCTGGGATTACAAGCACACACCACCACACCTGGCTACCTTTATTTATATTTATATATATATATTTGTAGAGACAGAGTCTTGCTCTGTTGCCCAGGCTTGTCTGGAACTCCTGAGCTCAAGCAATCCTCCCACCTAAGCCTTCCAAAGTGCTAGAATTGCAGGCATGAGCCACCACACCTGACCGGCTTTGTCTTTTTAAACATGCCATTGCTTGTGTATGTCCTCTGTATTCTGCTGCTTTACTAACTGCCTTCCGGGTCACTGTGTGCACGTGAGCCTCCACGTAGGCATCCTCCACAGCAAAGCACCCAGGACAGTGCCTTTAGCTCCGGACACCTGCCCAGCCAATCACCCACCTGTCTCCTCCATTTCATGGAGACCATAAGTGGGTGATTCATATAATCCAATGAAAGAAAAATGTATTTTGATCCTTACTGAGCTACGGACATGCATAGAGACTCAACTGTCATGTAGGGCTACAATACATAAATAATCTCAAATGGATTTTCCTGCAGGATATGGAGATGTCCAAAGTCTCAAACTGGAATTCCTTACCTTAATTACTCAATTTCTTACCTTGATCACTTCACCTTTCGTTCATCCCACAGGGCTTTTCAATCTGCTTTCTTTTCCCAGCACACCACTGAAACTGCTCTTGACAAGCTCAGAAGAAACTCCCACATGCTGATTCCAATGGGCCAAGCCTCCCTTGCCCGCTGCCTCCTTTGTGAAATACTGTTTTGTCTTGGCTTATTTGAGACCTCAGCAGCCCATTTTTCCTCCTGATGTATTAACTGTCCCTCCTCAAAACCTTTCTGTAGGTAATGTTCTAATGCCTACTTTCTAAATGTGCAAGAGCCTCTGGCGGCAACCTTTACTCCTTTTCTTTTTTGTAGCTTTACTCTCTTCTTGGAGTAATTTCTTTATTTCCATATATTTCAATAGCACCCTTTTACTAATGACTTTGAGTGTCAATGTGCCCTAAGGTTCAGATTTATGCAATAGCAAACACCATCTTTTACAGCTGTGCCCAGTCCACGTTTAACTTGTTTATATCGTTGATCGATATCTCAGGGAATCTTTGAATTAAATTTTTTAAGGAATGGCTAAATCTTCTAGTAGGAATAAAAATCATTCAATCTGTTCATTCAATCTGTTCTCTAGTTTAAAACTGAACTCTTATAATGAGTATACATTTCCAATAGGCTAAGCTATTCCAGTTTTCTAGAGGGCCAAAGGAAAAGATTTCAGTACCCCAAACAAAAATGTGTAGAACAGGAGTAAGGAGAATACTGAAATTGTGAGAAGAAACAGCTAGAACAACTTGGAAAATTTCCAAACAACAAATGAAATGATTTCTACCAACTGACAGATTGTGATTCAAACAACCCTGGAAAAGGAAAGATATGTGGAATAAAAAATACAGGGGTTGTTTCCAATGCCCAGTCAGCAAATGTTCTACACTGAAAGTCTCCACATCCTTCAGGAAAATTCATTTGAGACTATCTGTGTGTTTTAGCTCTTGATTACAGTGTAGTCTCTATGCATGTCCATAGCTCAATATGGATCAAAATACTTCTTTCTTTCATTTTATTATGTGAGAATACCTTTTCTGAACTACGAAATGTATCTAATAAATATTCTCACTATATTATGCCCTATATGACTATTGACATTGCCCCAAATTTCCTTCTTTATTTTACCTCTGAAGCTTTTACACAAATACATAGTTACTCTAAATTTTAAGGTGAAAGTAAAACACAGTTCTAAAATTTTTTCAGAAACTAGAAAAAAATGGACCATCTGCCATGTGTTTGAAATATCTCTTTTAGAATGTAAATTTAACAGGAAGGGGTTAATTTTAAGCAGGGATGCTAAGTAAAGACAGTAATTATAAACTAATGGTAAATATAAACTGTTACTGACCTAGTAAAACAATCATGATGATAATGGATTAATAATTCAGGGGAAATGTATAAATGGGAAAACTCATACTCTATATAAGTAGCAGAAGTAAGATAAGTGGTTAAAACATTACAAAATATTTTCATTGTTCTCTCAAGGCATCACCTGACGTAGTTTCCCCACATTCTGCTTCTCCTTTTTTGATCAATTTTACAATATTTTCCTCAATTTTCAAACCCTTCCTCTATATCCCTGAAAGCTATCAGCAAAACAAACTATAGATTCAATTTCTTTGAAGAATCACCTTCGCTTTCTTGTTTTCATTAAAACCTGGTCCTCCCTACATTTGTCATTTTCCTAAAGCTTTCACTCTTACCCTCTTGGTAGCACACAGATATTAGTGCCATTATTATTTTATCTTATCTTCATTCCTGCTCCCAAACCATTTCCCCTTCTCCTCCCTAAAAATCTGCTCTTCACTCGGAGTTTCTGCCACTAACACAGCCGTTCCTATTACTCTTTGATGCAGTTATCTACAGTTCAACAGATTTTCATTCTAGCTACAAAATACAACCCAATGGACACTGGGAAACAGTTCAGTTTAACCCTATCATTCAATGACGATTTGAGCACAAACTCACTCTTCTTCTATAATGCTAACCCTATCACATTCTAACACTATCTGCAATGCCAATCCTATCACATTTCTTGGTAATATCAATATTCACGACCTTGCTGAATATTCTGGATTTTTTTGATGTTTTCAATTTTACTGATCTTGTTCTTTACCCTCCCCATTCAACCATTCCCATGGGTACCTATTGTAAACAATATTTTATGTACAAATTTTATCTTATTTTAATTTTATTCTTAAAATATGAATAGCCAGTTCAGCAAGATTGAAGAATAGATCAATATGCGAACATTACTTGCACTCCTATATATTTACAATGAACCCTCTGAAAATAAAATAAAATAAAATTTTCATTTGCAATAGTATCAAAAAATCTTTAGATATAATTTACGAAGATAGTGCAAAACTTATACTTTGAAACATACAAAACATCATTGATAGAAATTAAGATATAAATAAAAAAGACACCCCATATTTATGAATCGTAAGACTTAAAACTCCTCAAACTGATCTACAGGTTCAAGGAAATTCCCATTAAAATTCCAGGTGGCTTCTTTGTAAAAACTAAGAAGCTAATTCTAAAGCTAAAATTCATATGTAAACTCAAGGGAACAAGTTAACCAAAACATTCTTCAAAAAAAGAGCGAAGATATAAGACTCACACGTTCTAATTATGAAACTTATTACAAAGCAAAAGTAATCAAGAGAGTGCAATACTGTAAATACAGGTAAAACCCATATACTAAAAATTAACTCAAACAGGATCAAAGATCTAAATAGAAGGTCTAAAACTCTAAAACTCTTAGGAGGAAATAACATTACCTTCGATTTGGCAATGGATTGTAGATATGATGTTAAAAGCAAAAACAACAAGGCAAAAAATAGAAAAATTGACCTTTGTAAAATAAACTTATGCTTCGAAAGACACTATCAAGAAAATAAAAAGATAACAAACAGAAGGGGAGAAAGTGTTTGCATATCATATATCTAATAAGGACTTCTATGTAGAACTCTTAAATGTTATGTAAGGAACGTTCACAAATTAAGAGTAGAAAGAAAAAATAACTAATCCAAATAAACATATCAAAAAATATGAAAAGAAATTTATTTAAAGAAGATCTGCAAATGGCCAATAAGCACATGAAAAGATGCCCAACATCATTAGTCATTGCAGAATGGAGGCAAAACTGCAATAAGATACCATTTCACATACACAAGGATAGCTAGAATAAAAACGTTAGGTGAGGACAAATGTTGATGAAGCTGTGGAGAGGTCAGAACCCTCATACACTGCAGGTGGGCATGTAAAATGGTCCAGCCATGTTGCAAAACAGTCTTGACGTTCCAAAAAAAACTTTCAACACAGACTTACCGTATGATCCAGTGATTCGACTGCAAAGGGAAATAAAAACATATGTCCACACATAAACTTGTACACAAATGTTCATAGCAAATTTTTCCTACTAGCTAAAAGGTGAAAACAACCCAAATGTCTATCAACTGATGAGTGGATAAATAAAATATGGTACAATATATAATTGAATATTTTTTGCCCATAAAAAAAAATAAGTACTGAATCATGCTCAATGTGGATAAACCTTGAAAACTTAGTGAAATGTTAAGTCAAAGTAGCCAAATAAAAGATCATATATTGCATAATTCCATTTACATGACATGCACAGGATAGGCAATACTGTAAAGATGGAAACTAGATAAATGGTTGCCTAGGACCAAGGGTGGGGAGTGGGGATTGGGGATGATAGCTAAGGGTTATTGTGGTAGGAAGGACTGACTAAAGTATTCCAAAATTGAGTGTGATTTTGGTTGCACAGCTCTGAGAATACACTAAAAATCATTGATTTATACACATCACAGGGTAAGTTATATCATACGTGAACTCTATCTCAATAAAACTGTTGCCCCCCAAAAAAGTCTGTATTAGAAATGCTGCAAGTAGAAGCGTCTACGAGAGATGTGCTGTGATGTCTAAAATTTGCTTTAAGATATTGCAGAAAAAGTAACCAAGGCCTTATTTTACTATGTCCTCTAATTGTGTGTATGTTTTAAACATTGTATCTTAAAACTTACAATACAGATATTAAGAAAATGCTAGTAGTTGGCTTTAGGAAATTTGACATTATTTGCTAAAAATAATGATTTCTCAGTCCTGTCAGCCTCTTGATGCCTTCCCAGTCACTATAGCACACTTCTCAACATCAAATAAGAAGCTCACTTTCAAATGATGTCATCGGAGCAGTAGAATACTTTTTTTGTCCAAATCAGTCAGTAGAGGGACCTACTGATGGTGATTTGACTCCCAAGTTGTGAGCTTACCTTCCTTTCTAATCAGAACAAAGTTCAAAGCCCAGCTCCTCCTGTGCTCATAGATTTGAGTGGTGGTGATGCAAACTCATCAGCTCAACTCCACAAATGGAAGCTTTGTGCATTGCATGAATATGCTTTCTTTATAATTTTATGCAGGATTCTGTTATTCCAGGCTTTGCTTATTTTAAAAATGCTGCACTTCTTATAATCACTGGTGAAGATTTTGCCCTTAATCTTTGGGTATAGAGATATGGCAATAAAGTGATTGAAGTAACAAAATTACCTCAATTTTCATTTACATCTCAGAATTCATTACATTCCCATCAATTTCAGCCTTTTCTGTGGAATAAAATTATAGAATGATCTTTACTGTAGGTGACATGAAAGAAATAGTTGCGATCTTAATGTTCATCACTCTGGTTGGTGTAGGTTTACACACACACAATAGGCAGAAAATGTTTTCCGCAGGTAGTCCCTGGTTCTTCATAAATCTTATTCAAATGAGTGTTGAGATTTGTGTTGTTTTTGTTGGTTGTAGTTCATGTAACCATGATAACATGTAAACAGATCATTCATCTTGTTTTAATATGATGCAGCATTAGTCAACTTTCTTGTATATAACGTGGTTTTCTCTGGCTGAAAAAAAAATTATGAAGGTAAATAATAAAATAACAAGATACTCTTTTCCTGACACCAGAAATAGGAGGGAAAATGCAAGGAGCAATTCCCAAGCAAACTAAATATTTATCTAGAAAGTAAACTAATCTAAAAATGACTAAATTTACCTTGAATTGGAAAAATTGTTTTCTGCAACCAAGCAGAGATGATAACCCAATGTTTAAATTCACTTCCATTATTGAGAAATACATGAGTGATATTTCTGCATATTCAAATCTGACTCGAAATTCATTTTTGCTCCACAGACTCAATGTATTAAAACACTTGCGTTGTGTCCAGTCTTAAAACAATGTGAGCAGATAAAAGTAGTTCCTCATTTACACTTGAAAATAAGTTTTATAGAAATGGGAGGTGAAGCAGAGAAAATAAAATCAGACCCTCATCTTATTTCTAGACAAATAGGTATAAAACATTAACTCCTCTCCTACACCCGGTGCTACTCACATTAGCTTCCCCCACACTACCATTTTTCTTCTTTCAACCACCATTCTATCCCCTCCCTCTTGCTTCTTCCTCATCCAATTTATCTGGCATCATTGTTACTATTTCACAAACCACAGCTTCTACTAACTGTAATTTGTCTGGCAGTCCCATTTCTTCAGAAACATTGACTACTTTCCTGACCACAGTCTCTCCTGCTCTTACTGACCAACATCAAGCATTTGGAAGATAATTACATGGTCAAATAATGTTCTCCAATAACCTTTCTCTGCTTAACATCTGTGCCTCCAATACACTCACAAAAAACACACAGGCTCACAAACACAAAACACAATTCTGAGTACCATTCACCACAGAGAATTTAGTATTTAGTCCCAGAAGTTTTATTGAATTAAGAAAACAAGTCGTTAAGGAGCAAAATAACTACATTAATATTACTGTAGTCTGGAGCTAGGCTTCCGTTGTTTTCATTTGCTTTGCTTCATTTTGGTTTTGATTCTGTTAATCACAGAGCAGGTTAACGTCATCTTCTCTTTTCTCTCAGTCTCCATCCATGATTAGCCTTGTTCCCTTTGTAATCAGAATTGATGAATCAGCAACCTATGACAAATGCAGGCTCAGAATGGCTATTCTTAGGAAAACTTATCAACACCACTTGGAAAATTATTGTCATTTCAGAAATTAAGCATAAAATCCCGAATTAGCAGGGGCATCTTTGTTGGCATATCACTGCTTCTTGAATGCAGAATGATTCATCCAAGTGCCTTAAATCTAGTTCCTGAAGTATTGATTCCATAGTTGTTTGTTTATGTACATTTCAGTTCATTTGAGTAACAAATATCTTCCCCATTAAACTAAACTACCTGTTGGTAAGGGTCATGGCTTTGTTTACCAAATTTAGCACCCCACAGTTCCTGGAAAAGCAAAGGCATTCAATAATATTTTTGACTAACTGAATGACTAAAGCATTTTAATAATATTCAGGGAACAACATAGCTCCAGAGGTCCTCAGGTTTAAGTAGGGAAATCTCTACCATATTGGAATGGTATTAATTAAAATTCCTTCTGCTAAAGATAAAATCTGACTACCTCCTCATCAACTGACGTTATTTTCTCTGGTCTATGTCTTTACTGTATCTCCATTGTGTACATGATTCCGCTGTGTTCATAAGATCTTGTTTTAATCTATGTATTGTATACCTATTTTAATTCTTGATTCTGAACTTACAAAGACTAGGCACTGAGTCTTAGTTTTCCCCAATTTCCCAACTCCTGCCACATTTCCTGGCATGTGATACACACAAAAAGACTTTGAACTAGTTGAATAAAAGTATAAGTAGGATCAATGAGATGTGTTAATTATTTTGGTAGAATTTCTACGTATTTATCTTTCAGTGTTGTGGCTCCTCACAAATGCAGGCATGAAAATGCTGCCAAGAACCCTAATAGCTTGCATTCCAGGCTTGAATATGTCCTGGGCAGGGATTCTGGACAAAACGAAAGTGGGAAGAACACACCTTCTAATTTTAGAAAAGTGTTCTACAGTAGAAAATATACTGACTTGAAAGTCAAAGGAGTTAGATGAGTATTTGGCCAAGAATGTGTTAAGCAACATCTCTGTTACAATTTGTATATCTGGAAAGTTGAAAGCCATGAGAGTGGTATGTAGTTTTTAGGATATACAATGATATAAAACTTAATTCAAATTCCATCTTTGTTACCAGGAACCTGGGCAAGTTACTCAGCCTGTGTGAGTGTTAATTCTTTCCACCGTATATTGAGATAATACCTAACTGGGAGAGTTGATCTGTAAATTATAATTACAAGGAGCTCAGCCCTACACTTGAAAAATACCGGAGACTGTTGTGTGTTATAAGATAAACTGAAATAATAAATAAGAATAGCAAGTCTATTGCTAAAGAAATGGAAAGAATAAGTTTTTAAATTCCTTGGACAGTAATGAGTGGATCTTATACAAAAGCAACCATATTGTTTGATAGAAGAAGAAACCTATTGCTGCTTGGCAGATACTTACAGATAACTGAGCACTGTGGCTTACACATATGAAAAGAAACAAATTCTGCTGGAAGTAATTCTCAACATGAAAGTGAACTGTTCACAAATACACAGTCTCCCAAGACAAAGCAGAGACATCAGTCACACTGCTAATGGCAACTCAGTCAGGTGCGAAGAAGAAAACAATTTTCTAACGTTTCTGAAGGGCCTCAAGAGAGGAACTATTCAATTCCCCTTCTGCCCATTAAAAACGCAAACTGTCATATTCTGCTGGTCATCTCAGAAGAGAAAAAAAGCGTATTAAACAGAATTATTTAGAATAGTTTCAGGTTTCCTATTCACAGGCTTGGGAGAGTGCTGTCTCTCATATATCATGTAGGTGACAGTACTGAACTAAACTGTTCAGTACTGTCAGTAACTAAACTGTTCAGTACCGTTCAGAGAGGATGGGTTGCCCTCTCTTCCAAACACATAGAAATGCTTGACAAAATATAAGATAGCTGAGTTCCAAACCAGAAAAAACAAAATCAAGTGTATTTTTAAGTGTGTGTTCAAAGCTAAAAGAATCAAGACTTGCTGTAGGAGGCTTTGGACCCACAAGTTGGAATTAGGAGAAATGGTATTAATTCCTAAGTCGGTACAGGAAATGAGAGCTCGGGTTTCTGTGAAGCAGAGTTGGAACACGTCAATGGTATAAAAACCTTTAAGAGCTTAAAACCTCTAAGAGCTGCATTGTTCATGCATCTAGGAACAGAAAAAAACAAATGCTCTCACTATCCTAAGAAAGGGGCAAAGAAGATTGCAAGCAAACAAGAGCCACAGTTAGAAATAGAGTTCATGGTTAGAAATCAGAAATCTTAGAATTCTGTTAGGACACAAAGGGGAGGACATAGAGGATTTGCATGGTGTGATCACTGTTGTTTTTTGAGTATCAAAATGAGTCTAGAACAGGTAAAATCCTTAATGCTTTAGCAGTAGCAAACTCGAAATATATTTATAGAATGCTTTCCACAATGAAATTCCATTAAACACAACCTCTCTACTAATGATCTGAGAGGGTGGATGGGGATTAAGAATGAAGAAAAGTAGACAGCCTGCCCAACTACAGCAGGAAAATAGGAATTGTAGGATGAGCACTCAAGGACTGGCCATTTGCCAGACTGAAGTCAAGATGAAGATTGTCAGATGGAAAGAAGATACGAGCTTATGAATGAGACCAATGAAAGCAAGTCTGTGTCTAAGACTATCAGATAAGCTGAAACCTCAAAGTCAAAGAGAAAAGTCTTAAAAGTTAACAGGTTAAGAGGGAAAAACACAAGCTCTAGGTTCTCCTTTCCCTGGATTAACTCTCCGTCTGTCTCTGCTGCTGTTGCACACTTCATAATCTGGGACGCTGACTTTTACAGCTCAGGTCCCATGGGGTTGCCTGCTCCCCAGCACCTAGTTCATTTCAGCCCGTGCAAGAAACTGGCAGAGGATTGCAAAGCTAGAGGGGAGAGCGACAGAGAATATTTGTTTCCTGCATCCCCTGATTTAGTGTGGTCCTGCCCAGGGCTTCATCCCTGTATGGTGATATCTTCTTCTGTTGCTCCGATTCTCACCCAGGTTCTGGAAACATTACTTCCTCAGCTTTTAGGTACAGGCTTAAAGGAATGCTGGATCCCCCTTTATGTGTGTGTGGGACCCTGGAAGACATCAACATTTCTTGTCTGTTTCCTTAGCCTCACCCACATCAGCATGTACAGTCCCTTTATAAAATCCCTTGAATATGCTCTGCTTGCAAAGACCAAGGCTTGCTCCAACAGATTACCTACAAGAAGAGAAAATTAGTCAGGCATCATATTTCTTATTAGAAATAACAATAACTCTTCAAATAAAGGACTCTAGGGAAGACTTTGGTTTAGAACTATATGTCTAACTGAATTATTGCTCATGAGTAAGCAAAAATAGGAAAAAAAAACCCTTAAAACAACCACAAAACAGTTGCAAAAGATTCTTAATAATGTTAAAAGACTAATTAAATGATGCACTTTTGTATAAAAGAAAGAGAGTCAAATTCAAGACAAAGTAGCAATGAACAAAGTGACAATCGCGTGTAATCTCAATCTCAATCTCATACTGCCTTTAACAAAGTCTACCGTGGTGAGTATAATAAAAAGAAATGTGTACTAAAATACTAGACATCAGTAAGGTGGAGGATCACAGTTATATCTTTTTAGGTTTTATGTATTGCTTGAGAAGACTGTCTTACTAATTGACAACAATCTTGAAATCAAGTAAATGTGGTAAAATTTTTACAGAAAAACATCAAGAATAAAACAGAATTAACGTATTCCAAACCAATAAACAAACTAGATGGTCTAATACCAAACAAAGAAACGAGTCTTGAGAACAAAATATGTCATGACTACTGAATGAAACTACTTTTCCATGGTATTTATTTTCATGTAAGAGAAGCTAAAAAGCTTTTTGGAATTGTCGGTTTATTTTTCTATTTTTTGTTTCCACTAAAGTCCTAGTCCACTTACACCTCTTCAATATATCATGTTGTCTGCCTGCATCCAAGTCTATCTGTTCTTATCACATTTTTTTCAGAAGTTTCCCATCAAAATTAATGCAGATAAAAAATAAATGCACTAATACAGGTTGGAATATTGAACTAGAGACAAAGAGTAAGAGTTCAGCCTGAATCTTGACTTTAGGCCAAGACAGCTTACGCACTTCTCAAACAATAATATTTACCATATTTAAGGTAGCATATTTGGTGCTGAAGGGAATTAAAAACAGAAAGATGGGTTTTGTGGGTTTGAGACCTTGTGATATAAATAAGTTATAAATAGTGTCTGGCAACAGATGGGAAACCAAGAATATCATTCACTTTTTTCATAATGGTTATGAATAATGGAACTTGTCCTAAAAATCTGCAAAATTTTTAAATTCTAGGTTTTATTTTGCCCTTTGGCCTTATGCACCATTGAAAAGCATATTCTATCCCCATCTTACATAGAAATATTAATGCTAAGACTTAAAAAGAGATATTAATGTTAGATAAATAAGATTGGCTGTCTAATTTACATCTTTAAGAAGTTGATCAGAAAAACAGAAGATTTTTTTTTAAGTTGAGAATAGCTGACTTCTTTTCTTGCAAAAATACTGCAGGTCATTTCATCATTCAAGTGTTCTTAATAAAAGTTTCCTCCTCAGTAATCTTTGAAGTTATTTTTTCTTATTATATAATAACCAAAAAGCTTATTATAAACAGTAACTATTCTATATAAGACAGTTGGATTATGGTGGGGAAACCTTTAGGAGAATATGTGAATTGTGGAATAAACTTTAAAATTAATATATTTTCTTATTCAGTTAAAAGGCGTCCTTTTTGTTGTTGTTCAGCTGAGGATTTCTTTCCCTATAGTAAGGCAGTCTCATTGCTTAAAAACAATATGTTGATTTATATTCTAGCACAAGCTCCTTAATATGGGTAATTATCATGAGAACACACCTCTAGAAAAGACTCCAAACCACTTCTTACGACAACATAACTCCTTATGGTTTTATACAGTTCAGAGTTGGATATGATTTTCAAGAATACACTTGTAACCGAAGAGTTCTACTCTTCCTTCCTCATTATATTCAAATCCCATTAAGAACAGAAGTGACATTTCATGTTTTGTTATTTATTGTGCTGAAATTAAAAAAAACACAACATCTCACATATTTTTGACATATTCTCCCATTAGTATTGAGTGCCTAAATAATTTGAGCTATGTGATGTTAAGGAAAAGCAGTTCTTAAAATACTAACTTTTAGGCAGTTTATTCATCATTTACAAGCAAAGCTCTTTGATGCAGACCTTCACTAATGGTTAGGCAACTGGACACGATTTTTCATTCTTAGTAACCTAAAGTGCCACTTTACAAGAACCCTAAAAGCACCAATGTAAAATATTGAATCTTTGCTTCTGTCAGGGTTTTAATTAAACATTTTGTTCTGTGAATGTTTTTGACTTTGAACTTATTTTTATGTGTTTAAATGCAGCTTATGCTTAGTTTATTGTTTCATTGCTTCACTAACCAATATATATTCAAAATAACAGAATAATTTTAGCACTTATCAATTATGACCACAAAACTGAACTTAATAAACATTTGTGATTATAAATCTGAATAAAACTAATACTTATATTTCTCCAGAAGCACTTCTTTAGTATCATGCAATTTATAGTCATTACTTCATTTAGAAAAAATATGTGTTCTTACTTGACAAAAATTCTAGTGAAGCTTGTTTCACTATTTGTAAATTAGGATTGCAAAGAAAAATGATTGTATTTACTGTGACTGAAGGATAATACTTGACTATAAATTAGACCGAAGTATGTGAAATTAAAATAAAAGATTATAAAAACAATAAGCTATAAAACAAATTGTTACATATTGTTAGATTTGTATACATTTTGATTATAATTAACAAGTTCACCTTAAACTACCTTATATTTTAAAGCTATACAATTGAACATGACTGGTATTTGGCTCTTGTCACATGTGACTCACCAGTGGAATTTGTTGACTTCCGAATCAGTTTATAACTTGGTTAATGAAACGAGTCCATTGTTAAAGAATATAAGTGATGCAATAATTTCAAGCACCATGAAATTGTCTAAATAGTCATTCCAAATGCCTGTCCTCACTCTTGACTCCGCGATATACAGTCCCTGGACCAGAACCAGTTTTGAGACTCCACTTGGAGCAGCACAGTCACGTGGTCCCAGGAGGGCAGTGCCAGGGACTATTCCCTGGGAGAAAGGTGAAGCCCACATAATGCACTGCCTTTGATCATAACTCAAGAAGATTTACTTCAGTAGCCAGTGGAGAGTTCTGAAAGTAAGAAAATGGAATTATCAGTCTTAGGAAGATTAGTCACACCAAAGTGTTTCAGATGGTGTGAATAATGGAAGGCGAGAGTCAAGATAATTTAAATAATCCAGAGACTGGGCTAGAATGATGATGCTGAATTTGAGAAGAAGCAGGCAACTGAAAGTAAAATCAAATTTAATAGGGTTTTAACGCTGATGTTTCTATTGCCATGTTTTAAATTTCTAACAATATATCATCCTTAGCAGGTCTTAGTGAAACAAAATGTATGTGTAGATATTTAAAAATATATTTTATACAATCCTCAAAATAAAACAAACATGGTGACATCTGTCTCCTGTCTCAAAGCAAAGAACATACTGGCAAAAGTTGTGGGAAATTGACATTTCTAGAACTACAGTGGGAAATTGACATTTCTAGAACTACAGAAATCAACCAAAGTTCTGAAAGAATCTGGAGCATATTGATTTAAGAAAAACGTCTGCGTATTAGTAAGCACGGTGAGTGTGTTTTAACACGCCCTATTTTCTTTTATCTCTCCAGATTTGTGACAGGTTTGAAGTCAGCAGCCTCAACATCATAATGAAAACCAGAAATCTACAGCCTTTTACTGGGGTTGGGGAAGAGGTGTAGAAACCATCTAAAACTTGCTTCCAGAAAATTGTAATTATTTGTCTTACTGGTAACACCCTAAAAGATCCTCATTTGCAGGGATTTTAATGATTTGACCTGAATCTGATCCTACGTAGTGTAGCTTTTGCCTCAAGAACCTTTGCCAAAAACAACCAGTGGTGATGGTTTAATATCCCAGATGCCAGAGATGACAAGAACGGGCGAGGCAAACAAAAAACTGAACAAAAACTAAAACTAAAAAGCTGTGGGTCGAGATGTCCATAGAAGGCTTTAAAAATGCTGACATGTCTGGGCACACCTGTAATCCCAGCACTTTGGGAAGCCAAGACAGGCAGATCACCTAAGGTCAGGAGTTCAAGACCAGCCTGGCCAACAAGGGGAAACCCTGTCTCTACTAAAAATACAAAATTTAGTCAGGTGAGTACCTGTAATTCCAGCTACTTGGGAGGCTGAGGCAGGAAAATCCCTTGAACCAGGGAGGCAGAGGTTGCAGTGAGCCAAGATCACGTCACTGCACTCCAGCCTTGGTGGCAGAGTGAGACTCCATCTGAAACAATAATAATAATAATAAAATAAACAAATAAATAATTAAATATCTCTGACATATTTACAACACAAACTGAGAAGCTTACACGTTTGGGAATGTCCCTATGTATGTCCAAGAAATACCCTAAGTAAGACTCTTACCTTTGCTAGACCTTGAGACCTTGTTCACGTAGGGGGTGGGGGTTAAAGCAGAATTGTAAACACTGCCTGACTGAGTGTTGAGCTGTGTCCCAAAATCCACTCAAAACGAATGAGCAAGCACTAGGGGATTACTGGTTGTAGCCTTCTAAAAAATAGAACTCAAGCTAACTGAGCAGAGAGTACAATGACCACAAATGACAAATAATACAGATATTAAGGAATTAGTCCAAGAAAATAGCTAAGCAACAGCAAAAATAATTCAAGGAAAGTATGAGAGTAATGTCTAACCAAATAAAGAATATCAATAAAGAAATATAAATTACCAAAAGATAGCAATTCTGGAGTTGAAAATTACAATAGCTGAAATAAAAATGTACTAGAGTAGTTCAGCAGAAGATATAAGACAGTGCAGGAAGAATCAGTGAATTTGAAAATGGATTAATTAAAATGATTTACTTTGTTAATAAAATAGCAGAAAAATAATTTTAAAAGGGAAAGGGCAAAGCCTGAGAGACCCCTGGGACACTGCAAGCATTCCAGCATACACATGATGACAGTCTCCTACAGAGATGAGAAAGAAAAGGGGACAGAAAAAGTATGGAAGAAATAAAAATAAAAGCATCACATATTTGTTGAAAGACATGAACATACACATCCAAGAAACGCAGTAAACTCTAGTATGAAAAATTCAAAGACATCTACAATAAAACACATCATAGTCAATGAAACACATCATAGCCAAACTGTCAAAACGCAAGTCAAAGAGAGAATATTGAAGCAACTCATCAAGGTATCCTTAATAAGATTAGTAGCTGATTTTTCATCAGAAGCCATAAGGATTAGAAGACAATGGGATGATATATGCAAAATGCTGGAAAAAAAAAAACAGTCAACCAAGAATTCTATACACAGTAAAATTATACTTCAAAATGAAAGAAATTAAGAGATCCCCATTTAAACACAAACCAGGAAAATTTATACACAGCATATCTGTCCTGAAAGAAATATTAAGAAAATCCTTTAAACTCATAGACACTAGAAAAAAAAATTCAAGTCCACACAATACAATGAAGAGCTTTGGTAAAAGTAACTACAAAAGTAAACACAAAATACAGAACACCTGTATTTATTTTTGTAACTTTTTCTTCCACATGTGACATATAATGAGTAAATACGTAATGAGTATAAAAATAGTAGCACAAATGAGAGGAAAAATAGAAATATACAAAAGCAAATTTTTATATAATCTTAAATCATCTTGGATTTAATTTAAACTAGATTGTTATAAATTCAGATGGCTATTTTAATTTCCCGGGCAACTACTAAGAAAATAACAAAAATAAAATAAAATAAATGACAGCATAATTTAAGTAGCACAGTAGAATATATTTATTTAACATAAGAGAGTGAAATAATTGAGGAATAAAATAATAAAAAGGATAAACAGTATATAAAATCAAATAAAGTGGCAGACATAAATCATACTTTATTAATAACTACATCCAAGGTAAATAGACTGACCACTTTGTGAAAAGGTAGAAGTTGACAGAATGAATTTTTAAAAAATGATCTGATGGTATATTGTATGCAAAAGATGCGCATTAGATTTAAACACAAAATGGAATGAAAGTAAAATGATAAATTTAAAAAGGATATTATAAAAACTGTAACCAATAATAGCTATCTTAACATCAAGTAAAAGAGATTTTAAGACCCAAAATAATTACTAGGTAAAAGGGATATTTTATAATTATAAAAGGCTTAATAAGTCAAGAAGAGATAACATTTATTAAAATATATGCATTTAACAACAGAATCACAGTATGCAAAAAACAAAAACTAATTGAAATGAAAAAAAGCAGAAAATTTGACAGTAATAATTAGAGACAAAAATACTAACTTTCAGTAATGGATCCAACAACTAGATAGAAGATTGATGAGGAAATAGAGAACATGATAAACACTATAAGCCAACAAGATCAAACAGACATAAATAGAACACGCCATCCACTGATATCAGGGTACATATTCATCTCAAGTGAATATGGAACATTGTCCAGAACAGACTATGTATTTGGCCTAAAACCAAATTTCAATAAATTTTTTAAAGTTTCAGTTTTAATAAACGAAGACATTTTCTTTGGCAATAATAGAATGAAATTACTAAACAGAGAAAAAATCACAAGGAAAATTAGTAAATACTTGGGATGAATCATGCAGCAAACCACCATGGCACGTGTATACCTAACAAACCTGCACCTTCTGCACATGCAACCCAGAATTTAAGAATAATAATAATAATAATAATAAAACACATACTGAAACTTATGGAATTCAGCTAAAACAATTTTGATGTAAAACTTGTAGCTGTAAATTCCTAAAATAAAAACAAATAAATATCTTAATAAAGAAACATTGAATCTTAAGAGACTGGAAAGAAGACCAAATTATCGCAAAGCAAGCAGAAGAAATGAAGTAATAAAGATTACACTGGAAGTAAATACAGAGAAAATAAACAAAAGTTGATTGCACAAACTTTGACAAATTTCAACAAAATTTATAAACCTTTAGCTAGGATGACCAAAAAACTGATCAAATTATTAACATTAAAAATTAAGGAGTGTATATTACTATACTGATCTTATAAAAATGAAAAAGAATTATAATGGAATAGTATGAATAAGTGTACAAAAGTAGATAGCCTAGGTGAAATAGACGAATTCCTTGAAAGACATACAATACTGATCATGACTAATTAAGAAGTAGGAACTGTGAACCAACTTGTAACAAGTAAAGGAATTGAAATAATTGTCTTTATTTGCAGATGACATGATCCTTTACCTAGAAAACCATCGGCTCAGTCCAAAAGCTTCTTAAGCTGATAAGCAACTTCAGCAAAGTCTCAGGATACAAAATCGATGTGCAAAAATAGCTAGCATTTGTATACAACAATAGGCAAGCTGAGAGCCAAATCATAAATGAACTCCCATTCATAATTGCTACAAAGCAAATAAAATACCTGGAAATACAGCTAACAAGGGAAGTGAAGAACCTCTTCAAGGGGAACTACAAACTACTGCTCCAGGAAATCAGAGAGGACACAAAGAAATGTAAAAACATTTCGTGCTCATGTGTAGAAAGAATCAATATCATAAAAATGGCCATAGTATCCTAAGTAATTTATGGATTCAGACATCTTATCAAAATGTATAAAATGAACAGAAGTAAGTTCTCAAATTATAAAACTCTTAAAATAAATCACAGGCATACCTTTTTATGACCTTAGGTTTGTCAATGATTTATTTCATATGATACCCAGAACATAAGCATTCAAAGGAAGAATATAAACTGGACTTCATCAAGTTTAAAAACTTTTGTGTTCCAAAAGATTATATTAGGAAATTGAAAAGACAATCCATAAAATGTAGGAAATATTTGCAAATAATATACCTAATAAGGGTCTAAGATCCTGAGTCTATTAGATTAACCAATTTACAAAACCAGAGCCTTAGCCAATGTGCTACATATAATTTCCAGAGTGTTTTCCTTCATTTATCTGTGAATATTCTAATTTGTATATTTGCATACAACCCACTGTATGGATTGCTTTCTGTTCTCATAATTTCTGAATGAAAAGTGGGAAAAAAGAATTGGTATTACTACGAAAATATAGATAATTCTTCATATTTGTATCTAAATTATGAAAAACCTCAGTACCTCAAATTTAGAGTCTTTTTTTTTTTTAAATTTTACTTCCCAACACGAACAGTTCAGTGCCATCCTTTCAGCCTTACTGGCTGATAGTTTGGATATTTGCCTCCCTGAATCTCTTGCTGAAATGTAATTCCCAACGTTGGAGGTGGGGGTTGGTGGGAGGTGATTGGATCATGGCAGCCGATCCCTCATGAATGCCTTAGCGCCATCACCTTTGTCCCGTCCCCAGGATAGTGAGTGAGTTCTCATGAGATCTGTTTGTTTAAAATGTGGGACCTCCCCCTGTGCCCTTGATCCTGTTTTCACCATGTGACGTGCAAGCTTTCCCTTCCCCTTCCAACATGAGTTAAAATCTGCCTCCCCAGAGACAGACACTGGTGCCATGCTTCTTGTACAGCCTACAGAACCGTGAAGCAATTAAACCTCTTTTCTTATAAATTACTCAGTCTCAAGTATAAACTTCAAGTTGAATTTGTTTTCCTTTTTTTTTGTGCTTTAATTTGAATATTTTCTTTTTTTTATTATACTTAAGTTCTGGGATACATGTGCAGAACGTGCAGGTTTGCTACATAGGTATACACATTCCATGGTGGTTGGCTGCACCCATCAACCTGTCACCTACATTAGGTATTTATCCTAATGCTATCCCTCCCGTTGCCCCCCACCACCCGACAGACCTCAGTGTGTGATGTTCTCCCTGTGCCCATTATGTTCTCATTGTTCAGTTCCCACTTATGAGTGAGAACATGCAGTGTTTGGTTTTCTGTTCCTGTGTTAGTTTGCTGAGAATGGTGGTTTCCGGCTTCATCCATGTTCCTGCAAAGGACATGAACTCATTCTTTTTTATGGCTGCATAGTGTTCCATGGTGTATATGTGCCACATTTTCTTTATCCAGTCTATCACTGATGGGCATTTGGGTGATTCCAAGTCTTGTGGAAGACACTGTGATGATTCCTCGAGGATCTAGAACTAGAAATACCATTTGACCCAGCAGTCCCATTATTGGGTATATACCCAAAGGATTATAAATCATTCTAGTATGCAGACACATGCACACGTATGTTTGTTGCAGCAGTATTCAAGCTGAATTTTATAGCACTGCAGGAAAGGCCTAACATACTACTGATTTGTTTGGAAGCAAGTGGCTTTCTTAATACATGATTAATTAATATTTATGTCAAATACAAAAGACAGTTTTCTCTACAGAATATTGAAAGAATGACCTATGGTAATACTGAAAATAGAAAAATGAAAAGTCAGTTTCCTCTGATGACAACAAATGCAAATGTCTAGGAAAAAATTTTTTGCTTTAAATTATAAGCTCTCCAGTGCATTTGGTTTTAGATATGATGGATATAGTTGATAGATAGATGATAGGTAGATACATAAATTAAATAGACAAAGGATAGATAAATGCATAGAGATAGATGGAGACAAAGGAGAGAGATAGGTTGATTTTATATTTTTCAATTTATTAGAAAAATTGGAAAAATAAAAAGACTTCCACTTTCAAAAATATTTTTCCTATTACAACAGTTGCCATTTTTATTATAAAATGTTTGGAAAGTATCAGAGTTAAATGGAAAAAATTAAATAAAATAATCCATAATCTGAGAACTCTGGCATATTTATCTTAGTTCTTGATATATCTTTACCTCTTTTTCAAAAATCATTTTCAAATTATTCATAATTTCAAATATTCAGAGAAAATTATAAAATAATAAAACCATTTATTCCCACAGAATTGAATACATTTTTCTTTATTTGTTTCAAATAACGTTTAAGCAAACTAAACTTCAGATGTATTATTGAAGTCCTTAATTCAATTACACTATTCCCTCCCTAAGATAGGTGTATATCCTTTCCTGCTTTGCCTCTATTGTTTTCCATATACATGCTTAAAAAATATATTTATTGTTATTCTGTATTTTTTTGAAATGTAGAACAAATGACAACAGCTTCGAGCAATCTTTTGCAATCTTTTGATTTTTGTTTAACAAAACAAAGCATAGGATTGCCATAGTTAGATCCAATTTATTTGTTGCTAATTCCTTATTGGCTTATTCTGCTAATTTTGTTGGCTTATGTAATTCAGATACTTCCTGATTTGTTTTTGTGTTTATTTTGTCAAAATATTTTAAGTTTAATACGTGTACTATCTCCATGTTTTTCATCAGTCTTTGTGCTTTTTCTATTTTGTTCAAAAGATTCTTCCATATTCTGAGTTTACACATATATTATTCTATATTGTCTTAATTTAAAAAAAAAGTTTCATTTATCTCTCAGATGTGTACATCAGGAATGTATTTCCTGAGTTGTGCTATGCAACCATCTAATTATATTGTTTTCCGTATAACAGGCCCACTGACCCATCATTAAGTAATTCAATCTATTCCGACTCATTGGTAATATCACCTGTGTTCCCAGAAGCTACTATTTATAACAGTAACTGTTAGTAACTCTAGTAACTCTAGTCTATCTCAGTAGTGTGTGTACCTATTTTTATTTTTATTTTTATTTTTGAGATGGAGTCTCGTTCTGTCGCCCAGGCTGGAGTGCAGTGGTGTGATCTCAGTTCACTGCAACTTCTACCTCCTGATTTCAAGCAATTCTCCTGCCTCAGCCTCCCCAGTAGCCGGGACTACAGGAGCATGCTGCCATGCCCGGCTAATTTTTTTGTACTTTAGTAGGGACAGTATTTCACCATGTTGCCCAGGCTGGTCGCGAACTCCTGAGCTCAGGCAATCCACCCGCCTAGGCCTCCCAAAATGCTGGGATTACAGGTGTGAGCCACCGCACCCTGCCATGTGTACCTATTCTTAAACAATACCCTTTAATTACCACATCTGCATAACAATTTTGATACCTGAAGATGCATATTCTCCTTCATTATTCTTCTTTTAGACACATTTATTGAATCTGTAAGGGGATCGATGAGCAGTGCACAAATGCTTCAGCCAAAGGCAGCCAATGTCAGCAGCCTCTGTGTGCACACAGACCTGAGACAAGAGTTCAATTCTGGCTAGCCAGTGTGCAAGCGCCCTGCAGGAACAACAAGCCTGCTTCAAGCTGCAGGATGTTGGAGTTGACTTTTACAACCATAGCTTGTCCAAAGCAAGCATGGATGAGACCAACATTTCAAAAGAGGGAAAGGAGAGTTGTTCCAGGCCTTAAGTTGTTGGTGTGTGGAGCAGTATGTACACCCCGTAAGCCACAAAGCAGCTGAGTTCTGTTGATGTACGGAGCACTAATAAGGTGTTTGTGTCAGTCTGTGAGAGCCAGTGTTAGATCAACTGCTTCAAATATCAGTGTGCATGCAAGGCTAAATAGGTTAATTGAGGGGATTAACTTTGCACACACATGACTTGTTCTCGCATTGAGGATGATGGTTTTCAACACTGGCTGCCTGTTAGAATTTTTGGGGGGAACTTTTAAAAATATTAATGTCCAGGCTACACCCTAGGACCAATTAAATGAGCATCTCTGAGTGTGGAATCCAGGCATGAGCAACATTTTACCAAATCCCCTGAAGATTGTAATGTGCACACACCTCTGAGAACAGCTTTAGTGTCAACTCAATTATGTGGTCTCAGTCTGGCTTGAAATCAGTAATTATATAAGAAAGAGAAACTACTAGGAGCCACCCAGAAGGCTAAGTGCATCCAGGACAAGTCAGAAGCAGTAGCCCGTGGGCTCAAGGATGAAAATGATGGCCCACAAAATATTGTGTACATTTTAGATATTTACTTTTAATGTAGCATTGAAGTGCACGGAACTTGGAGAAAATTGTTTAAGATAATGTGCTCAGCTGCTGAATCCTATAGAAGAGAGTTACTTTTCTGTTGCCCTACTCTGAGCTCAAGCACATATGGCAAACGTGCGGCTTTGTGGAATGGGCAATGCGGGGTCCTTCTGCTTTGCTGCTCTGCCATTGGGAAGATGCTCTGTGATCCAAGATCTCTCTCTACCTCCTCTACATTCCAGCCAGCAAGGAGTAGGGATGGGGAGTGGAAACCAGTGTCTTGCCTGAAAACAAGAAACAGAACATTTCTGCTCTTAACTCCTTGGTGAGAAATCAGTCATGTGTTCTTGCTCATACGCAAAGCCTGGAAAATATATTAAAGGTGGTCATGTGCGTAACTAAAAGGCGAAGTAGAGAATAGATATTAGGAATCAATTATTCTCTCACAACAGGAATCAAAGGAAAACGGAAGTTAATACAGTTTAAATACACATTTAAATAAAGGTTGATATCATGGTTGCCACCATTGCAAAAGACTACCTTAGTAAGAAGGGAACAGTATTTCAGCTGCCGCTCGACGGAGAAGCAGTGTTATTATTAAGTCAATTTTCCCTTGACCCTTCTAAATGCATAGTTCCAAAGGCATGTTTTGCTGAGTGATAGAATGAGAACCTCAGTTGACATTCTAATTAGAGAAATGGCCGATTGTTTGTTTGATACAGGGTCTTGCCCTGTTTCCCAGGCTGGAGTGCAGTGGTGCTATCATGGCTCACTACAGCCTCTACCTCACAGCTTAAGCAAACCTCCCCCTCAGCCTCCTGAGTGACTAGGAACCACAGGCACACGCCGTCACGCTTCGCTAATTTTTGTAGTTTTTGTAGAGACTGAGTTTTGCTATGTTGTCCAGGCTGGTCTTGAACCTCTGGGGTCAGTTGAGCCACCATGTTGGCCTCCCAAAGTTCTGGGGTTAGAGGCAGGAACCACTGCGCACAGCCTCATTGAAGTATTGAGGAAGGGAAGAACGTAAGGTGAGCCTGAAGCATCTTGTAGTTCCAGAAAGTAAGTGCTAAAACACACACACAGAGACACACTCACAGACGATGTGGGAATGTCAAAAGGACATTGGAACCAACTGAAATAGCTGGCTAGAGTTGAAACTGCAACAATTCGGAGAATAAAACAAATAAAGTAATAATAAACTACACCTCAAATATATTATTGACTTCATACTGACATAAACAAATGATTGAATATGTAAAGACATGAGGGAGGACAAACAAGTCTCCTGTGCAAAGGAATTAAAAATATTGTATCAGGATAACTTTTCTCTAAAGAGTAGACCATAACTCTCTGCTCCTTAAGTTAGAGGTGTGTTTAAAAGTGACGTCCTTCTGCAGAGAGCAGAAGGGAGAGGAGAGAGGAGACGTGACTTCCCAGTGCAGAAACCTGACAACATTGTCTCAGCCAGCTGTCAAAGTTAACACCAACAGTAATAAATCACATTTATAGTGATAGATCAGCTTGACCCTTCTCCAACATGAAAGTATGAGCTATTTTGTATTAACATGATTCTCATTAGCCAATTTAATGGTGGGAATTTTACCTGAGAGTTCTAGTGAATCAATGTTTTGATACGATGTGATGAAAATGATACTTTATCTCTGGGTCTTTCTACCCATAACTCTGACCTAATAATGGAGAAACCTTTAGATAAATTCCAGTCAGATGAAAAAATCCAAGTCCCAACATTCTACAAAATAACTGACCAGTTCTCTTTAAAACTGCCAAGGTCGGTTAAATTAATAAACTGTCAAGAGCCACCAGGAGGCCAAGGAGACAATGACTGCTAAATGTAATGTAGTATTTGAATAAGATTGTATCAAAGAAAAAGACATTAGTTAATAGGTCAGGAAAAATGAACGAAGTTTTAATTTTGCTAATAATAATATAGGTAACGATAATCAACAACTAGCTAGAAAGATCCTGCATACAAGAACAATAGAAGGAGAATTAAAAGAAAGGAAATAAATATTTGAGTTTTTTTGATTGGTAACTGCCTGACAAGGGATAAAGTGAATTTGCAGTAATATTTGTTTTTACCTTTGGAAAAATATATTTTTTTAATATTTAAGTTCTACTTTTGTAATACCAGTGGCTATGTAATCTTACATATCTAAATATGTATATATTTTTATATGTGAATAAACAAGGGTATTTGTAGCTTTTACATAACTTTTGGTAACCTTCAGCTCTTTTGTCTTCTGTTAAAATCACTATTCACAGTGTGTCTGTGAAAGTAAATTTCTTTTTCGTGATTTGATGATATTGATGGTTATTGTCAAACTTGGTAAGAGAAATACAGCTTCAAATGAAAAAACAACAGTCGTCCACCAGACAGCCTCTTATTCTGTCAGGGGGCAGAGTTAATTTGTGCCACTTCAGCAAAGAGTAGATTCCTTCTTTCACAGCCTGGGTTTAATGATGGCATTGATCAAAATGTTAATTTATGTTGATTTATCAAGACATAGTGATTGTAGTGATAAGCCTTCATGATTGGTACTTCCAAAGTAAATGTACTGAAATGATAAATGCGTGTTTCCCTGGCCACAGAAATCGATTTTACTCTGCAGTTAATGTTTCCTATAACCCAACTTCATTAGGCAGAACTCAGTTAATGACATCATGAATTTGTTTCATTTTATCAAATTGCATTAATTAGGGAAATGTGCTGAATGTTGATTGTGAAGAAACATACTCTTTTTCCTTGGAATGACAGAAGAAAAAACAAGGTAATTGGATTAATTTTCCCTTCTTTTTTTTTTTCTTTAACCCCTGTTAACTAGGAATGAGAAAATCCTTTTTCAACAGAAAGGCATAAGCAGCTTTGTTTTAACATAATTCTTATTAGCCAATTTAATTGTAGGAATTTTAAGTGCAAGTTTTATTGGATCAATGCCAGACTCTGACAACCATATTGAATACAGTATCTCCAGAGTCTTAGAC
Organism: Chlorocebus sabaeus; assembly: GCF_047675955.1. Lineage (NCBI taxonomy): Eukaryota > Metazoa > Chordata > Mammalia > Primates > Cercopithecidae > Chlorocebus > Chlorocebus sabaeus. The sequence continues at coordinate 6,240,389 of NC_132911.1, read as the reverse complement.
ATTTGAAAATAAAAGCTTGAGGTTTCCTATAACAGTTGTTTAAAAAAATCCAAAACAAAAATCAAGCACTGATTTCTTTCTCATGGTTCTATAAATTATTTATTTTTGGTTTTATCACCCTGCTCTCAAAGCTTAGAATATGTTTTCTCACCCCTGCTCTCAAAGCTTAGAATAATGTTGTCTGTGATCTAGAAGTTCTGTTGTGACAATGGTCTACTGCAGAGTACACATGATTCATGGCGATCTGTGTGAGTTGTTTAAAATATTGTTGCATGGCACTTAATTATAGTAACAGATTATCACAACAGTTGAAAATCAAATCATTTGCATGTAATTATGGGTGTTCTCTAGATTGGAGGGGGACAGGTAACTTTCGTTAAAGAGAAAGCATGGGTCTTTTGTTGTCTTTATTCCATTGGGGGCTCTAGTTCCAGTTCATGTTGAAAAACACAGTTCATGAGTATGCCACATGCAGCCCAATAGCTGTTCTGTATTCAAACCCAGTAAGCATGTTCCCACTGGGGCATGAACCAAATCACCACCTTTAGAAATAAGTACCTACTGGGGTCAAAGCAGAGGTCATCTTCATGTTTAAGCTCTAAGTAACCAAGAAAGAGGCTTTATTCTAAACTTAGAGTAATAATTGCTTCGTGCACATGCATGTTATCCTCAGAGGTAAGATAAGCAAATTAAGTAATTGTTTTCATACAAAACTGTTCAGAAGTATACACATACCCCGAACCCCACCACACACACACACACACACCTGTCAGAGTAGAATGGTTCCTTAGTCTCTTTTTTTGTGATTTCATGAATAGAGTTAAATAGGCAAATGACGAAATGCCTTTTAAAGACAAATGACATGGCTAATTTTCTATTTAAAATGTGGAGGGTACATTGGATGCCTAAAGAGGTCTCTAACTGATATGAGGAATTTACAATCTTTTCTCTTTCCAAGTCCCAGTCTGCTCATCTCTAAATTAGCTCCTTCCTACTCTGATAGTTTAGGATTTTAGGATTTAAAAAATACAATCCCTTTAGTCATCTTGACTCTGCTATATAAACAATGTTTTATTGTATTGATAATTTTAATTCATCAGGCTTGATGAAAAATACAAAATAAGTATAGCATTCATCTGAGAAAATTTACTACTTATTCATATGAAAGTCATGGTATTCTAGTAATTTCAGAGAAGGTGGTTATAAATGCCAGAGATACAGAGTGTAAGGAAAGCAAGATAGAGTCTGAGCACTCCATCACTTCGATTACATGAGGTGGGCAATGAAGAGGCAGGGATCTGCGTGTAATGACACAGGCGATGGGATCGAATTGAAACCCACTGAATATAGGGCATTTTCTATCACTCCCCGAATCTTCCTGATATATAAACACATATTAGATTCATTGAATTTAAACAGTAATAAAGATGATAACCAGATTTAACATTTATTTGTTTTTATTTTACAGTAGTTTTATGTTTATGGAATTTGAGAAGATAGAACATAGGCTTGCCATCCCTGTTTCTGATGCTTCCTATCATCAACTTCTTATGCTGGTATGGCATATTTTTACAAATCGTGCCTCAATATTAAGGCATTATTATTAACAAAATCCCATGCTTCACTAGGATTTCTTTTAATTTTTAACAATTTTTACTCCAGAATTCCAGCCAGGAAGCTGTATTGCATTTAATTGTCATGTCTACGTAGGCTCTTGTCCCTGATAATTTCTTGGACTTTCCTCACTTTTGATGACCTTGACAACTTTAAGACATATTCATTAGATATTTTATAAACTGTCCTGTGGTTGGATTTATCCGATGTTTTACTCATGATTAGCAAGGGTTTGTGAGTTTGGGGGAGGAAGACTAAAAAAGGTAAAGCGCCATTTTTGCTATATCTTATCAAGAGTGCATGCAATTAACATGGTTTCTCATGGTTGATGCTAACCTGCATCACCTAACTGAGGTGATGTGATACGGTTTGGCTGCGTCCCCATCCAAATCTCATCTTTAATTGTAATTTCCATAATCCCCATGTGTGGTGGGAAGGATCAGGTGGGAGGTAATTGAATCAAGGGAGTGGTTACCTCCATGCTGTTCTCGTGATAGTGAGTGAGTCCTCATGAGATCTGATGGTTTTATGAGGGGCTTTTTGTCCTTTTGCTTGGCACTTCTTGCCACCACCATGTGAAGAAGGATGTATTTGCTTCCTCTTCTGCCATGATTGTAAGTTTCCTGAGGCCTCCCCAGCCATGTTGAACTGTGAGTCAATTAAACCCCGTTCCTTTATAAATTACCCAGTCTCAGGGACGTCTTTATTACCAGTGTGAGAACAGAGTAATACATGATGTTTGTCACATTTTTCCACTGTGGAGTCAATATCACCTTTTTGCACTTTCCATACTGTGCACTTTATAAGTAGTCACTCTGTGCGGCCTATGTTGAAGGGGTGGGAAGTTATGTTCTACTCTTGAGGGCAGAGTAATTTTTTTTTGTATATATTTTCTAGAATTCTTCTCCACAGGAGACTTGTCTACCATCTTTCATTTATTTTTTAATACATTATATCCATATGGACTCATGGATACTTATTTCATAACTCAGGGTATAGTCTAATACTACATTATTTAATGTGTTGCTCAAAGTATTTCATATTTGGACATTAGGAGCACTATCATTTGACCCTTGGTTCCTTTGACACATTCCTATTATTTTACATATTTTCTTATCCCTTCTTACTTCCTGCACTATAAGATACTGCAGGATCCACTTGTATATGCCCAGCGCCAGTCCTGGAATCAACCATTTCTCCAAGGAACTCTGATTCCTTTCATGGGAGAGCAGCATTATAAATCAATATTCCATCACTAGGCGTTCTCATTGCTAGTGGAGTATTGTTCCTTGCGTTCTTTCACCAATACCATGTGGTCTTGTAAAATGCTGCCTTGAAAAATGTAACTTTACAGTAGGTCTTGAATTGAGGTAGTGAAGGTCTTTCGACTGTCTTATGTCAATAATGTTTAAGCTGTTGTAGGTCTCTTGCCTCTCCATATTAAGTTTAGGATAAATTTGTTCATGTGTATAAAATAGCTTGCTGGGGTTGTGAGTGAGATTGCATTACATGTATAGATCAGTTTAGGAATAACTGATATCTTAATAATATTTGCTGTCCCAATACATGAACCTGGAATATCTTTCCATTTATTTAGATTTTCTTTGATTTCTTTCATCAGAGATTTGTAATTTCTTGCAAATAAATCCTGTACATATTTGGTTATATGTTGCCTTAGTGTGTTCAGGCTGCTTTAGCAAGATACCACAAATTGGATGTCCCGAATAACATCCAGTTTTTTGGATGTTATTTATTTATTTTTGGTTCTGAAAGCTGGAAAGTCTAAGTTCAAGGTGCCAGCAGATCTGGTGTCCAGTGAGGGCTAGTTTTTGTTTTGCAGACAGCCATTTTCTCACTGTGTCCTCATAGAGCAGAAAGAGAAAACACACTGTTGTGTCTTTTTATGTGGGCACTAATTCTGTTATTGTACTTCCAAAGACTCTACTTCCTAATGTCATCACATTGGAGGTTAGTGCTTCAACATATGAATTTTGCAGAGACACAAACATTTAGTCCATAACATATTTACACCTAAGTATTATATTATATGAGTTGATTGTAAATGGTAATGTTTAGTTAGTTTTTAAATTTCAAATCCCAATAGTTCATTGCTGGTATATGGGAAAGCAGTTGACTTTTGTATACTAACATTGCATCTATGGTCTTCCTATTCTTTCTTATTGTTCCAGGAGTCATTTTTTTCAGTTGTTTGGGATTTTCCACATAGATAAATATACTATACAAATACAAACTCTTTTATTTTGTTCTTCCCAGCCTATATAACTTTATTTCCTTTTATTTTGTATTGCACTAGGTAATATACCCAGGATGATGTTGAATCAGATTGGTAAAAAAGGACATCCTTGCCATGTTCCTGACAATAGAAAAATGACCAGATTTTCACCGTTAAGTATGATGTTAGCTGTAGGTATTTGGAGGATGTTCTTTAACAAGCTGGGGGAGATCTCCTGTAATAGTACTTTGCTGAGAGTTTTTTCAGGAATGACTCTTGGATTCTGTGAAATTCTTTTTCTGAAGTAATTGATATGGTAACATATTTTGTCAGTGGTGGTGCAGGTTTTTTAGTGTTTTAGCAAAGTGACTCCTTTTTTAATCGATAAATGCTATTATCTGAATATTGGTGCACTGCCACCTCAAATTTATATGCTGAAATCCTAACTTCCAAGGTGATAGTATTAGGAGTTGGGGCTTTTGGGTGCTGATTTGGTCATGACAGTGGAGATTAGTGCCTTTATAAAAGAGACTCCAGAGAGCTGGCTCATTCCTTCCATCATGTGAGAATGCAGCAGCAAGGTGGTTGCCTATAAACCAGGAAACAAGACCTCACCAAGCATTGAATCTGTGATGTCATGACTTTGAACTTCCCAGCCTCCAGAACTGTGAAAAATAAAGCCTTGCTGTTTATGAGCCACCCAGTTCATAGCATTTTGTGGAGCCTGAAAAATCTAAGACAATGAACCGGCACTGGTTATCTGACCACGCTGTATAATTCTTTTAATAAATTTTTTAATTTAATTTGCTATTTTTTTTGAAACTTTACATCTATATTTACGAGAGATAGTGGTCTATTCACCTATTTCAGAATTTAGTTTTATGTTAATATAAATTGAGTTTCAGAAAATGAATTAAAATGTGATCTTTCAAGGCTGGGCATAGTGGCTTACACCTGTAATCCCAGCACTTTGGGAGTCCAAGACGGGTGTATCAATTGAGGTCAGGAGTTCGAGGCCAGCCTGGCCAACATGGTGAAACCCCGTCTCTACTAAAAATACAAAAATTAGCTTGGCATGATGGTGCGTGTATGTAGTCCCAGCTGAGGCAGGAGAGGGGAATTGCTTGAAACTGGGAGGCAGAGGTTGCAGTGAGACAACATCATGCCACTGGCTCCAGCATGGGCAACAGAATGAGACTCCATCTCAAAAAAAAAAAAAAAACAGTTATCTTTTTGCTTCTGAATTTTGAAAGACATTGTGGAGGATTAGTATCCTTTTTTACTTAAATGTTTAGCAAGATTCACAAATGAGACTCTCTGGGCCTCATGTTTTCTTTGTTAGAAGATTGAAAATACCAATTAGATTTATTTGATATTTATAGGTTGACTCAGGTAATTCATTTTTCCTTGTTAAGTGATGGTGTTATATGTCTTTCAATGAATGATCTACCTCATTTAAATGATCAAATTGTGAGTTATGAACTTGTTTGTAGTACTCTTTATTACCTTCACAATGCATAAATCCTTCACAGGATCAGTAGATAGCATACAAGAATCCTGCTTTCACTTTTGATGTTGCTAATTTGGGGCTTCTTTTTTTGTTGATTACTTTGGCTAAAAGTTTATCAGCTTTACTAATTTCTTTCAAATAAAACTTTGTTGTTATTCTGGTTTTTTTCTGTCTTCAGTTCAATTAATTTCTGCTTTAATTTTTATTATTTTCCTCTGCTTCCATTAAGCATAAATTATTTTTCTTTTCCAAGTTTCAAAAAAAGGAAGCTTAGGTAATTGATTTTAGATTTTTAAATTTTCTAATATGTACATTTAGTGCTATAAATTTTCTTCTAGATGCTGTTTTTAATGCACCTGATATATTTTGATTAATTGTGTTTTTATGTTAATTTAGAACAAATATTTTTAATTGCTATTAGAACTTCTTTGATACTTGTATTATTTAGAAACGTGTTTTTGAATCACCAAATATTTTACAATTTTCCATTTATCTTTCTGCTTGCTTTTTTTTTAAAATTTATTTATTATTATTATACTTTAAGTTGTAGGGTACATGTGCATAACGTGCAGGTTTGTTACATATGTATACTTGTGCCATGTTGGTGTGCTGCACCCATCAACTCGTCATTTACATCAGGTATAACTCCCAGTGCAATCCCTCCCCCCTCCCCCCTCCCCATGATAGGCCCCGGTGTGTGATGTTCCCCTTCCCGAGTCCAAGTGATCTCATTATTCAGTTCCCACATATGAGTGAGAACATGCGGTGTTTGGTTTTCTGTTCTTGCAATAGTTTGCTAAGAATGATGGTTTCCAGCTGCATCCATGTCCCTACAAAGGACACAAACTCATCCTTTTTTATGGCTGCATAGTATTCCGTGGTGTATATGTGCCACATTTTCTTAATCCAATCTGTCACTGATGGACATTTGGGTTGATTCCAAGTCTTTGCTATTGTGAATAGTGCCGCAATAAACATACGTGTGCATGTGTCTTTATATCTGCTATTGTTTTCTAAGTTATTTCTATTGTGATCTGAGAACATACTTTGATTTCTATTCTTGTATTTTGTTAAAATGTGTTTTATAGCCCATGATTTTGTCTAACTTGGAGAATGTTCTATTAATCTCAGGAAACCTGATCAAGTTAAAAGATTGTGCTTGTCAGGTCATCTGTATTCTCACTGAGAATTTTTTCTATTTGATCTATTAATTCCAAAAGGAAGGCTTTGAAGTGTCCTATTATAAAAGTTTCTACTTGTCACCTTAGTTCTGTAAGGTTTTTGCATCACCTATTATATGCTCTGTTGTTACGTGCATATATGTTTAGGATTGTTGTGTATTTCTGGATAATTGATCCCCTTTATCATATGTAATACGCCCCATAATCCCAGATATCTATTTTTGTAAAATTAATAATCCAGGATACTTTCATTAAAGTTAGTAAGCAATATAATTTTATTATTCACCTAATTTTTACTATTTGCTTATTGAGTCTTTAGACTTAAGTGAGTTCTTTATGACAACATTTTTGGGGACTTAGTTTTGTTTTTGCTTTTATTAAATCACTCTGAGCCATCTTTGTTTTTCACTTGCTGTATTTAAATCATTCATATTTAAAGTGATTTTTGTATATTTGGATGAATACCTACCATGTTTGTAACTGTTTTCAATCCATTGTATTTTTTTGTTCTTGTTCTTTTATTTTCTGCCTTGTCTGAGTTTATTTCAAAATCTGACATGATTCCATTTATCTCTTCTCTTAGCATAACAATTAACTTTAAAAAATGTATTTTTATTGGTTTTCAGTATTTATTTATAACTAATTAAAATTCCCCTTCAAGGAACACTATATTGCTTCATATATGGAGCATATGTCTTCTATCAGAGTATTTCCAGTTCCTTCCTCTAGTTTCTTATTCCATGGCTTTCATTCGTTTCACTTATCTATATGCTATGTTACTCAATGTTTTTAATATTATTATTTTTAAATGATCTTTCAGAACAATTATAAATAAGGAAAATAAAACACTATACCTTTTCTGATTCCTTCTTTATTCACTTCCTTTATATATGTGGATTTGAATTTCTCACCTATATTATCTTCCTTCTCCCTAAAGAATTTTTAACATTTCCTGCAGGTAAGATCTATCATTATGAATTGCCTAAGTCTTTGTTGAAATGAGAAAATCTTTATTTTTTCTTGTGTTTTTGAATAATTTTACTGAATATAAATTCTGTTTTTTATCTTCAATATTTCAAATATTTTACTGCACTCTCTTCCTCTTGTGTGTTCTGGTAAGTTCTCTGTAGTTCCCTTCTTTTAGAGATTATGTGTTTTGTTTGTTTTCAATATTTTTTTCTTTGTCTTTAGTTTCCTGTATTTTGAATATAATATGCCTGTTTCCTGTATTTGTCATTTGGTGTTTGTCATTAATTTAGGGAGGTTATTTGCAGTGTAACATCAGATATTTTTGTGCTTTTTTCTGTTTTTCTTCTTCTGTTATTCCAATTAATCGTAAGGTATATTACCCCTTTGAAATTGTCCCACTTTTCTTGAGTGCTCTATTTTTAATAGTTTTTTTTCTGTTAAATATTCTCACTCTTTATGTTTAAGTGTGTGGAGTTTCTATTGACCTATCTTTGAGGTTGGCGATTCTCACTTTAGCTGTGCCTGCTCTTCAGATGAACTCATTAAAAACAGATATTCTTCATTTCTATTATAGTGTTATGAATTTCCTGCATTTCCTTTTTGCTTATTTTTGAATATCGATCTCTCTTCTTACACTGCTTGCAATGTTTTATTTTGTTTTCCGTATTGTTCACTTTCTCCATTAGTGCCCTCAGAATATTAATCATGATTTTTTTCAATTCACAAACTGATAATTTCAAAATCTCTCCCATATCTGATTTCGTTTCTGGTGCTTTCTTTGTCTCTTCAACTCGTGTTTCTTTTCTATATTTTAGCATGCTTTATAATTTTTGTTGTTGTTGAAAACCAGACATAATGCATGGAGTTATAGGAACTGAGGTAAATAGGTCTTTAGTTTTAAAAAGATGGGCCACATTTAATTTTTGCCACCGTTGTAGTTGCCAAAGTTTTCAAATTTTTCTGGTATCCTGGTTCTTGTGCTCATTAATTCTAGGATTCCCTAAGGACTCCTTCTCAAACAGAGTTTGTATTTTGTAGCTTTTTCTATCTGTAATACACTGTTGTCATACTGGATACCTGTTGGTGTGGAGGTAAGGTGTGGGAATGGGGAAACATTTTATGGTCTTATGATTGAACCTTAGTGGGCCTATGTTTTGAGGTCATCATCTTTAAGAACATTGCTCTAGTTATATAGATATTTTTTAAAAGCGCCTCAGTTGAGACATGAAGTCAAAGAAGAACTGGAATGAGAGCAACGTCCTTTCTCCGGCTAGTGTAGGCTCTACCAAAGTCCTTTCAGCTGCTGAGGGGGTACTGTTTATGGATAATGCTCTGGGTGAATTTCATATGGTTTCCCCATGTCCTACCAGAATCAGGAGGGTTTATTTCTCAGATCTTCACTTTGAGAACACAGTGGGGCTTCTGGAGATAACACCCATAAATGTGTGAATTTTAAGACTGCAGCTTTCAGCCTCTACAAGTTTTTCTTTCTCATGATAGTCCCCATGCCCTTGAGAAATTCACCAAAATTACCATTTTACACTTTGTACCAGTTTATGGCTTCAGATGCTGCTGTTCCAGTTAAGCAGGTATCTGCTGGACTCTCTGGATTTGCTTGCCCAACGCTTTCTGGTGCAAGACTTCCCCACGGCCTCAGTCCACTGATGTACCAAAGACTAGTCATTGATTAACAGTTTGTTTCATTTCTTCTTGTAAGGAGGGGAGTGATAACTTCTAAGGATTTTGTATACCAGAGCTAAAACCAGAGTTCAGAATAGCTTATTTTTAATTTTTTAAATCGATAAATAAAAATGGTGTATATCTATGGTATACAACATGATGTTTTGAAATATGTATACATTGTGGAATAGCTAAATCAAGCTAGTTAGCATAGGCATTACCTCACATATTTTTGGTGAGAATGCAAAATCCTTTGAAGCAATTTTTAAGTATACAATATATCGTTATTAACTATAGTCACCACTTTCAACGTAAGGTCTATAGGACTTAGTCCTCTGGTTTAACTGAAATTTTTAATCATTTTACCAACATTTCCCAACCCCACACCCTGAATAGCTTATTTCCAATTTTTTTCATCATTGTCCTTTTTGACTTCCTTCCATTAGGACTCATTGTGTAATAGAAGGATACATGATTCTATGCACTTTTTCAACAACGCTCCCTGCAGATTCTAAGTTGGAGTCTTAATGTGAAGGAAATAAGTATCATCAGAGGGAATTTATAAAAATAGTACCTGGGATTTATGCGGCATGTTACTATTTACAGATCACTCCCATGAATATTCACTTACTTCTGCTTTCAGGGCCATACAGCTGCTTATCCCGGAGCCCAGGGCTTTTTTCCAGGGATGCTGCTTTGTGTTCTGATGGTTTGACTCTGTGCCATTTTTGGCCTTGGGAGAACCAGCACACGACAAGACACAAAATATGGCTTCCGATGCAGTGCCGTGGGGCTAGATGATGTCATCTGGAAATGCATAAAAACTCTGAATTTTGGAAAGTATAAAACAGGGAAAGTCTGACAGACAACTTTCCTTTCCTTCCCTTCCTTCCCCAAGGTCTGCCCCAAGGTGCACTCTCTCTGTGCAGTTTATCTGGAGACATCAGGGGGCCAAGCAGAAAATACCTGCTGAGTGACAAGCTGTGTCTCTCCAGATCCCTGTGAAGTGTGGCCAGCAGGTAACAGCGCACCTTCATTGCGTTCTGACCTTTCCTACTGCGTTTTTCTATCTCTCATTAAGAGCATCCCAGGATTGCATTTCCAAATTATGGTATCAGCAATTGACGCTTATTTGCCTCAGACTCTGCTTTTTCTCAGGAACTCTGTTTCTTTCTTGTTTTGTTGTTGTTGTTGTTGACATGGAGTCTCAGGGGTCTCACTCTGTTACCCAGGCTGGAGTGCAGTGGCATGATCTCAGTTCACTGCAACATCTGCCTCCTGGGTTCAAGCAATTCTCCTGACTCAGGCTCCTGAGTAGCTGGGATTACAGGTGCCCACCACCACACCCAGATAATTTTTGTATTTTGTATGGGGTTTCACCATATTGGCCAGGCTGGTCTTGAACTCCTGACCATAAGTGAGCCACCCATCTTAGCCCTCCAAAGTGCTGGGATTACAGGTGTGAGCCACTGTACCTGGCCCAAGAACTTGGTCTAAAAAAGCCATCAGGTAGTTGAACAGCGGTAGATTGCTAGATCTCTGCCAAAAACCAGCAGTAATGCAGGGCAGGAAAACTCCCTTGACATTTTGATTTTTGTCCCTTGTTATATTTGTTCAAATCTTGTGCAACCCTTTAGCCCTTATTCGTTGAAATTTTCAATCCTAGTTCTATGTTCTCCATTAATACTTCTATAGTGGTCTTGTGAAATTTTAATGTCCATAAAATGCTCTCTCTAAAACCCTAGCCTTAACCTCCTTTCCACCAGTGTTTTGCTTCCCTTGTGGCTTCAGCCATTCCATCCCATGATCTCAACACAGACCTCTTGAGAGTGTAAACTTCAGCTTCTTTGAAGCCTCACTGTAAATGTCCTGCGTTCCAGCTTCATGCACCTGACTCTGTACATTGTTCTGTATTTCCTGAACCTGTAATCCACTGTTCCTACCAATTTTTCACTGTCCCTCCTTATCTTTACTTTCTTGTACTCATTTCTCTCTTTAGTCAGATTAAGTGCCACAATTTATTATTATCCACCATTTCCTTTCATGAAATCTCAACCCTTCTCTGCTTCTGCTTCAACTGCAGCCTTGGTTCCATCCGAAAAGCTGCCGCCTTCATTTACAGTGCCACACAGCTGGAGAGAGATTTATGGCCACACTTTATCAGACTGACTTTTGGACATGATGCCTACTATGGTTTGGCTCTGTGTCCCTGCCCAAATCTCATCTGGAGTTGTAAACCCCACGTTTTGAGGAGGGAGCTGGTGGGAGGTGATAGGCTCATGGAGGCCTTTTTCCCCCATGCCGTTCTCGTGATGGTGGGTGAGTTCTCATGAGAGCCAATGGTTTTCAAGTGTGACATTTCCTCACTCTCTCTCCTCCTGTCACCATGTAAGATGTGCCTTGCTTCTCCTTTACCTTTCGCCATGATTATGATTTTCCTGAGCCCTCCCCAGCCATGTGGAACTGTGAGTCAATTAAACCTCATTTCTTTATAAATTACCCAGTCTCAGGCAATTATTTATAGCACTGTGAAAATGAACCAATACAATGCCTCACCCTAAGTGGGCTCTTCAAGATAGTTCATTTCCCTGATGCCTTCATTCTTCTGCTGTCTTTGATCACCATTTTCTGAAAATCACCATAAGTTGATTTTAAACTGATCCATTTGGAACCTCTAGAATTTCACATTAAAAATATCATTTATTGAAGAATTTTAATTAGAAAGTTAGCAAGGTTTCGAATCATAGATTTTAATGTTTTAAACATGAACTTGACGTACTCTAGCCTGTTGCCATAATTTTCCTTCAACTTGATCACATTATCCTCTAAAGCTAAAACACCATGTTTCCTGTGTACTTGGCTTAGTCCTATTTGAAATACATTTTCCAGTAGCATTAAAAGAGCCCCTTGAGCAGCTTAACTTTCTGATTCTTAGATGAGGGCATTCTATGTCACAAGCAGCGAAAATTAACAATCAAAGTTGTATAGAATAATTGTTCCAAAGACTTTAATTTTCATATGTGCAATGCAAATGGAAAGATCTCATTCTATAACCACAAGAGACAGAGCTTATGCACTCTCACAAGAATAAAATGCATGGAAGCAAAGTTTCTAAAAATGTGTCAACATTCACATGTTCCTGGAAGCTGAGCACGCGGCTGTCACTGCCAGCTGGAGTGTGTTCCGTGGTTTGTGTACATTCAAGCAGGAGGGGTCTGGTGGGTGCTGCAGTGTGACGTCTGACCACTTGGTTGGTTTGGGCTGCTGATGGCTGCTTCATATTTACATACCTGCTATCAACTATCTGCTGCACAGAAAGGTTGATTTCCAAAGTAAAAAGGCATTTTGCAATGACGTACATCACACAACTTACTCCCAATACAACTTTTAAAATACTTTTAGGTAGATTACACTCAGTCTTTTTATTGAGGTTGTGTTGTCATTGTCAACAGCAGTGACATCTTTTCTTTACTATAAGTAAAGCATCAACGCTAGCTCTGGAGTTAATTTTCAACTTTTCCTTTTACTTCCCTTTCTTTACTGACTCCCCAGGCACATCATGATTCCTTCTTCTAATCAAGACCCTTCCTGGAATCATTCTCAGACTGAAGTGGGAGGCATATCCTACACCACAGAGGGATTGGGGGCCAGGCGCAGTCGCTCATGCCTGTAATCCCAACACTTTGGGAGGCCGAGGTTGGTGGATTATGAGGTCAGGAGTTCGACACTAGCCTGGCCAACTGTCTGTACTAAAAGTACCAAAAAAAAATTTTAAAAAGAAAGAAAGAAAAATAAATTAGCCGGGCATGGTGGTGCCTGCCCATAGTTCCAGCTACTCGGGAGGCTGAGACAGGAGATTTGCTTAAACCCAGCAGGCAGGGGTTGCAGTGAGCAGAGGTCGTGTCCCTGCACTCCAGCCTGGATGACAGAGTGATACTCCATTGAAAAAAAAAGAAAGAGAGAGAGAGCGAGAGAATGGGATTGGAGTTAGATTATCTGGGTAGATTCTCATCTTGTCCCTGCCACAAGTAGCCATGTGACTTTGCAGAGTTACAATGTCTCTGACAGTTTTCTATAAAGTAAATATACTAGCATCACCTTCTTAATTTTTTTGCAAGGGTTAATTGAAATAATTAATATAAAAGTGCTATATAAGTAGTAATTATGATCATCTGCATTCATTTGTGATTGACAATTGCCCCAAATATTTCCCTTAATCAAAATGATTTTCATTTTATGTGAAACCAAGTACTTAGGCTGAAAGGATAAAGCACTGAAATCAGAGAGGTGTGGATGTAAATATCATAGAGTGGGGACTGGGAAGTTCCTTAGGCACCTTTTGTATTATGCATATTTACAGGGAGAAAAGCAGCCTTCCACAGACCTCTTAGGTCCTAAAACTGAGTGGGCCCAAGAAGACCCAGATCAAGGAACAAAAGGAGTCCATCCCAGGCACTCAGGTGTCTATTTTCTTGTCCAGTTATCTTCCCATGGGTTCTTTTTTGTACCTGACATTTTCCGTGTCACCAACGTGTTCTCATTAAAACGGAATGCTAGGTTTGCCCACCCTGGAGTGACAGCAGAGAGCCCACATGTTGCCTCAGTGTCTCCTAAGTTTCAGTATTGTTGCAGGAGAGTCGTGTCCAGTTTGAAAGGCAGGAAACACTGTGTCAGAGCACACCCAGGGTTAATTTGAGAGATGTTCCAGGGTGCTTTATTTTTCTTGCCTTTTTGACATAAATGGATTCTTACTACACTATTATGGCGTGCCTTTCAGCCAGAATTTCAGGACAGTAGAAGAAATTACAGTCTCCTCTCCTGCTCTTTCCAATAGCAGTTGACAGGGAAAGGTTTCTATGTGTCCACAACTACAGAGAAGTCATATAGCCACTGTAGAGAGGCCCACCCCTTTTCATGGCTGCATAGTATTTCATCATATATGTGTGTGTGTGTGTGTGTGTGTGTGTGTGTGTATACCATTCACAGATATACCATTCACAGCATCCTGAATGGAACTGGAGACTATTATTCTACTTACTCATAAGTGAGAGCTAAGCTATGTGGATGCAAAGGCATAAGAATGATGCGATAGACTTCAGGTGCTCGTGGGAAAGGGTAGGGGGGGCTGAGGGATATAAGACTACAAATTCAGTGTATATCACTTGGGTGATGGGTGCACCAAAATCTCACAAATCACCACTAGATAACTAACTCACGTAACCAAATACCACCTGTTCCTCCAAAACCTATGGAAATAATTTTTTTAAATAGATAGGCCTGCTTCCAGCCACCATGCATTCTGAAGAGATTGCTCTCTGAAGTTCTGGCCCAGGCCGAGATCTGCTCACTGGGCAGTCCCCCCATAAGAAGGAAGCATTCTGAGTCTCCAAAAATTCGAACCACTTATAGAAGAAGAGCCCTGTGATGTTCTAGGAGTCACATCCGTTTCCCAAACGTACGTTTAAACTACATATGTAAAGCTAAAGAAGAACGTGAAGAATATAGGTAATAAAACTGTGCTGCCTATGGGATTTATAGTAAATAAGCCTATTTTAGCTGCCCTTGCCACAGAAACCAAAAAAAAGTGGGTAATCATGTGGGGTTATGGATACGTTAATTTGGTTTATTATAGTAACCTGTTTACTATTCATAGCTATTTCATGATATTATGTTGCATACCCTGAATATACATAACAAAATTTATTTACAAAAAAGAAGAACTTAAAAGAATGCTTCCAAAATGCACACCCTTCCTTTGCTACGTGAATTGGGGGTGAGTCTGTATAGGGGCTCTAGGCAGTGGGATGTCAGCACTTGTAGTTGCTAATGTTAAAACAACAGTGATACCTGAGCTGAAACTCAATGTTGTAAAGGATTAAAAATATGTGTTATTGCTTCATTATGAAATAGTATTATTTTTGGAGCCTTCATGTAGCCTGTTTTTTAGAGGAAACTCTCCACCTGGGGGATTGCAAAGTCTTAGAAAGGCCCACTGCTTGCGGTTCTTGACTACGTGCATCCAGGGTGCTACAAAGCACCCAACAGGCCTTGGTCATGTCAGCAAAGCTTACAGGTAATGAGGAAGTGTGGTAGAGGTAGGAAGTAGGAAATTATTGCTTGAGAAATAGACCCTTCTTCTCTGAGCCTGTGAGTGCTGGAGGAGGGGGAAAGTAAACCATGAAAAGAACATTGGGGCTAATTGTCACTGAAATCCGAAGAGAATGACAACTTGCCAAGAACTGTATCAGAGGTAGAATCAGCGATAGAACCAGGAGGGGAGGGTGTGAGGACTGGCTGTTAATAACATGTTTCTTTTTATTCCTGCAAAACCAGAATAAAATACTACCTCACCCCTGTTAGAATGGCTCTATTGTCCCAAAGTCAAAAGACAGCAAGTGACGATGTAGAGAAAAGGGAACCTCGCTGGTGGGAAAGTAAACTGAGACCACCATTATGGAGGTTCCTCAAAAACTGAGAATAGCACTACCATATGACCCAGCAGTCCCGGGCCTGGGTCTGCATCCAACAGAGGTGAAATTAGCACCTCAAAGAGAGAGCCGCACTCTCACATTTTCTGCAGCATTCTTCGTAAGAGCCAAAATATGGACACCACCTAAGTGCCTGTCATCAGACGAATGGATAAAGAAAATATGATGCATACTCTATAATACTCTTCAGCCTCATAAAGAAGAAAATCCTGCCGTTTGGAACAGCTTGCATGAACCTGAAGCCCATCATGCTAAGTGGAATAAATCGGATACAGAAAGATCTCCTAGATGGAATCTAAAAACATCAGACTCCAGGAATTTGAGACTAGCCTGGGCAACAGGATGAAAAGCCTTTTCTACAAAATAAAAATTAAAAATTACAAAATTAGCTGGGCATGGGAGCACTTACTTATAGTTCCAGCTACTTGGAAGGCTGAGGTGAAAGGATCACCTGAGCCCAGGGAGGTGAGGGCTACGGTGAGCTGTGATTGTGCCACTGCACTCCTGCCTGGGAGACAGAGTGAGACCTTATCTCGACAGCAACAAAAGTGTTGAGCTCATAGAAACAGAGAATAGAATGCTCATTGCCAGAGGCTGGGGACGTGGGGTAACGGAAAGAATGGGAAAATGTTGGTCAGAGAGTACAAAATGCTTTGGTTATAAGATAAACATGTTCTGGGGATCTCATGTACAGTGCAGGGACTACAGTTAGTAATACTTTATTGTATACACGAAACTGCTAAGAAAGTGGATCTTAACTGTTCTCACCATGCATAAGAAATGGTAACTCTGTGAGGTGGTGGATATGTTAGTTAGCTTTACTGTCATAACAATTTCACAAAGTATATGTATATCAAAACAACGTGTTTTACACCTTAAATATATACACTTTTTGTTTGTCCATTATTTCGTAGTAAAGATGAAAACAGTTTCTTTCTAACTTCGCAGCCTTATCACCTCCTTCTTCACTGTAAAACACGAAGTCAGTTTCTCTGGCTTTAAGTTTTTGTGTTCAGGCACTCACCTTGAATGTTAAGAAATAATCCATTGATTTCTCAGCATACATTTAAACGCATAAGCATATTTGTGAATATATATGTTTGGGAAGTTGAGGATACCACAGCCCAATCACTGAACTAGCTTCTTAGAAGGCAAAAGGATCACATCCTGGTTGCCTTCAAGACACCTAATGAGGGGAGCGGATTCTGATATGTTGACCGTCACTTTCCCCAGAGGGTAGTTAGGTGTGACTTCAGTGGGACTGTGGATGAGTGATTTTCTAATTTTTCCTTGGAAGATAAGAGATGATGCCACATCGAAGGTGATCTGTTGGTCTCAAGAACTTAGAGTGCCTTAGATGGGAAAATGAGTTTAGAGAAAGATAACAGCTCATGCCCACATTTGGTGGCATGAACGAGAAGGAAGCGTATTTGATTCCATCTACCGTTGTAACTTTCCAAGAGTGACAATATTCCACTTATTTTCTCGGTCTTACTAATCCCTACCTTGAGTGAAATTATGTTGACAAAGGAAATAGGTACTTGATTTTCTCCCCTGTTTTTGGTCTAGGTTAGCACAAATACAAATTCCACAAATAAGAGGAGGGGCCCTTATTTGTCCTGGTGTAAAATGGATACATACAGAAAAATATAAATCTCACAGCTTTCATCAAATTGTATTTTGTGGTTGTGCTTTGCTTGATTCTTGCACTTTAAGAAAATGTTACAAATCAATGAAATGTAGAGTTCATAACATTTATCTCAATCTATATTTTTAAAACGTAGGAATGTAGAAACATCGTACGTGAATCGTTTTAACTGTTAAATTGTGTTTTTAGCTCTCCTGGTTCCATTTTTTCTTTCTGTCCCTATGCTTCTCCTTTCCTTCCCGTTTTTATGTCTCTCCTTGCTTCTCTTCCACTCTTTTCTCTTTCTCTGCCCTCCCCTCTCCTCTCTTTCGCTGTCTTCTACTTTCTTTTCCTTTCCAATCATGCCTGAACAGTTCAACCAGAAACCATTCAATAGGGGGGCCGAGCAAGTCCAGTATCCGTTTTATAGGAAAAAAATGCACTAAAAATATTAAGGGTGAATGGACCAGGGTCTGTAATCTCAAGAAGGAAAATGAGTAGATAATTAAGTAGATTGAACCACATAAAGTGGCTTACTACTCTGACCCTAAAAAGAATGAGGATACAAAGGGAAAGATAGACACTAAAAATCATGTAAGCATGGTGAGAGCTGTGGAGGTGCATTTAAGTTCTCATGAAGGCACTGATTGTGGGAACTAAAGTTGCCCAGGGAAGTTGTCAGGGAAGGCTCCTCCAAGGACCTGTGTTTTAAACTAACAGATGAGGTGTGCCTGTCAGCTGGTCAGATGATGGCTGAGTTACATTGCAGGCAAATGGAATATCAATGCCTAGGCCCTGCGGCTGTGAACATAGTAAACTGTGTGCTTAAAATATGACAAGAAGTATGCTTTACCTGGGGTGGAGTGAGCAGGGAAGAGGGCTGCATGGGGTGAGACCAAAGAGGAATCCCACACCTCCATCTCAGTAATTAAGAGCTTGCACGTTGAGAAAATTGGATTGTATTTTTAAAAATGTTTAGAAAGACTTTTATTCTGTTTTTTTTTTTTCTAAATTCTTAGTTTATCTGCCATACTTCCAACTTTTATATAGTTGAAATGTTTTCTTTGGTGATCATACCCTTATAATCCCCTCTTTCTCCATAAGAATCATCATGAGTGTTGCCCCCAGCTCCTCTTCTGTACAGTATGCGAAAAAGATGTCAGTTTGTAAATTTTCTTGGCTACAATTTGTATTTCTGTGTCTATGTGCTCAAAACGACATCACCCCAATCAGGTACTACCTGTCTCTCTTACGCCAATGATTTCTGTTCCATAAAGTGTATTTCACCTTCTAGCATCCTATAAAATTTATTTATTTAATATATTCACTGTTTATTTCACCAAATTAAATGTAAAATTGACAAAGACACTTAGTTTTGTCTTCCTTACACACACTAATGTATATCCCTAGAGCATATAATTGTGCCTGGCTTATAGTAAGTAGGTACTCACTAAATATTGTTGAATGAGCGAATGGATGCCACCTCCGAGATATAGTTTCATTTCAGCCCTCTCTTATGATCTTCAATCCCACATCTCCAACAACTTACTGGACATTACAATTTCAGTGATGAAATTCTAGGTGGCTAATACCCCATCCCTATAAATCGACTTATCTTCCATTGTGCAATATGTCAGTAAACACCATTACCACCTGCCCAGCTGTTCAGTCTGGAAATCTTACAATCTGGACTCCATCTTCTCTCTGGCTGGCACCACGCAGTCACATCCTGTTAGCTTTCTCTCCCCTACATCTCCCACAGCCACAGCCCTGTATTCATTCCAGCCTTCACTGTTCTGGTTGAGGACATCATCATTTCTTGACTGACCACTTTCCATAACCATTTCAGTCATCCTCATGGAGCTGATAGAAAACCCTAATATCATCTGACCTCACTTTCCACCACATCAACAGGTACTTTTTTTTTTTTTTTGAGATAGAGTCTCACTCTGTCACCCAGGCTGGAGTGCAGTGGCATGATCTTGGCTCACTGCAACCTCTGCCTCCTGGGTTCAAGCGATTCTCCTACCTCAGCCTCCCGAGTAGCTGGGATTACAGGTGCGTGCCACCACGCCCGGATAATTTTTTTATTTTATTTTTTGTATTTTTAGTAAAGACGGCATTTCACTGTATCAGCCAGGCTAGTCTGAAACTCCTGATCTCGTGATCCGTCTGCCTCAGCCTCCCAAAGTGTTGGGATTACAGGCATGAGCCACCACACCTGGCCGTCAGTAGGTACTTTTTAAAAGGCAAAGTTGAATAAGTCACTCTGGTTTTTGTGCCCATCCATATGTGTATTGGTTGGAGAAGGCTGCTATCACAAAACACTATAGGCTGGGTGGCTTGAACAACAGATATGTATTTTCTCATAGTTCTTGAAATTGACAGGCCAAGGTCAAGGCATCGGCATGGTTGGGGTCTCTGAGAGCTCCCTTTCTGGCTTGAAAATGGCTGTTTTATTGCTATGTCCTCACATGGCCTTTCCTTGGTAAGTGTAGGGGGAAAAAGAGAGAGAGAAAGAGAGAGAGAGAGAGAGAGCACCCTAAATCTCCGGTGTCATGTCTTCTAAGGACATTAATCTGACAGGATTGGGGCCCACCCCACGACTCCCTTTAAGCTCACTTATTTCTTAGAGGGCCGCATCTCCAAATACAGCCAACTGAGGGCCAGGGCTTCAGCATATAAATTTGATGGGTGGGGGACAAACGCACTCTGTCCACAACAATAACTTTATGAGGGGTTCCCACATGGGTGGCACTGTTGATTTTAGGGAAAGCAGCTTCTACAGGATGGTGGAGGCAAAGTTTAGATTCTATGGAGTTGAGATGTAGTAGGTAAAGGAAAGGTGAATAAATGTAGACAGCATTTCCAGAACTTGACCTCAGAAAGGGAGTCATGACAAAGCATGAGAGACAGCCCATGAGGTGGGTGAGATCCAGATGAGTCTTCCAAGGTTGGGAGAGGGATTTGGATGTTTATTAGGCCATTGGTGCTACTGAGAAAAAAAAGTAAGATGAGTACTGGAAATATTTATTGGAATTGGAAATACGGAGTTTATGCTGCTTCTCAAGAACTCATATTAGAATGATAGACTCAGAAAAGGTTGAAGTAATTTGAAAATTAGGTGATCTGTAAACAGAAAACAAAATAGGGAATGCTCAAGAAATTTGACTTAAAAGAGGTGGCACACATATACTATTGTATCAAGAAGGGGATATTGGTTGAAAGGAATATTGAATGAGTGAGTGTGTGTGCGTGTGTGTTTAAGAAAGACACAAGATTATGGATTAATAGTGAGCCATAGCATAGATACAGAACGTAGGAGGAACTGCTAATGTAAGATTTTATTCATAGTGTGGAAGAAAATCGTGTATTCTAACTAAGGGGAGTGAAACTGCCCTTTGGTATCAGAAATACAAAGAGAGTGAATGCAGCCAAAAATGAAGATATAGAAAGGTAAGTATGTTGGTAGATAGAGAGAGTATACTGATAAGGTAAGCAAAGAAGTTGACTTTGATATTTCAGCTATAGTAGTGGATCAGATCATCAACTGCAAATGAGTAGAGGAGCTCCCAGAGATTTATGAATAGAGAAAAAGTATTTGTCATAGTTGTGGAAAATAAAAGAAGTTGAACCGTAAACATAGTTGACTTGACAAAGATCTAGATGCCTATTAGGGTTCATTATTACATATTTTTAATTAATATTTTGCTAGTGTGACTTCAGGTGAGGTGGTTACTTTCTCTAACCTCCAGTTTCTTCTGTAAAATGAGAGCATTTGGTTAGGCAATGTATAAGGTCCTTGACATTTCTAAAATTATTATCAGGATTTGCCTTCAACTAAAGAGAATTTAAACCTCAAAGTAATCCATCTCAATTCGTCAAATATAAGACATTTTCATTTCATTACAGCTTTGAAGAAAATATTTACCAGGCATGTACCCATTAGACATGGATTAGGGAAGCCACACTTATGGGATAGCTCATCCCCTCTCCCATCCTCTTCTCCCACTCACACTTGCTGACAGAACAGGTGTGCACTGGACAGGACCTGGTAGAGTACAAGATGGTACCTACCCTGTTGAGATGCAAGAACACTTGGCAAGCTTGTAGAGCCCTAGATCATTGCTTTCACCAACTGTCATGAGCACCTGAAGCCAAAATATAAAAATTCAATGTCTGTCCACGTACATAGAAAATCGAGTCCGGATAGGAAATGGAGCTAAATCAATAACTCTATCTAACTTGCATTTGACATTTCCACACTGGCTAGTTATTTATATTTTGATCTTATTACTGAAATTTCCTTATAGCCTACCATGAACTGGTTTTCCTTGTTTCCTCCTCTAGTGTCCTTGCATACTGTTTTACAATGATTTAGTCCTATTTAATTTAGAAAGTTTTGGGAAAGAAATGCCTCTTGCTCTTCAGCCCTCGTTTCAGGGGCTAACTAGTGAATGAAAATAATTTAATCAGCTCGGAGTTCCTTATGAGAAACAGAGATAATCAGTCTTTAAAGGCTAATGCAGTGTGATATTTATAATCCTCATAGCTCTTTAATCACTGCTTGCTGGGACAGTATTTAACGAGACACTTTTTCACAAAACATGGGGGGAGGCATTGAACATGTTGGCAGATGCTTTGTCCTCAGAGGAAGTATCTCCTGATTCAAATAAATGACAATTGTAATCTCCTTAGGAAATGTCTGTCTTTATGATACATTGCTACTAACACATTTATTCTGATGATACATTAATAAAAAGTCAATCTTCTTTCTCTTCTCCTCCTTCTACTCCTTCTCCTTTTCCTTCTCCTTCTCCTTCTCCTTCTCCTTCCTTTGAGACAGGGTCTCCTTCCATCTCCCAGGCTGGAGTGCAGTGGCACAATCTCAGCTCACTGCAACCTCCACCTCCCAGGTTAAAGCCATCCTCTCACCTCAGCCTCCCAAGTAGCTGGGACTACAGGCATGCACCACCACGTCCAGCTAATTTTTGTATTCTTCCATAGAGACAGAGTTTCACCATGTTGGCCAGACTGGTTTCAAACTCCTGACCTCAAGTGATCTGCTCGCCTCGGCCTCCTAAAGTTTGGATATTACAGGCATGAGTTACCGCTCTCGGTCCCATTTCTTCTTCCACTTTCTGTGGGCTGGGGGCGGGCAGCCTTGGCAGCTCAGTCCATTTGTCTGAAGCCTCTGAGTGCTACTCAAAATAGCTGTCCCAGAAGGCAGTATCCTGTGAGAGGAACCACAGAGTGCCTCTCACTAGTTCTGATAGTACAGAGAACTGTTGCTGTAGTATTTAAACAATAATTCACTAACTGTGTTTCCAAGCTCTAAATCTCAGAACAATCTTTGCAGCACTTCAACTCCGATATAGAAAGATTTGCTGCCACTGTGCCAGAGTTCAGCCAGTGCAATTTAGAATCGTTAAAATGTGTGGCCCTGCTAATCAGAGCTTATCATGAAAACACCACTGCAGCCTTCACAACAGACGGGCTATTAGCACCACTATAATTCTCTGAATTCTGTGGTGCCTGGGCATATTTCATCAGGCTGTCCAGTTAATCCTCCCACAAAGAAGTGAGACTGTCAGCCTCACTGGAATCAGCTCTGTTAGAGGCTATAAAACTATATGAAAAAGTAGTTGTAAATGGTTTGAGTGTATAAATTATGAATGCCAG
The DNA here is from genome assembly GCF_047675955.1 of Chlorocebus sabaeus. NCBI lineage: Eukaryota > Metazoa > Chordata > Mammalia > Primates > Cercopithecidae > Chlorocebus > Chlorocebus sabaeus. The sequence goes on along the minus strand of NC_132911.1, from coordinate 6,217,405 downwards.
TAATTACATTAGAAATTACAAAAGGAAAGGATCTGGCCCAGTCTCCTTGAGGATGCAGAGCCTTTGCTGGGGATTTTGGAACACCTTTTCAGAATTGGGGTGTTTTGTGAATTTAATATTTATTATTCTGGGAGGGTCATGTAACATACCTTTTATTTATTTGGGGAGAAAGTAATATACGAAGGTAAAATGAATCACACTGAAACCTAGTTGATGGAAACAAATCAGCTTTTAAATAAGATGATAGGTCACAAGGCATCCCATGGTAAATAAGTCAGCAGTGTGTACTGCCTATTGCTTGTTTTCAGTAGTTAGTAGACTTCTTAAAGGACTTTACAAAAATGCTCAAGCCTTTGGTCCTTGAAGAGCCTTCTTTGGCTAAAATCCAAGCATATTTATATAGCCTACTGCTATTAAGATAATTATAACGTAGGTACCAAAATATATCTTCAATTTGAGAATCAAGAGACGTGGATTATAGTGAACATGCTGTTTTTAAATTGCTGAATGACCTTAAACAGCATTTCATAACCTGAAACATTTTACTTCTACAGGAATGGATTAACTGATCTCTAAAATGACAGAAGGACCGCTCACCTAATATCACCTTGCTTTGTTTTTATACCTGTTCTCTTAATATGCCCTTATGGATATACAAACAAAATACAAGATTCTACATTTTTTCAACCTTTTTTACGGTACAATTTATTGCCAGGATGCTTGAATGTGTTTGAGCTTTATATATTTGAAACATCTAACTTTATTAAGGTACAATTTTAAAATTTTATGTATTGTAATATATTTATCTCTGTGCTTCATGATTGTAACACATGCTGTCATGTGGAAATTTAACATATATTTGCTGAAGAGCCACATTAATATTAGTAAACCGTAGTATTATTTCAGTCTTACAATATGCTGAAATTTTCCTGTACCTTATCTTATTATTTTAAAGAACTGTATATAAGAAATAATACTATACTAATTTCACTGACAATAATATAAAAACTTAGAAAAAATATGCATTTGCAAATCTTACAAAGCTAATAAGTAAATAGAAACAAATGTAAGGACTTACCCCAGAATCTGAATGCCACTCACATTTGTTTACTGATACTTAATTCCAGTGTAGGGATCTTATAATCTACGTAGGACTACAGAAGTGAACAAGACATCAATATAATAAAGATTTCCAAATAGGGAGTCCGTTGTGCATATATGAAAATCATTTGAGTTTAATAGCTTAATAAAGTCATATGATAAAATTCACATCTAGGACAAATATTTTGCTAAGACACTGAATTTTAGTCTAGATAATAGGAGCACCTTTGTAAATCCACATTATGCACTGCATAAAATAAAATACAAAATAATAATTATGGTAGTAGATACGGAGTCTAGTTGTAAGTCATTCAAAATGGACTTGCCAAGACCTTCCCAGATAGAACATGAACTGACTCACAAAAAAGTGGTAGTTGAGATCAGCATGTCCTAATGCTCTAGGTTAGAGGGAGCAGAATGTGAGGAACGTGGCAGAGTAGAATGCGGAATAGGGCAATGAGAAGTGTTCAGACAGCAGCTATCAGAAAGAAGGGAGAGAAGAGCGGGAGAGAGGAGCTCTCCCAGGTGCTGATAATAACAGCACCAGGGGGAGAAAGGACCAGTTGTGCCTGTGGGGGCAGATATTTCTACTTCCTTCTTAATCTTTATTTTCTATTAAAAACCCTCCCCTGTGCTGTGGGATGTACTGATACCAAGAGTTTCTCTCTCCACACCCCAGGTTTAGCCGAGGGTTTACCATACCTTGGTTATAGCTCCAGTGGCTTTTTTGGTCCTTTTAAATAGGTAAATAAATAAAATAAATGCAAATAGTGTAATTCAATAGAACTTTGCTACTTAGAATATTCATGTGGAATCCAGCATTGTACAATGGTAAAAGGATTTATATCCTGGAAATTATTTTCAGCTAACTGCAGGATTACGAAGAGTGTAAACCGCCATGAATACTTCAATTTGTCTAAAATGTGAGTCACTAGGAAAGGTAGACTACTTAACTTTTTTCACCTTTAAAAATACATTTAACAATAATGTGTTTACATTTTATAATAGCATGTGTAGGACAGTACTTGAAATAGCATGAAGTTCAGAAACAGCGCAAAAGGGCGTAGATTCAAAAAGACCGCAAAGTTGTCTTCTGCTATTTACTAACTCTGGTTACTGGAAAAGCCTTGCATTTTATTATAATACTTTTAAGTTAAATCTTCTTTCCCACGATACAGAAACAAAACCAAAATAGCATAATAGAGCTAACATGAAGTCTAAATAATATAATATAATTGAAAGGTGTCTCAAACTATAGCATGCAGTTACTATTCTAAAAATCTTAGTAACATTTTTCCTCTCCTGTGTCAATCTCATTTTTGTGAAGTTGCCATGGCTTAACTTTTGGTTGAGAACTAAAATGGTCAATTTCACCTTTACATTAGAGTTTCATTTTTGAAATAATACTTGTAAGTTGATAAAAGATGATAAAACTACAGAAAAAAATAGTCACACTTGAAAATAATGTATAATGTTCAAGCAAATAAGCCAAAAGATCCTTGCCTTAATTCAGGAATTCAGCTAAGAATTATTTGAAATTTAGTCATGAAGTCTTTGCCCATGCCTATGTCCTGAATGGTATTGCCTTGGTTTTCTTCTAGGGGTTTTTTTTGGGGTTTTTTTTTTTTGTGTGTGTTTTTTGTTTTTGGCTAGAGTTACATGTCAACGTCAATATGAGAGTGATATCCTATGAGGACTGCATATCCATTTTATTTATATGGGAATGCTTCAATATTGCTCATGTTGTTTAAGGGAAAGATGTTTTATTTAGACTGCTGGTAGCTGTCACACTATGCAAACTGGAACCGACTATTTCGGTTACATGACAGCTAAAGCATGAAACAAGTCAACAGGTGAAGTTTGAGTTGAGGAGGATGTGACTGTCTTGAGGATTTCTTGGTGCTTTAAAGTTGCTCCTTGTTAAGTCACCTTTGAAGCAGGATCTGTATGCCTTTAGTGTGCTTTAACTAACCTACTAATTTCCTAAGATGGACACTACAACAAGTAATAATTTTCAAAGAAAAAGATTTTCTGGCTGCATGTTTGTCATCCGGCGAGTTAGTCTTGTCTCTACTTTCAAACACGGCATTATCGATCAATTCTTTCATCAGGAAATACCAGAGACCTATAAAATACATAATATTCTGAGATTCATTATTAATGGCTCAGTTTTTCTCCAGAAAGTTGTAGCCTCAAAATCTAATCTGGAGGTCAAGAACACGATACTATAGGAACAAGTCTTGCACATTGAAGAAAGGCCTATTAATATTTGATGTTTTGTCCTAATCTGAGATCCCTATCCTAAGAACACTTTTTTTTTTTTTTTTTTTTGGTTTTATGCTTTTTGGTCCTTGCAAATGACCTCATGCAAGGACCATGTTCTGTCAGAGATTTGCAGCTCATGCTAGTGCAGGAAGTAAAAGGAATTTGGAGTTGGATCTGAATATTAATCCCAGCTCTGTTCACTTACTATGTACAGTCTGGGGTACGTGGCATGATTTTTAAGTGAAAAGAAAGAATAATAATACCCAAATATAACATTAATTGCAATGAAAGTATATCTAAATTGACTATACAAAAAGCATCAAACAAACCATAGAGCATAAGAAAAAGAGTAAAACACATATAAGCCCCCACAATTATTTCTTTTTTGCCTTCTAAACTTTTTGACAATGTCCAAGATGGTCTGCAAGTTACCACTGGGAATTTAAAAATGAAGTCTAGTTTTCTGCTTCGTTGTCTAAGTATACAAATTCATAAATGTGAAAACAATGTTTTAAGCTACGTGAGAAAAATGGCAAATAGTTCATGAAGATTTACTGCAAGGAAAAGTCACAATGAGGAATCGGGGATGAGTTTATCAAGGAGGTGGCATTTGATCCCGGCCATAATGCACTGGTAGGCTGTTGAAAAATAGAATTTCATCTTAAGACTGGCATAATTATGACATTGATTAAATACAGAAAATTAGAATTGGAGAAGTTGTATGGGAACAGAGGGTAATGCATAGATGAGGAATCGAGTGCACGTAAAAAGCAAAAAAAAAAAAAAAAAAAAAAGAGAGAGAGAGAGAGAAAACATAGTGGGGAAAGTAGTCGGAGGTTAGGGAATACAGAATCCTGATCAAAGTGCCACCTTAATCTGCGGAAGGGGAATCTGACTAGCAGAAATCCAGCAGACTTCCCCCGCACAGTTTCAACCCAGGAACCTTGTCTGTGCTATTTCCTCTGTTTTTAGTGTCCTTCTTTTCCATCTATCTACGTCCGCATGTTCCACCCTTAAGCTTTCAAGCCACTTTCTCCATGAAACCTGATTTGATGTCCCCTGTGACAAACCCCCTTCCTCTCAGTCCATATTTTGACATGTGTGTTTACAAATCAGGACATAACCAGGTAGAAAATGAAGTCATATGCCCCAACAAAATCTTTTCTTTCCTTTTTAAATTTTCCATTTTTAATTTTTATTGCTCCCTAATAGGTGCATATATTTAAGGGTTACATGAGATATTTCGATACAGGCTTGCCATGTGTAATATTCACATCAGGGAAAATGGGGTATCCGTCACATCAAGCATTTGTGCACTGTGTCACAAACATCACAACTAAAGGAGGAGGTCACTAACATACTTGTTTAGTTATTTTAAAGTGTACAGTTAAATTATTATTGACTCTGTTGTGCTATCAAATACTGTCTTACTCATTCTTTCTAACTACTTTTTGTACCCATTAATCATCCCCAGTGCCCCCCACCCCTTACCTCCCCAATACCCTTCCCAGCCTCTGGTAACTCTGAAGTTATCATCACAAAAGCCCAGCATAGCAAAGCGACACGCACACAAGATTCTCAGAAAGTATCTGAGACCCCAGTTGTTTACTGAAGAAAGTGTGGATGTCTTCCAAACCTACTTGTCCTTCATGCATGAGCTTAGAGCTTATGCATGCATCTCAGATACTTTATGAATCTAGTATCACCAAACACAGAGAGGTCAATCTTTCCTCATGATCAACTACTCTAAACACCATACTCACTAATTACGAAAGAGATAGATCATAGAATTTCCAGGTTCCTTCCAGTTCTAAAAGTCCACATGTTTTATTATATGCAGGAATATCAGGCAGTTGTCCAATTTGAAAAATAATTGTTTTAATTGCTTTTTGATTTAAGATACTGTCTTTATCATACATGTTTCTTTTTGGTTTAACTGCAGTCATGATTAGTCCTTTACATTTTGTATCAATGCAATAAAATATTTAAGCTTCTAAAATGCCAGTCATCCAAAAACTGTGTGTGCATAATGACAAATTCTTAGCAAAACCTGTATTATAGTGGTTTTCTAAATAATTTATTTCACAATCCTCATATTCCTCATTGACAGTTAAACTCCAGGATTAAGGTGGCCACTCAACCAATGAATAAAAACCCTATCTTGATCTAAGGACAAAGTGAAAGTTAATGGGAAACATAGTTGTTACATTCACTTATGAAAGAATCAGTTTCTAATTAATACTCTAAATAAATTCAGATTTGGCTGTAGATGTCTCATTTATTTTCCATAAGTATTAATTATATGTATTTGCTTTGTGTCTGACTATCTGTTACATTATATGATTTGGCTTGTAGTTTGAAATTAAAGTTTTCATATAAACTTTTTCCATATAAACTTTTGAGTCACCTTCTTGATATCCCCCAGTAAAAACTCTCTGAATCCTGCTTTATTTTTAAATATGTTTTTATGTTATATGTTTCCAGCAGTATGACCAATTCAGTATCTGAACAAGTTCTCACTTTAAAACAAAAGTTTAAAATAAAAAGTAAAAATCTATTAAATGTCTTATTTAACTTAAAGAAAATAGAAAATCCCCGGGGGTGGGGAAAACAAAGCAAAAAAAAATTGAAGAAAAAATTTAGAGCATTAAGAAAAGACTGAAGCTACATCACACCATAGTGTCTGCCAAAGACCAGAGAGCTACAGCTCAGGTGTTCATGGCTCAGCCAGGTAGCTCATCAAGGTGGGAGTCTGACACCAGATCTCCAAAGACAGGACACTAAGAGCCTGCACTCGAATATAGGATGACCTAATCAAAGAACTAAACACACACAGATGCACGCACACACACATGTACAGGCATGTACACACGCACACACACACAGTACAGGCACACATGTACACACAAATGCATACACACACGTGCACACACACAAACTATGCACACACATATGCATACATACGCATGCATGCACAGACACACACAGCACTGTAAGTCCATAGGATATCTGCTCTGTCATTATTGGTGTTGGATAAACAGGAAAAATATCTCCCCTCAGAATTTGTAACTACAGCTGCCCTCCCATGTCCAACTTTGCATTACCTGGATTTCCTGAGAGGGCTCAAGCCCTGATTTATTTTAGAGAGAACTTTGCTTGATAATGGCACAGTAGTTTATCCTAGGACTTTTTTTTTTTTAACACTGTCCTCAAATAATTCCCAAAGATCAAACTTAAAAAATAGTAAAATTGTAAGTATTATTTTTATGATTGTATTATTCTATGTCATAATAATAATAATCCCAAAACCAATAAAATAAGGCATGATGGCAAGAATCAGTCAAGCTATGAATAGCAGGGCAGGCCGGTAATGTGCAAATGTTTGCCTTCTAGGCATGCATTTGAAATAAATATTTTGAAAAGATAGGAATAAAGTTCTTTAAATTAATAATACCATTTTAAAGTAATAAATAAAATTTCTAGAGATAAAAATACAGGGTCAGACGTGGTGACTCATGCCTATAATCCCAGCACCACAGGAGGCTGAGGCAGGCAGATCACTTGAGGTCAGGAGTTCAAAACCAGCCTGGTCAACATGGTGAAACCCCATTTTTACTAAAAACACAAAAATTAGCCTGGTGTGGTGGTGGGCACCTGTAATCTCAGCTACTTGAGAGGCTGAGGCAGGAGAATTGCTTGAACTCAGGAGGCAGAGGTTACAGTGAGCCGAGATCACACCATTGCATTCCAAGCCTAGATGAAGAAGTAAGACTCTGTCTAAAAATAAAAAAAGAAAAAAGAAAAAAATTACAGTAGCTTAGATTAAATTATAGTGACTGGGTTAAACAGTCAATTAGGCACTATTAGAGAGAATGAGTTGAAGAAATTTATCATGAGGTCAATCAAAGCATCAAGATGACAGAATTATGAAACTGGAGAATATAAAACAATATGTTTATGATCTCATGTTAGAAAAATACATTTTTAAGTCAGACATAAAACTTCACAAAATAAGTTCCAACGATGTTAAAATTAAGAACTTCTCTTCATCAAAATCTTCAGTAAAAAAGTAAAAAGTGAAGTCCCATACTGGGGAGAGTTATTTATCAAACATATACTTTACAAAAAGATTTATAATCTGGAATTTTTAAGTCTTAGAAAACAGTAAGAAAATGTCAATAATACGTTTGAAAAAAAAAAAGAATGGAAGACTTGAAGGAAAATCTCATGAAGAGATTTGCAACCTGACTCATTTTTAAGGAACTGCAAATTAAATCTTCAATAAAAGCACTTTTACCAGGACTGAATTTCTAAAAATTCTAAAGACGGACAATTTTAGGTGTTGGCAAGGAAGTAGTGTTCTTGGAACTATTATATATTTCTTGTGGTTAAAAAAAGATAGTCACTTTGGAAAAGCACCCAGAAAAAGAACTGGGATTGTCTATTGTATTAGTCCATTCTCCCACTATTATAAAGAACTACCTGAGACTGGGTAATTTATGAACGAAAGAGGTTTACTTGACTCAGCTCCACCGGCTGTACAGGAAGCAATGCTGGGAGACCTCAGGAAACTTACAATCATGGCCAAAGGTGAAGAGGAAGTGAGCACATCTTACCATGGTGGAACAAGAGAAAGACAAAGAGAGAGAGCAGGGGAAAGAGGCACACATTTATCAAACAACCATATCTTGTGAGACCAGCAAGGAGGATGTCTGTGCCCATGATCCAATCACTTCCAAGCAGGCCCCTCTTCCACTGGGAATTACAATTCAACATGAGATTTGGGTGGGGACACAGAGTCAAACCATATCATCTGTTAAACCTGAACACATGTACATGCTATGACTCATCAAGCTAGCAATAGAGCCTAGAAAGCCATGTGTTCCAGAAAATATGTGCAAACATACCCACAGTTGCAAATGCTTAAAAGCAAAACGGTAGAAAAAATGCAGTTGTTCACCAACAATATAAATGATACATGAAATATAAAATACGTAATTCAATTAAAAAAGTAATTACAAATATTCTATAGGCAATAATATAAGTAAATGACTAGAATGAGAAATGGAGTGAAAAAAAGGCAACTTCTATAAAACATACATAGTATTATTGCATTTATAAAAAGTTAAAAACCTGGAAAAATAAGTTATAGAATTATCATCATTTTCATATCAAAGTGTAGGGGATGAACAAACCATACATTGAGAATAGCAATTTGCTCTGAAAGGCAAAAAGGAGGCTGTCATGTTCTAAAGGTTTGCTCTGTATCTTTAACAGAGGGAAATGCCTTCTAAGAGTCAGTTTCCTACTAGAAAGCAGAGGATGCTTTGAAACTGGAATGATTCAGAGGGCTTGTTTGTGAATAGATTATTCAGAACAGCAAGGGCATAGAAACTAGAAGACGTGGTGCTGACAACTAACCCAGTAGTAGCTAAGCTGTTGCTGTCCCTAGGCTGAAGGGCGAGGAGAGAAAGAATAGAGTCATCACTGGAACCTGGAAGGAAGGAGACAGGTAGTGGAGGCTGCCTTGAGAAGTGCAGTTACTTTCAGTCAAGGGACACAGGCAGCAGAACAGGAAGGAATCAGCAATACAAGCAACCTGCCTTAAGTTCACTTACCCTCTCTTATCTCTTCAAGGCACTGCCAATCCATGGAGCACAACTTGAAGTCCCAGGGGCTGAAGGACCTGTCGATGGATTCCCCAAAGGTCAGTTTCCTGAAGCAGGAAGCAGATGAGCAACAGAGAATAATTTGAGGGGTAAAAGAAAGATGTCTGGCACCATTTTAAATATTCATTTGTATAAATATTCTAAATTAATTTCACTCTTGCAAAGGAAAGGAGAAAGAACAACTGGGTGAGCCTTTGAATATTAAGGAAGTGAAGCAAATGATTAAAGCGTTAGAAGAAATCACAAAGACACGGGGGCAGGAGGAGGTCACAGAGCGAGAAGGATGAATGTGGAAGATGTTTTCTGAGGAGCTCATTACAGTCATTTGACTTCACTTTTCCTCCATCATTTCCATGAAGGGTCCTCACATTTTAAGAACTCTTTATTTCTCTTGTTCAAATTTTCATGTCAAACTATTTTATCTGAACAAGTGTGGTACTGCTAGAAATACACCTCATAGATTTTGACATACTTATCTTTTCAAAATCTGTTGCTCCTTGCAGAACATCAGAAACTAGGTTAATAATATATTTCTCTGTAGAAGCAGCTCATGGTAATTTTACTGTGAATCAGCTGAATCGACCATTTTTATAGAGGTCTTGAAGGTATTCAAATTTTATTCTCTTATGTTCCAGGAGGTATGTATGAAGTTGCAAAGATTACTTTGGTACACTGACATCGGGATTTACAGTATCCACCTGTATTTAAGATGCTCATTGTTATTTTATATTTGATAAAGACAAGAAAAAAAAGAAAGATTATTTCTTCTTCTTCTTTTTTCTTCTTTGAGACAGAGTCTCACTCTGTCACCCAGGCTGGAGTGCAATGGCGTGATCTCAGCTCACTGCAACCTCTGCCTCTTGGGTTCAAGCAATTCTCTCACCTCAGCCTCCCCAGTAGCTGGGACTACAGTACCCACCATCACACCCAGCTAATTTTTGTATTTTTAGTAGAGATGGGGTTTCCTCATGTTGCTCAGGCTGGTCTCGAACCGCTGACCTCAGGTGATCCAGCCCCCTCGGCCCCCCAAAGTGCTGGGATTACAGGTGTGCATTTCTTCATCTAAAAAGAAGATAGACTTTATTTGTTCATTTATGTTCCTAGCGAAATTGAAAACAAGGTATAGAGAGCACCTGTATATCCCCTGCCGCCATTCAGACACAGCCTACCTCATTATCACCATCTCCTCCCAAAGTGGTGCATTTGTTGTGATAGATGAACCTAAATTGATATATCGTTACCACCTAGGGTCCCTAGTTTACATTTGGATTTACACTTGGTGTTGTATGTTCTATGAGAATGGAAAAATGTGTAATGACGTGCATCCACCATTAATTTATATTAGTGTGCTATGGCACAGAAACTATGCGCATGGAGCAGCTTTGCTGCCTTACAAATCCGCTGTTCTGTGCCTGTTTATGCCTCCCTCCTCCCTCACTCCTGGCAACCACCAATGTTTTTACTGTCCCCATCATTTTACCATTTCTAGATTGTCATGTTGTTGGAATCATACAGTGTATAGCTTTCTCAGGTTGTCTTCTTTCACTTAGGAATATGTATTTAAGTTTCTTCCATGTCTTTTCATGGCTCAATAGCTCATTTCTTTTCGGTGCTGGATAATGATCTGTTGTCTACATGTACCATAGTACGTCCATTCACTCCCTGAAGGCATGTTTGTTGCACCACAGTACGTCCATTCGCTCCCTTAAGGCATATTTGTAGCACCACAGTACGTCCATTCGCTCCCTGAAGGCATGTTTGTTGCACCACAGTACGTCCTTTCGCTCCCTGAAGGCATGTTTGTTGCACCACAGTACGTCCATTCACTCCCTGAAGGCATGTTTGTTGCCCCTAGGCTTTGGCAATTATGAACAAAGCTGCAACAAATATCTGTGACCAGGTTTTTATGTGGGCATAAGTTTTCAACTCCTTTGGTTAAATATCAATGAGCACAATTGCTGGGTTGCATGGTGAGAGTATGTTTCCCAGTTTGGAAGACTGTCAAACTTCCAAAGTGGATGAAGCATTTCACATTTTACCAGCAATGCATGAGATTTCTGCTGCCCCACACCCTCACCAGCATTTGGTGCTGTCATTATTCTGGATTTTGGTCATTCTCCTAGGTGTGTGTGATGGCATGTCATTCCTCTTTCAATTTGTATTTCATTGATGACATGTAATGTGGAGCATCTTCTCATATGCTTACTTGTCATCTGCATATCTTCCATGGGAAAGTGTCTATTAAGTTTTTTGGCTGATTTTTAATTGGATTGTTTGTGTTCTTAATGCCAAATTGTTAAAGTTCTTTGTATATTTTGGATAACAGTCCTCTACCAAATGTGTCTCACAAATATTTACTCCTGGTCTGTGGCTTACTTTCTCATTTCTTGACATTGCCTTTCAAAGTACAGAAATTTTAAATTTTAGTATGGTCCAATTTGTGATTGTTCCTTTCATCGGTTGTGTCTGGTGTTGAATCTACAAGGCCATTGCCAAGCCCAAGGTCATCTAGGATTTTCTCCTAGGTTCTATTCTAGGAGTTTTATAGTTTCCCATTTTACATTTAGGTATATGATTCATTGGAGATAATTTTTATGAAGGGTACAATATCTAGGCCTACATTCATTTCTTAAAATGTGGCTGTACAGTTGTTCTAGCACCATTTATTAATAAGGCTGTCTTTTCTGCATTGTACTGCCTTTGCTTCTTTGTCAAATATCACTTGAATATATTTATATGAGTCTATTTCTGGGCTCTGTATTTTATTCCATTGGTCTATTTATCTATTCTTCAGATATATTTGTCTATTCAGTAAAGACAAGAACACCACATAGTCTTGGTGATTGTAGCTTCATGGTAAGTCATGAAGTTGGGTAGTGTTAGCCTCCAACTTTGTTTTTCTCTGGCAATATTGTTGGCTCTTCTGGGCCATTTACCTGTCCATATAAACTTCTGAGTCACCTTCTTGATATCCCCCCAATAAAACCTCTCTGAAACCTGCTTTATTTTTAAATGTCAAATATATTCCAAGTAGCAGATTTATGCACTAAAATGTACTAGATCTTTTATGCTAAATTGTTATATGAATGAGTATAATTGCTTTATTTATACATGCAGAAAACTGAGTGACTTTAAAGATGTTTTGCGGAATGCCAATAGTTGATCTGAATGGTATTTCCCAGAATGAAGCAGTGGACAATAAAATGTGAATTGCCTCTCCCATGCCATTGACTCACCTGGATGTCTGGGAGGGAGTTTGCTTTGTCATTTCAATGGATGCCCGAGGAGCAAGGTCTGGACCTGCTTGTGCTGTATGAGGGTTACCACCATGCCCTCTACTCAGTTCCTTCCCCACAAGTGTAACTTACCCACTTCCTGCAACCCGTCTTACAGGATAGATCACACATACTGAGTAAGTTAAGGATAAAGAAAAGAAGAGAGTAAAGAGGGATGGAAGGAAGAATAAATGAAACAAGAAAAACACAAATGCATTGAAAAAATCATTATTATAAACAATGGGATTCAAACAAACTCCAGTTTACATATCTTGCTTATTCTTGATTGCATTTTTATTTTAGTTGAAGAAACATTTATAAGTGACAATTATCTGTTTTTTTGTGACAGAACTAGTTATGAAGGTAAAAAAGTCTGTAAATTTCTATCATTGGAGACACAGCATTAAAAGAGTCCATTAACAAGGATTTAAAATAAAAGTGACATTTTATAAAGAAAAGAGAAGAGAAATCTAAAGATCTATAATATATATACCAATAAGAAAGAAGCATGATGTTAAATAAAGGGCTGTGCAATTATTTCATTTCATCTCAACTTTTACTCTATATATTTTAAAAGAGGTCTTTTAGAATTATTTGCTGTGTATTTTTATTATAGATCTGTCATGTGCTTTATCCAATGGAAAACATGACTGACACCCACAGCTACTATTAACACTTTTTCAAATTCATAGTTCTACTTGTTTCACTCAAGTCCAGTTATTCTTCAATTCAGGACAATCTACTCTCTTTCTTTTCCCACATTACCCATCCTTTGCCATTTATTGAGCATTTGTAGTGGTCTTGCATTTCTGAAGAGTGCTGAATTATTGACCCCAAGACTTCCTCATAAGCAGCTGATGCTTGCATTTACATGATTTTCCCAGATAGCATCATTGGAAGGCATCTAGGCAATCCAGTTATTATAGTCCTTCCTAAAATGACCATTAAACTATTGACTAAAACATGTAGTTTTCCAGCCATATGACAGGAATGGCAAGTAATTTCACTCATGTGCACGCAATGACAACGATGCCCATACTGCTGCTTGGCTGACCGGGTTAATAAGATGCTTATAGATTTCAGAGAAACTAAGAAAGACATAAAAAAGTACATTTCACACATGACTTAAAATGGCAATGAAAAGCCAGTCTAATTGTAAGAATTGCTAGCCAAATAAGGCTTATTTTCTGGTGGTAATACAGTCAAACTTAAAGAATAATTATCAAACACTTGCATGTGCTTATTATGCCACAGCAACCTCATAAATGCTTTGCCTCTCGGGTCGGCATGTGGCTCAGGTCACAATCATGTCTTAGTGCCTGGCCAGGCTTAGAATGTCCTCAGGATTTCTCAATTTTAAATGAAATGTGGTATTTATGGTTGAATTAGACTTGCTTTAATAAGACTTAATTTTATGTTTCCAGCCTCAGAGGTAGGTAATTACTTTAAGAAGACTTGGCCCAAAGATGACTATACAACCCAAGCAACTGCATCAGGAGTATTGACCCAGCACTCCAGAAAGCATGACGTTTCATTTAGATCAAAATTGTTCTTCTAAATTAAAGTTCGTTTTGGAAGCTATGTTTTCTTTTGCATATAAAAAACAGTATTAGTATAACCTCAGAGCCTAAAATAACATCTAACAGAGTAAACAGTCCCCATATACTGCTGATATGTGAATGAATACATAGATGTGTGTGCAATAAGTCTTCAGCCTTTTCCAACGTAGTTTGTAGACTGACTTAGGTAAAATAAAGTGTTTAAGTTGTGAAATAATATCATATAAGCTACATAGAATCACTTGACAGACAGCCTTGATTATTAGTCTAATTAATTAGTTTGTAAGAAAAAGTAAAGTTTTTTTTTGTCTTTTTTTTTTTTAAAAAAGCCAGTATTAAAGTCACTGCTGCTAGTATGTTGACTTCGTTAACAGAAGAACTTCACAAACAGTTAAACAATACTAATTTCATATCAGATAATTTGAATAGTTTTCCTCGTTTTCATCCAATTCACTGAATAAAATGATTGCTTTGCATTTCTTTCTGTTGAATGTAAAAACATTTTAAATGTTACATAAACCAAGTCTTAAAATTTAGCAACAAAAAACTAAATTATTTTTGCAGTAAACAAAAATGTAAAATTTAGCAGAGTAAGCAAAAATATAAAATGTTCAGTAAACAAAAATATCAAATTCTTCCTAGAATAAGACACTTAGGAAATAGAAATATGTTTGAATTGCTTGGGTGGCATACACAATTCATTCTTTCCTCCAAATAGCTGAAATATATTTACTGAGACTGAAAACTTTGGCATTAAATGTAGCAAAAGAAGGGCATCCTTTATAATACACTTAGAGTTGTTGAGTGAGTGAGTGTGTGGTTGTATGATGGGGGTCTGAACCTTGAGTTTCCGTTGCCTACAAATAATAAACCGTTTCATATATATATATATATATATATATAAATCTACATATATTTCATTATTTATTATTTATTGTGATCCCAATTCAGTCCAAGGTGATAATTGAAATAGTCTCTACTACATTCTAAGCTTCTAGGGCAGCAGCATCTGAAGTAAGCTACTGCCTAACATGAGGTTCTGACACTGAGAGATTTATACTTCTCCATCTATCATTATCAGACCTCTTGAATCACATGATTTAGAATCAGTGAAGTCCTGACTGGGCTGGTTCTGCTCTCGCACTAGGCGGGTGAGACCCCCCTAGACCCACATCCACAGTGCACCTGATGTTCCCCCAGCTGTCTTCACTTCCCCTAGGAGGCCAGCTAGGCACCCCAGAACAGAGCTGCCAAAGGGCACTGGGAATGGCAGAAGGATGTACTTGATGCTGATGAACTGTACTGGTGTCCACCCCCTCCAGTTCATCCTCAGTACCCGCCAGAAGCATGCCCCTAAATTTGCAGTGAAGGTGGAAGCATCTTTCCCCTTCAGAAATTTCATCATGAGGAAGAACAACAAGAGGAAGGCTGGTGCAAAGATGAGTGACCCAGGAGGAGCCTGCTGAGCTATTAGAATTTGAACTGGCATAACCAAATAAGCAAAATTTAAGGCTAATAGGCTAAAGTTGTTACTTAATTGATATCAACAATAATAATATCAAGCATTGACTTCTATTCACTGTTGAAATCTCTTTTTATAGGGGCTTACTGAAATGCAAATTATAATCAGGATTGGCTAGTGATCACAAAATCATATCAAAGAGTGTTAGCAGGATGATCCTATTAGGCAATATCACTAGACTGTAATATATGAACACAACACTCTTTAATACAGGGATTTGTGTACGTGCCACACAAAATGGCTAACACATTTGTCCCAAATAGTGCTAGGGACACGCTCAGCAGGCTTGCTTCTCACTTTCCTTTTGTCAGTTCCTTGCTATATCCTTTACTAATGCATTATTTCAAAATGCAGAGTATATTGCACGTATACATGAGCTTTTCTGCTAAAACATCAAAATCTAGCTTCTTTAGTTTGAATTTAAGTACGTATAAAAAAATACCTGGGGTAAGTCTTAGAGATGCCCAATCTCATTCTTTATATTGGGCATATTTAATTTTATTCAGAGAGAAAATTTAATTTTAGCTATAGTACTATTGCTTTTGCAGCTTCAAGGGCAAGTACAGCACCATCTAAATAAAATAAGAGCCCAGCCCTAAAGAGCATGCACCGTGAATGTCAGATAGATAATAAAATAGTTAAAACTTTGCAACATTCTCAGCTGCGCTAGTTGTGTTGCCTTTTGTTGGCTGCTTATGGAGTTTAGCATTAGAAACTTTAACATAAAAAGTCTACATATATGTAGAGTTATCTTTGGGGTAAGTAAGAAAGTAAAGCTGGAAACCAGAGAGCCCAGGACATTGAATTCCATTTTAAAGTCATGAAAGAGAAACCTTTAAAGGTCGAAAGCAAAATCTCATGGAATCCTTCCATGTCGTTGAACTGTCCTTGTTCAGAATGTACAGCACATCAAATGTTTTTCACTCGAAGGGTATTATATTAAAAATGATGACCATTTTGTTTTTGCTCTTAAAGCATGTGCTTTAGATTACACTTTTATACATATCAAAGTTAGTTTATTTTGTACAAGAAAATATCTTCATTATCACACATGCTGAATTCATATATTAGCTCCAGATTTTCCCCTGAGTGACAAAAATTTAAAAAGAGAAAGTTATACAAAGCAGACCATACAAAACAGACTGTATAACACACATATCTTTAAGGTGATGAAAATGTTCTAAAATTAGATGGTGATGAGGGTCATATAATTCTGTAAATTTAGTAACAGTTATTGAATTGTACACTTAAAGCAGGTGAATTTTATGGCACATATACATCAATAAAGCTGTTAAATACACACACACACACACACACGCGTGCAAAACACATCTACATTGCAGGATTCATTCAATCCTAAGAATGAGTAAGAGTAGCAAGCAGTAATACCAGTCCAGAGAGGACCGTTTAGACAGAGCAGCAATGGGTACCTAACAGGCACACAATACATTTTTACTGCATGTGAATAAGTGAGAAGGAAAGATTGATTGTTGGTAAGTCTAACTTCATAAGTATCTTGATTTTAAGAAATTGAAAGAAACGATTAATTTCTGAAGAGTTATGGGTTCCTGGATAAGAATCAATATGGAAAAACATATTAAGTCACTGTAATTAATTAATTTCAGAAATGCTCAATGTAAATCTGGAAATGTCACTCAATATTTCCTAAGAATAATTGGCAATCTCCCTTTTTACATTTTGCCCTGTTTGCTCACACACACTGGAGCGCATGTCCTTAAATCCATAGAAGATGGTTTATATACATAAATTGACACATCTGCAGATCTTCCACTAGACGGAGAGAATCTGCAAAGTTAAAAAAAAAAAAAGTTCTTAATAAGCAAAAGAGTAAAGCAGAACCACTTCTGTGAACACATACTATGTGAGAAGTAAATTATTTTAGAAAAGAATTAAAGCAAAGAGTAGGAGAAAACAAAACCTTGTGATGGCACTTCTGCAATCAACCCTTTACGTACATAAAATAATATACACTACAATTCCGTCCTCCACATTTCTCATCTATGGAATTCAGTGAGGGTGGTAAGAGATCCTTAGGTTGCCATATAGTGACAGAAGGAGGGAAGAGTGCAAGTTTATTTCTGCGGAGAGACTGCAAAGCAGAGATTGGCTGAAATTGCTGCAGAGGGGATTTAGATTAGACATTAAAATGAACATTCTCTTATCAGGATTCTGAACCACCAGACTGGATTGCCAAGAGAGCTCATAAAATTGCATGGTTTATATGAAAGAAGAGGCACGAAGTAAATGATTTCTTAGACGCATAGCTCTTGAGATTTTCAGATTTGATCTTTTCATAGATGCTTGCATGAGTTCAACAAGGACTTTAGTGTTTTTTTTTTCTTTTTCACTTGCCGTCCATGCTGTATTCTGATAATTTTGACTGGTGCTAATTTACCAGTCAGTTCTGATTATGTGGATTGCATTCTAAATGCAGTTAAACACAATTTATTTCTAGTAAACCACTCATTAGCATTAGCAAGATCAGCATTTACAACTTAATTACCTTTACTGGAGGCATAAACTCCAGCTCTATTTGGGGTTTCAGCATTTTAAACCTTTAGAGGAAAAATAATTATATGTGCTTGGCATGGTGTCAGATATCCTTTATTCATGCACACACACACATATATATATATATATATATATATATATATATATATATATATTTCTTTTTTGATAAAGCACAACTGAATTATCAAAAAAAGCTTTACCTAGCATTTAGTCATAATAATACTGTTGTGATGTTTTATGAAGTAATAATACACCTCCCTAGTGAATTAACTGTGAGGTTGATGGCTGGTTTTCACCACTAGGATGCCAGATTATTGTCCCATAAAACAGTTCAACAAGACTGTTATTGGCAATATAGAGTGTCCTTGGAATCCATTTTAACTTGTGTTTAAGAATAAGTTACAAGTGAAAAGGATTACATACATACCTGAAAAAGAAATGTGCAAAAATATTAAATCAACTGTATCCTGAAGTAGAATAGCCTTTTAGAAAAATATGAAGTATATATTTGCAATTTTAAGCTTTTCTAATTTGCTAAGAAGGTAGCAATGCTAAGCACAGATAGCACTACACTGCGTATGGCGGGTAGTTCATGCAGTAGATAAGATGTTACCAGTGAATGTCAGGACATTCTGTTGCCATCTAAACATTTTATTTTACATGCACACACACACACACACACACACACACACTCTCCCACTTTCATACACTCACACACACACAGATACACACACACGCACACACACTCTCACACACACACTAATTGACTATCATTTTATTTCTGACTTGTTAGAAGTCCTGAGCAGACGGAACACAGTTGACCACAATACGTCATCTTTGTCCAGTGTGTCTACTTCTTATCAGTATCAGCCTTGTTCCTCCTATGACAACCCCATCCCCTTCTCTTCATCTGCACACCTTCTATTTCCACAAGATCTTAAGTAGGTAAATGGACTACCTTTTCCAGAAATAAATGAGAAGTTGGGGATTTGGGCTTCTAAGTGTGTATGACTAACATTATTTGAATGCTGATCATGGAGCAATCATAGAGTTAGGTACTTTACCTAAATGGCTTTATTTAATACTCACTGCCATGCTGTGAGAGAAGAAACATCATCATACTCTCCATTTTATGAAAGCAAAAATGGGGAGGGAAGGAGTCAAGTAACTTCCCAAGATCCCACCTCTAGTGAATGGTAGGGTGGGGTTTGGATCCAGCAGTAGCCTAGACATCAGCGGCTCTGTGTGAAGTGGTGGTGTCTCCACTGGTCCCCATGTGGTTTATCTTCATTTCCCCAGCACTTACATGTCAGTCGAAACTGACAAACTACCACCCATTCTGCAGAAAATAGGGAAATGTTGCTGAGAAAGACTGTTTTTATTACAGATGTACTTTTCCATCGACCAAGGCATGGCTCGTAGAACTGGAGAGGCTTCATTTTGGACAGTCTACTGGTAAAAAAAAAAAAAAAAAAAAAAAAAAAAAAAAACAAAAAAACCCAAGTGTTCCTGAGGGGAAAGTCCCCCCCCGGGGCCTCTTCATCTTGGCCTGTGTATACGGGTAATGGAACGGCCTTAAGACCCTTGGTCTTTACAATTTGAATTCCTAGTTTACGAATTTTCAGTAACAACTTTGTCATTTTTAAAAATGGATACCCCTTCATGAATCTTTTAGATTCATGTTTTGCTTTATTTATTTATTTATTTTGGAGATGGAGTCTCACTCTGTCACCCAGGCTGGAGTGCAGTGGCCCAGTCTTGGCTCACTGCAGCTTCTGCCTCCCAGGTTCACGCCATTCTCGTGCTTCAGCCTCCCGAGTAGCTGGGATTACAGCACCTGCCACCATGCCCAACTAATTTTTGTATTTTTAGTAGAGATGAAGTTTCGCCATATTGGCCAGGCTGGTCTTGAACTCCTGACCTCAGGTCATCTGCCTGCCTCAGCCCCCCAAAGTGCTGGGATTATAGACATGAGCCACTGTACCCGGCCTTTGCCCTTTTGTAAAAAAAAACAAAAAAAACCCTATTTAATATTTAAAACATATTAGTATTTTGGAAATAATTATTATTACTTAGCTTTTATCAAACTGTCACTCTACACCGGGCACTGAGCTAACCAGGAAGTTCATAGGCATTTTCACTTTAACCACGTTTCCTCTCCCAGTAAATCATTGTTGTGCATCAGTATCAGTAAGTTTGGATAATGAGAGCGCCCCCTACATGGTGAATAAAGTCTTACACCTGGCCCTTTGGTTTTTACCACTGTGCCCCTCTTTCAGGATTAAGGTATCTTTGAAGAGCCTCACCTCTGGGTATATGGAAGTAAAATGGGCATAGCCCTTCCCAGATGTATTGTACATGAGCCCTTGTAATCATTGTGCACAGCTCCAAAGATCTAAGTCCAAAAGTCTCCTCCCTGGAGATGCAACTGCCTCCATCTCCAAACACCACGCCTTGGGAATGGCCACTGGAAAATGTCAGGAAAGAATGCCTTCTATTTCTATAATTCAACCTAAATATTTAACGTAAACCCTCCAGGACGGGAATGTAGGCCTGAAGACTGACCATGCAGCCTACTAACTCTAGAAGCCCTGGACTAATTTGAAAACAGTGTCAATGAAGTACAAACAGAAGAGATGCGTTTAGGGAAATATTCATAAACAGGGCTGGTACCTGAAAATTTACAGCAGAAATATTCCACATTACTATGACGATGAAATAAGCAGAACTATGAGTGAAATAAGTGGTAGCAAAGCAATTTTCCATTTGGACAAAAATAAGCAAAAATATGACAAATGGCAAGGGATTGCTTAGGTGACAATTCCAAATATCATCCAGATATCAGTGTGCAGATATGAGGTGTTTACCACTAAGATGCCCAACTCAGTATGTCTTTGCAGATGTACCAATTTCAGTTTAAGGGCTCCTGAACTCCTAGTGCTCCTGGCAGTGTTATTCTTCCAACTGCCAGGAGTGCACTGTAATTGGGTTGTCAGTGGAGATTTTCTAACACACTGTTTTTCATTGGGATATTTACAATTTTATGAAGGGATCTGGAAGAATCAAACTATCAGTCTATAAATATCGACATATTGAATTTTCTGACATTCTATAGGTTCAAACATTTCCCTTGAAATGTATCTTTCATTACATCTCAAAACCTAGCCTTCTCTTTGTTTGAACCAGATTCTGAATTGAAATGAATATAAACTATACAAAAGGCTGGCCATAGTAGCTTAGGCCTATAACTCCAGCACTTTGTGAGGCCGAGGCAAGCAGCCCAGAGGTTCGAGACCAGCCTGGAAAACATGACAAAACCCCACCTCTACCAAAAAATGCAAAAATTAGTCAGGCATGGTGGCGTACATCTGTAGTCTCAGCTACTCTGGAGGCTGAGGTGGGCGGATCACCTGAGCCCCGGAGGTCGAGGCTGCAATGAGCTATGGTCCCGCCACTGCACTCCAGCCTGGGCAACAGAATGAGATCTTGTCTCAGAAAAAAAGGCAGAAAAAAGAAAAGAGTAACAATGCCATGTATCAAGCACAGTTCTAAGTACATTGAATCTGTACAACCATCCTTTGAAGGCTTTATGCCTGTTTTATAGTTCATAACACATAACATGGTTGCGAAGTTCAACCAGCTAGTAAGGGGTGGGGCTGGGATGAAGTTCTGGGCATTCTAGTTCTGCTTGATGGAGAGGGCTTTCAGAGGACTTGAAAAGGTTTCCGTTGTTAATTTGATGGAAATTGCTGAAGAAGGAGAGGAAGCCAAGCCAGGCTGAAACCTTAGGCAAATTCCCAGGAGCAGCTTCCACCTGATCCTACAGGGGACTCTGATACGTGACTTGTCCCAACCCAGCCCTGATGAAGGGAGCTGGCCCTTCACACTCCATTGAAAACAGTGAAAATCATTTTTTAAATTTGTATTTTAAGTTCAGGGGTACAAGTGCAAATTTGTTACACAGGTAAACGTGTGTCGTAGGGGTTTGTTGGGGCAGATTATTTGTCTTCTCTTTCCATTGTATCAGTGAGAGATTGAACTCAGTTGCATGGGAACAGAGCTGTCAACAGCTTAAGCACAGTGCTTTATTTGCATAACGTTATAACACCTGTGGAAGCAGGTAGTCCAGCTCTGAGGCTGTGGCCCTCTGATGTCTCTGGTGACACTGACCATCAAACGTGCACCTTCTCTCCTCTGCTCTGGCATTTTTAGGGCTTCCCTTGGTCTTCATGGTCACCTCTGGGCTGTCCTGCCTCCAGCTCCCTGCGTATACTCCAGGTAGGAGAAAGAATGATGCTCTAGAGAGAATCACTGTACTAGGAAGTAAACCTTCTTCTCAAATATCCAATAGGTTTCCTCTGACGTACCATTCATTAGAACCATGCCCCAGGGCCACTTCCATCTAATAAGAAGCTGTGAAGTTTGGTTTTACAGTTCAGCATATTTCTGTCCTCCCCTCATATAAAGAAGGACTTTGTAGGTTCTGGATATTAGCCCTTTGTCAGATGAGTAGATTGCAAACATTTTCTCCCATTCTGTAGGTTGCCTGTTCACTCTGATGGTAGTTTCTTTTGCTGTGCAGAAGCTCTTTAGTTTAATGAGATCCCATTTGTCAATTTTGGCTTTTGCTGCCGTTGCTTTTGGTGTTTTAGACATGAAGTCTTTGCCCATGCCTATGTCCTGAATGGTACTACCTAGGTTTTCCTCTAGGGTTTTTATGGTATTGGGTCTAACATTTAAGTCTCTAATCCATCTTGAATTAATTTTCGTATAAGGAGTAAGGAAAGGATCCAGTTTCAGCTTTCTACTTATGGCTATCCAGAACCTACAAAGAACTCAAACAAATTTACAAGAAAAAAACAAACAACCCCATCCAAAAGTGGGCAAAGGATATGAACAGACATTTCTCAAAAGAAGACATTCATACAGCCAACAGACACATGAAAAAATGCTCATCATCACTGGCCATCAGAGAAATGCAAATCGAAACCACAATGAGATACCATCTCACGCCAGTTAGAATGGCGATCATTAAAAAGTCAGGAAACAACAGGTGCTGGAGAGGATGTGGAGAAATAGGAACACTTTTACACTGTTGGTGGGATTGTAAACTAGTTCAACCATTATGGAAAACAGTATGGCGATTCCTTAAGGATCTAGAACTAGATGTACCATATGACCCAGCCACCCCATTACTGGGTATATACCCAAAGGATTCTAAATCATGCTGCTATAAAGACACATGCACACATATGTTTATTGCGGCACTATTCACAATAGCAAAGACTTGGAATCAACCCAAATGTCCATCAGTGACAGATTGGATTAAGAAAATGTGGCACGTATACACCATGGAATACTATGCAGCCATAAAAATGGATGAGTTTGTGTCCTTTGTAGGGACTTGGATGCAGCTGGAAACCATCATTCTTAGCAAACTATCACAAGAACAGAAAACCAAACACCGCATGTTCTCACTCATAGGTGGGAACTGAACAATGAGATCACCTGGAGTCGGGAAGGGGAACATCACACACGGGGGCCTATCATGGGGAGGGGGGAGGGGGGAGGGATTGCACTGGGAGTTATACCTGATGTAAATGACGAGTTGATGGGTGCAGCACACCAACATGGCACAAGTATACATATGTAACAAACCTGCACGTTATGCACATGTACCCTAGAACTTAAAGTATAATAATAATAAAAAATAAATAAATAAAATAAATAAAATAAATAAATAAATAAATAAATAAAAAGAAGGACTTGGACTTTGGAAAGGTATCATTGCTTGGAGTACCCAGAAGCAAACCCTGAAACAAGATTCCTGTGAAAGTGATTGATTGTGAAGAATTCCCAGGGAGGAATGAAAACAGTAGGGAAGTGAAGTAAGCCGGAAAAGGAGTGCTGGCCAGACCTGGGTGTGCTCTCACAGGAAGTCAACAGAAGATAGCCTGGACTGAATCCTGGCAAGGAAATCTGGTGACAATTTGAATCATTCAAAAGGAAAATGGAATATTTTTATCTTGGCATCTGTCAATCACTGAGTAGAGGTTATTCTGGGGAGCACAAATTCCCAGGCACCTCCCATTCTCCTTTGCATACAGCATAGTGGGTTCCAGCAGTGTGAGTTCGGGTTCCAGCAAAGACACAGGTGCTGGTCACTGTGAGTGAGACACACCCTGAGTCAATGAGGGCATTGTGCAGAGTGATGATCTGTCCACTTAACAAGGCTGCTGCCACTCTCTGCACACAAGCCACGTTCTCTCCCTCCAACGGGCAGCGTAAGCACTTAGCATGATGTTCGATAAATCAATGCAAAAAGGCCCCATGACATCTCTAGTAGCATTTATTTTTATTACATTAATTCTGCACCTATCTTATCTCTCCAGTTAGAGTTGGCTCCTTTGAAGGCTAGTAATTATGTGTAAATCTCAATATGCCCCGTGACCATATGCTTTAACTAGCTCCACAGAATCTTAGCCCAAATTGCTCAAATATTTAAGTGGATCGAACGATAAATTCACCAGTCTAGGTGGGCGTGGGCATGCAAGCTTTCTCTAATTGCTGCAGGATTTATTTATTTATTTTTATAGTTTCTTGCATCTTAAACTGTTTCTAGCTCTTTTCCAATTAAGCGGTTTCTCGTCTTGATTTTAGTATGACCATATATGATTGTCTCTTCCAACGATATTCCTTCACCGTCAGATGCATTTCTTATGCTAATACCATTAAAATTGTAATTAGCACAGGATGTCATACTAAATTCATCCATTCTCTCTGCTAGTCTGTGTGTCTGGAATTGTTGTAATCACTTTCTCTGTCCTGTTTTGTTTTGTTTTGTTTTTGCCACTAAAATTTCTAAATTTCCAGTAAGATAAATTGGCATTCCAAACTACCTGCTTTAGCTCTTTGAATTCCGACACTTACACAGCCATTGTACATTCTCACTTTGCTTTTCTGACCATTTTCTGCCCTCATATTAAATATAAAAATGTTGAATATTGCAAAAAAGTTTTAAGATCACCTGAGCTAATCTCCTACTTTTCAACTAGGAAGTTAAGACGAAGAAGTGGCTTAACCCATGTAACACACAAAAGAATGAACTAGACATCAGTAGGTTTCGATTTTACAGAGGCATGCTTTATAATTTGATAATTCAATCACTTTGTTTATCCAAAATGTCATTAAAATATTTGATGCGGATCGTCTTTACCAATCTGAAACTGAAACTTCCCCTAAATTCAGAACTTCAGATTTTGCCTAAAAGCAGACCCCACCCCCTAATATTCTGATCTTATACATTTTTCAGGCATTTTATCATTTTCTCTGAACTGGTTCAGCCATGGACTTGTGCTGTACAGAGTGAAAGTTACTTTTGTAGATGAAATTTTTATCTCAATCATATTACAAGTGTTCAGATAAAAGTAAGATTTCAGCTAATTACTTAAGAGCCACCACTTCTCAGCTCTGTCCCTCCCTGCCTGCCACAATAGACATATATTTTTTGTGGCCCACAAGATATTTTATATCTCTTACTGCTTAGAAATCAACGGTTTTAGAATTTTGTACTTAGAAGTGAATAATTTTAGAATTCAGCCTCTCATTTATTTTCTGTGCAGGACTCATGTTTGCTTACCTCTTAGTAGTTGGAATGAATCAGTCCCTCCATTTATATATGTATTAGTAATTAGACGTCTCAAAATAAACTAAAGTAACATGGAGTTGGTGCAGTAGGGATGTGTGAACCGACACAAGTATGTAGTCCTAGGGTAAGAACTCCAAACATGTGATAAATACATAACATTTTGTTTTATTAATAACTTGAGGCTCGGCATGGTGGCTCACACCTGTAATTCCAGCACTTTGGGAGGCGGAGGCGGGTGGATCACTTGAGGCCAGGAGTTCAAGACCAGCCTGGCCAACTTGGTGAAACCTTGTCTCTACTAAGTATACAAAAATTAGCCAGGTGTGGTGGCCCGTGCCTGTAATCCCAGCTACTTGGGAGGCTGAGGCAGGAGAATTGCTTGAATCTGGGGAGATGGAGGTTGCAGAGAGCTGAAATTGTGCCACTGCACTCCAGTCTGGCTGACAGAGCAAGACTTGGACTCAAAAACAAACAGTTGATGTGTTCATAGTTTTTGGATTGTGGATTATGAAGGATATCATAAAACAGAAGTTTTGAAAGTTTAAAAAATTAAATTTTAAAACCTCTTTTCTATAGAATGATGAAATAGTGGAGTATAGTTGTAAAAACATAGCCTCTCATATCAAACAGATTTGGATGAAAAATCTACTCCACCACTTTCTCGTTTGTGATTTTTAAAATGAAGTGTGTGTGTGTGTGTGTGTGTGTGTGTGTGTGTGTGTGTCTTTCCGGGTGCTTTCTTTCCTTACGTTTTAGCTTCCTAGTTTTAAATTAAAAAGAAAAAAGATTGCCACTGTGTTTTAAATAAAAATAGATAAAATCAAAAACAACTGACATGTAATAAGTTGACATTAAATATTAGTTCGCTTCCTTCCAAAATAGTTCCCTTTGCTTATGCCATTTGTTTATTTTCATTTATTTAAAATATTTAGTGCTGTAGGCTCTCACTAGGTGCTGGACCTGCAAAGATAAGACTTTTTTCTATTTTTCTCATGTATTTATCTACTGTTATGCCATTTTTTCCATAGCTATATTTTTAATGCTCCATTCAAATCAGCAACTCGATTTTTTTTTAAATTATCCTTTGTGAGTCTAATTACAATACAAAGTCGTGATGAAGCAAGACACTTGAGCTACACAAACAGCTTCCTAAGTGCTCCCTGCTTGATGAGCCAGTGTCTGTAGGAAATACTTTACTTCTAAAGATAGTATCCGGCGGTCTCCAGGAGCAGAGAGCAGCACAGCTGAACCACTGCATTTCTGAGATTCTGCATGTGGTTGAGGAGTTCAAAAGAAAGTAAATGATAAATATATTAGAAATAATGTTAAATAAACATATATTAGTTCCACCAGTACTGATTTATTTCATAAATGCATTCACCCGAGATTTGAGACAAAATCAATTTTCTAGTTAACCCTTAGCTTGACAGAAAATTAATTTAACTGTTTTGCACTTTTCCAATTCTCATAAAAAAATTTTATATGTAGGGGTGTGTGCATGTGTGTGTGTGTGTGTGTGTATGTATATGTATAAAGATAGTTATTGCTTTGATTTTACTCCAGGTGTTTTTAAAATATGTATGTATATATACTTTAAGTTCTGGGATACATGTGCGGAACGTGCAGGTTTGTTACATAGGTATACATGTACCATGGTGGTTTGCTGCACCCATCAACCTGTCATCCAGGTTTTAAGCCCCTCATGCATTAGGTGTCTGTCCTTAGGCTATCCCTCCCCTTGCTCCCCACCCCCTGACAGGCCCCTGTGTGTGATATTCCCCTCCCTGTGTCCGTGTGTTCTCATTGTTCAACTCCTACTTTTGAATGAGAACATGTGGTGTTTGGTTTTCTGTTTCTGTGTTAGTTTGCTGAGAATGATGGTTTCCAGCTTCATCCATGTCCAGTCTATCATTGATGGGCATTTGGGTTGGTTTCAAGTCTTTGCTGTTGTAAATAGTGCTACAATAAACATACGTGTGCATGCATCTTCATAGTGGAATGATTTATAATCCTTCGGGTATATACCCAGTAATGGGATTGCTGGGTCACTGAAGGATATGAAAACACACTTCTCAGAAGAAGACATTTATGTGGCCAACAAGCTTATGAAAAAAAGCTCATCATCACTAGTCATTAGAGAAATGTAAGTCAAAACCACAATGAGATACGATCTCATGCCAGTCAGAATGGAGATCATTAAAAAGTCAAGAAATAACACATGCTAGAGAGGATTGGAGAAATAGGAACGCTTTTACACTGTTGGTGGGGTGTAAATTAGTTCAACCATTGTGGAAGATAGTGTGGCGATTTCTCAAGGATCTAAAACCAGAAATACTCCAGGTGTTTTTAACTCCATGTGAAAATTAATGCTGTGGAAATATTGAGATTGAGGTTCCTGCAAAAAAAAATGTGTGTGTTATGAAATGCAAACATGATTATTAACCTCCAGTTTTGACTCAAAATGATGCATATATAAAGCCATTTGATTAATTAAATTTGAAAGTTGAAGTCAGGCATAGTTTAGTGACTTTTTTGACAGTTTGCCCATTCTTAGGAAATGTTTTTGAGACTTGACTTGGAGTCAAAATCTCTGTAGACTTCTGAAATTATTCATTGCTTAAATTACCTTAAGTATGTGTTTAACAATTTTACACATGTGTTCTTAGGAATTAATTTAAATAATAGGACAATCTAGAAATACCCAGAACTAAAATTGTCAAATCTGAGGAAGTGGCCTGGTAGGACTTCCAGATAAAAGAGAGGTGACCAGTTAAATTGGAATTTCAGAGTAAACCATATACACTTTTGTTAGTATAAGTATATCCCATATATTGCGTGGGACACACTTACACAATTTTTTAAAATCTGGAATTCAAATTTAATTAAGTGTCCTGTAGAATAAAATAGTGAATTGAAGTCAATTATATCTAAATTATTTCCTAGCTTCCATTCTAAACTTTCCCTTATGTTCAGAGGTATGTTTAATAGGTGAATGTCCTACAATGAGCTAGAAAACTTATTAGAGGGAAGCATAATTATTTAGTCTCCAGATCTTCTTTCCTAGGAATGAGGAGAGAGAACCATCTCCTGTCCTAGCTGTTTTCTGCTAGAGAAGAGTGGAATTTCCTTCTGACATTTTTTTCCCTATGATTTCTTTAAACTGCACCTGAAGTGTTTCTTCCAGAAATAATGGAGATAACACCCCTGGCGATGTGTTTTCCAATTATAAATGACAGGATATCTGCTTAGAGGACAGTAAACATGTGAAATCCTTATCTCTGTCAGGGTTGCTTCTTTTTTCACCTTTGAGGCCATGTCTCCAGGTGATGAGGGTGAATATACTTTAAAAAGTCAAGCAGGAATAGAAAGGGTGGTGGGCACAGGTTTAACTTCTGAATTATTTTAATATTTCTAACAGATGCCTATGGTTTTAAAGGCCTGAAAGTTTCCGCTGTGTTTCAATATGCCGAAAGGTTATTCAAGAGTTATTAATGCCATCTTTACAGACTGGTCTCTACTGAATCACGGATGTGAACTGGTGTGTAGTGTGACAAGCATGATTTGCTTACACTTTGTTCATATCTGCATTCCTGGGACTTGTCTCCCTGTCAGTGGAGAACATTTCCTCATCCCATTGAGAAAGGTCTCTGCCACGAGATTTTTGGAGATCAATGTGCTGGGGGCAGCAGTGAGTGCATACAGGTTCTGAGCTGAGGCTCTTAAAAGCAAAAGGAGTTACTCCCCGCCCGACTACACATCTGCCATTTCCAATCAGAAGAGCAGACCCCATGTTGGCATCACTTCCAGCCTGTGTCTCAAGATGACAGACACACAAAGCAAACTGGAACTCAGGCTCAGCATGTCTAGCTAAACCACACAATGTGAATGAGAAGTACATGTTTGTGCTACAGCCGTGGAAAAGATTCTGGAGTTGCTTTTAATGCGTCGTTCTCACAACAAAACCGTAATTCATATCATTTGTATCAGCATATACAATGACCTGGGAATGGAGGCAGTGTAAACTGGCTAAAGATTTGTAGTTACTCTCTATCTTGTTCTGAATGTACTAACCTAGAAAATGTGATTAAGGCAAAATTCTCAATTAGTAGCTAACACTTTAAAATATTTAGTTTCAGCAACCATGCAATTGTGGTTCAGTATTAAGGGTAGTTTTGAAATCAATTTGTGATGCATCTCACATTATGGTTTTCACATTTTTCCTGAGTTGCAAATCACAATAATATAATATCCATTATCATCTCTTATTTATGCATCTAAATGCATACACACACATATTCTATAGTATGCTGATATAAGAGACATAAATTGTTTTATACATATCTTGAAGTTCACAGTAAAGTTTAACAGAGACTTTTACATATAATAAGAACTGAACACATATATACAGAGTTAACATTAAAATGGCATATAATAATATTTACCTCCTTAAAACACCAGAAAAATAATTTTTCATCCAAAAGTCAGCACCCCAATCTTCCCAATTGCAATTTTTTGTTTTACGTATTAGTAAAAATATGTTGAACTGTACATGAGTTTTGATAAGTTGCAGTGTTGGATATTTTTCATTTGCAAACAACAAAAACATACTTAAATGGAATTTTCTTAGATTGCTTTGTCAGTGATTTATATTTATCTTTTCAGTGTTTTAAGAGATCAAGCTCCACCTCATATCAGACTTAGTAATAGATTGCTTCATGTTATTATTTATGAATACTCTAGTTCTCGTAATTCTATGGTAGGGAAACTGTCAAATTATGTATTCCTGACAAACGAGCAACAATATAGTTCTGTTTTTCTCTGTGTTAAAGATATGTGAATGTGATTTCCATGAAACAGTCAATTATTTCTTGCAAACCCTTGCTGTGACTGTTAAGAAATAAATCTGGGCAAGAACTTTCTTCCTTTAATCTTTCCTTGAAACATCAACTGACCAGGAAGCAATTATTTTGGTTTATCCACATGTTCTTACCATTTGAACTTGCGGCGATGACTTCTCCTTCCTCTTAAGTGACTGGCCTTAGTGACCACAGAGTTCTCAGCTGTGTCAGAGACAGACACTTCATTTTGTCTTGATCTTGCAGGCTGTAATATAAAAGCATAAGATATGTCCAACATATAGCGGAAATAAAATGATAAGAATACAATCATGTTTAAACTTATCATATTGAGATAGGAGGTGGGACTGGATTCCAGAGGTGGGGCTTAGACACTGGACCAAATTGAAGACTAGCTGAGCAGAGCCTAGGGCAGAAGTAGCTTTCCACAAAACACGCCCAGCAGGGTGCCACGTCAGTTCACCATTCCGTGGTACTGCCATGAAGTTACTGCCCTTTTCCATGGCAATTACCTGACAACCAGAAGTCACCTCTGTTTTCCTAGAAATTGCTGAACAAACTGCCCCCCAATTTGCATATAATTAAAAGTGCATATAAATATGACTTCAAAAAAACCTCTGAGCTGCTAATCTGGGCACACTGCCTACAGGGTAGCCCTGCTCTGCAAGGAGCAGGACCTCTGCTGCTTCTGTGCACTGCCGCTTCAATAAAAGTTAATTAAATATTTTATTAACTAATAAATAAAATTAAATATTTTATTATTAATATTTTAATAAATATTTATTCAATAAAAGTTAATTTTTTAAACAGCATTAACGCCGTTTAATGCTACCAACTTGCCCTGGAATTCCTTCCCAGGAAAAGCCAAGAACCCTCCCAGGTTAAGCCCCAGTTTTGGGGCTCACCTGCCCTGTATCAATATTATGGCTGAAAATGTCACCAAGTGTCAAAAATTTCCAGCCATTATGTTCTTACTCAATAGTAGTTTATTAATTCATTCACTTTTATTTAATTCATTCAGTGCATTGGTGAGTCAATCACTCAATAACTTCAAAGGCAAAGGGATATAGTAGAAAATATGGCTTTTAAATAAAATTGGATTTGAAACTCTCTTTTACTGCTTATTAGTTTTCTAATCTTAGGAAATATATATAATATTTCTAGGTACCAGTGTTCTCTTTGCACAGAAATAATGATACACACTTTATCAGACTAAAAAGGTAAATTACACTATGCAACAGGTCTGCTAAGTGTGAGCAGGCACCAATGTATTTGTTTCCCTTGTTCCACTTTAGTAGGATAGTTTGAGTATATTTCCTGTTCCCTTTACCATCTTACACACCTTAGCTAAGCTTTTAAAAATAAAGAAACACAGGCTAGGCATCAATTATGAGATGTAGCTCAACACAGAAAGTTTACCAACATCAAGGTGTATAAAGCTCAATTACCTAAGATGCATGCATATGTGTTAAAAGTGAAATGCTTTATTTTCTTATTTCCTGTTGTTCCTGAGTATTTAAAACAATGTAGGCTGACAACACCAGATTGTTGTTAATAGCTAAACTAGAAATTATTTTCCTGACACGTAGGAGAAGGTGAGGCTC
The DNA here is from genome assembly GCF_047675955.1 of Chlorocebus sabaeus. Classification (NCBI taxonomy): domain Eukaryota; kingdom Metazoa; phylum Chordata; class Mammalia; order Primates; family Cercopithecidae; genus Chlorocebus; species Chlorocebus sabaeus. Next base: position 6,185,374 of record NC_132911.1, on the reverse strand, counting down.
TGTACAGTTACAGGGAAATCAGGAACAGATGCAGCAGCCATAGGTCTCTATGTCATTTAACAACCTGCATTTCTAAATCATATTTTCAGACTTAGGTATTTATCAGCTTCATCGGTCTTTTATTTATTTAAAATAAACTACCTGTGGCATGAAAATTTTCTGTGTTTATGGTTTTTAAGAAATCTAATTATTGCAGAAGAAAGTTAAACAATCAAACATCCAGCTCTTTTCAGGATGAGACTTCCATAATGTTCTAAAACTACTGGGGGAAGAAAAAACAGTGGGAAAAACACATAACTGACTTGTTATTTTTTCCCCACAAAACCACAAAACAAGAAAAGTGTTATTTGGTAAATTGCATGTATATGCATATATAGTTGTATATATATTCATATACATATATTTGCTGAAAATGTAGTCTAATATTACTCAAAATTTATAGCCCATTTAAGAAACAGGCTAGTAATTTGCCATCACCAAACTATGTCAATTATGGTTACATGTAATCTATTTATTGTGAAGTTTTTGTTTTTTGTTTGTTTGTTTGTTTAGTTTTGTTGTTTTCTTTCGTTTTGTTTCAGAGATGAGGTCTTGCTATGTTGCCCAAGCTGATCTTTAAATCCTGGCCTCAAGTAATCCTCCCACCTTGGCCTCCCAAAGTGCTGGAATTACAGGCATGAGCCACTGCAGCTGGTCTGTTTTAAAGTCTTATGTTTGCATCAACAATATAGTACCGTTTGTACTCGTAAATCATACCTTAAAATAACAAAGGATGTATTTAGAAGAAGGATGTCTGCATGATTAATGTACAGAATGGAAAAAAATGTTTTGCAGACTGTCTGCTAAGAGATTGTTACATTGTGTACATGAAAGGAACAAACCAAAAGCTTTTTGGCCCCTACCCGCTCAGTGCATGTCTTCTTCTCTTAATGGCATATAATTAAATATATAGGGGTGTGTGTGTGTGTGTGTGTGTGTGTGTGTGTGTGTAATATGTACTTCTGTGGAAGTACAATATATAGAGAAAAGTTCATAAATTATGTGTGCATCTTGATGAATTTTTATGAAATAAACACACCCATGGGTCCAATGCCCAGACTGTGCCATAAATTATGACTCGATCATTACTGTACAACACCGATTACATCTCCTCCCTGTCATTACTGCATCACCCTCCCAAAGCATAACCTTGTTGTTGACTTCTAACATCATAGATTCATTTTGAATGGTTTTTTTTGTTTGTTTTCTGCTTTTATGTTGTTTTTTCAAATTCTGGCTTCTTATATCAATATTATATTCATTGTTGAGATGTGAAAAAAGGTGAGAATTGGTACATTTTCGCATGGATATACTATAATTTATTTTTTCCTGTATAATGATGATGAACAGAGGTGTTCCTAGTTTGCAATTATTATGAATAAAATTACTATGAACATTCACGTAAACACCTCTTGGTGCAAGCACATACACGTTTCTCTCGGATATTTTTAAGTGGAATTGCTGTCATCAGACATACACATGTTCAGAATATGGAGACCCTGTCAAAAATTTCCCCACATAGCTTTACCAATTTACACACCCACATTACACAAATGTTTCTGTTTCTTCCCATCATTAGCAAGATCATTTTTAAAATTTCACCGTTCTGGTGAGTTTGTAGTATTGTCTAACTTAATTTGAATTGTATTTCCTACATGACTAATAATTTGAAGCACCTTTTTAATTTTTTTGAGACAATGTCTCACTCTGTTGCCCAGGTTGAAGTGCAGTGGTATGATCTCAGCTCTCTGCAGTGTCTACCTCCTGTGCTCAAGCCATCTTCCCACCGAAGCCTCCTGCATACCTGGGACTGCAGGTGCATGACACTATGCCTGGCCACTTGCTTTTTTAGAGCCAGTGATATGGTTTGGCTCTGTGTTCCCACCCAAATCCCATGTCAAATTGTAATTCTCACTGTTGGGGGAGGGGCCTGGTGGTAGGTGATTGGATCATGTGGGCAGATTTCCCCCATGCTGTTCCCATGATAGCGAGTGAGTTCTCTTTATATCTGGTTGTTTAAAAGTGTGTAGACCTTCCCCTTTGCTTTCTTCCTCTTGCTTTGGCCATGTGAAGACGTGTCTTGCTTCCCCTCCCCTTCCCCTTCAGCCATGATTATAAGTTTCCTGAGGCCTCCCCAGCCATGTAGAACTGTGAGTCAATTAAACATCTTTTCTTCATAAATTACCCAGTCTCGGGTAGCTCTCTTGTAGCAATGTGAGAGCAGTCTAATACAGATGGGGTGTCTCCATGTTTTCCAGGCTGGTCTTGAACCCCTGGACTCAAACAATCAACTGATCTTGGCCTCCCAAAGTTCCGGGATTACAAATGTGAGCTACCACATTAATGATCATTTAGATATCTTGCACACACGTGTGTATGTGTTTCATGCACATTATACTTGTATAAGTCTTTGGTCTATATTTTTATTACATTGATTGTCTTTTATTTATACTATTGTATTACAAGAGTGCTGTATATACTCTACATCTTACTCTTTATTTCTAATAGGTGTTATAGATATCTCTTATTTCTCAGTTGCCTTTTAACTCTTTTAATTGCGTCTTCTGTTCTGTGACTAGAACCTACTTGGTATTATTGATTTCTCGTCTTGTGTGTGGCTGGAATATCTTGCTAATATTGGATTTATGGCTTTTATACCTATAATCAGGAGGCAAAATCCTTAATTGTCATCTCTGTCATATAATTATTAGATTTGGGTAGCAGGATTAGGATGCTCCCCAAAAATACATTGAAAAGTGTTTCCTCCTTTTCTATGTTCTGGAGAAGTTTGTGTAAAAGTGGTGTTATATCATCCTTCAGTAGTCAAAAGAATTCACCAATGAAGTCTTAGGGCCTGTAGAAAGGAGTGAAAATGCATTCAACCTGTTTAATAGATATTGGACAACTCAGTTTTTTTTTGTTTTTCTTATGTCTACTTTCTTCTACTTTGTGTTTGTTCTAGAACTACATCTACAGCTAAATTTGAAAATCTTTCAATATCAATATAATTTATAATCTATTTTCTTATATATCTATAAGATTTGTTATGATAACCTATTTTTGCCTCTATTTTTTATATTTTCTCTTGATTGTTACTTTTTAAATTAAAATTTTTCAAGAAGTTATATTTGATTATGTTATTATACTCTTTTACAATTTTCTATGTAATTAATTTCCTCTTATATTTATTATTTATCTCATTCTACTGACTTTGAATTTAAGTTACTATATTTTTAAGATCCTTAGATAAATGTTAATGAATTCTCTAAAGTATTCCTTCAAGGCTATGCATTTTCTTTAAACATAGCTTTAGCTGTGTACCACCAGTAATGTTAGACTACTATCCTTTAATTTAAAATGCTCACTATTTTTATTTTTATTCCTTCATTAACTACTGTATTATGTAGGTATCTATTGCTTAATTTCTAAATATTAAATAACTTAATGGTTATATTTTCATTGCTAGTTTATTTTGCCCTGCTGTTAACAGGCATACGGTATTTGAGTCCAATCCTTTGAAGTTTTCTGTGACTTGATTTATTGCCCAGCACAAATTCAGTTTGAAAAATGTTTCATAAACATTTTAAAACAAATTGTATTGTAATATTTTGTGATGAAGTGCTATGTATAAGTCAATAAAATTAGGTGTATTATTCCATTTATTCTAATTTTCTATTTCTCTATTAATTTTTATTTTTTCTATGGGTTACAAAAAGAAGGATGTTAAAACTTCCACTCTCATTATGGCTTTGTCTATTTCTAAATTTTTTGTCATTTTTGCTTTAATATGATACTATATCACTGGTGCCCATAAGTGTAAAATATACTGTGTAGTGTATTTCCCATTTATTATAAAATGTCCTTATTTCTTTCTGATATTTTTCTTTTTATAGTCTAATTTGTATAGCATAGCTACATTAGGTTTATTTTTATTGGGGTTTGCAATGAAAGTCTTTTTTGAATTTTGTTTTCTTCAACTGTTCTTTATCTCATACTTAAGAAGTGTCACTTCTAAGCAGCATAAAAGTAGCATGTTTTTTTGTTTGTTTGTTTGTTTGTTTTTTCTGAGACGGAGTCTCACTCTGTTGCCCTGGCTGGAGTGCGGTGGCACATGGTCTCAGCTCACTGCAACCTCCATCTCCCGTGTTCAAGCAATTCCCTGCCTCAGCCTCCCGAGTAGCTGGGATTACAGGCTCATGCCACCACGCCTGCCTAATTTTTGTATTTTTGGTAGAGAAGGGTTTTCACCATGTTGGCCGGATTGGTCTTGAACTCCTGACCTCAGATGATGCACCCACCTCGGCCTCCCAAAGTGCTGCGATTACAGGGGTGGGCCACCGCACCTGGACTGTATGTCTTTTTAAACAATTATTAAACCAGTAACATAGTCTTTACTTCTTAATTGATGCATTGAGTTCCTTTTAATGAGACTATTGGCATATTTAGGTTTAAGCATACCATTAACGTTTTACTTTGTGTTCGTTCTAGTTGCTTTTTTTAATTTGTATTATTGACATTTTTCTTTTTTTTTTTAATTGGCTTCTTTCGTATTTACCAAGCATTTTCTATTTGTTTAAGTTTAGACTCTTTTATAGTACTTGCCGTAATTGTACTTTAGACTAAACATAAATCCTTGACTTACATCCGGCATAAGTTCATACTTTTTCATTTTCTGATCACTACAACTAGTTTTCTAAGCCATCAAAAGGACATAGAAATGAACAAAGTTAACTCTAATTTATTCAATGATTCATCTTCACATAATCATATTTCCTGTGAAATTTGACAGTAGTATTTCAAGTATTTTGGAGTAGAATTAAATCATTAGACAATAAAGACATGTAAACACAAAGCAGGGCAAAATAAATGAAGCAAAGGAAATTTCTGTCCCAGTTTCAGTCTATTTAAGCACGTATCAAGCTGGAAAATAACTCAGTATAACCCCCCACTAAGAATAATGCATTGACACGGTTGATCTGGAAAGATATGAAATGCCGAGCTGCTTCTACCTACGTTTTTCGAAACTTTCAAAAAGTGACATGTTTGTGTGATTGTTTTTCAGCTATGTGGATCCAGGATGCCTTTAAGCAATTCATTGCAATTCATTCTTTGTTTACCACATGAATTTTAAGGTCAATTGACAGGGCTCTTGCGAGGTTTTATCCTTTCCTAATTTCACGATTTTCTTTTGTTCTTTCAATTCTTTACTATTATTTTCATTTCCCAAAATTGATGTTGTTCCTATCATTATTTTTCTTAGGTTGCTGTTGGATTTATAAACATTCTTGATAATTCTGTTCGGTAATCGTGTTCAAGGCCGAATCAGTTGTACTGATTTTCTCATTGTACACAGATTTCTCATAAGCAATGTATTTGAGGAGGTCCATTTAATGGGATCTTCCTGCTTCTCACTTACATTTTCAAAAGCATTGGGCGATGTGAGTACTGAACGGTGGCATTTGTAAATATGTTACCTTGTTTTCCAATTTCATCAAGCTCAGTAATATTGTTGTATAAAAATATTTTTTTAAAACTATATAAAATTTTAAGGATGTCAATTAATTATTAAAGATACAGAAGTACATGGCTTTCCATGAAGTTTTAACTGTATTCTTACATAAGAGTAACTTACCTGCTTTGCTGAAACTCAGAGACGCTGGGGTTAGAGTACACCTTACATTAATATGTTAAAACGACATACTCAGAATCACACCTATATGTGTGTTTATTTATTAACATAAATATCTGTTGAATTTATAAGTATCCAAAGAGAAATAAGACAGTGTTCCAGTTATTGAAGGCCTCATTGTATCTCTGAGAAGACAGTTTAAACAATCCATTGTAATACATCAAAAGTTCTCTAATTGTACACACATAGGTGGCAGCAGGGAGAAAGGAAGCCTTTACGGCTTGGATCCTCACTGATGATGTAGGCCTTGAGATACCGTAATTATTGATTGTAGGTTAAAGCTTTGACAACTACGATCTTAGCACATCTTAATCCTGCTAGTATTCCTTTTCCACTCAATTATTTTTTACATGATGTTTTTAATTGGCTCAATGGTTTACTCTTTTAAATAACTTTTATGGCTGTTTGCAATCTTAAAATAAGTCGCATCTCATGTGTTTTTTGCCCTCTGTGTATGGTAGTTTCCCAGTCCCCTCTATGTCCTGCAGACACAACAAATTCATTTTAATATCCTGGCTTTACCCTGAGTCATTCTATTCTTGTGTCTTCCTTTTTGCAACCCCTTATATACATATTCAGCTTTCCTCAAGCCCCATTCTAACCACAAGCCAACTCATATAACCAGTGTCACCTCTTAGGTTCAATTCCAAACTGTGAGTCACTCCAAGATTCAGAGGCAGAACCACAAACTCCCATCACTCCAACCCTCTTACCAGACTCTGTAATCCTGTAATATTTATCTTCAGGTCACCGGTACATAGAGAGTTTGAGGGAAAAGATATGACCACAAGGTGGCAGTAGTGTGCACAAGCGTTTTGAGAGCTGCTGTGACAGGTTTGCACCGTGGAGGTCCCTCTGGGAAGGACCCTACCTGGAGGCTACAGTGTGGGCTGCTGAGTTGGTACCAACCATAAGGAGAGCAAGGCAGCTGCTGGAGGAGAGAAGGATTGGAGAAGGACTCAATGTCTAGATGACGTGGCTCTGGCACCATGGAGAAGAGTCTCTTGATCAGAGAGCGTTGAAGCAAGCAGCAGCTTGAGGTCCTTACAGCAAAAGCGTTTATCGCATCTATGCCTATAAGTTGGGTGTAGTTTTGTGAGCAATACAAAGTAGACAGGTTCTAAGCGGCTAAATATCTGCTTCTTTGGGCTATGTTTAAAACAATTGGACGTGTAAATTTAAGTTTGGCACCCACAGGCTTTAGAATGGGTGTTCACCTATTATGAGGAAATAAACAACGCAGAGGCCAACACGCAGAGGGGATCTTTGACTCATTTCCAGAACTCAGTGCCCAGCACAATACGTGGCACATGCAGGGACCACATACGAATCTGCCAAAAATATACAGTCAAATTGTTTTGCATGAAGAATAACGTTTTAAGTCTCTAACAAGCATCCAATTTGATTCCATTTATAGAACGTAAAACAAAGCAGCCCGAAGCTCTTAGACCCTGTTTTCAATGAACTTACCATTATCAAAAAATATCTAATGTACCCGAACTTTACATAAAATATAACCAAATTTTAAAATGTATACATCGGAAAAGTAACAGATTTTAGTAGAAAATACATCAAAAAGAATTAATTATTACGCTAATTTTTAGGAGTCAGCTATAAGAAGAAACACTATTCAATATTTGTCTACAAATTGATGTATCTATAGCTGTTTGGTGGTCAATCTATATCTCAGATTTCTTTCGGTTTGCATATGATTTCTGTGTGCCTCAAAAATGTACTCAAAGCTTCTTAACTCATATAGTTGTCATGCGTGTCCGTGTGAAGAGACCACCAAACAGGCTTTGTGTGAGCAATAAAGCTTTTTAATCACCTGGGCGCAGGTCGGCTGAGTCCGAAAAGAGAGTCAGCAAAGGGAGATAGGGGTGTGGCCATTTTATAGGATTTGGGTAGGTAAAGGAAAATTACAGTCAAAGGGAGTTGTCTTCTGGTGGGCGGGGGTGGAGGGGTCACAAAGTGCTCAGTGGGTGAGCATTTGAGCCAGGATGAGCCAGGAAAAGGAATTTCACAAGGTAATGTCATCAGTTAAGGCAGGAACAGGCCATTTTCACTTCTTTTGTGGTGGAATGTCACCAGTTAAGGCAGGAACCGGCCATCTGGATGTGTATGTGCAGGTCACAGGGGATATGATGGCTTAGCTTTGGCTCAGAGGCCTGACAGTAGTATCCCCGGATTTTCTCTATTCTACTTTTTTCACTCCTTAAATGTAAATATCCTCATCACATTGATCATTATAAATGCTCCAGTGGAGTAGAACTGTGTTCACTGGAAATAAACACCTTTCACAATGCTGTTCAGAAACCACGGGTTTATTTCTCCTTATTCAGCAGGACTGTAATTTTTTTATATAAGGGGTACATATTTACTCTACATTGTAATTTTTACAAATCATAGATTTATCTCTATATCCAGTTTCGCTTATGTACTTTTTTCTAACACAATAGTTCAATTAATCCTCATATCTCCTATAAAATTAAATTGCGTCTTCATAGCCCTTAATGTAGAGTCGTGAATACTAGAGCTGGTTCAGTGCTTAGTGGGTAATTGGTGAAGTAATCAGGAAGAGAAGGAATAAGAATGTGAATAATAATGTTGAGACTGAAGATGAAGCCATGCTGAAACGTTTGGTAAAACTGCTAGCTGTAATAAATGCCCAAGCAGCCCTTGCCGTCCAAGCTTTTGCCTTTAGGAAAGAAATTAGAAAAATGTAGAACATGATGTATATGGGCTACTCTTTGAAGAGTTCAGCAAGGAACTGAAACAAAATTAAATATAGGCAAATATTAGCAACATTGCAAACTTACGGCTGAGAAAAATCCTTCATAGACCTGTATTCCGTTCCATCTCTCTTTTCAATGTAAAGGATTTAAAGTGCCCAGAAATTTTGGGTCTCCTAGGATTAGAAAAACTAATTACTTCTATACATCAAACAATAGGAGATAAGTTTATCAGCTTCCTTCTTGAGAGCCTCGCACTATGCATCTAAATAAGACCATAGGAGTTAGCCCAGAGCACAGAGGAAAGTTCCCTTTTCTCCTCCAAGTCACTCTATACTTTCTCTGCCTTTCTCTGTGCCCTGGAAAACTTACCCCTACCGAGGGCACCATCACAATTTTCTTCTCCCTTTGGCTACAATTTGACCAATGGGAAAGAAGCAGTGGAGTTTAGGGCAAGAGAATAAAGAGATCAAGGTGTTCAATAGTTGCTGCATTCTTTCTCCTGTTGGACAACTTCTTCCCTAGAGATACTACTCTCACCTATTCTGGTAAAAGTTCCTTTCTGGACCTGCAGGCCTCAAAGAGTAACACTCTGCTATTCTGAATCCCTGGATACTTCATCTCCTTCCTCCCCACATCTTTGTAAAGTCCCTTAGGTTCTCTTCAATTACCCTGCTGAGTTCACCATCAGTTTCCAGCCAGAACCTTGAAACCAAGCAGTCCTTTAGACAGCCTGTAGGTGTCTTCCATGAAATCGAGGGCAAGGGCAGTGGGCCAGTCTCATGGGGCAGTGCAGGAGCTCCGGTCACAGGCTGAAATACATAAATCATTGCTCCTTCTCTCTTCACTTTTCTTTCCTTAATTCTTCTGTATTATTTGAATGCTTTTAAAATTTCCATTTTGTTTTAAATATTGTCTTTTTAACTATAACTTCTTGTTTTTTGTTTTTTTGTTTTTTTTTTTGTAGTCACCCTAGAGGTCAATATACATTCTTACTTTTCACAGAATACTTAGAGTTAATATTTTACCATACATAAAACATAACTTTTCCCACACATAAAGTAGAAAAATCTTCAGCAGTTATGTTTCCTACCCCCAGATCTGTCCTTTAAACTGAATCATTATATATATAATAAATCCACATGTGCCATCATCCCATGATGTAGTGTTAGAATGTTTAATTATTTGTATATTAAACAAATTAAGACGGGAAATTTTCTCATATAGTTGCCTTTATAGTTATTATTTTCAGGGCTCTTCAATTCAGCCTAAAGATCATAGGCCAACTTACATTCTTTCCCTTCAGCCAGAAGAGCAGCGTTTACTGTTTCTTACATTGAAAGCCTGCTCACAAGCACTTTCTCTTGGTTTTCATTGACTGAAAAGGCTTTATTTTGCCTTCATCCTTGAATAATGTTTTCTATGAAATAGAATTCTGTGTGGGAAGCTCTCATTTTGTATTTCTTTTAGAGTTTGAAGTTGTCTGTTGATGAGAAACCAGCAGTCATTGATATTGCCCCACCTCCTATGGAACATGTTCCTTGTCTCTGTGGCATTCACAATTCCCTTGTTATATTTAGTTTTCAGCAGTTTAACCATAACATTGCTTCAGTCACGTTTTCTTTCTATTTATCCTGCTTGTAACTTACTTATCTTCTTGAACCAGAAAATGTATATTATCTTCAAATCTTTATAATATTTAATTATCATTTCTTCTGTACTATCTCTTCTTTACAGACAGGGTTTTGCTCTATTGCCCAGGCTGGGGTGCAGTGGTGCGATCTTGGCTCACTGTCACCTCTGCCTCCTGGGTTCAAGGGATCCTATCACCTCAGTCTCCGATTAGCTGGGACCACAGCTTACTTTTTCAGTTGCCTAATGGTGCATTTCTTAGAATATATCCTAGTGCTTAAGTGTCATATGACTGTAAACATTTCCAAAATTTCTTTTATAGAAAAAGAAAAGGGAGAAAAAGGAGTATTGGGTATATTCTTGTTAGGAAACATGTTACCCCTGATTATAATTGTAGAGAGACCTCAATGGAGAAGCTACTTGCAGAGGCAGGCAGAGCGAGGGAAGTTTTTTACTTTCTCAATCGCCTTACTTTTTTCAACACTTTCAGGTCTCCTTTGCATTTTACTCTCCTGCTGGGGTCCCAATTGTTATGTCAGCCCTTTAGATGTCACAGAGTTTCTTGAAGTTCTGTTCATATCTTAACATCATTTTTTCTCTGTATTTTTCAAGTTATATATTTTCATTAAGCCATTGTCAAATGTATCAACTCTTCTGCCATGTCCATTTTGCTATTAAGTGCACACATTGTTGTTTAATTGGAATTAATTTTTATTCTAGAATGTTCACTTTGGTGTTTCTTATAGTTTCTATTTAACTCTGAAAGTTTCTATTTTTTCATTCATTATGAGCATACTTTTCTTTACATTTATGATTATGTTAATAACAACTACTTTAGAATCACTTTTCTGCTTGTTGCAATATCTGAACCTTGCTTGGGGTGGGTCCAAATATGGCTTAAATTATCATTTTTTCTTATTTTGTTATTTCTTAACTTTGGATTATATTCTTCATACCATGAATGATGTATTACAAAGACTTTAATTACATCGTGTTTCTGAAGAGTCCCAATATTTTATTTTAGTTCTCAGTTAACTCGATGAAAATCAGACAATATATTCTCAATCTTCTCCCCACATGTCAAATATTTCATGATGAGGCAAACATAGGATAACTATTACTGGCACTTTATTCAAAAGGGAAGGGAAATGGTATTTTACATATATGTTAGTTTCAAATCTCACTTTTAATTACTTGTTCTGTGACTTCAGAGAGAAACGGCTCACTGTTTTTAAACTTGCTAGCCATCCTGTGAAGCAGATATTACTATTCCATCTGATTTCGGCAAATAAGGTTCATATTGGCCAATTGTGTAAAGCACCAGGCACATGATACTTCAAAGGTCTCCCGTTTTTCCATGCCTAGATTTCTCTGGCCTTTTTTACCCTGTGCTGTGTCTCTAGTGGGCCTGGTCCAAGTCACTGCCTCGCTTGGTCTCTTTGCCTCCTCCAGTTGGTCTCAGTCAGTGAGAAGTAATGGCAGGAGGCCTGAGGGTTGGTGAAAGGAGAGTCTGGAGAACTCCTTACCTCTTGCTTCCCTAGGATGTTGCGTTCATTCTGAGTACTTCTCTTCCAGGGTTCCAGGTGACCTTGCTCACCAGGACAACTGTTCAGCTTGGTGCTTCCAACATAGGGGCATTCAGCAGATGTCTGTCCAGTCCAGCGGTCCCTGCGAGCCGCAGCAATCCAGAATCACTTCCCTCGCTCTGCCTGCCTCTGAAAATAGCTTCTCCATTGAGTTCTCACTATAATTATAATCGGGAGTAACATGTTACCTAACAAGAATCTAGCCAATACTCTTTTTTCTCCCTTTTCTTTTTCTATCAAAAAAAAACAAAAAAGCAAAAAAACTTGGCAATGTTTACAGTCATGTAACACGTAACCACTAGGATATATTCTGAGCGATGCACCATTAGGCGATGTAATCATTGTGTGAGCCACACAGAGTGTACTTACAGAACCTAGATGGAACAGACTCCCACACACCTAAGATATATAGTGTAGCCAATTGCTTCTAGGCAACAAACCTGTGCAGCAGACCATAGTCAATTATAGCACAATTGTAAATGTTTGTGTTTCTAAACATATCTAAGCCCAGAAAAGGTACAGGAAAATCATAGATTATAATATATTGGGACGACTGTGATACATACAGTCTGTAGTTGACCAAAATGTAATTATGCAGGATTGTGCCGTGCATGACAGTACACACACACACACACACACACGCACACACATAAACCAACAAGGAAGGATTAAACATATGGAACTATCTTCCATTATTGATTAATATAAATGCATTTTAATCTTTCAACAATGAAGGGCAATTATGGAGCAGGCTGAGGTTCGAAGCTGTTTTATTCACGCATGGGCTCAGTCTCAGCCATGAGAGTATTGCAATCGTTTCCTCATAGTTTGTTATTTTTCTGTTGTTAAACTATCCTCTAGATGCCAGAGCAATGGATGCCAAACACATGTTGGCATAGATGCATCGTTTTAAGGGCCCAGGAATATAAAAGGGAAAGAATTATCGCAGATGCCTCAAGGGAGGCAACCAGCACCTGTCTGCTCTTAAAAGGAAAGACTTCTCGTTTAAGGAGGAAGCCTGTGTCCTACCATCCCTCTATGATGCTTGGAGGTCTAGAATCAGTTTGATGAACTTGCTGCCAGAAACAGTCATTTGCATATTATGAATTTGTTTGGCAGCTGGTGGGTGGAACGTTGATGGGCCACCAGTGCTCACTAAGGTAAGTTATTCAGAACACGCAGACATTGCCTTAATCTGAAGGAGTGTGGCGTGGTTGACAGCTGCAGCCAACTTCTGCTGTGTTCATTACTGGCTACCTGTAAATAAGTGATAAATAACGGAGGGCAAAAAAGGAGGATTTTCACTCATCAGCTGGTTTTCCAGTCATAAGTGATATTTCTCACAGTCGTTTCCCTATTTCTTAATCTGTTTCAATTATAATTCACGCATTGTTGACTTGAGCAACTTCTTTAATCTCCTTGAGCCACAGTTTTACTCTCTGTAGTCTTATAGGGTTGAGAAGTATGATAAATAAAAGACAATTTGCAAAAGAAAATCTCTTTTTCCTTACTCCTTATGCATATGGGTGGTAACTTCTATCTCTCAGGGTTACTGTAAGGATTAAATGAGACGACAAATATAAAACGCTTAGAAACAGAGTAGACACAAAAATATGTTGGTTTACATTTACTAGTTTAATTAATGAGTTAGCTAAAATATGCTGGGTCATAGTTTAGGAGCTGGAGAGAAGAATTTAAGCATATATATGTTGTATATTTATATGTTTACATATATATGTATATAGAAACATGTAACAGAATGTTAGGTGAATTAAAAAAAATTTTTTTTCTGGTGTTTCGCTAAGACCTCATATTAGAAACAAGAACTTAAAACACTCATTTTCTACAGAAACTACCAGATGGACAACTCCCTGAAGGAAAACTAGGAGGTAGCGGAACTGGCCATCACTCCTATCCCTTCCCCCAAGTATAAGAAGAGGTTAATAGGAAGGAGAGTGAAAGTAACACAATCCTTTGGGTGGTGCCCGATTCCTTGTAATTGATGCGCCTTGCACCTGCCCTACAAACTCTGGGGGTGAAGAGGCTCCTTAGTAGAGAGTAGATGTGATGGGAATCTTCCCAGGCAGCTTTCTGGGCTGCAGATAGTCACAGTCCAATCTAGTGCTGCTTTCTTATTAGCAAATATTAGAGCTTCTGGATGAGTTGGGCATAATTTCCTCAAGTATAGGAGTGTATTTGCACAAAAAGGCTGCTGCCCACTTCTGGTGCAGAGACAACAGAAAATATGAGGCTGCCAGCAAGGCCAAAATGGCTCTTGCTAATGAGTCTGGGAAAGGTTAGGATAATGCTTATCTCAGCTCTGCTGGGCCCCACATGGCATGGAAGGAGACTTTAGTCATTCTACATGGGTTCTGCTTGAGGACACGTGGTGGTATAAGATGATGCAGATACTGTAGGTCTCTCCAGGAAGTCCTGAGCCAGTCAGAACCCACACTACAGAGTCTGGGTGCATGCAGTCAGAACTGTTATTTCTGTAGGTATCAGCAAAAGATTAGGTTGTCGCTGAGAGGCTGCTTAGTGGCTGGCGCTACCAGGCAGGGTGAGGCTGAATATTAACCCAAGGGAATAATGTGTATCTAATAACTACTCAGATAATCTTGGAATTATTACTCGATTTCTAGTTTCAGTTTTCAGAGCTCTAAAATACTTTTTAAAAATATTATCTCCTTTATATATATGAGGGTCCTCATGTTTTCATAAAGTTTCTAGCTCGTAGTAGGCACTATGAAGATATTCTACCTAAGTCCAGAGCTAAGAATGTATAAGTGAAGTATTGGATGCTCTGAGCAAAGAAATTTGCATCGTTTTACTTAATTCATAAAACTCTAGAAGTTATTAAAGAAGCAAAATAATTTGCCCAAGCCACAAAGTTAGTAAAATTAAAGTCATGGTCGAAACCCAAATATAATTCATAATCATTTTCTGGGACTGGGCACCACAGAAAGGGGCACTTAATCACTGAAGTAATACCGAGTACAGCATTCAGCTAATGGGAATAAGAGTATTATTTTGCATATGCTCTCAGTCACTAATAATTGGAAATGTTGGCTACATCTACTTTATGTGTGCATTATAGGGTATGAGCCTGCTGAAGGATTTTGAGTACATGGCTGCCTTGGAGAATATGCTGATTAAATCTCTGCACTTTACTTCCAATAAATTTTCCCCTGTCACTGAAACTTATGTGATCATAAAGAAAGGGCAATCAAGTGAGAGAAGAACTTTTCCCAGGATCCTAAACCTACGATTCCAAGAAACCGAGCACAACTTAAATAATTGAATAAGGAACCGCCAATGACTTTTGTACAGACCTTTTTTATTGCTAGAAAAATCTATTAACACTGTTCAACTCCCACTTAGAGAATTGAACTGTTAAAGAAACTGTTGCCTTTATTTGATTACTAAATGTAGATACGACAAACTAGTTAAGAAATGAAGTGTTTGTCTATTACTCACCTCGAAGGGGAAAATGGATGCTGCATTTTAAAATAGTTATTTTGCATCAGGCACAGTTATAGGCGATTCATGCATTGTTTTTTAATTTAAACATCTCAGAAACCCTTTGGGGTTAGCAAAATCTTCATTTTGCAGATGAAAAAATCTTGAGGATAGAAAGTTACCCAATGTCACACTCCTCGACGTGAATACTATGATATGTTTTTAAAAATTATTTGACAAATTGGTCATTGTTTGTGAAAACCAGAAGACATTCTTTAAGTAGATATTTGAATTATGTTAGGTAATTCTCAATTTTATGTAACTAAGTAAGAGAATGATCCAATTATGAATAAACTCAGACCTATGAATAGACATGTAGATCGTTGAATATGTATTAAAATTTTATTCAAATGGAAAATAGCCAAAAATACCAGTACATTTTTTGAGTTCAGTTTAGTTCAGCACAAATATGGAGTATCTAGTATATGGTATAATTTATTCATTTATTATTCTATTAATAAAACTTAATGTATACCTACTATATGCAATAATAAATTATACAATAATAGAGATGCAGTAATAAATGATATTTTCATTATCTAAAACTGACATGTGATT
Organism: Chlorocebus sabaeus; assembly: GCF_047675955.1. Lineage (NCBI taxonomy): Eukaryota > Metazoa > Chordata > Mammalia > Primates > Cercopithecidae > Chlorocebus > Chlorocebus sabaeus. The sequence goes on along the minus strand of NC_132911.1, from coordinate 6,169,619 downwards.
AAAACATATACAAAATAATACACAGAAAATGATCCACAAATGAACAAGGATAGGAGTACAAAAAAGATGAAAAAAAAAAAAAAACAATTGATAGAAGTTAAAATCCCCAAAGTTAAAAATATAGTAACAAAATTCAAAATCATGTGCTAAGATAAAAGCAAAAATAAAATAACACAAATGATATACTATACCTACTGAACTTCCAAAAAACAAAAGATAATGACTAGATAATGCCACGTGCAGAATAAGATTTGGGCACAGTGAAACCGCACGTATGACCTTGGAGAATATACTGAGGACTATACTGCTGCACTTGTCAGACGATTCTCTTCTTAGATCCCCATCCCAAAAAACTTTTCACAGAGGTCCATGAGAACACTACCAGCATGTCCACGTTTCCCAGAGGTCCATGAGAACACTACCAGCATGTGCATGGCAGAATCATTGATGATTCTGAGGAGCAAAATCACTATTACTAGTAGGATAAAAATAAACTGCAAATGAATTTCCATGACTATAATTGTTATGATGTGAGAGAGAGACATTTCAGTAGAAAATGTGGACAAACAAAATAAATAAATGACGTAAGAGTGGTGTTTGGTACTGGTAAATAATGTACTGTGACCCGAGGAATACAACTGAATACTTAAGACATGAAGTCGAAAAATAAAAATCAGCAATATTTTTTACCCTGGAGAAACCAATTAAAACTATCTTTGTAGTAATTTCATTTGCAATATTGGACAGGACTCAGAAGTATATAGAAATAAGCACACACATGCACACAGAATTTTATATATATATAGTGTGAGTGCATGTGTGCATATGTATTTGTGTGTGTGTGTGTCTTTGCCACAGACCTCAGCACAAGGTCTGCTGCAGGAAACTCAGTTGCCAGGTGATCCCTATGGCTCCAGGACCCAAGTCAGTCCTTATGATCCCAGGCACCATGCTGGCACCTGAAGACCAGGCTCCAAGCTGGCCTCTGCAGTTCCAGGTTACAAGCCCACCTTAGCACCTAGTCAATCACCATGGTCCCAGGTTCCAGACTTCCTCCCACCCTTGCCCCTGGATCTAGGACTCAAGTCTGCCCCACATGGTACAAGGCAACAAGGATACCCCAGAGGACCTAGGTTCCAGGCCTGCCCCATGAACACAAACTGTAGGCCCACCCCTGCAGACCTATATACCAGACTGGTCCCTGTGGACTCTGGCTCCAGGCCCTCTCACCTACTACTACAAATTCCAAGTCACCCTTCCCATGGACCCCCACAGCCAGCTAATTCCGAATACATGTGGAGTCTGACTGATAGGAAAAGATAGACTTTTCCTATCAAAGGTAGTCTGTAAAGAAAGGGAGAAACACCTACTTTTTCAAATAGATAGACAGCAAATCAAGGTCAGCAGGATCATGAATAATCAGGAAAATTTCATACCACCAAAGGAAGAAAATAAAGTACCAATAACTGACCCTGAAGAAATGAAGATCTACAAACTACCTGACAAAATAGTCCTCTTAAAGAATTTCAGTGAGTTACAATAGAACACAAGTAGGCAACTAAATACAATCAAGAAGACAATACATGAACAAAATTTGAAGTTCAACAAGAAAGAAATCATAAAAGAGATAAACAGAAATTGTGGAGCTGAAGAGCACAATTACTGAGCAGAAGAATTCAGTAGAGAGTTTCAACAGCAGACTCAATCAAGGAAAAAAAAGAACAAGCAAGCTTGAAGACCGATCTTTTGAAATTACCTAGTCAGAGGAAGAATTAAAAAGACTAATGAAACCCCTATAGGACTCCCAGGAACCCATCAAGAAAACCAACCTATGCAATTTGGGATTGTCAGAGGATCAGAGAAAAGAAAGGAGTAGAACTGTTATATAAACAAATAATGACAAAAAAATTCCAAATCTGGAGAAGGAAATGAACATCCAGATCCATGGAGCCCAAAGAACCAGAAATATATTAAACATAAAGAGATGTTCACTGAGAGATATTACAATCAAATTCTCAATAGTCAATGACAAAGAGAGACTTTTGAAAGTAACAAGAGAAAGGGGGCTTATCATATACCAAGGAACCATCAAAATAATACGAATAGATTTCTCATCAGATACCTTGAAGACCAAGAGTGTGTCAGCATATTCAAAGTGCTAAAATTAAAACAAACTTGCAGACTGTCAACCAGAGACACTATACCCAGCAATGCATCCTTCAGAAATGAAGGGAAGATAAAGACTTTCCTAGGCAAGCAAAAGTCGAGGAAGTTGATCAACACCGGTCTCCCATACAAGAACTGTTAAGGAGAGTTCTTCAAGTGGAAAGGAAAGGATGATGACAACATGAAAACATATTAAAGTGTATAAAATTAGCTGTTTGGTAATGATATGGTGAAATAAATAATATGATAATACTATGAGGATGGTGAGTAAATCACATTTAATTGTAATAGAAGTTAGAAGACAAAGAATTAATAATTACTATAGCTAAAATAACTTATTAATGTGTACATACTATTTAAAAGATGTACATTGTGATGTCAATAACATAAAATGAGGGGGAAAAGAGGTTAAAATACAGAGTTTTTGTATGCAGCCAAAGTTAAATTGTTATCAGTTTAAAATAAACTGTTACAATGATAAGATGTTTTATGTAAGCCACATAACCACAAAGAAAAATCCTGTAGCAGGTATGCAACACATAAAAAGAATCAAAGCATACCACTACAAACATCATCACAGAAAAGACAGAAAAAGGGAAAGAATGAAACAAATAATCTATAAGACAGTCAAAAAACAATTTTAAAATGGCAATAGTAAATCCTTACCTTCAATAATTACTTTAAAGGTAACTAAATGATTCTATCAAAAGACAATGAGTATTTGTATTTCTGTGTCTGGCTTATTTCACTTAAAATAGTATTTTCTAGGTTTACTGGTGGTGTTGCAAATTATAGAACTTTATGTTTTCTTAAGGCTAAATAGTATTTCATTGTTTATATGTACCACATATTCTTATCTATTTATCTGATGATAAACAGGTTGCTTTTGTGTCTTAGTTATTGTGAATAATGCTGCACAAAATATGGGACTATGGATACATTTTGGCAGAGTGATTTTAATTCATTTGGATATATACCCAAAACTAACATTGCTGGATCATATGGTTGTTATATTTTGGTTTTTTGAGCATGATTTCACTATATGTAAAATCTAAAAACACTGAACTCAAAAAAGTACAGAATAAAATAGTGGTTACCAGAGTCTGGGTTGAGGATTTGATTGGGACGGGGGAGATGTTAATCAAACGGTCAAATATTGTCTAATAAAATTTTTGTTAGACAGAGGAAATAATCCTTAGTGATCTACCATACAGAATAATGGCTATAATAAATAATAATGTGAGGTATATTATAACACATTATTGCTAATAGAGATTTTAAATGTTTTCACTACAAAAAATAATATGTGAAGTAATGAATTTGTTAGTTTGATTTAATCATTTCATAGTGCTAACATCTATTAAAACCTCACATTGTACCCTATAAATATATATTATATATACAATTATTATTTGTTAATTAAAATATAATCATATGTATATATAATTTATTTCTATACATATAATTATAAAAATTAATATAATTACATATATATTACAATGAATGGGTGGCTGAATGAACTAAAAAATACAACAAGATTCAACTATATGCTGCCTACAAAAAATTTACTTCGGCTTTAAGAACACACGTAGACTGAAAATAAAGTTATCAAAAAGATATAAATGAAAAACAAAAGATAGCAAAGGTGGCCCATGCTTATACCAGACAAAATAAACTTTATGCATGTGACAAGCCCACAGCTAACACCATCAACATCATACTTAATGGTGAAAAACTAAAAGCTTTTCGTCTAAAATCAGAACAAGGCAAGGCTGCCCACCTTTATCACTTCTCTTCAATATAGTATTATATGGTTTGGCTGCATCTCCACCCAAATCTATCTTGAATTTTAGTTCCCATAATCCCCATGTGTCATGGGAGGGACCCAGTGGGAGGTAACTGAATCATGGAGGTGGTTTCCTCCATGCTATTCTCATGATAATTAGTTTTTACAAGGTACAATTGTTTTATAAGGGGCTTCCCCCTTTGCTCACTTCTCATTTTATTCCTTCCTGCTGCCATGTAAAGAAAGACGTGTTTGCTTCCCCTTCCACCATGGTTGTAAGTTTCCTGAGGCCTCCCTAGCCCTACAGAACTGTGAGTTGATTAAACCTCTTTCCTTTATAAACTACCCGGTCTTAGGCAGTTTTTTATAGTAGCATGAGAATGGACTAATACATGGTACAAAAAGTCCTATGAAAATCAATTTGACAAAAAAAGAAAACAAAAAAGAAAAGAAATAAAATACATCTAAATTGGAAAAGAAGTAAAATTATCTGTTTACACGACATGATTGTGTACACAAAACCCTAAAAACTCCACCAAAAACTTGTTAGAACTAATAAACAAATATTTATTTTTAATTGCCATCTTTATCTCCTTGTTAGCTATATCTAATCATCTTTTCTTAACATATTGTTTTTTATTTCCATTATTAAAATGTTAGATAAGATAAAATTGAAAAATAATAATTGTAAAAAGAACAAGATGCTTTTAAATTCCGACCAAGGTTATTTTCAGGAGAAAGGCTCTTTAGTTCTTTTAGAATTGAGGAAAATAAAATGTCATCCTTCATTTAGAGTTTGATCTTCATAATATTAATGTCTGCATTTTTATGGGCATTGTACTGTGCTGTTTCTTATTTCTGTTTATTCTAACTATGATAACATGTTCTTCAGTGTTCTGTGAGTTTGATTTGTGATCTCATATTTGGTAGGGCTATACCTGAGCATATCCCAAGGATAAGGCTCCCTACAAAAACATGAATGCCTCCTTTAATTTAATTATTTATGACAGCTCTGTCCCCCAGGCTGGAATGCAGTGGCATGATCTTAGTTCACTGCAGCCTCTGCCTCTCAGGCTCAAGTGATCCTCCTGCCTCAGCCTCCCAAGTAGCTGGGACTACATGTGTGTGCCACCACACCTGGCTAATTTTTGTACTTTTTGTAGAGATAGGCCTTACTACATTGCCCAGACTGGTGTCAAACTCCTGAGCTCAAGTGATCCACCTGCCTGAGCCTCCCAAAGTGCTGGGATTATAGATGTGAGCCACCATGCCCGGCAGAATGCTTTCTTTTAACTGCTGTTACTGAGCACCATCAATCATGTACTGCTTTATTTTCTGAGAATAGCATGTTTCCAGCCCACACTATGGTCTACATTGGGCCCATAAGCCCATGTGAGAGTAGAAGACATTCATTCATTCACTTATTCATTCATTGATTTATTGCAAGAGTGTTTGGGGCAAAGACCACAGTTCTCTCATATCTTTGGCTGGTGGTGACACTTTTCTCTGTTCCCTGTGTTCACTCAACATGGCTTTCTCAGGTCTGGATTCCTATGGTGTTCTCAGTTTGAGCTCCACAACATGAATGAATGCCAGGCTTTGGGTCCTTTCTGGGAAGGAGCATTCTATCCCAAGTCCCTGGGCCATGATAAGCCCAACGGGCCATGTGATTCCCTTGCTCAAGGCTGTTCTAATATTAGGTTTGAATTAGTCATCAGATGCTAGTTCCCTTTCCATCTTTAGTCCATAGGAATATTTGCAAAGTTATTTCAAGTACAATTGTTTACTTAAAAGCACATTTGTTGATTTAACTAATAATTTTCTTTAAAGAGTTAAACCTGTTGGTCCTATGTAATTTTATATTACTAGAAAAAAATAATCTGGTGATTTCTTTAGAGTAATAAAATAATAGTTTTGTAACATCACCTATCTACGAATTACTGTATTTCCTGACTTTTAAAGCCATTTATAAATGGTAAATATTTGAAGTCTATCCCAAATATAAAGTGAGAACACTTTTACCGTCTTCTTCCATGCCCCAATCTGTCCCCAAAAAAAGAGCTACGCTCTCAACCATCTCCCTTCACAGAACTTGTGTTTGAACTGCAGGTTCTCTCTGAGGAAGAAAATCTATCATGTGTCCAGGGCAGACCTCCTTTCCTCTGACTCCCCTTCCAGGAAGGTCTCCTGTTCTGCCTGTAAGAAAAGTAGTACTTTACTTTTTCATTATTTCCCAATTTCAGAACCAGCTTCGAGGATCAGGAGATGGTGCCTCATGTCCAAGATAGGGTGTTCAAATTATATATGTACTGTTGTTTTACAACTACTTTGTTAAAATTCATTTTTATAATCTATCTTTGTTAGCATTTTTACTCTTAAATGGCAATGAGAAAATACAAGTTTTTCTTTTTTACTTTATTTTGTATAATTGCATAGTTTGGGATGACTTAATCAGTTTTTGATTTATCAAAGATCTAGTTAGATAACTTAATTAGTGATGTGTAATTGTGCTAAAGAGAAAATGTTGTACTTTGCTACTTTGCATCGTTTCATTTACTGTGAATTCTAGGGGCACTAAACTATTTTTGAAGTACAACCTACTCAAAAAATTGTAATTTTTCTTTGTATGAACAGCTCAGCTAGATACACTGACATTCGCAAATAAGTAAGTTTATTGATATTTTTAGTCTAGGTACAATTTTATGTTTTCTGTGTCTTGCCAGTCATGAATGTCCATTTTTAAATAGATTTTTTTTTTCTGTTACCATCTCTGCTTGATAAAAACTGACATTTTTGAAATAAGACATAATATATTTGCTATTTTTAGACTTTGCGCAATTTAATACATTTGTTTCTAATGCATCTGTCTTTACATAAATTAACTTTAGAACACTGTCCAAAAATTGGGAGGACTTAATTATTTAATAAATTAATCAATGTAGTGTTTCTGCAAATTCAAATACGGTTTGTAGAAAATAAATCTAAGTAAGAGAATATACAACATACCAACCTGGATTTACTCCTATTATATTAATACTTTGGATTAACTCTTACAAAAGTATTAAAAATAATTTTGGAAGTTTCAAATAAGTAAATATACATGAAAAATAACTTAAAGAAACTTACTAGATTTCAAATTCATAAAAAATAAACATGGTATTCTATGACTACTTACAATTATAAATGTTGATTTTGGTATCTGCAGTCATCATTGTTGGCAGAGGTCATTTTGTAAGACTATCTAAAAGTTTCCCAGCTGTTTTTGTTACTTTTTGCACACATTTTGCCTCTTTAAATCTCTTCAACACTCATCTGCATTTACTGAAAGATGCCTGCTAACCATTCTTGTCCTTGACTTTCCCACCCAAGACGCAGCGTTGTCCATAGACTGTCAATGCGAACGCCATAAAACACAAATGAGAAAATCTAAAATTATTATGTTCACTCTGATAGATGTCAGGTTAGATGGCCCTGAAGGAAGCAAAAGTCAGTGTGTGACAGTCCTTGCAGTGCAAAGCATTTGCCCCAGTCTGCTTATCTCCACATCAGAAAAAGGGGAAAAAAAATGCCTCCTAAGAAGCTTGTCAACAGTGATGGCTTTCTCAGCCGCTAAGGATTTCTCAAGATTGCCCTGACTTACAGCATCACTGATTTAATTAGAATTTGGACATCTATGATTTCCTAAAACATATTATGATTTTTCTTTTTCTTCTTATGTTGTGTATGTTTTGTGACATTATTTATATATTTATTATTATTTTGTATATCTTGTCAAAAATAAATACATTTTTAAAATGACTTTTATATCTGTTGGCATAAGCTGGTTTACACTATGGAAAACACTAACCTCGAAATCCAAGGGGCTTATAAAACAAAGATTTATGTCTTACTTATTCTGCCTTTCCAATGCATGTTGTGGGAGCACAAGCTGAGAGAAGACTCTGCCTTCATTTTAAACCAATGGACCTTTACTGTTTCAACAGTGGAATTCATGGTTTTCCACAGTAGGAGATGAGAGAGCGAAAGAGACAGAGAGTGGGACAGAGAGAGAGAGATCATAGCACAAATACAAATACACATCCTGACCATGTGGATTCTGCCACAATCTGTTGTCCAGAATTGGTCCCAGTGCTCTACCTATATGTAAGAGAGTTAGAGGCATGGAATCTTTCTGTAGCTTCCAATAGAGAGGAGAATCAGATACAGCAGGGCATTAGACTCTAACACTATTGGGACAACTGGCTATTTGCTTTGAGCTGTACTGCATTTTGACTAATAGAACTACAACAGAGCTCTTCACTTTGTTTTTGTTGTATTTGTTTACATAATTTTAATATAATACACATTATACCAACCAGAAGACTGGGCGTCTATCATTTTCAGTGTATGGAAAGTGTTACAGGAGATTTCAAAGACCCCCTTCTATTAAGAGGAAAACTCCCTTTATCTGTTCAGAGGGTATGATTCCCCTGGGCAGCATGATAGGAATTAGGAGGAAGATGTCATGGAATACATCCTAGACATAACTTAAGATGCAGAATATAGATTTAGAGTTTGAAAAAATATTGCACAAATTTGTGGATGATGTGTCATTTCATGTATACCATGCCATTTGATGGACAAATCACTGAAATTTCAGGCTTAGAATCATACCTGATAGGCTCTACTACATATTATTATAGAAATTATTTTTGAAGGCATAAACTAGTTGGGGATTTTAGCACTAGTAGAAAATAGACACAGTGATAAGTGTTCTAACAAAATATAATATATGTGTATATACACATATTTAATAACCAAGTCTGACAAAGCCTTAAGTCTCAGTGATGTTACTATTTGTATGTGTTGAGCATCTACTATATACTAAGTTAATGTTGGATATTGAAGACAAGATGGTGTGTAAAAGACATGACCCCTAAAATATTACAGTGTACTGTTTGATGTAAGATAGTTGTCAATAGATTACTATCACCACTACATAGCCTAGCTTCATAGATCCAGGACATTCAGCGAGGGGAGAAACAGATATTATGTAATACAGTTTGCCTGTGTCCCCACCCACATCTTATCTTGAACTGTAGTTCCCATAATCCCCATGTGTCATGGGAGAGACCCAGTGGGAGGTAATTGAATCATGGGGGCAGTTACCTTCATGCTGTTCTTGTGATGGTGAGTGAGAACACTATTATACCAGATCTGATGGTTTTATAAGGGGCTTTTCCCCTTTTACTAGGCACTTCTCCTTGCCATTCTGTGAAGAAGGATGTGTTTGCTTCCTCTTCCGCCATGAATGTAAGTTTCCTGAGGCCTCCCCAGCCATGCTGAACTGTGGATCAAATAAACCTCTTGCCTTTATAAATTACCCAGTCCCAGGCAATTATTTATAGCAGTGTGAGAACAAACTAATACACTATTGTGAACCTCAAATATCTGAAACGGATTTCAGTTAATTTAGAAAGTTAATTTTACCAAGGTTGAAGATGTGTAACCATGACAAAGCCTCGGGAGGTCCTGAGAACATGTGCCCAAGGTGGTCAGAGCATAGGGAGACATGAGATGTTAATCAACATGTATAAGATGAACATTGGTTTGGTCCAGAAAGGTGGGAAAACTCAAAGCAAAGGCGGGACAACTCAAAGCAGGGAGGAGGATTCCAGGTCACAGAGATAAGAGAAAAATGGTTGCATTCTTTTGAGTTTCTGAATAACCTCTCCAGAGGAGGCAATCAGGTATGCATTTATTTCAGTGAACAGAGGGGTTACTCTGAATAGAATGGGAGGCACTTTTGTCCCAAGCAGTTCTCAACTTGACTTTTCCCTTTAGCTTAGTGATTTTGGGACCCCAAGATTATTTTCCTTTCATACTATCTATCTACAAAGCTATACTGGGAAGAAAAAGGAATAGAGCAGTATGTACCCAACATCTTTTAGGAACTAAATAATAAATTTAAGAAATAAATAATTTTAGAGCTCTTAATAATTATTTAGAGGCCAGGCGCAGTGGCTCACTCCTGTAATCTCAGTACTCTGGGAGGCCGAGGCGGGCGGATCACGAGGTCAGGAGATCAAGATCATCCTGGCTAACACGGTGAAACCTTGTCTCTACTAAAACTACAAAAAAACTAGCCGGGCATGGTGGCGGCGCCTGTAGTCCCAGCTACTCGGGGGGCTGAGGCAGGAGAATGGCGGGAACCGGAAGGCAGAGCTTGCAGTGAGCCGAGATCGGGCCACGGCACTCCAGCCTGGGTGACAGAGCGAGACTCCGTCTCAAAAATATATATATAATTATTATTATTATTATTTAAATTTATTTTTAAGAAGTGAAATCTCTATGTGTCAATGATAAAACTCAGAAAATATGTCCTGTATACAAGAAAGTGGAAAACAACAGAAGGAGGTACACAAAGTTAGTGACACAATAATAATGATCTATCACAGGTCAGGTTCTCTCTGAAGCAGACCCTAAGCCAAAAATTTGGGTGTGTGTGTTTTATTAATGATGCATTTCCAGAAAATTCCAGTAGAGAAAAAGCATGATAAGGAAAGAGGAAGAAGACAAACCAAGCAAAAAACCCACCAATTTTTAAAAGTTTATATATCTATGCTGATATTTCCAATTTAAGTATTTTTCTTTTCTCTAATTTGAGAAAACATTATAAAAATTCTTAATTTTGAAACTGTTTTTAAAATAGTTTAATAGTTTGTTTTAAGCTATTTTTAAAAATATTTTTATTTTTAAAACGTCTATATGACTTTTTTCTACAGTGTTCAAATTCAACTGTTGTCCAAATTTAGTGATCTCTCTCTGTTTTTACTTTCCTTTTATGCATTTATTTTTTTAACCCTGGCTCAAGCATCCTGGATTCAAGTTCATCCATTTACTTCTAGATTACTTATTTTTATTATTAACCAAACCGATTGCTAGGTATGGGGGGGAAAAGGAAGTTTTCCACCTAGGAATCATAAATACAGAAACGCAGTATACCTAATTTTCACATAAAATTTCATATAATCAGATGAGAAGTGAAATTAAAGACACAAAACAAATAAAAGACATAGAGGTTTCTGTCTAAAATTCATCATTAACTTCTCATTTTACTAGCACCAAGCTCATCTTCAATGAGGCAACTTTAAAGTATAATTTGATTTAAAAAGTGGGCAAATAAGGATGTTTATTTTCTTGTTCCACTTTAGTGTCTTAAAAGACTATTTGTTGGTAAGAAGTATCCAACAAATTTAAAACTTTTCTCAAAAGTATTAAATTTTTCAAAATCCATAATTCTTTATTTATAAATAATTTAAAAAAATATTTTGATAGAAACATTGCACTCACAGGTCCTTATTCACATTTCCTTTAGTTATTCTCTGATATATTCATAAGTAAATTTCAGGAGTTGTTGGCTAAAACTCAGAATTTTTATTCCCACATAAAAGAGGGAAGATAATTTGTCAGGAGATAGTCATAAAATTTTAGTGCAAATATTCATAATTTTATGGATCAAAACATGCTCTGTTTTCACCTTTGCACTCAGCAGTAATGCCAAGGTCACCACCAAGAAAGTAAGCTCACTCACTCTAATGCTTTTGTTAGAGTAGGTAGATAGGCAGATATCAGCAGGGCAGGATGGGCCCCAAAGAATGTCAGGAAACAGGTGACTATCAGGCAATTGTAAGGTAGCTGGTGACAGGGAGGGGAAATTTCCTAACAAGGAAATACCTTCTGCTTGTGGGCAACAACTTTCCGATTAGAACTTAAAATGACAGAGTTTGACCTTCCCCTCAGGACATGCCCAGGCTTGCACAGTAAGGGGCTTAATGGTGGAGCTTGACATACATATGACCTTCCTCTGGGGGCGCTAGGCTGGTAAGAGAAAATTGCTCTTAGAGAGCATGCGCATAACTCCACGAACAAATGGCGCATTTGGCCCCTCCCAAATGCTGGCAACACTGCACCTGCTGCGAATAGCCAATAACCCGCCCAAGAGGAAGGAAAAGAGGAAGAGACCAGGATGAAAATGGTAACTGTGTAAGGGGCTTGAGCCAAAGTTTGGGCAAGGCACTCAATTTTTGGAGTTGTCCACTTCATTCCCTCCAAGCGTACTTTTCTTTGCTTCATCAAATTCTTGTGTCTGCCTTAAATGTACTGTCTTTGGGCCAAATTATTTTTTCCAAGAAGATAATGATTGAGGACTGAGGATCCCTTCCAGACTCGCCACCAATACCTACTTTTAGTAATTTGATAGATAAGGCCCAAAGCCAGTGTGAGGTGTAGTTTTGTCAAAACCCAAATTTACCAACCAGGAGTAGGTGTTGCCATTTAGATGCCGCATGGGCTATGCCCAGACATGTTTGATCTCTAAACTCTGTTCTCCTTGTGTCCAACTGATTTGCCCTTTATTCTCTTTAACAGGAAAAAAAAGCCATACTTACTTTTTTTTTATTACCTAATATACCACATATCTTTGAGATACCTGCTTCAAGACAGTTTTTATAAATCCCTCGGTTATTTTAATTTGCATAGGGAAACAAGTTTAGTTTAGCAGCTAGGTAATAAATCATTTGACTTGATTGTTTGTTGCTGCTCAGATGGAATATAAACATAATCTCACTTTATTAGCTAGGTTTTCACATGAAAATTTATTCACATGAATTTTTTTATTTTCTCATCTACATAAAAATGTCTAATGTATAAGTGTATATTAATCCTTTCAACATACAGTGGATGAAAGCTCTCAAAAATCTTTGTCTAGTCATAAATATTTACTCATGGCCTCCATATAGATAAGACAATGATTTTATTTCTACTTAAAGTTAAAAATAGCTAAAATAATCTATTATTTAATAGTGATCCTAATTAAGGATAAAAAGTGAAATCCCCAATCTAATTAATAACTGTCAGTTGAATGGTATTTTAATTTTGCTAAATATGTTGAAGAGTTTCACAAAAAATCAGTTAGGGACACAAACTACTTGTCCACCTTCAAGTAGATGTACCTTATTACATCAAAAATCTCTTGAAGAATGCTTAAACATTAATTAGGAAAATTAGATCTAGAGACCAAAATAAGTCACATATCTCCAAGGACTTTAAGTAGTTTAATAGTCTAGAAATAGCAAAATGTCCTTTATAGCACAGCATGTCTTTATTTCCCTGTATTCTGGTTAGCATACTGATTTCTTTATATTTTAAGACTTCCTTGCCATGCACATAGGTTTCACAGCTATTAATAGAGTATTTATTTGCAAACCAAAAGAATGGAGTTATAGTTTCCAAAATAAATCTCATAGAGTTGAATTTTAATTGCTTTACAATAGTCTTTGTGTAAAATTTTCTGTTTAGTCTAAGCAGTTTGTAAATACTTCTTATTTGCAAGTAGATAATAGTTCAACATTGTCACTTTATGTAACTAATCCAAAAGTGTGTCAGTTCACATGATCGGTTTCCTCTAATATATGTCTATTCTACTTTTTAATTATCAGAAGTTTTGTGGAAATATGTCTCTTCAAAAAGTTTATATATTATAATCTAAGCAGTTTCTGAAATGTTAATAACAAGAATTTATGAAGCAAATTAAATGACAAACATATACAAAGATACTTTTTCTCAAGAATTCTGAAATTGTCTACTGGCTGATAAGGTCATTTTAGCCAAAGTAAATATTCTCAGGATCAATTTTCCCCTTCCTTAGCCTTTTGGAGTATAGACCGTTTAATTGAGATTTTATTCTTTTTCTTACCACTTTCATTTAAACATTTTACATGTTGTTTATATTATTCAGAGGCACATATCTTTCTGATAGTTTAACTTGAAAGTTCAATTAAGTTATCAATAGTTTTCTTTTTGTAAGACTTTTATCCTTTTGAGTTGGCAACAATTTCCTTCATGATTTCACTGGCAAAATTGATATTGTCATTTTAAATGAAGCTTAATGGGAGAATAGAATGTTATAAGGAGGCTTGATTTTTAAAAATAAAGTGAGACCATATTTCCAATGGCTTGTGCTCCCACAATGTAATTTGGGAAAGTTCTCACTATTGTGGGAATTTTCCTTTCAAACTTTTATAATAGAAAGAAAATGTATCATCGTCTTTCCCCTCTCTGATTAGGGATCCTTGAGGATTTAAATCTTCATTTAATCTTCCTTCCCCAATAAACTCAAAAAATTCTATTACCATTTTAAAATATGAGGATCCAATGGAACTTAATGTGTGAAGAATAACGCATCTGTAGTTTACTGTAGAAATTGTTGACCTTTGTGCAACTGCAATTGGTAAGTCAGTGATATTGACATCATGTACCACTAGTGGGAAATGGGAGCTATTCCTGTAGCCCTAATGTGGCTGCTACTTGGCTAGACAACATAAAACCTAAGGGAATCCCAGAACTTCACTGAATAAAGGTGGTCCATATCTCCTACTCACACCTGTGATGACCAATTGCATCCTAAGTGCAGATGGATTCAAAGGCCTCACCTGGGACTCATGAGACTTCCACTTTGCCCTTGATACTCCTGTTGTGTGGCTTGACAGAAATATTTTCTTAAAGAAAAAGAAAAACAAAAGAGAGTAAATGTGTTAGTTTTGAGGCTTGTATAGAGTTAGTAGGGTTGTGGGTAAATATGGAGCAAAAGACTTTGCTGTTAGTAAGTGGAGTGAGAATCGGTTTTGCTTTTCTCCTTTCAGATAAATTGGTTATTCACCTGGTAGTTTGAATAAAAAATGTTTGTTTTCATTCAAATTTATTCAAAGATTTTTTTTTTTTTGGTATATTCAAACAAAGCAAGTTTGAGAGGTCTTCAGATTTAAGTCTTTTTTTTCAAAAGATTTATTTCTTTTATATATTTGACTATTTAAAGATTCCACTTTTATTTTTTCCAGATAAGAAAGCCTCCAATATCTTTCCACCACATTTACCGTCTTGCAATTTTTACCTTTTTTCCAGTTTCTCTGAATTCTGGGCAATTTTGGCAAGCGTTTTATTGCCGTAGGAGCCAGATTTTCTTGTTCATTCTCCTTTCTTGCCTATGTTCTACTGAGCCTAAATGTGTTTATTTTTTAATTTTCAATTTATTTAATTAGTTTTTTTCTTCTGCAAGAAGGAATATTCTATATGTTTAGTTGGTTTTTCTACCTACAGTTTGGGGAACTCATTTATAAATGAAGAAGAATGTCTCAATCCCTATTGGAGCTACCTCTTTTACTCTACAAAATGTTCTTTAACTTCAAAGTGCTCCAGAACTTTTTGGTGATACATTAAAGTAAGTAGATAAGATAGTAAAAGCCCTCCCAGTTCTGACTTTTTTGTTTCTTGTTTTTTGATGACATAAATAATTTTCTTTAGCACAGTTAACTTCACTGATCTTAGAAATTCAACAATATGCTCCTGAATGACCAGTGAGTCAATGAAGAAATTAAGAAGTAAATGGAAAATTTTCTTGAAGCAAATCATAATGGAACACCACATACCAAAATCTATGGGATGTAGCAAAAGAAATACCAATTGGCAAGTTTACAGTTATAAGTGCCTACACTGGAAAAGAGGAAAAACTTCAAATGAACAATCTAATGATGCTCAGGTAACATCAGAATGTATAAATACCAAAAATAAGCACTTAGCAATATCATATTTAAATTGTAGAAAACCAAAGAGCAAGATTACATTTTATTTATTTAAATTTGAACGGGTTCATAGTAAGTGCATATATTTATTTGTTACATGAGACACAGGCATGCAATGAGTAGTAATCACATCAGGGTAAATGCAATGTGTAGTAATCACATCCATCATCTCCAGCATTTATCTTCTGTGTTACAAACAATCTAATTATATATGTAGTTATTTTAAAATGTACAATTAAATTGTTTTTGGCTATAGTCACCTTGTTGTGCTAGCAAATACTACATCTTATTCATTCTTCTAACTATATTTTGTACCCATTAACTGTCCCCACTTTCCCTACAACCCCCCACTTCACTTCCCAGCCTCTAGTGACCATTCTTCTGCACTCTATCTCTATGAGTTTAATTATTTATATTTATTTTTATTTTTATTTTTAATTTTTGAGATGGAGTTTCGCTCTTATCTCCCAGGCTGGAGTGCAGTGGCACCATCTCGGGTCACTGCAACCTCTGCCTCCTGCGTTCGAGTGATTCTCCTGCTTTAGCTTCCCGAGTAGCTGGGATTACAGGTTTGCACCACCATGGCCGGCTAATTTTTGCATTTTTAGTAGAGACGGAGTTTCACCATGTTGGTCAGGCTGGTCTCAATCTCCTGACCTCAGGTGATCCACCTGCCTTGGCCTCACAAAGTGCTGGAATTATAGGTGTGGGCCACCGCACCTGGCAAATTATTTTCATTTTTAGCTCCCACAAATAAGTGGAGAAAATTGCAAAGTCTGTCTTTCTGTGCCTCACTTATTTCACTTAACATAATGGTCTCCAGTTCCATCCATGTTGATGCAAATGACAGAATGCATTCTATTTTTTATGGCTGACTAGTACTCCATTGAGTATAAGGACCATATTTTCTTTATCCATTCATCTAACTGATAGATACTTAGGTTGATTTCAAATCTTGGATATTGTGAAAAGTGCTGAAACAAATATGGGAGTGCAGATATGCCTCTGATATACTGATTTCCTTTCTTTCAGATATATACGAAGAAATGGGATTGCTGGAGAGTATAATAGCTCCATATTTAGTTTTTTGAGGAACTCAAAACTGCTCTCCATAGTGCTTATACTAATTTATATTCCCACCAAGAGTTTATGAGGGTCCCCTTTTCTCCATATCCTCACCAATATTTATTATTCGCTGTCTTTTGGTTAAAAGCCATTTAACCTGGGGTGAGCTGATAGCTCATTGTAGTTTTGATTTGCATTTCTCTGATGCTCAATGATGTCTAGCACTTTTTCAAGCCGTGTTAAGGATAGATTTTGATGATGGGTTGATAGGTGCAGCAAACCACCATGGCACGTGTATACCTATGTAACAAAACTGAACATTCTGCACATGTATCCTGGAACTTAAGATAAAAATAAAAATAAAAATATCTGTGTCATGACCAAATCAGAGCTGCACGTGTGTACAGCACACAACGATAATGACTTAAGTTGTCGGAGTGAGAAAGAATCTATGAAAAACCTATGTAAAATAATCTTACCTAGTGGCAAAAAAATTACATGAATTCAGGTACAAAATAGGTCGTCCATTATTTCCTTGGATACCCTTAAAATTCTTACATCTTTAGTTAAATCCTAATGTTAACCAGTATCTTTAGACACAAAGCAATAAAATCAGAATGTCTTAAATTTCACCTGCTTTAATTTAATTTATATACAGTCTCTAGCATTTTAATATCAACATTTAGGCCGGGCGCGGTGGCTCACGCCTGTAATCCCAGCACTTTGGGAGGCTGAGGCAGGCGGATCATGAGGTCAGGAGATCGAGATTATCCTGGCTATCACGGTGAAACCCCGTCTCTACTAGAAAAAATTACAAAAATATTAGCCGGGCGTGGTGGCGGGCACCTGTAGTCCGGGCTACTCGAGAGGCTGAGGCAGGAGAAGGGCATGAACCCGGGAGGCGGAGCTTGCAGTGAGCCGAGATCGCGCCACTCACTCCAGCCTGGGTGATAGAGCGAGACTCCATCTCAAAAAAAAAAAAAAAAAAATCAACATTTAAATTATTATTAATATATTATTTACATGCATAAATATTCACATTAAAAATAAATGCATTTGATGGATTTTCACTAACTGAACCCAGATCTAAAAACATAATTGAACCAGCATCTCGCAAAACTTTCTTCTGCCCCATTCTGTTTCATTCAGTAGCCCTCTAAGGGTAACTATCATATTAATTCTAACAACATAATTTTGCTAAGTTTTGTAGATTACACAAATGGAATAATTCGGTATGTTTTCTCTTTTGTCTTTTTTTAAGTCGGTGATTTATTTGTGGTATTCATACATATTCTTGCATGAAGTTATAGTTTATTAATTCTCACATCTATATATGTATCATTACAAAAATATACCACGATTTATCCAGGTTGCTGTTAATGGGCAGTAACTGTTTCAGTCTGAGGCTATTCAACTATCACTAGTACTAACATTCTGTGTTAGTATTGATCTGCAACCATGATTATTGAATATATGTTTCATAGTGGAAAAAAAAAAAAGTGAAGTAGTGAAAAAGAGAGATTACTCAGAGGATACAGCTGAGATCCCAGAAGACAGAGCCGAGAGTCATGGATGATTATTCTTAGGTCTCGAAATCTAATGCAGTTTGCTCAGCTGGGTTTCAAAACTGTTTTGGACCAGAGCATCAGAAAGAGAATATACCATGATCAAGTGGAATTTATCCCAGGGATGCAAGAACAGTTGAACATATCCAAATGAATAAATGTGATACATCACATTAACAGAAAGAAGGACCAAAACTACATGGGCTTCTCAATAAATGCAGTAAAAGCATTCGATAAAATTCAACATTCTTTCATGAGAACCCTGCTTTAAAAGTAGCTTTCAGCTTGCAGTTTATTATATTACACGGATATTTTGACTCTCGCTTCAAAATGATGTCCGTTTGGGCTTGTGATCATAACTCACAATGGAAAAAGTGTTAATTTTTGTTTCATTCGGGATTAAGAACAAGCCTATGGCACAATTTGCTTAACCCCAGGGAGACATGCTTCCTTTCATGCTACCATCAGTTTATCTTACCTTCCTTCCAGCTGACCACACTTCACAATGTTGTCAATGCATTTAAAATTTAGCAGACTTTTCGATTGTGTTCTATCAGGGGAATTTTTGCATACACCTGGATCCACTAAGGGGATGGATTCTGTTTATAAGAACTTTGTCATTGATTATATTTATGTCCATATTCATGTATTTGTTTACATCTATGTATTAATGTCCATACCCAAAATTATGTCTACCCATCTTATTCAACTGATGGTTAATTTAGAATGGATATTTTAAACGTTTTTGGATTACCTGAATACCATAAACGCGTTGATGTTTCTCGTAGTTTGATATTTGTGTATTCCATTTATTTAGATCTGTTAATTTGAGAAAGCCACTTTTCCCAGTTTCATCTGTTGCTTCATCAGTATAATTAGAATAACAATATCTCTAGACAAAATCACAGGGTTTTATTGAAGTTTCAAAATAAGATAGCATATTGAATCAGCTTTGAAAATGCTGGCATGCAAATGCGGCATTATTATTGATATAGAAAAAATGAATGACATTATTTTATAATCCCTATTGTTGCCCTTGAATCTCTGAGCTATTCTGCTTCAAGGCATTTTCATCTTTCTTTAATGGGTAGGTTTTCTCCAGGGAACAAGAGTTTGAAACCGAGAACTGATGATGATTATTTGATGAGAGCTAAAATAAAAGACTGTTTGAGGACTTTAGGTGAATGCACTATCAAATGGTGAAGATGCATATTTTCATCTTCTTTAATCATCCTCTCTTTGTGAGTTGAAATGGAGAATGATCAAGCTGTACATAATTTATATGTTAACATCAAATATAGTCGTATGATTTTATTAAACATCCTTCTATACATTCTCTTTGCATTCATTTTCATCCTAACTACATCTTACATAATATAGTCATACACTAATAAATTATAGTTAAGATTGCAATTCTCTCTACTGTTTATAGTGATTTAAATTTTAGAGAGAACTTAAAGTGTATGCAATATAGAATATTTTATCAAAATGTCAAAAATACACATATAAACACTGAAAGATACAACTGATATTAATTTCCTGTGTTTCATGTATAATAAGTAATTAAATTGCCTCCTGTTAGCTCACACTTCAGATATGTGCATTGCAGGAAACTTTTATTTGCAAAATGGGGCTTGGTGGTATATATTTTTATAAAACATATAAAGTTATATAGTATAATAAAAATAATTGTTATACCTGTAAATACATTTCTTGGCTGGGCACAGTGGCTCTTTCCTGTAATCCCATCACTTTTGGGAGGCCGAGGCAGGTGGATCGCTTGAGTTCAGGAGTTTGAGAACAGCCTGAGCAACATGGCAAAACCCTGTTTCTACTAAAAAATACAAAACTTAGCCAGGTGTGGTGGCGTGCACTTGTGGTCCTAGCTACTTGGGAGGCTGAGGTGGGAGGATGACTTGAGCCTTAGAGGTGAAGGCTGAAGTGAGCTGAGATCTTGCCACCGCACTCCAGCCTGAGGAAGAGCATGTGACCCTGCCTCAAAAAGTAAATAAATAAATAATAAATAAATAAATGTATTTTGATGTACTCTCTATTCAACAATTAACAACAGCAGCAGCAACAACAACAACAAAATCTTTTGAACTCGTGGGATTTACGACAAGATAAATCTTGAAATGCCATGATTATCAATCAGTTGAGAGAATATTTTCTTATTTATCCTCTTAGCTTTCTACTTTGAAGTAAATTCAGGCGAAAAAAATTATTTTAAAAAGGCACAAAAATTCCTACGTAACCTCAGCCATATTCCCCAAATAGTGTGTTTGACACATTTTCTTTATTCCCTTGTCATCCTACTCTCTTTCTCACGATATGTTGTGTTTCTCTAGAGAAGCCTGTTTAATATAGAAGTTGCAAAATATCAAGCAGTCAAAGAAAGAATAAGTAAGTTAGGTAGATGTAAAGAATTAAAAGTTAATTGGAACAAGACATTTTCAGGCCCAAATGGAGATGGGCATGGAGACCGCCACATTTCTTTGCTGGAGAGCACATAGAGAATGCCCACGTATGTGATTCAAGAGAGTGCAAAATAGAGGGAAGGGAAGAAGAAACAGATTCACTTTTACATCTACATGTTGAGGTCTGGCACACCAGAATGTGCCTCTGTATCCTGTAACACAGAAAAATATTCAAAATGCTAATGAAATAAACATAACGCATGTAAAGGGTTTGCTATGGGGACTACAAGGCCCGGCATATTCAGTAGCCCTGTACTTGGGGTTTGCTGCAAACAGCATGGCACATTGATTGTACTTTGAGAAACGGTGCGTAATTCCAGGAACAGAAAAGGAAAACAGAAGGAGTCATTGAGTTCAAATTTGAAAAACATCTATCTGATAAGCAGTTAATATCCAAAATGTGTAAGAAACTCCTGAAACGCAATAGCAAAAATTCAAATAACCAGAAGACATACAAGTGGCCAAAAGGTATATGAAAGGGTGTTCAGCATCACTAATCCTCTGTGAAATGCAAATCAAAACCATAAGGAGATATCACCTTGCACCTGTTAGGATGGCCATTATAAAACAAATAAACAAACAACAACAACAAAAATAATAAAAAAAAAAAACAGGGAAATAGCAAATATTGGCAAGGATGTGAAGAAATTGCGACTTTTGTGCACTGCTATTAGGAATATAAAATAGTACAGGTTTTCTGAAAAACAGCATAGAGGTTCCTCAGAAGATTATAAAAAGGGCTCCCCTAAGATGCAGCAATTCCACTCCTAGGTATTTATCCCAAAGAACTGAAATCAGAATATCGAAGACGTAGTTGCCCTCTCTTGATCACTGCAGCATTATTCACAACAGCCAAGAAGTGGAAATAACCTAAATGTTTATCGATGGATGAATAGATTTAGAAAAATATGGTGCGTTCATGTAACGAAATATTATTCTACCTTAAGAAAAAGAAAATTCTGTCTTATGTTTACATTGTTGAACCTTGAGAACACAAGTACAAACATTGCATGATTCCCCTCACATGAGGTCACTTAAATCCTCCAAATCATGGAAACAGGAAGCAGAGTAGTGGTGGCCAGGGGCGGGGTGGCAGGAGAAAGTCAAATAGGAAGTTGCTGTTCAGTAAGCACAGAGTTTTAGTTAGGAAAGATAGAAAAGTTTTATAGATGTGATGTACAAGAATATATATATAGAGTTAATAATATGTATTCAACACTTTAAAAATTGTTAAGAGGATAAATTTCACGTTCTGTGTTACATTTATCACAAAAAATGCAGTTATTGAGTCTTGATATCCAGCTAACTAGGAAGTTGCAGGGTTTGGAGTAAATGAAATTCGATTAAAATAAAAAAAATGTATGTGCACCCTATTGTTTTGAATTATACCTTCATACCTAAAGTAAAAATTGTTCTAAATTGATTTTCACTATGGCTGGTTGATTTGAAAAATTTTCCTTCCAACAGTAGGAAACTGTTACTACTTACTCAAATACTACTTACCCAAATTAGATTACATAGAGAGGACTGAAATAACCAATAAACTGAATAATATAGTATATGCCTATGCATCTTTATCTACATATCTATACGTATATGCATATACACACACTGCACATGGTTAACTTCTCAACAGATAAAATATCCAAGGACGATTTGCACATCTTGACCCAATGTTGACCAATAATCTTACAGTTAATCAATATTAAAAATTAGAAATCACACATGCTGTTTTCCAAACAATATTAATTTAAAAAGCTAGATAATTTCCACTTCAAAATCAAATCCATACCGCTATACTACTTGAGCTTAATTGAAATTAAAACCGAGAGTAACAACAAAAAAGTATCATACTTACAACATCACATCATATGCTGATGTGGGAAAGGAAGCAATCAGATCAAATTCATCACTTAAATTCTATCTCCTGGAACACAAGGACAAAAATCCAATTTAATGGGGCCGGGCCTGGTGGCTCAAGCCTGTAATCCCAGCACTTTGGGAGGCCGAGACGGGCAGATCACGAGGTCAGGAGATCGAGACCATCCTGGCTAAAACATTGAAACCCCATCTCTACTAAAAAAAAAAAAAAAAAATCCAATTTAATGTTAGTTTAATGTTAGTGTTCCATTCAAAAAGGACAAAGGAGCAATAACAGATAAATATCAATAAAGATAACAACATTTTGGCCAGTATATGTAAGGAAAAAGTAAAAGAAAAAGGATGGAAATACAGAAGGAATGAGAAAATTTGTAATGAGATGTCTGAAGGGGATAAACATTACAAATGAGTATATGACAAATTTATGCCAATAAATGTGAAAAATAAAGGGGTGCTGTTTCAGAAATATCCAAGTTATCATATTAACCAAAAACGTTATTTTTCTTAGAACAATGATTCCAAAGATAAGTTTTGAAAAGTCAATCTTTTTTCTGAAATGACCAGGCCAATATTATTTCATGGATGTTTTCTTACTAAACTTCAAGGATCAGATAAGTTCTATATTAGATAAACTCACAGTTTCTCAACTCATTATGAGAAACTACTGCTGTGGTTCTCAAAATTGAGTGTACATCCAAGTCACCTGCTGGGCTTGCAAAATCTCAGATCACTGGCACCAACTCATTGTATCTCATCAAGTATTCTGAAAGAGACCTAATGAGTTTTTATTTCTAACAAGTTCCCAGGTGATGTTGATGATGCTGATCCAGAAATCTTGATGTCTAAACTAGGCGACATATAGACTAATCATAATGTTAAGCACCAGTGCAAAATCTTAATTGAACGTTGCCCATTTGATTCTGCCTGTGTTTCCCTTATTTAATAAATGACACAGCTTTGGTTAAATTAAATGTTTGTTAATAATTTTCAAAAAACTTTTCAAGCTAAGACTGCATAGCTTATTTAACTTGGAAGGGGTATGTATTACCATTTGCTGTAAATATATATTTAGTAATAGGACAGATAAAATTCTCATTTAATTGAAAGATTAGCAGCTACTTGTTGTATTAGGGAAACAAAAAGTAAAAAACTAGAAAAAGTAATGAGATGTATGTAATGGAAAACAATAACAAATCTGTTTTACGTGTAAATGATACACATATCTAGAACATACAAGATAATCAGTAGGAAAAGGATTAGAACGAATATGAGATTTGAGTTGAGGTAGTCATATTTTTAAAAAAGCTGAAGACGTTCATGACTTCTTAAAAATAAGTAATATCTAATTTGAAAATGTGATAGAAAAATATTCCATTCATAACCACCCCAAACATGTAACATCCTGAAAAGCATACATCCCTGATGAAAGGAAGGAACAAGCATATCAAGTTGTTGGAAGAGAAAAGGAGCTGTAAAGGTATCAATTTTTTTATGTCAATCCAGAATATTAATGTAATCTCAGTTAAAAACACAACAGAGGATTATGGAGTTTAATAACTTGATTGAAAATAATCTATAGCAAAAAGATATGTTGGTAAGTTTGTTTGGTTCACAGAATAAATAGTAGTGATATATTTTAGTATTGGTCCATCTTCACAAATTTCAAATATAAGAACAAACCCTTAAAGTTGAATTTAACAATATCAGTTTACAAAATGTTGATGTGCTAATTCAACATAATTACTCAAACAAAAGAGTGTCCCCAGTGAGATATCACCTCACACCTAGGATGGCTATTACCAAAAAGATAAGAGAAGACAAATGTTGACAAGATGTGGATAAAAGGGAGCCCTGTACACTGTTGGTGGGAATGTAAACTAGTACAGCCATTATGAAAAACAGCATGAAAGTATCTCCCAAAATTAAAAATAGAACATTATCCAGCAATCTTACTTCAGGGTATATGTCCAAAGAAAATGGAACCAGTATGTTGAAGAAATATCTTCACACTTATGTTCATTGCAGCGTTCTTCTAATAGCCAAGAGGTGGAACCAATCTAAGTGCTCCTTGAGGGATGAAAGGATGAAGAAAATTTGACATGTAAATAAAACTCACATACCCAGTGGAATACTACTCACCTTAAAAAAGAAGGAGCTCCTGTTACTTACAACAACAGGGATGAATCTTGAGGGCATTATGCTAAGTGAAATAAGCCAGACAAAGAAAGACAAATACTACATAATCTCACTTATGTGTAAAATCAAAAGCAAGTTGAACTTGTAGGAGCAGAGTAGAACAGTGGTGGCTAGGGGCTGGTGGGAGGGGGTAATTGGAGAGATGTTGGACCAAAGGTACAAACTTTTACTTATATATAAAATGAATAACTTCTGGAGATATAATAAATAGTAGGGTAATTATAGTCAGTAACGTTGCAGCGCATATTTGAAACTAGATAAGAGCAGATTTTAAGAGTCCTCACCTCCCCACATACAAATGGAAACCACAGGTGGTAATGGATTTGTTAATTAATTTGATGGTAATAATCAATACACAATGCATACATATATCAGATCATCATGTTGTTTGTAAAATTTTTATTTGTCCTTTAAATATTTTAAAACAAAAATTTTGCAAACATGCAACAATTCTGACCATTTGTGAAAGGTACATTTTGTATGTTGATTTTTTTATTACTGGTTTATGTATTTCCCCTCACTCCCCTCTTAGGAAAACTGGACACCAATCCTCAGCCTTCATCCCCAGACACAGACACAGAAGGATGTGGTGGACACTAAAATACCTGTGACTCGGGGAACCCGTCCTGCTAAGTGAGGGAAGTCACAGTCATTCCCAAGGGTGTTCACTGAGGAAGTGCCTTTGTCCTGCATCTGCAACCTTGGATGGATGAGGGTCCGGGGCACCAATAGGCATCGCCCATGCTTTGTGGGGACACTAAGGCCCGCACCTGAAGAAACAGTTGAAAGGAGGACCGGGAGTCAGAAAGATAACAGTGTCCTCTGACCACTGCTTTTAGCCACCTTGATAGCTGCTCAAATGAGCTCTTCCTAGTGTACGAACTGCACTTGTTCCAGTTTTGTTTCATTCCCAGAGGTGAAGGTCACACATCAGCACTTTCATGGCCAACCACAGACTACAGCAGACACCTAGTTTCACTTTGAGGAAGAAGAAAGATGGGGTAGAAATGACAAAGATTTTCCGATTTCATCTTTACTAGTATGGTAGATAGCTCATGAAAATTGTTTGAAATAAAATGAAGGGTTAAATAAATTTTAAAAGTTTCTTTATCACAGACTACTTTTAGTATTCTAATATGTACTATAATATGTGTATATGTGTGTGTATATATATGTTTATATATAGGTATTTATAGCCTCAAGCATTTCGTAGAGAAGGCAGATTTCACAAACTTATTTGGAGTACTTTTGTGGTAAAATAGTCTAAGAACTAGTGTTCCAAGTGTGAGAAATATTAATACAGAAGATTTATAATTTATTTCTGTAATAAACGTTAAATTGTCAAAAATATATTACTTTTTAATACACTGCAAAATAAAACTTGCAATTTTTTCTGGACATTAGTGTCTCCATTTAAAATGTCATTGATCTGTGGTTTTTTTTTAATGTGCTTTTTCACGTTTTGGTATCAGAGATGCTTTAGTCTTGTAAATTGATGTGAAAAATTCTTAACTACTTCTATGCTCTAAAGCAAAACTTCCCAGACGTTTTCAGTTCAATGATTCTTTAATATCTGATTTTTTTTTCACAGCCACCCTAGGTCAACGTGAATATATAACAATTCTGTTTATCAATAACCATTTCCAAAACACTTTACTATTGATGTACTAACACTGAATAGCCATATTGAAAAATAAAACACCATAGTGCACAAAGATTTAAATTAATTTTGTTCTTTATTCTTAAATAACTACAATTTTTACTAATGGGGTATGAATGACTTTGGGGTTCAACTCCTGAAATGAGATTGGAGACGATTACTTGTACTTGATGTTCAACAAGGGCTTTCGTGGAGTTCTTTATTTTTCATCACAGCAACAACCCAAAAACTCAGCTTTGGAAAGATCTGATGTCATGAGAAGGAATGTATCCTCTTCCAATGCTGAAATGATCAAAGTTGAGCTACCTGTCAGAATGGGCTCCAACAGACGTTGTGCGTCACTGAGCTACCTGTGTGAATGTTATGTTCCACCACGTTCCTCTAAGTTTCTGGGGATCCGCTGGAATTCCTTAGCATGCCATTTGGAATCCTGGCTTTAGAGAGTTAAATAATAATAATAATAATAAATTTCTAAGATTGTTTGTAAGAATTTGATCTTCAAACCTATTGGGAAACTACTGGAGTAACTTCACTGACAGGATAAAAATATATGAAATATTTTCCCATTATAAATATTTCTACATGTATTTACTGCCTTCATTTCTACGGTTGCTTATTTCTGTATTATCACACATTTGCCTTATTACGTGCATGTATTAAAGAAACAAACTTTGTATTATAGTTTTTACCATCAGTTTCTCTCTCTCTCTCTCTGTCTCTCTCTCTCTCTCTCTTACTTTAGCTCCTCTCTCTCCATTCATGCGTCCGCTTAATCTTTGCCTCTGTCTTCTGATTGCAAGGTGTATACTTCAAGCCTAACTTGTAATTCACCGTTTTAATGGTAAGCCTTAGTCCTAATATTCAGTATCTCCACTGATATTTTTCATAGACCACCAATGATATTTTTCAATTCTAAAAAAACTTAACAGCTTGATCATCTTTTATGACAGCAGGTTTGTGCTATTTTTGACAGAATATTCTTTTGATTATTGTTGAGAAAAACTGCTATTAAAAAATATTCTCCTGATTCCCAGAGTTACTCTGTTTCAATGTGTCCAGTTTTTAGTATTAACAGCCTCGGTTTTGTTATTTTTTTTCAACAGTTTGGCGACAATTGTTCTTTTAACAATATTACAGGGTAAAGTGGACCCCAGAGAGCCATGTAGGTGACTCTAGTAAAAATCCAATGAGGAAATAAACTTCTTAAAAAGGCAATTTTATTTTTACCTATTTTTGTCACCCTGTATATCTAAAATTTTTTACTTTCAAAGAGGATAAAAGACAGAGGAGTGAGGCTTCGTTGCAGGCAGCATCTCCTTATTCAGGAACCACCAGCCTTACCTGAGCCAACAGGGACAGAGACTTGATTTCCAACTTGTGGCAGCTCTGCCTTCCAGGCAATTCTGCACCTGCACCTGCACCTGCACCCTGTGATGGTAGATGAATCACACAGCAATTTCTCTGGTCCCTAAAAAGGCTGGAGCTTCTTCAAAGACTTGAGGAACATTGTCCAGACTAACTCAGAGTTGCTGACAGGTTTCCAGTTGGATGGAATCATGTGACATGCTCTTCCTCGGAGTGAATTTCAGTAGTCAGACCTCACCTTCACTTTAACTGATGCTCTAAATTTCCTGCGATTATTTCTTAGTGGTTCTGGAATGTAGGCAAAACATCTGCCTAGATTTTCAGTAGTCATAAAGAATGCAATTTTATATATTAATCATGTATCTCCAGTAGACAGTTCGGAGGAAAAATTCAAATATGAATTAATGTCTGGAACTAGGATGTTTTTCTGTATTTAATATTGTTGCTTAATGGGAAGATTTGTTTAATTATTTTACACTTTATATCAATTATACATTAATTACATTCCAGGTTACAAAAATCTGAGCTAAATATTGGGAAGTATGTTCCACGCTTTGAGAAAACCAATGCTCTATCTTTATGTTGAATCTCTCCTTATCTTTTGCATTCCTGATATAACATTGTCTTCAAATTCAATTTTAGCTCTTCTTCAATTTTAGGCAAAATTTTGAAGGGCTTCTCGAGTTTGCCCTCTCAATAATTTGAATGTGATTTACTGATTCCATTGCAATGGTAATTTCCTATTGCCCCACATTTTCCCTATTTTTTCCTTTTTATATTTTTTTGGAAAGCTCCCTTTTGCTTTTCTCTCACTCAGATCCCTTTTCAGCCCACTTTGCGATCTTCTCATTTCATTTTTCATTGATTGTTGAATAACATGTAAACATTTAAAATATTTGAAAGTCAATATCAGATTGTCTCTCAAAAATATTTTCATATAAATTTGTTAAAATATGTTCCTGATATGCTTCATAAATCCTATATTTCCTGCTTTCATAATTTCACACATTTTGTTGATATTTACTTACCCACTACTGATGAAATGGTTATAGTCCCAATAAGACTCACTAGGGGCAGCTAAAGAGATTGACAAAAGTTGAATATTGGTGAGAACATGGACTAATTGCAAGCCTAATACATTACTGTGTATCGAGTGCACATTTTACAATAGGCCCCATCTATGAAACCTGATGATCACATTCTCTACGGCCTAGAAATTCCACATCTTGAAATATGTGCATATGTTCGTGAAAACACATGTACAATAATCTTCACAGCGGCATTATTTGGACTATTTGAAATTGACATACCACTCAAATGTCCACCAACAGGAGAAAATATTTTGTAAAACCTTTGGTGTGTTCATACAATGGATATTTTGCTGCAAGGAGAATAAATACATTCCAGTTACATGCAGCCAAGTAAATGGATCTCAGAACTATAATGTTGAGTGAAAGAAGCTAGACACTGAAGAAGACCTACTGTGTGCTTCCATTCATATAATAAAAACAACACAAATCTATGGTTTTAGCAATCATGACAGCAATTGCCCTTGGATGTGTGATATCCAGAGGGCACGCATATACCCTTTGTTGTTATATAGTGACTGAGGTTGTACACAGTCACCATATCACACCAGAGGGTATAGGCAGAGCTACTGATGTTTAATATTGTTCTATATGTCTGTTTTGTAGTCATGTTCACGTTGTAAAAAATAATGATTTTTATTTATGATATCTGCATTTTCCTTCTCTCTGTCACTTCCTCTCTATATATATGTACACACATATAAACATATATAATACTTTAATTGAACATTTACATAAGATAATGCATATTTGAAAACAAATAGATGTCGCCGAATGATTTCGGGCATAATCCACCAGTTCATACAGCTGAGATATTTTATGCCTGTGTTGATTTTACTTAGGAGCTCTTTTTAATTATAGTACCATTTAGCTCTAATTGAATATTTATTTTAATCTTTGATCATGTAAAATTCTGCCAAATATGTATCTCATGAACTTAAGTATTTTTAATTGTAAATTGACTAGTTATAGATGTATATTTTATGGGATATCGAGTGCTTTTATATGTGATTTTATGATTTATAAATACAATAGGGGATAATATCACCTCAAATACTTATCAATTATTGTATTGAGAACATTTGAAATTTATACTCAGTAATTTATTACTTACATTATTATTTATTATATTCACCCCGCTCTCCAATATATCTCAAAGAAAACAATGTATTCTTCCTCACTGATGCTTTGTACCCTTTGACCACCATCTCCCCATTTCTCTCACCCCCCAGTTTCTGGTAAACACCATTCTACTCTCTGTTTCTTTGAGTTGAATTGTTTTAGGGTCCAAATATAAGCGAAAATGTGACCCAGCAATCCCACTTCTGGGCATTTACTCCAAAAATTTGAAATCAATACGTCGAGGAGGTACCTGCACTCTCAAGTTCATTGCAGCACTATTTGTAACATCCAAATTATGGAATCAATCTAAGTATCCATCAACAAATAAAAGAATAATGAAAATGTGGTGCATATGCACAAAAGAAAACTATTCAGACATAAAAAAGAAATTTTGTCATTTGGGGCAACATGGATGGAACTGTAGAACATGATGCTAAGGGTAAGAAGCAATGCACTTGTAAACATGCAAGTTTACATACAAGTTTGTGAACACACACACACACACACACACACTCTCTAATCTCCCAAGTACCACACAGACTTTATGCAAGTGTTGTCTACATACTTTCTTGTTTTGTTTGTTTTACTTTTTCAAGACAGCATCTCGCTCTGTTGCCCAGGCTGCAGTGCACTGGCGTGACCTCGGGTCACTGCAACCTCCACTTCCTGGGTTCAAGCCTCCCAAATAGCTAGAACTAAAATCACAGGCCACCACAACCAGCAAATTTTTGTATTTTTCGTAGAGATGAGGTTTTACTATGTTGGCCAGGCTGGTTTTGAACTCCTGACCTCAAGTGATTCGTCCACCACCCACCTTGGCCTCCCAAAGTGCTGGGATTACAGGCGTGAGCCACTGTACCTGACCTACACACTTTCCATCCACCACTCCTCAACCTTTCCCAACTACAGTTCCTGCCTGCACCATTCCAACCAAACAGCTCTGGCTAAGTTCATTTGTGACAGTTATGCTGGAAAATACCACGGTCAATTAAAAATGACTATTGTACTTGAAACTTCCCATGACTTTTTCAACATTGATCTCTCTTTTTTCTTGGATTTGATCTTCATTTCTTTTGCCTAACATGCTTCTTGCTTCTTTTCATTTTTTGGATCACTCCTTCATTGTTCATGTTACAAGTTTTTAAATTTGACTTTTCTTCAGGTTTCATTCCCAGGCACTCTTGTTACTCTGGGTGATCATCCTGAGAAACCTCAACTAGCCCATTGCTTCAGAATATAAATAACTCTAATGTTTACAGCTAAGCCCTACATTTTTCTCCAGTATATCTAACTGCTTAATTTATATCTTCTCTTTGGATGCATCAAGACCTCGGCAATTACAAAACTTAACTCGTTCTCCCCTGGCCTCTTCCAGTTTTTACGTATCTCAGGAAAAGGCAGCATCATCCACTAATACGATTTGGCTGTGTCTCCACCCAAATCTCTCCTTGAATTGTAGCTCCCATAATCTCCACGTGTTGTGGGAGGGACCTGGTGGGAGGTAATTGAATCACGGAGGCAGGTTTTTCTCATTCTGTTCTCATGGTAGTGAATAAGTCTCCCGAGATTTATAAAGGGCAGCTCCCCTGCACACACTCGCTTGCCTGCTGCCATGTAACACGTGCCTTTGTTCCTTTATCTCCTTCCACCGTGATTGTGAGGCCTCCCCAGCCATGCAGAATTGTGAGTTCCTTAAATCTCTTTTTCTTTACAAATTACCCAGTCTTGGGTATTTCTTCATAGCAGTATGAAAATAGACTAATACATCCATCCTGTTGTTCAAATGAGAAACCAAAGTGTCAGCCCTGGCACCTTCTTCTCCTTCCCCTGGGGAAATCCCCTGCTGTGCATTTCACCTGCCCTGAAATCCACTGAACTAGACCTTCCAAAGGTCTCACATCCACACATGATCCTCAGTCTCCACCACCTCTTTCTCCAAGGTAACAGCAATGCTGTGTGAGCTCCTGTAATAGCCTCCTGTTTTTCAACATTTCTCTTGCCCTTTACAATTCATTCTTCGCAATGCAACTCACGTAACCTTTTGCAAACTCAAATCCAGTATTTTTGTCCCCCAGTTTAGAACGTCTAAGTGTCCTGCAAGCAACTCCTGAAATAAAGCCACACTCTTCAGCATATCCCTAAGGCTCTGTGTGACATGGCCCCAGTGGCTGCCCTACTACCACATGACCCTGCCTGGGCTCCGGCCACACCCGCTTGCTATTTAAATCTCTGTTCTCCTGTTACAGGCGTTTGTGCATATTGTATCCTCTCTCCAGAATGATTGTTCCCTCTAACTCACTTATATAAACACTGCAAGCTCCCTTTACCTCTCAATTCATTATTCATTGCATCTCTTTTCAGATTTCGTTAATTTGACAAATAAAAATTGTATGTATTTATCACGCTCAACATATTTTGATGTGTGTGTGTATATATATGTATATACATGATATGTGTGTGTATATATATATATTATATATATGCTGTTGCCTTGGAGATAGAGGTTGTTGATATATATATGTGTGTGTATATATATGTGTTTGTGTATACATATGTTTTTGTGTATATATATGTGTATATATATGTACAGTGGAATGGCTTGAATTAGCTAATAACATATGCAGTCCCTCACATACTTCTTATTTATTTGTGATGAGAACACATAAAATCTAATCACTTAGCAATTTTCAAGAATACAATGTGTTGTTATTAACTACAGTCACCATGTTGCATGTATTCATTATTCATCCTATCTTAAAAGAAACATTAACGGGCCTCTCCACTCCTTTGGGATTTCTACGACACACTTCATAGCACTGCACAGCACTCTCTCACAGCACTTAGGGAGTTGCACCCTGAGCCTCTAGCACAGTGACAAGCACACAGCAAACACAATGACATTTTGTAAATGGTTCGTCAGTGGGTGTGCCAGTGGTGCAGCAATACAGGGGATAGGGAGGTCAGCAGTAAGCAAATCCCCAGATGAGACATCATTTCCCTCTGCATATGTTAATTCATTTTTATTTTTGTTTCTCTGCACTTTGCTTTCCAATTTTCTGTTTATTCTAATTTGAAGTCAGGATGTTCCCGATTTTTAGTCTTCCCAATGTTTTGCCTACTGAATCCAGTAGGATTCAAACACTTCCAAGCTTAGGTTCATTTCCAGTGGTCTGTGCTCATAGCCTGGCAGGTTTCAGCTTATGAAGGCTCCCGATGTCTCATGGCAAACATCTTTCAATAATAAATGATTCCCTCTGCCCATAGCTCATTATTCTTCCTGCAAAGGAGGGCAAGTTGTGAAGACTCTGCCAGTACATGTTCTTCTTGTTTGCCATTCTCTGGGATGAGTTATCAGAAGAGTGTATTCAGGGTGATATGGGTGTATTATTCACGTTGGTCAATTTGGGTCATATTTAGAATAATTTTCTCAGAATTTCAGACATAAATGTATCTTTTGAAGTTTGGACATAAATACCACTTATTCACTATTTTTGTTATTGGATACTTTTAAACAATTTGTACCTGAAGTACAATATGATCTCAATATGATGTCGAGTAACCATTTTGCACTGGAAAGCTAAATTATTTACTTTCTGGAAGAACTGAGGTGTTTATATGTGTATTAGGGAGTGAAGATGTCTCCAATATATAAGCATGTGTTTTTTACTTTCCAGAATCATATCCCACTCGTATCAGCCAGGATTCTCCAGATAAACAGAGCCAACAGAGAGAGAGAGGGGGGTGGGGGGGGGGGGGAGAGAGAGAGAGAGAGACGGAGAGAGAGACAGAGAGACAGGGTATGTTATGGAGACACTTGTTCAAAATTTCCCAGGCAGGCTGGGACACCAACAATCCTGCAGGAGTTGATGCTCAAAGTCACGATGGGGATATAATTTCTTTCTCTTCAAGGGCCTCAATTATTTTCTTAAGGCCTTCAACTGATTGAAAGAGGTCCACCCACACTTTGGAAGGTAATCTACTTTATTCCAAGTCTACTAATTTACATTAATGACATCTAAAAAACACCTTCCCAGTAACATCTGGACTGACGTTTAACCCCAAACCTGGACACCAGAGCCTAGTCAAGTGGACACATAAAAGGTAACCATCACACCACTGAATTATAAAAGTAATAATATAAATATATGTAAGTTTTTCTTCTTGAACATTTTTTGGTAGAACTTTGAGATTCCAGATGTATTCTGGACTTACTCAGATATAGAAACTCCCTTACTCCTGATTAAAAAGTACTTCATTTGTCTAGCTGCTAATTGGAATATGAAGAGGGAAAAATGCATCTGTTTAGTCTAGAAATAGAATTGTTGTCGTTACTGCTTTGTTTCCAAATATACACCCTAAGCACGGCC
Organism: Chlorocebus sabaeus; assembly: GCF_047675955.1. NCBI lineage: Eukaryota > Metazoa > Chordata > Mammalia > Primates > Cercopithecidae > Chlorocebus > Chlorocebus sabaeus. The sequence goes on along the minus strand of NC_132911.1, from coordinate 6,135,263 downwards.
CAGAGAAGCCCTCTGAAATCATGAGACCTTTGAGAACAAACTCAACGTTTCCAAGTCAAATAGGAAATGAATGGAGACTTGTTAAAAGTCACTAGCTCCCAGCAATAAAAACCCTCTGGAGAAATTCTGTTCCATTTCACAAGGTTGGGATCAATTCCCTCAGAGCTAGATATTGGTCATATTTATGCAGTTGCATTATCTCTAAGGGTTTTGATTTTTACAATGAGAGTTTCTCTAAGTTCTAATCATTCACATGTCAACAGGAGAATTTAATATATTGCTCACTGCATCCATTCAAGTGTGCAAAAGTCATAAACACCTCTTTCCACAGTCATGTAGCGGTTCACTCCAGGTCCCTGAAGACATACGACGAGTTGTATGAATCGCACGTCAGTGTCTAAAAACAGGTCCCTGTGGCTCAGAGAGGGTAGATGCCCTCCACATGGATGTACAGTTTGTTTTCAAAGGGAAGTCGCACCAATGGAACAGGTTCTACTAAATGAGTTAATTTTTAAATTCCATAAATACTCTCTATTGCATTCCATCTTATAAGCATAGGCATTAATGGATTAGAGAAGACAATCAAAACTCTAGACTACTTTTTTAAATATGCATCGGTCTCATCTGATATAAATAATAAAGTGATTACAAAGGATTTTGAAAGTACAAAGTGCTAAATGGTATAAAGTGCTTTCACACTTTAGTGGTTGGTGCTGCTCAGAACAGTGTGGATATACACTTCTGACTACTGAGAGGGAATTCTGAGTTGTATAAATATGATGATATATTGCATATTTTCACCTGATCCATTAGTGCTTTTCAAATGTTAAAAGCTCCAATTCTCCGTAACAGCCATCTTTTTCTTTTTATAAATTTTATTTTTTGGAATTATGTGAATCAGTACAATCCATGTCTCTGAGAAGTATCAGATGGGAAGAGATACATATAGTCTTGTTATGTGAATATATGCACTCATGTAGCACACATATGCTCATATGTGCAAATATATTCCAGAAACAAATATTGAGTATATACCATGGGCACTGAAATGAGTCAGGCTTGATCCATTAATATAAGTAAGAAAGAAAAAGAAAAATAAACCCAAAAGGAAATGGTCATTTTCATATGGCTTCTGAATTTTATTTTTAAATAGATCATTGCATTTAGCATTAGAAGATCTAGGATGAAGTCTAGACGTTTTATTTGCTTCCTGTGAGACGTTGGACAGGTTTCCAAGAACAAAACAAAACAAAACAAACAAAAAGTATCTTTATCAAAAAGGGGAGGTGATAATATCTTCCTCATAGGGGTATTGTGAAAATTAAATAGGGCATGGCTTTTCAATTTAGTAACATGTTGTAGATCCTTAAGAAATGTTAGCCTTCTTCCCTTTTAACATGAAGCAATGACTCTAAACTCTCAAAGACTACTTGAGAATTCGAAAGTATCTATAAAACTGTCCTCAAAATGGACTAAGGCATAATTATAAATGTCAAAAACCCAACCCATCTCCTTTGGATGATAAAAGTGTACGTTATGTTCTGTGTGCATTGTCCTGGGGGAGATTAGTAAATAGTCCATGATAAGAATAATGAAAGTAGTTTGACTTTGTTGAGTTCTTTCCCATTCTTTCCTTTATACACAACCTTGTGACATTTTACTTTTGCTATTTTCAAAAAATAGAGTGTCAGATCTTTCTACAGTAAGTCTCACAACCCTCCTAATAGTTTCGGATTCTTATTTAAGTTGCTATAAAGCAACCAAGGTCTGGTGAAATCCGGTGCTAGTAGTTATGTCTTCCGGGCATAGAAATTGATTTTTCTCATCTTTCATCTTGTCATATAAAGATCATCAGAATGCCCTTTAGATCACATCCTGGGGCCCTGCTGTAGTATTGGCAGAAATACAGTAAAGATATAGGTTCCAGGCTGAGGCTCCTGTGCATACATGAACCACTGTTCTTTAGGTTTTTGTAAATGTTAGATTTGAAGTGACCCTTCTAAGTCGAAAACACATTCCTCCCTGCATACCACCAGGACAAATTGTTTTGCAAATCAAACCACCTCTTAAGATCTGTGTTGGGAACATATACTTATTGCTTAAGCAGTGTATCAAACTGGCTAACATTATAACATTATATTGTAATTTGTTTTTCTTTTTCTTTTTCTTTCTTTTTTCTTTTTTTTTTTTTCTTTTTTGAGTTTCAGTCTTGCTGCCCAGGCTGGAGTTCAGTGGCGCAATCTCAGCTCATTGCAACCTCCACCTCCCAGGTTCAAGCAATTCTCCTGCCTCAGCCTCCCAAGTTGCTGGGATGACAGGCACCCACCACCACGCCTGGCTAATTTTTTGTGTTTTTATTAGAGATGAGGTTTCACTATGTTGGCCAGGCTGGTCTTGAGCTCCTGACCTCAGGTGATCCGCCTGCCTCGGCCTCCCAAAGTGCTGAGATTACAGGCGTTAGCCACCGTGCCCGATCCTGTAATTTGTTTTTCTAAAAATAGCAGTAAGTTTAATAAGGGACTACCAAATTATTTCCACTCTATCACCATTGTTAGTTAGCATTGCTGTAGGGTAAACTCAGTGTGTGGTGCCTCTGCTGTGCATATGCTGGCTGTCAGGTTACAGGCATATCCGTAGCATGGGTCGAAGTATGTTTCCATCAATATCAAGCTTAAAAGTCAGCAAAGTTCACCATGGGTCATATTTTTGCCTCATAAAATTTAGGCTGAGTTGCCTTCTGAATGAGAGTGAGAAATAGGAAAATCGGACTTCAGAGAAACACTTGTTTTGTTACATAAATAATTCACACAATGTACTCTTGTACAGGACTTTTTTCATTTGCAAACATCACAGTAAGGCATCCTCAGCACAGTGGCAAATAGGGAAAATCTAAAGCGTTGTGCTTTCAAGGCCAAATCTGCACCATTTGATGCCATGTTTTTGGAATCATTAGACCCCAGAACACTTCATCTTCCATTAGTGTAATTTCTGAAGTCAGAATTTTTCTCTCATTGATTCCAAGCAGATGAAATAATTTTGCCTTCGGACTTTCTCATCTCCTAACCCACATGCTAGAATGAATTCCAGGTTTCCTTAAATCATTCGAGCATTCATAAAATTAACAATATTTATTGAGTAGCTAAAATGGGCCAAAATTACTGTTAATGGCGAACTAAAAAATACAGAGTTTGGGCTTTATTGTTTTTGTTGAGTATTCATTTACTTTGAATCTGTGTTACAAAATAGTCTCATATATATGTATAAATTCATAAAGTAAATGATGTTTTAAAATATTCAGTCTGTCTGCATTTTATGAAATCAAATAGAAGTATTTCATGCTCTCAGGAATATATGCAAGATTTTCATACATAAAATGACAAAATCTTCTGTGAATTAAGTAAATTTTTCTAATCAAGAAATTTTGAGATGCTGATTTTTAGAAAATAACAAGACTTGTGTAAGGATCACTCAGTTTTTGCTTGTTTATTTCAAAGGTGATCAACAAGTCTTCTCCTATGCATTGGTAGTTTCCTATTCTTCTACCAGTAGAATCTGGAATTATGGCAAATAGATTCTATCTGCCTAACAATATAAGCTCTTATTAACAAGCCAAGTCACTAGATGGAGATATACGAATGGCTGTGTAGGTTTCAACATATAAAAAAAGAAACTCCCTCAGAACAATTATGATGTTTGGTCATGATATTATATTATAATGACATAAAAATTGAAACATTGGAAAGTATGTACTCTTTTAGCTGTTTTATTATAAAGAAAACTTCATTGACATAAAATCTAACATCCTTGCTGCATTACTGTTAATGTTAAAACATACTGTAATGTTAAAACTTCATTTCTAAATTCCTGTATTCTTAGAATAGCTACAAGAACATGCCTCCTTATATAAAGCTCTCCCATATTGAAGAAAATGGGCCATCTAAAACCACATTCTTGTAAATAACATGTGAATATCCTAACATTTTGAAAGATAATTTTTAATAGGAAACCTGATTTTATAAAGGCAAATGATATGTTAGTCTACAGTTAATGTGTCAATATTAAAAAGCTATTATAAAGCTAAGTATTTTCAGTTAAAAAATAATTGTTTCCTAATTAAATGATATAATTCATTTGAAATAAGTTAGCATAATGTCCAGAATATTATAAGTTCTCAATAAAGATTATGTAATTTTAAAGTAACTTACTTTAGGCCCAAGGGAACACACTTGGTTTTCTATTCTATTGTCATTTATTAAATAAGAGCAATAACAAAAAAACTCTTATGCATATTATTTGTATGTCATTAAAATATAACATTTTTAAAGTTCAAACTTACAAAGACACAACTACCTAATTTATTTAATAACAACAACAACACTAGAAAATAGAAAATAATCATTTGGTTTTTTTTCCTTTTTTACATATGATAAAACTGAGACTTGGAAAAGTCAAAATTTCTTGCCTAAGATCATAGTATAACAAGATTGTTCAACCCAGAACTCTCTACCTCTTGCATTTGAATCCATACTTCTACAGTACCTTGTTTCTTGCATATATTATTTCTTGTATAAGAGGAATAGCTAGGTATGAATTTCTACACTCATGTGTGCCAATGAATCACCTTACTTTTTCCATCTTTATTAAAAAATGGAATATAATGATAAAATCAGACCTCCATCTTAAAATTAATTTTCTACAATTTGATGTTATATCTGGCTTTTCTTTTGCAAAAAAATGTCTAATTCATGTAGAATATAACTTTTTAATGTAGACATTCATATGAAAGAACTGTGAGTAAAACTGAATCAATCCTCTGATGTGAGTTACTATTTTTAATAAATTTAACACTTACAACAATGCTAAAAGAATCAATTCCTTTTTCATTCACCTGTAGAATGTAACAGTTTAGAAATTCATAGCAAGCAACCAAATTAAGTGCATTATGTTAGGTCACTGAGGAATTATTTTAAATTGCTGAATCTAGAAACCTATGTAATGGTAACCTTTAAGATCACAGAAAATTCAAAAGTTAGCAGTAATGACTCCCTTTTGTGAATTTCAGTATATTGACAGAGCAACAGATGACGCAGAAACTTGAGGTACTCTAGTATTGTTATAAAACATCAAAAACTGTATCTGGCAGCCCACAGGTTATTTATGTACCACAGGAGAGCCCACTCACTAACGTTGATTTACCATCACCTCTCAAAAAAAGAAATATTGATTTCAGAGTGAGAAGCCTTCCTCATCTTGCCCTAAACCGGTACTCTGCATGTGTAATACTCCACATATCATCTCACACCTTTGCGAGGACTGTGCTCTGTTGATTCTTTTGGGTTCTGTATCTTCAACATCTTCATGTGCACTGGCTCAGTGGTCCCAGCAGAGCTGCTCAGACATCGTCCTGCTGCAGGTGATATAACTGACTGGCAGCCCAGCTGCTGCTCATTGGGGTCCACCCCTTATCAGCACCAACTTCACACCTTCCCTTGCTGCCCTCAGCCTGTGCTTGCACACAGCTGGGAACGAATGGAAGCTCATGCCCTCAGGACATGGGATTCCCCCAGTGGACAACTCTGGCTCTAGGACTGTCTAGTGGGCATGGAGAAATGATTAGGCCTCACCTAAACGTTCCTACAACAGCACTACAGTTGCAGGTTGCTCTACTCAAATTGACCTTCTTCTCTCCCTGTCTCTTCAGAGGCATCAGATCTGCATCCCCCTCTGAAGCTTCTCTTGCCTCCTGTAGCTCCCTACCATGTCCAGATCCAATGCCATCTGCTTTCCCTCTTCTGCCTTTTGCCCTTGTCTCTCCATCGTCACAACCATCAGCAAACTCATGCTTGGGTTCCACGATGCTGTTAAATCTAACAGTCACTTGTTTTCTTAAAAATCTAACCTATCTGTAGCACCTGTATATTCTTAAAATATTTTCCCTTTGAAATGCATCATTCTACATTCTACTTTAATTCCTCTGTCTGACTTTTCCTTTTCACTCCTGCTAGTGGGTTTTCTGTCCTCTGCCTGTATCTTAAATACTGTTTTTTAAAAAATTATTATTCGGTCTTGGGGCCTTACTCCTTTTCACTCTACATTTTTCCCTCAACATCATCTCATGTCCCTAATGACCATCATCCTTGTGGATATATCCAAGTCTGGATCCCCTTATTAAGATTTGAGTGAGAAATGCACTCTGGACATCTCGTCTTGTGTGATTCATAAGAACTCAGTATTCCACAAAGATGAAACAGAACTCATTATCTCAGTGGAAACCCTCCAAATGATTTTTCATTTTCCTTACTCCAACAATTGGCACCCCCATAAACTTGGGTATAAACTCGATTTCGTTTCTTTCTCTTTTCATAGACTCAATAACCAACTCCATAACCTCCAAACCTAATTGCTCACAAATCTACATGTGACACTCACCGATAATCACTACTCAAATACGGCGATCCTCATTTTTTTGTTTGATTGACAGCTGTAACAGCCTCCTACGTAGTCTACCTGCTTGCAATTTTGAATGTGTTTGATCAAAATATTTTATGCGTTTATAAGTTTGCTAAGGCTACTGTAACAAAATAACACACGTTGACTGGTTTAAATAATAGAAATTTATTTCCCAAAGTTCTGGAGGTGGAACATCCAAGATCTAGGTGCTGGCAGGGTTGTTTCTCCTGAGGCCTCTCTTCTAGGCTTACAGACAGCTACCTTCTCTCTATTCTTATGGTATTTCCTCTGTGCACGCACATCTCTTATGTCTCTTTAAGTGCCCAGACTTCCTCTTTTTATAGAAACCAGTCAGATTAAATTAGGTTCCATGCTAATAGCCTCATTTTATTTTTGTTTATTTATTTTTAAAACAGAGTCTTGATCTGTCGCCCAGGCTAGAGTGCAGTGGCACAATCTCCATTCACTGCAACTTATGCCTCCAGAGTTCAAATGATTCTCATGCCTCCACCTCCCTAGCAGCTGGTATTACAGGCACCACCACACCTGGCTAATTTTTGTGTTTTTAATGGAGACATCACTTCTCCATGTTGGTCCGAGCTGGTCTTGAACTCCTGACCTCAAGTGATCTGCCCGCCTCAGCCTCCCAAAGTGCTGGAATTACAGGTGTGAGCCATGGCACTGGCCATGTACCTTCTTTTCAAGCTACAGAGACCTATTTTTCACTTCCCTAGGATACCAGATGCTCTCTGGCTTTGAACTTTGAATGAGCTGATCCCTGTGCCTCAGGTATCAGCTCAGCTGTAGTGTCTTTGAAAGTGCTGATCTACTCCATCATAGGAAGGTGGCCTTCCTCTGCAGTGTCCTTCTGTGGCAACACACATATTGCTGTCTTCACACATATGACATGGCATCCTTTCAGTTGCTTTATCTGTAGCTCCCACAAACCAGAGGATTCAAGAGAACAAGAGCAAAATATGTTCATAATTGTATTATCTCCAGAGTACATTTTAAGGGTTTGCACATCTTAGATAGTAAGTATATAAGTTACTATAGATGCTGATTGTAGAGGAAATTACAGTTTTAAAAATGGATGTGCATTTAAAGGAAAATAGCACATATTCAAATGACAGATTAGGGGAAGATTGTAGCCTAAGGGTCTTAGTGTTCTCCATTTTAAACTCCGTATCTTCCCATCTGCATCTCTGAACCAAGCAGCTTCGGGCTGGTGTGCTGTGTGGGGATCACGACCACTCCCAGTCATGATACCTAGCAGTTGTACCTGAGCCCCAAAAATTTCACCCAAAAATAATACTGATAAAAATAACTAACTACCCAACTAAGATTACTTAGAATCTGTAGAGAATAATCAATTTTTTAAAAATTCAGAGCATGTTCTTTATGAAATGGAGTTACTGTAGAAGAGATGAAAAGTAAGAGATGAAAGTAAGTTGGAGAGAAGGCCACTCCCTTTTGAGATATAAAATGGTGGCCTAGAACATCAAAGGAAGAAGCTGAAACAAAGAGCAAACATACAAGAAGATGTAATTTATGTTGGAAAATTTGCAGATTCTTGGGCAATATATCCAGGAAAATCAATACAAGCAGTTCAGATATTCAAGAGAAGAAAAGAACTGATAATTATTTTATTGATAGTAGTGAACAAATAATAGAAAGCCATCTCTTTTGAAGAAGAAAAGTCTGAAATTGAGTACAATGATAATAATCAGTTCATCATTGGATATATTATCTCTTCCTTGCAAGTAGAAGACCATGGAAGAAGGGCTAAAAACTAAAATAAAGAAGACTGTCATTCAGGAATTCTCTTTTCAGTCAAGATACTTCCCTTTAAGAATTAAATAAAGCTCTTTCTGACTATATAAGCAGAGACTGCAAAACCCAGGTAACCTGTTTGGAAATTTTTAAACAAATGCAAATATTGCAAAACATAGAGATCAAGAAATAAGATCTAATTGGAATAAATTATTAGAGTGCAGTGAACCGTGTGTGTGTGTGTGTATAGACACACACAAATTGAAATATACATGAATATAAATAAGAGGTAGCATGATTTAGTGTCTAAGAGTTAGCTCTGCAGCTAGATTTTTTGAGTTTAAATCATACATGCACCACTTATCAGCTATGTTGACCTAAATCATGTTCGTTTGACTGCTCATACCTCAGTTTCTATAAATTAGACACGATATTACTTACATGACTCATACCCTTCACATAACATTAATTCATTTAATATTTATAAAGTTCTTAAAATATTGATTGTGTCATACTAAATACTATATATTTATTAAATAAATTAATAAATAATGAATGATGAAGTGACTAGAACTGAGTAATTTTTAGAAATTGCAAACAATCACATATGCAAACTATGTTTCAAAGTAACTTGCTCCAAATTAAACTATTGCAAGACAACACATCATGGGGAAAGAGACATCACAGGCAATAATGCTACTCATATGTAAGGTAGAAGGGGGTGATTATGGTGAGGCAATGGCTTCAGCATATTTTAAAGGCCTCATTTATTAGGGTTGAGGTGAGGAGGTTGTGAGACAAAGCACAGATAATGTTCATGAGAAAAGAGTTGCTATTGAGCAGTCCTAGAATGGTGGAGAGATTTTTGTCTGAGTCAGGAACAGGGAAGACAGCTATTAAAGAAATGGAAAAGTTTAATCGAATTTTCAAATAAACAAAGAAAAAAAGAAAAGTGAATCAACAGCAAAACCAGAAAAGTTGGATCAGCAAAGTTAGGAGAACAACAACAAAAAAAGAAATAATAAAATACAATGAATTATTAACATAAAATAAAACAAAAAGAATAAATCCAAATATAGCAGTTGTTTAACGATCATTGAGTTAAATCCTTTTAAGAGATTAAAACTGTTATGTTAGAATAAGCAACATTTCTGCACTATTTTTACAAATTCAGTTAATGGGCAGTAGGTACACTTTCTAAAGTAAGTATATGTATGCATTCATTTTTCTTAAAATGTTAGGAATAAAGGGATGGAGAAATCAATACCAGACAAGAGAAAACAGGAAGAGCAATATTATTTTTAGACAAAGTGGAAATTAAGGTTAAAAGTACAAAAGGTAAACAGAACACCGCATAATAAATTAAGGAGCATATTTGTGATGGTTATTTAACACTCATAAAAATGAATGCAACAAAGAACATAATAGCTAAAGATATAAAACAAATTACTTTGTTCAAAAATGAAAGTGGGATATAAATGCAATGTTATTAAAATATTTTAACATAATATTTTTCAGAATCAGAGACACCTATTAGAGTGCTTCTCAAATTACCCATAGTAAAGCAGTCCCTCACCCACAATCACAGACTTACGATTGGCAAATACAGCAAAAATAATTAGAGAATGTTAATGTTGGCTGGGTGTGGTCACTCATGCCTGTAATCCCAGCACTTTGTGAGACCAAGACAGGCAGATCACTTGAGGTCATGAGTTCGAGACCAGCCTGGCCAACACGGTGAAACCCCGTCTCTGTTAAAAATACAAAAATTAGCCGGGCATGGTGGCAGGTACTTGTAATCCCAGCTACTCAGGAGGCTGAGGCAGGAGAATCGCTTGAATCCAGGAGGTAGAGGTTGCAGTGAGCTGAGATTGTGCCATTGCACTCCAGCCTGGGCAACAGAGTAAGACTCCATCTTCAAAAAAATTAAATAAATAAATAAAAGCAAAAAGAAAATGTTAATATAAAAGACACAATGGAAATAAAATTACTTCGAATTTTTATTACAATGTCATAAAGTTAACTACATTTCTGTCCTTATTTCATCATGGACCAGTAACAAACATGCTACACACTGGCCTAGATCACAAGTCCTGCTGACAGTGACCTAGAAGATAAAATGAGTGAAGCTGATGATCCTTCCGTACACAACCAACGGGCTTCCCACATGCTCCAGACGGAATGCTACAGAAGTCTGCAACATTTAACCACCAACAGGCACACAGAAAAAAAAGCTCCAAAAAATGCCTGTTCCCAGTGGCCAAGAGGAAAAGCCTATGGGCAGTGCCTTCTGGCCGGGATCTGAATGTCAGTGTCTCCTCAAATTCATAGGTTGAAACCTCACCCCCGACACAATGGTGTGAAGAGGTTGGGCCTTTTGGAGGTGATTAGGTCAGGAGGGACCCGCCATCATGAATGCAATTAGAGCCTTTGAAAAAGGGCTTGAATGAGCCTCTTGCTGCTTCTGCCACTCCAGGACGCATGGCAGTCGCTATCTATGTGGAAGAGAAATCTGCCCTGTCCACCCTCACCAAGCACCAAATCTGCTGGTGTTTTGATCCTGGACTTTCCAGTCTTAAATTGTGAGCGATAAATTTCTATTGTTTATAAATTACTCAGTCTTTTGTTATAGTAGTCCAAATGGACTAAGGTACCACTTCACTTCAGCCAGATACCAACAGAAAAAACACACCTTCTGTCAGGCCTCTGAGCCAAAGCTCAGTCATCATAACCCTTGTGACCTGCACATGTACAGATGGCCTGGAGGAGCCAAGAAGTCTGGAGCAGCTGAAAAACCACAAAAGAAGTGAAACAGCCAGTTCCTGCCTTAATTGATTAACCCACCTTAGGACATTCCCCCACTATGACTTGTTCCTGCCCTACCCTAACTGACCGATCAACCCTGTGACATTCTTCTCCTGGACAGTAAGTCCCATGATCTCTCCACCATGCACCTTGTGAGCCCCTTCCCTGCTGACAACAGATAACCACCTTTAACTGTAACTTTCCACTGCCTACCCAAGCCCTACAAAGCTGCCCCTCTCCTATCTCCCTTCCCTGACTCTCTTTTCGGACTCAGCCCACTTGCACCCAAGTGGGTAAACAGCCTTGTTGCTCACACAAAGCTTGTTTAAGTGGTCTTTTACACCGACACATGTGACACCCTCATCTTCACCATTAACCTCCCATTGTTATTTCCTAAAGCCTGGTGGTAAAAACATGGAAAGAGATAAACATAAAATATATATATAATGGGTGACCACTTCTAACGAATTACTTTAATCTCAAAATGATTCCATTAAAAAGTGGGGAGAGTAATGGGGCCAAAATGGAAGTTTTCTGCACTTCCCTGGATGATACCAGTAGATTGTGACGAGGTAACCACAGGTGCTTCTCCACGCACAATGGGGTTCAGGTGCTTCTCCACGCACAATGGGGTTCAGGTGCTTCTCCACGCACAATGGGGTTACTGCCTGATGAACCTGCTGTAAGTTGACAATATCATGAATCAAAACTGTATTAAATATAAGTAACCTACCACACATCATAGCTTAGCTTAGCCTACCTTAAATGTGCTCAGAACTCTTAACATTAGCCCACAGTTACGCAAAATCATCAAAAAAAAAAAAAAAGCCTATTTTGTAATAAAGTGTGGACTATCTCATGTAATTAATTGAATACTGCCGTGAAAGCAAAAGATAGAATGGTTTTGCACCACTGTAAAGTTGAAAACTGAAAGTTCTAAGCTGGGGACTATCTGTGGAGCAGGTCCTCCAGTAACGTCTTGTTCAATGTTGTTTCCCTATATGAGAAAAGAAAAATTGATTCCAGCTGAGACCACGGTCTGTGTGGAGTTGGACAATCTTCCCAGCACTCTAGTTTCCTCTGACATCCCAAAGACCTGTGTGCTAGGTGGGTAAGAGTGTCTACATGGTGCCACTGGGAGTGAGTGTGGATGGGAGGGTGCCCTGCCTGCAAGGATGACGTCGTCTCCTGAGTTGGTTTGTGTCTTGCATCCTGAACTGCTGTGATAGGTGCCAGCCACCTGCCACCCTGAACTGGAATAAGTGAGTTGAAAAATAAATGCATTAATGAGTAGATACAAGTGATTGTGAAATAAAAATGTGTAAAGTATACTATATTTATACAAAGGCACACCAATAAGCAAGCAGTACAAAAACACTGAGTTTGGCATATTTGCTATTTATTTATGTAATTTTTTTGGTGACAGGAGGTGCTCCTTACAATTCTTCGTTTACAAAACCTTATTCCTTGATTTCACCCACCACCTCTACAACCACAATTACTAGTCACAGCTGTTCGGGAGGCTGAGGCAGGAGAATGGCGTGAATGGCGGGAACCCGAGAGGTGGAGCTTGCAGTGAGCGAATATCGCGCCAGTGCACTCCAGCCGGAGTGACAGAGCAAGACTCCGTCTCAAAAAAAAAAAGAAAAAAAGAAAAAAATAATTACCTTACTTGTCGTTATTCTCTCTCTCTCTCTCTCGAGACGGAGTCTCGCGCTCTCTCTCTCTTTTGAGACGGAGTCTCGCTCTGTGGCCCGGACTGGGGTGCGGTGGCGCCAACTCGGCTCACTGCAAGCTCCGCCCCCCGGGGTTCCCGCCCTTCTCCGCCTCAGCCGCGGACTGCAGGCCCCGCCGCCGCGCCCGGCTGATTTTGTATTTTTTTTGGTAGAGACGAGGTTTCGCCGTGTTAGCCAGGACGGTCTCCATCTCCTGATCTCGTGATCCGCCCGCCTCAGCCTCCCAAAGTGTATGTATAGCTCATCTTTATTTCAATATTAGAAGGGTTTTGGATCTTTACTTAGAAATTTGGTGATGTTTTTGTGACCAGAAATGTGCCATAGGAACTTTTTTATATCAATTTTTATTTATATCAATTAGCCGGTGGTAAAATTGATTTCATTATACATCATTTCCTTTAAAGTCACAGTGTCAAAGAACCTATCAGTGATATTAATTGAGGCTTACTGGGTTAAATTCTAATACTCTAAGAAAATTATGCAAAGTGATATGCTAAAAATACCATAAACAAATCAAGATGGAATACTTAAAATGTTCTAATTATCCATGGGAATTTAAGGGTGAAAAGAGAAAAATAGGAAATAAGCAAATAAATAAATACATCATCATTATAATATGGGAATAAAATGCAGGCTTACCTCAAATATATCAATAATTACTTTATGTTAAAATAACCTAAATATGCTAACCAAACTGACAGAGATTGATAGCATGAATTTTTTTAAGAAACAGACTTTACAGTGCTTATAAAAAAGTAATATCCAGTACAACAACATGGATAGTTTGAATATAAAGGAGGTAAAGGATATATAGTACAAACATTAATCAAAAAAGCAAAAGTGGCTATCCTAATATTATATAAAGTAGATTTCAGAGAAGGGAAAATTACTAGACACAAGAATGATGAAAGTGTGAAGTCATAAGAAAGACGAAGATTCTAAATATAAAAGCACAAAATAAAATAGTTTCAAAAGACATGATGCAAAAACCGATAGAGTTAAAAGAAGTGAAAGAATCTACAAAGAAATTCTTAGATTGAGGATTTACCACACCAGTCCTAGCAATGCAGATAACGTCAACAGGAATGTAGAATGATGACACAACCAACTCACATAGTCAGACTAACAACTATAGAATGTCCCTACCCAATAACAGAAAACAGTTATTTTTTCAAACACCATGAAACATTTGCCAAGAAAGATTATATTCTGGCCTATAAACAAACCTCAAAAAAATTAAACAACTTGAAATTGTCCAGAATATTTTTCTATTCATAGAGTAGTCAAACTAGAAATCAGTAACAGTTACTTTTTTTTTTTTTTTTTTTTTGAGATAGAGGTTTGCTCCTATTGCCCAGGCTGGAACTCAATGGTGCAATCTCGGCTCACTGCAACCTCTGCCTCTCAGGTTCAAGTAATTCTCCTGTCTCAAGTAGCTGGGACTACAGGCATGTGCGCCACCACACCCGGCTAATTTTTGTATTTTTAGTAGAGACGGTGTTTCACCAAATTGGCCAGACTGGTCTCGAACTCCTGACCGCAGGTGGTCGACCTACCTCTGCCTCCCAAAGTACTGGGATTACAAATGTGGGCCACCATAGAAATCAATAACAGAAAGATAAGAAAACAATCTTCAAACCCTTGGAAATGAAAAAAACACATCTAAATAATCCACTGGTAAACTAGGCAGTGTTCTAGTGAGCTCAGGCTGCTATTAAGATACCACAGACCACGTAACTTAACGACCACGTAACTTAAACAACAGACTTACATTTTACAGTTCTGGAGGCTGGGAAGTTGAAGATTGGGGTGCCAGATTGGCGGGGTTCCTAGTTTGGGCTCTCTTCTTGTCTTACAAGTGGCCATCTTCTCCTTGTTACCTCACAGGTGTAAAGAGAGAGCATCTTTCTCACGTCTCTTCTCCTAAGGTCCCCAATCCCATTCAAGAGGGCCCCACACACATGGCCTCATCACCTTCCGAGATCCTACCTCCTAATGCCATCACATTGGGGGCCAGGACTTCAATATAAATTTTAAGCGGAAACACATATTCAAACCATAAAAGGAAGCCTCAAAGGAAGTTTTAAAAAATACATCAATCTAACTGAAAATGAGAATACAACATGTGACATTAAATGAGATGCAGTTAACACAAGAGGGAGCATAAAAATTATACTAGAAGGTAATGCTTTGTAAACTCAAACTACCAAAAGTCAACTAAGATAAAATAGATGATCTGAATAACCCTTTACCTATTAAGAAAATAGACTCCATAATTTAAAAATGGTGGGGCATTTTCTTAAAAACACCATAAATGCAATTACCATTATCATTATTGCCCAGATATTACACTCCTGGGCATTTATCCTGAAGAAATAAAGACTTAACGTCTCTACAGAAGAAAAGAAAAAAAGAAAATCTTGTGGACAATTGTTTAAAGTAGCTTTATTCATAATAACAAAAATCTGAAAACAAACTGGATGTCTTTCAACAAATGGGTGGCTAAATACACTGTGGCACATTGCTATCATGAGATGGTACCCAGAAACTAAAAACAAGGATTTGTAGCAGAACAAAGTGATTCAATATTCAAAGGAATTATGATGAGTGAATAAAAAAAAACTAGCCTCAAAGTTAATGGATACTGTATGATTCCATTTCCATTTCCATAACTTCCTAGAATTAACAAAATTATAGAAATAGAAAAAACATTGGTGATGTCCAGGAGTTCTCAGATGTCCAGGGGCTGTGAGGGTACAAGTACTGGAAGGGGACAAGTAGGTGTGGCTATGAAGGGCAGCATGAAGAATGTGTGTGCGAATGGACTTCTGTGTCTTGACTGTATTGACATCAATATTCTGGTTGTAGTAATGTACTACACTTCTGTGAAATAGTAACTTTGGGGTAAAATTTTAAAAAGATACACAGGGTCTTTGTGTATTACTTCTTTCTCTCTCTCTCTCTTTTTTTTTTTTTTTTTTTTGAGACAGAGTCTCACTCCGTCACCCAGGGTAGAGTTAGTTCAGTGGCACAATCTCTGCTCACTGCAACCTCCATCTAGCAAGTCTCATGTCCCAGCCTCTCGCGTAGCTGGGATCACAGGCATCCATGCCCAGGTAATTTTTGTATTTTTAGTAGTTATGGGGTTTCACCATGTTGGCCAGGTTGGTCTTGAACTCCTGACCTCAAGTGATCTGCCTGCCTTGGCCTCCCAAAGTACTAGGATTACAGGCATGAGCCTCCATGCCTGGCCTGTATGAATTCTTAAAACTGCATTGAATCTACAATCATCTCAAAACAACAACAAAAAAATTTAGTCAAAAAAATAAGGAAATGAAGCTCAGAAAAATTGTGAGATTCCTCCACAGCAAATTTTGTACAGAATATCAATACATAATACACGAGGTAGGTTTACAATGAAAAATCACTAAACTTATAAAAACTGATTAGCAGGACATGAGATACAAATGTTAAATAAAGAGTAACAGCTAACATTGATGAAAAATTAGAGATTCTTACATCATCTATGGTTCAAGCTTTTCTTATACCAATAAAATGGTTTTTTAAACAAATAAACAATAGTTTTTTAAGCAAAATATATGAACAAGTGAAATAAAGAAACAACCAGCAACTGAGGACAATGAAAGAGAGGAAGAAAAGCAACAATAAACCCTATCCCCACACCAGAAATCTTAATTCCTTCTTTAGTACATTAAAATCCTGCTCATCTAAATTTCAAAAAGAATATTACCCTCAGCTTCAACTCTTTCAGGAATTCATTGACATCAAAAGAGATACACTGGGAAATAGTCCCTTTTGTGAGCTCTCTCCTCTGTCCCAATTATGATTCTGAAATATTGATCATTGCTACTTCCAGGAATAGCCACTTGGCCCTTGGAAGATGACATTACAATGTGTCATAAATGCTCAGTAAAGGAATAGAGACCTGGTAAGAGGAAACGATATTGCTGAGGAAATCAATATAAGAAAGCTTGGCATGTACTCACTTGTACTAAATAATTTATAAGTGCAAGAACAATAGCTGCAAAGGTAGACCAACTAGGAGTCCATCCTTCTTGATGTTTTAAGTAAGACTGCAGTCAGGAGACAGGGGCTTCTCCAACTCCACTTCGGCTGCGTGTTCATGGGTCCACTTTGCTCAGCTGCAAGCATGGATCATAAAAGCTTGTTCCATAAGGCTCAGAGTTATTGTGAGAACACAATGAGAAAGCCTATGGAGAACATATTGAAAATTTGAAAATCAACAATATTGATATGCTTCCTAAATTGTTGTATATTTTTCTTATGACTCTGAGCAAGATTCCATGTTCATCTCCTATTATGCTCCTGGGCATCTTTAAAACTATCTAAGTAATTACATAACATTGGATTACAGGAAAACAAAATTAAAGAAGACCAAAAAATCTAGTATTTGTTACATGTGTTTTATGAGATCTATATTATTCCTTGGGTATTTTGTGGATGGATCATTTCAGCATTGTCTGGCTATTTCGCTTGTTGAAATCTTCATGCATCTTTTTTCCTTATAATTAAAGTATATTCTAAATATAGAATAAGTAATCCATAACTAACTAATGGAATGAAATAATTAACTGGTTCTCAACAAGACTGAGAATTCCTGTTCTGTGGTTTCTGACCTGACTTTAAACTTTGTTCTTGCCAGTCAGTAATCTGGAGAGTCCTAGATCTTAAGCAAGGTGGCTTGATGAACAATGTTGTCTTTCTGGACCTGAATTAGCACTACATTTGGATAAATTTCTAGCTTTTGATGCTACTGTAAAATGTTTATGAAACTTTTAATCTCACATGTCGTATTTGTAGTGTTATTACTCTTTGTTGGTTACTTCCACATAAATAATTTACCTGTGAGAAACTGAGATTTTAAAAGGTTAGTTGAATAGCACCAGGCTATGCCTCTAGGAAACTGTAAAAAAAGAATTCACATCTTGGTAATATGACACCAAATCCTGTGTGTTTCTTCTTTATTCTTGCATCCTAAAATTTTTAAATGATGTACCTTGAGTCCTTTCTCTGTAGCTCACACCTGACAATTAATAATAAGCAAAACTTTCACTGAAAAAATCTAAATAGAGGCAATTTACCATACTTTTCACAAAAGACAACAAAGAAATAGACTTGAGGATCAGTTTCCAAATCATGTAGACAGGGTTCCTTTTATGTGCCATTGCATGTATTTTTTGAAAGCAATAGATGGTATTATTAAGAGTCACTGTACTAATATATAAAAATGAACACTTGTTTATCCTGTAGGAAATAGGACTTATTTATATATTAAATTCAAGCAATGAGTATTTTACAGGAGTCACTTATCTGAACCAAATTGAATTCTGATGTCCTTGTCATTAATTTATGTTAAACTTGTGTTCATCAGTTGAAAGATCAAAGCTTCTCACTTAAGAAAAAAAAATGTGGAAGATTTGAAAGTAAAAATGTGATCATTTAAAATCTTCTTGAACCGTTTTTTAAGATAAATTATACCAATCATTTGAAAAATGGGGCATATAAATAAAATGTAATCACTCCAGTTCATTTGTGCAGACAGTTTCTGTGAACAACAGCTAGATATCCTTGGAAGGATGGATTCCCAACCCTTCCTGTACTTTGGTATCTAGTCCACATGCTATTTAGGTATATATGGCACAGTTTGTCTATACATATGGCACGGACTGCACCATATAAACAGAAAACCAGATGAATAAATAAAGCAATGAACAATTATTTTGAAGTGTATTATTAGAAACAGATTGTCTAATGAAAGTTAAAAAAAAAAAGTCTCCCAGTAGCTGTGTTGAGGATGTTTAATATGCAAACATATGAGTCTAGAGAGTGGGACTAAATCGTCCTCTTATAATCAACCATATTCTGCTTGCTTATATTGTTTTTAATTTTTCTCTTAGATTAATTTGTCTCATCACATTGTTGTTACATTTCAATCTGAAACCTACCATCTGCCTGTGGCCAAAATGAACTGATTCAGACTTGGAGATGCACAAACACTTTTGAAGAATAGTCAAAGCCACTCAGGCTAAATGTTTTTGAAGAGTCAGCCAGTAACTAACCCAGTAGGAAAACTCATTGCTATTTGTTTCAACCATTTAGAATCATAGTGAATGTTTCAAAGTCTATAAAATATTTTATAATGAACTATAAACTTATCATTTCGTTTTTATTAAACTATGTATTTCCAATGGTCTTTTTTTCAAAGTGCATTGATGTAAACATAAATGTTTTCTAAATTTAGACAAAAAGATCCCATGTTGTTCAATATATTTATATAATATAGAGATATGTTATATATAATCACATATATATCTTTGCAATGAAATAGTATTATCGTTTTGGAGTATAGTTTTAAAATTGTAAAAGGCTTAATATCTAGTGGTTTAAAAACATGAGGCAGATATTTCTCATGATCTCACATTTTTACATTTAGGATTCTGAAATTAAACAAAGTGTTCAAAGTTTAAAGTTTTAAAGTATCATAGTGAACTAAAAGTTTAACCAATATCTAATGTCACAGGCAAAAATCCAATTTTGTCACAAAATGCTTTATTTTTTGATAAATTACTGATAATATTCAAGAGAATATTTCAAAGATCTAGCAGTCCTAAAACTAAAATTCTACTACACTTCTTTTAAGCATCAACATCTATTTTTCTCACTAAATTCAGTGACATGCTATTTAAATTGAAGTAGATCTTGCTTGCATTACAGTTATTTTTGAACACTTATAATGTTGGTTTTGTAATGAACTATAATTTACTTCAATTAGTTTTAGCTTTGTTTTTTCACACGGTAACAGTTTATCATTAGGGCTGCCTACTTTTATTTTTATTTTTTGTTTGTTTGTTTTGTTTTCCAATTAAGGTTTAGTGCTGCTTGGTTTTACGAAAGGAAAATAAATCTTGGGACCCCAAAATCACTAAGCCAAAGGGAAAAGGCAAGCTGGGAACTGTGTCAGGAAAACCGGACTCCTATTTTATTCTTAAATAAGATTGTTAGAAAGATAAAAATGCTACATACCTCCCTCACAAATTGGCTATGAGGAAATTCCTTGTGGGCTTCAAGATCTTTACCCTAAAATAGTTGTGTTGAATTTTACCCTGACATTGTAAATTGATAGCTTCTCTTCTCAGGTGCAGGACAAAAGACAAAACTCAAAGTCATCCGTCTGCTCACCTAGACAAATGCATACCTGATTGCTTCCTCTGATGTAAAAATGGAGATGCGCTGAGTCAGAACAAAGGCATTAATGACTATTTCTCTAGTGACTGTCCCCCCAACATGTAAATTGTGTGTTTGGTGAAAGGCTGACCAAAGACTCAAAAGAATGCTACCCTTTGTTTCTTATCTATCCATAGTTTTTAAACATTTCTTTCTGTTTCCACAATATCCATCCTTTTGTCTTTAAATACTGAAGCCCTCAAAATTATCTTTTGAGAAGGGCAAGACCGGCCTCCTGAGCATGCATCCTTAGCTTGGCAAAATAACTTTCTAAATTGATTTGAGATTTGTCTCGAATACTTGTGGTTCACAGTTTCATTTACTAATAGAAGAAATGAATAGGAAAGAAGACCCTAAAAGGAAGAAATGGGGAACTGGGGAGAATGATAAAAGAGAAATGAAGAAGAAAAGCTTTCAAGAGAATGAATGCATATCTCTAGAAGAGTGTGGTATTTAAAAGAAGCACTAACTCCATGAAAGGGAAGAGAGTCGGGGGACAGGGAGAGAAAGAGCAAATGAGGAAGTTTCCCATTAATTAGGGGATAACTTCAACTCAGGACAATACATGCTCTGAGGATTGGAGATGTTGTTGAACAGAGGCAAACTCTGAAATATTAAGGAGGCTTATCTTGAGCTTAACATGAGTGACCAAGGTCCAGGGCATAGTCTCAAGAGGTCCTGAGAACATGTGCCCAAGGTGGTTGGGTTACAGCTTAGGGGGCTGGAGGTTACCGGCAGACATCAGTCAATACATACAAGGTGTATGTTTATTTGGAGCAGAAAGGCAGGACAACTTGCAGGAGGCTTCCAGGTCATAGGTAGATTTAATGATTTTCTGATTGGTAATTGTTTGAAAGCATTAAGCTCTCCCTGAAGAGCTGACGTCAGCAGAAAGAAATGCTTGTAGTTAAGATTAGAAGGGTTGTGGAAGCCAAGGTTTTTGTTATGAAGATGAAGCCTCCAGGTATCAGGCTTCAGAGAGAATAGATGGTAAATGTCTTATATCACACCCAATAGGTGCAAGACTTTTAGTTAATTCTCTCCTGGATCAGGAAAATACCTGGAAATGGGATAAGAATTCTCTATAGAATGTTAATTTCCCCACAAGAAGCAGCTTTGTAGGACCATTTCAAAATAGGTCAAAGAAATGTATTTTGGGGTAAAATACTTTGATTTCTTTCAGGGCCCGCTGTCGTGATTCTATACTGGAGTCATGTTGGAATTTGGCATCTTATTGCTACAAAGAATCCATTTTGTCAGTCTTAATATTTCTGGTTTAGTGTTAATGCTGGTCAGTTGTGCCTGAATTGCAAAGGGAGGAGGAGATAATGAGACAAGTCCAACTCTCGCTTCCCATCACAGCCTGAACTAGTTTGTTAGGTTTCCTTTGGAATGCCATTGGCTGACAGGAGGAGTCCGTTCAGTTGACTGGGGGCTTAGCATTTAATTTTTGGTTTACTTAGGTGATGTGCCGCAGCCTAAGAAGTGCTAAAGGAAAACCATAGGCACATTGCCATGTAACGAATAAACATTAACACATTTGCACATAGAAGAAAGGGAGCTCTTATAAAGGTTTCCTGGTAAGTAAATCTGATCTTAGCTAAAATCAAATGTTTTTAAAAGTAAGGAGGGAATAAAACACAGAGCTACTAGTTCAATGAGGTACTGAAGGGGAAAGACTCTTGTTCTTTCTTTGTCAGGTCAGAGGTGTCTGAGCTTCCAAATAAAGTCATTAAAACATTATACATGGAGATAGTGGTCCTCCTTGGCACCTCAGAATCCTTGGAAAGTGCTATGCACAAGTCAAATGGAATGATACTGAGGCTCAGCAGTCACAAGGGAGAAAAAATTATATTTTGCTGTAAAGTCAGACTTTTTTCCAAAATAAATGGAAAAAACTTATTCTTAAATAAGTTTCATGGTTGATGGTTATTAAAGGAGGTTTTCTGATTTCCATACTCAGGATGGTCATGCTATAAATATACAATTTCTAATATAAACATATTAAAATTAAACACAAAGTGACTCATTATTTTATTAATTTAAAAGACATCGACTGCTAGTTAAAAATTCAAATATAGAAAAGAAAGGGATTCCACTCCCCTTGTGATGATCTATTTTTAGACTGAGGTTTGACAGGGCTTTAAAACCGGAACCAGGTGACTGACATCCAAATTGAAAACTAAAACCACTCAGGTTTTGTAGAAAAGCAGTTGGGTTAGAAGTTAGGATTGAATTGAGACTGAAAGTACTCTAAAAATAAAAATAACAATCTGAAACCACACTCACCCTTTACCTGTAGCTGAAAATTCACCAGCCAAGAGTAATCTTTATATTTTCCTTGCACTTATTAGCTGTATGGACTAAGGAGATTTTTAAAACGTGAGGAACATTTCGAATTGACTGAACCACAAGATAAAATTATCTTAGAATATATAATGCAAGAATAACAGGATTGCAATGACAGGAACTGAAGCAGCAAACAGGATAATAGAATACAATAAACAAAAGTAAATGTTTCTGCATTCATTCTGCTCTTTGACCTTCCCTCAAACTCAAGCCTGACTTGTTTTCCATTTCTGCTGATTCCCTAATTGTATCAAGGCTTACTATGCTGTAGGTGCTTTGCTGGACTCCAGGGGCAAAATGAATGATATAGAATAAAAGTGCCTTTGAAATTGGATCTGTCCAGAATATGACTTCTCCATTAACGTAGTCTCCAACATTTGATACGTTAATGAACATCACTTAGCCTCAATTATGTTATCTAAAAATGAAAATAACTCATTCTTCTCAAAGATAAGTGAACTAGTGTATCTTAATCCGTTAGATTGAACATCGTCTGGTCCACAGTCATTCCACAAATGTTAGAAATATGTTCTTGTGTTTCAGAAATTCATTATTAATTTGTCCGAAACCCACATACTAGATCTTAATGTATTATCTTCAAGAAGAGAAATTGCTAAATGAAAATATGAAAGTGTAGCATCATTAGGATTGCAGTTTATTCACGTCTGCTATTCAAACCCATGTCTAAATCAGTCCCTTTGGTCACCTTCCATAATAAACTAAAAATAATAATAATAATAAATAATATTATAATACTATATAATAAAAAGTAATTATTATATAATTATAATAAATAATGTAAATAATAATAAACTAAAAATGAATTAGTACATTATTGTTTGACCACTTTCTTATACGCTAGAAGAATTATTAGTTAAAATCCGATGAAAGACTACTTCAGAAAATGTTTTCTCTCTGAGAAATGGAAATTTCCCCTTTTCTATTCAGTCCTTCCTGAAAGTCCAAGATGCTGATGTGAAGATATAATGACCAAAACCATAGCAGACATCCTGTAACTAAAGGGCAAGAGCCCAGAGAACTGCCAAGGTGCTGACCAGGCTCTCCAGCGTAATTGAGACATGCAGGGCACTGACAGTGCTTAACTCTACATTTTTACGCAAGAGAAAGAAATGTTATTATTGTTTAAGTCAACATTAGTCAGACGATCTGTTATTTAAACTTTAGTCATTCAGCATTATTTCTCTGAGTATTTTTTTCAGACCCACAATTTTCTTCTGTCTTTCCTGGATGCTGGTAACACCCATGTTAGATCTTCGTTACAATCTCCACGGCCCCTGAAGCGCTATTATTTTTTTTCCAGTTTATTTTCTCTCTCTTGATCATACTGAGAAATTTTATGTTTTCAAGTTCTTTGCTGCTTCTTACTATCACTTACATTTTGCTTTTGAGTCCTCCTTTAAATTTTTTATTTCAGTTATCATGTTTATAGTTTGAAAATATCCATGTGATTCTGTTTTATATCTTAAATAATTTTGTTTTGTATATTAAATAATTTTCATGGCTGATGGATATTAAAGGAGGTTTTGTGATTTCCCTAGTCAGAATGATCATGCCATAAACATATAATAACTCCTAACATAAACAAATGGATATCTTCTATTTCTTGCTGGAATTTGCCATGCTTTTGCTAAAACTTTATATTTTTATTGGATTTTAAAAATCTTAAAAGCAATGATAGAAAAATGGGAACTCAAATGAGAGTAGATTTCTCATCAAATATCTGTGAAGTTCCAGGATAAGTGGCATAATATTGTTTAAGTATACCAAAATAAGGGGGGGGGGGGGGGACAGTCCATTCAGAATTCTCTCATGAAAATATCCTTTAAGAATGGAGGGGAAATCAAGAAATCCTCACGTTTAAAACAAAACTAAAAAAAAAAAAAAAAGGAAAGAAAGTAAAACCCTAAGAGTTTTGAGATTTGTAACCAGAACACTTATCCTAAGAGAACAGTTAAAGAAACATCTCTAAATAGAAAGAAAACAATAAAAGAGGATATCTTGGAAGATCAGGAAGAAAAGAAGATCAAAGTGAGTATAACTATGGGGAAACACAGCAGGTTTCTTCTTTTGAGATTTCTAAATTATACCTAATGGTTGAAGCAAAGATTATATAACTAAATACATAAAGAGGAAATATTTAAGATAGTTATCTTTTAAATAAAAAAGACCAAAAGAATCTGCAAGGAGGTAAGTGTTTTTCACTTCACTGAAACTGGTATGATCAGATGCCAATAGATGGCAATAAGTTATATATATATAATGTAATATGAAGAACAACTCCTAAAAAGGCCATACAAAGAAATACACATAAAACACTGCAGATAAATTATAATGGAATTTAAAAATATATGCAAGTAATCCACAGGAAAGCACGATTATAAAAAGGGAAATAAAAAACAGAGGTCAAAAACAGAAAATAAAAATAAAATGGCAAATATAAACCCTAAAATACCAATAATTACATTAAATGTAAGCAGTCTAAACACACTAATTAAAAACAGAGATGGCAAAGTGAAATTTGCAAAAAACAAAACAAAACAAAACAGCAACAAACATGACCCAAATGTCCACAAGAAACTGAATTCAAATATTCGAAGGTTGAAAGTAAAAGGAAGGAAAATTTATATCATACAAGTACTAATAAAAAGAAAGCAGGAATGACTATATTAATATAAAATACTCTAGAACAAAGAAAAATTACCAGATGCAAAGAGAAACATTATATGATCAAAGGGTAAATCTGCTAAGAAAACATAGCAATCCCAAATGTGCATGTACCAAATAAAAAGCTGAAATATATGTGAAACAAAAATTTAATTAACAGAGACAGACAAATTCACTATTACAGTTGGAGAATTCAACCCTCTTCTCTCAACAATTGGTGAAATTAGACATAAAATCAGTAAGGATATGGAAGAACTTACCACCACAAACCAAAGGATCTTCTAGACATTTATAGAACGTGCCACCTAAGAACAGCAGACATTCTATTTTATGGACAGTCTTTTAAAATGTCCATAAAATAGATAAGAAGATATACCATATCGTAGGTCATAAAATATTCATGAACAAATTTAAAGTAATTGCAGTTATACTAAGTATGTTCTCTAACTACAATGGAATAAATCTATAACAAAAAGAAAACAGTAATGAAAAGAAAAATTGCCAAACCCTTGGAAAGTAAGCAACACACTTCAAAATAATCCAAGACTGAGAAAACCTCAAGGGAAATAGAAAATACATTGAACTGAGTGAAAATGAAAATAAAAGGTGTCAAAAATGGCAGTAAAGCAGTGCAGAGAGAGAACTTTATAGCACTAAATGCATATACTAGAAAATAAGACAAATTTCAAATCGATAATCTGAATTCCTAAATCAATAACATAAAAATGAAGAGCAAAATAAACTCAAAGCCGACAGAAGAAGGAAGGAATAAATATAAAAGTAAAAATCAATAAAATTGAAAAAAGAAAACCATAAGGAAAATAAAATAACACTAGTTCTTTGAAAAAAAAAGTCAATAAAACTAAAGCATGGTTAGCAAAACTGTCAAAGAAAAATAGAAGACAAAATTACCAACATCATAAATAAAACAGGGCATATCACACAGACTGCAGACAACAAAGAGAAAATAAAAGAATCCTGTAAGTAATTCTCTACATGTAAATTTCAAAATTTAGGTTAAAAGAACTAATTTTAAAACTACAACTCATGCAATATAAGTATCTCTCCTATTTAAGAATTTTGAATTTTAAGTTTTAAAAAATTTGAGAAAGAAATCTGCTGGCAATATCATTTCACTAGAGAATTCTATCAGCAGCCTAAAGAAAATACAGCACTAATTCTATATATCTCTTCCAGAAAATATACTAGTTAATTCTTTCCAATCCATGTTATGAAACTGGTGTTACCCTGAAACCAAAACCAGACAAATGAAGTACAAAAAAGAAAAAGAGATAAAACAGAACACAGCAGATAAATATATTTTACAACTATAGATGTAAACATTCTTAATAAAGTATTAGCCAATAGAAACTGCCATTATATACAATAAATTAAATAAACATCGTTACAAACTGGAGTTTATTGCAGCCAATCAAAATTGCTTGAGTATTCAAAAATCAAGTAATATAATCCACCATATTAATAGGCTAAAAAAAACCCTAAAATAATCATATAATCAATGCAGAAATAGCCTTTGACAAATTGAACCTGTATTTATGATAAAAATTCTCAGAAGAGATAGGAATACAGAGCAGCTTTCTCGACTTGAAAAAGTGCATCTCACACACACACACACACACACACAAAGTACAGCAAGTGTCATACTTGATAATGAACGACGAAATGTTTTTCCCCTAATATTGGAAACAAGGTGTCCCCTCTCATCATTTTTATTCCACATAGTGTTGGAAGTTTTAGCTGGTGCAGTAAGGCAAACAATGAAAATAAATGTATACAGATTGAAATGGAAAAAATGAAACTGTACTTGTTTGCAAATGGCATGATTTCACGAGTAGATAATCCCAAGCAATTCATACACACACACACACACACACACCCCACACACACACTGAAACTAAGTGAGTTCTACAAGTTTCCACATACAAAATGAAGATACACAAACCAATTGCCCTTCTATATAATAGCAATTAGCATATAAAAACCAAAATAAAAAATACAGTGCCATTTGTAACTGCTAAGAAAAAAGTCAAGGTGTATTTCTAACAAAACATCCACAAGACTTGAGTGCTGCAATTGCACATGTCTGATGAGAGAAATAAAAAAGGATCTGCATAAATTGAGACATCATGTTCATGGAGTGAAAGTCCAAAACATAGTAAAGACGTCAATTACCTAAAAACTGATATATATGTTTCACATAATTTTATCAAAATCCAGCAAGATGGTTTTGGACATTAGCTTGCATTCTAAAATGTCTACAGAAAACTCAAATGAACTATCATACCTAAAACAACTTAAAATAGAATAAAGTAGCAGGAATCAGTCCACCTAATTTCAAGATTATTTTAATATGTATATTATATAATGTATATTATAATCTATAGCAATCAAGGTAGTGTTGTATCAATCAAGGGATAAACACGTATTTCAATGGAAAAGAACAGAGAACTAGAAATAAACTTACAAAAATGTACCAAACGGATGTTTGACATAGTGGAAAAGCAATTCAATTGAGGAAAGATGGTCTTTTCAACAAATACTGATTGAACGATCAGACATTTAATATCAAAGTTATCAAAGTCTCACATCTCATTAAAAATTAAAAACGGATCGTAAATTTAAAATATAAAACTATGGAAACTTTCAGGAAAAAAAATATATAGAAAATATTCAGGACCTAGGGCTAGGCAAATAATTCTTAGACCTGACACCAAAAAGACAATAGATAAAAGAAAAACAAAAGACAAAGTAAATTATATCAAAATTCAAAACTTTTGCCCTGGTAATGGGATGAAAAGACAATATTTGGAGTATGAAAGCACATATCTGACAAAGAACTATTAAGTTCTTCTGAAAACTTAACAGAAAAATAATCAACACAGATATAAAACACATATGAATTTATAATTAACAATAAATACCATTAATACTGATAATGCTATTATGTATACATGTTTTAATTATATACAGAAAATAGTATATAATATGTGAAAAGAATAGATCTGAAAGAGCAGAGTTTACTCAAGAACCGAAATTATTTTTGTATAATCAGAATAGTGGAACTGTATAAATAATAAGTGAAGCCAAAAAATATGTAGAAAATGACTGCATGCAATATTGATTGCTGCCCTTTACCTTATATCAAAAACAAATGATTCTTTTAAATTACTATTTGCTAGGATGCAACATAATTTATTTTATATTTTTTAATTATTTTTTCAGGAGATAGCATAAGGTAAACTTGATACAATTTTGAATTCCAGGAGAAAATTTACTTAATAAGAAATAAAAGTCTGATATAAGTAATGGAAATGCAAATGTATGGGAAATGATGTAAGTGGGATTTTTTTTTTATTATTATTTAGAAAAGTAATATCGATAGGACTTACCTGATTGGATGCAGTAACTTAAGGATAAAGAGAAATCAGCAATGCTTCCAGATTTGTGAATTGGACTTGTTAGATGTTTGTGCTATCCAATCAGAAATTAGATAGAGAACAGGTGAAACGCAAGTTGGGGAGGAAGAAGGATGCATCAGCTTCGCATGGTGAGTTGCAGCTCCTGAGGCTTACTTAGTGGGGAACATCTGATATAATACATTCGTATTCTGAAGCACCGTTTAAATGGTGCAGGATATATCTGTGATACTGAAAGCCAAAACTTCTTGATAAATAATGTCAGAAATGTGTCCAAGTGGGATTCAGTTGCTTGCCTTAAATAATGTATAGTTAGGAAAAAAATGATTTGAAAAGATGAGCAAATACAAATTTTGGACATCAACTTATTTGCTAATAACCATTGTCTACTGTTCTCAATTATTAACCAAACAAAATTGAGTAGCTGGAAGCTGCCAATGGCATGACGTGCTGGAATAGCTGAGGGAGAGTTCTTGCAGCCGTTGAGAGTTGGTTCCTTGAGGCTGACTCTGAATTACTGTAATGAAAGTCATCAATCCTATTTTCGGATATGAGCACTGATTCTTCCTCTGTTTATAAAAAGCCCTGGAATCTGCATCCTCAGTACAAGTAATGCTGGATTACTAATAGATTTAGAGTTTTAAATATTTTAAGAGAAAAAAAATATTGAATCCCTACTTAGGAGCTGGATTTCATGATTCTGTCTGTATAATAGTTTTAAATCTTCTTTCTGTGTTGCCTTCCTTCCTGAACTCTCCAGTTTTTAAACTATCAATCCTGAACAGAAACTCTCCAGGCCATATTATCCAACCCTGATGAGGTGTACAGGCATTTAAGCTTCCTATTTCCATATAAATGGTACCATCATTTCTCGTTCATCTTCCTACCTGGCTTCACTGCTTCCTCATTCAAACTCTCCTACACAGTGTCTCGACATTCTAAAGGCACGTCTCATTATGTCCCATCCTGCCAAGAATCTTTTCATGCTTCCTTATTTTGTTTATATACAAAATTATTTTTCATGTCAGTTAAAACTCTGTACTATAGCCCAAGCGCGATTTTCCTATTTACATTCCTGTCCTTTCCCTGATACACATTTTCTAGTCAAGTTAAAGTTTTTATTCTACCCAGAAGATTGCATGGGTATCCTGTCTCTTGACTTTGCTCACATTGTCATGTCCACCTAAATTACTTCTCTCTCTTTCCATTGTAATCTTATTCATTTGCAGTCTAAACCAAAAACTTTCTGATTTTTTCCCCGATTTTCTAAACAGAAATATGTTGTTTTTAGTTTTTAATATTCCCTCACTTATTTATATTTCTATCATAGAATCTGTCATATTCTTTTATGTGTTAAATTGTGCAGATATTCAAATATTCTACTATTTGAGCATGAACTCTGAGGAGGTTTGCTATAATCTTACGTGACTGCTGCATTTCTTATAGATAGCAAACCTTTAATAAATGCTGAATGAGTTAAATTAGTTTCCATAATAATAGAGTCCTTCCCTAAATGTCATATATCTCTCTAGAGGTATGTTATGTTCTGTCATTTAATGTTCTCTATTTCCAAACACTTAGAGGGCACATTTTAGTGGGGTTTTTGTTTTTGTTGTTGTTGTTTTTGTTTCTTGTTTGTTTGTGAGATGAAGTCTCGCTCTGTTTCCCAGGCTGGAGTGCAGTGGCGTGATCTTGGCTCACTGCAAACCTTACCTCCCAGATTCAAGCATTTCTCCTGTTTCAGCCTCCTGGGTAGCTGGGATTACAGGGGCCCACAACCATGCCTCACTAGTTTTGTATTTTTAATAGAGACGGGGTTTCTCCATGTTGGCCAGGCTGGTCTTGAACTCCTGACCTTAGGTGATCCACCTGCTCTGGTGCTGGAATTACAGGCGTGCTGGAATTACAGGCGTGAGCTGCTGCGCCCAGCCCATTTTAGTTTTTTTAGGACAGAAATGTTGTAGTCATTATTGAGTCTTCATTCAAAATTATAGTATATAGACAAATCTCATA
Source organism: Chlorocebus sabaeus (assembly GCF_047675955.1). Classification (NCBI taxonomy): domain Eukaryota; kingdom Metazoa; phylum Chordata; class Mammalia; order Primates; family Cercopithecidae; genus Chlorocebus; species Chlorocebus sabaeus. The sequence continues at coordinate 6,104,749 of NC_132911.1, read as the reverse complement.
TAAGGTAGACCCCTCCTTTGAAGTATGTCATGCTTATTCTTTATTTAAAAAAAAAACTGTTTAATTTTATTTTTAGAGATAGGCTCTCCCTCTATTGCGTAGGCTGGACTGAAACTTCCAGTCTCAGAAGATTCTCCCAACTGAGGCTCCCCATTAGCTGGGACTACAGGCATGTACCTTGGTGCCAGGCTTGATTTATTCTTTTATCAGTTTCTAATGCTGCTACCCTAATTTCATACCTTAGGCTCTTCATTGTAACCACCTTTGTAATTTTGATAGTGAATAAAGAAGAGAGGAGAAAAGGCTGTTTCATACTAGATGTATTTACTGGTCAGTGATCTGCCATTCTCATAGTCCTATGGGAAGAGGTTTCATTTAGATTCCATCTAAAGAGACATCTCTAGTTGGTGATTGTATCAGTCCATTTTCATACTGTTATAAATAACTGCCCAAGACTATAATTTATAAAGAAAAGAGGTTTAATGGAATCACAGTTCTACACGGCTAAGGAGGCCTCAGGAAACTTACATTCATGGAGGAAAGGGAAGCAGACACAACTTACGTGGTGGCAGACCACGTATTCACCCAAATCTCATCTTGCTCCCAGCGTTAAGGGAGGAACCTGGTGGGAAGTGATTGGATTATGGGGGTGGTTTCCCCCATGCTCTTCTCATGAGAGGGAGGTTCCTCCCTTAACGCCTGGGGCATGATGAGATTTGGGTGGGGATGCAAAGCTAAACCATATCAGTGATATTTTAAATCATACATTCTAGTCCTCCGCAAAATACACCAAGAAGAGGGGTATGAATCTGTTGCAAGGACAGTTAATATACAGAAATATCAGTGACCGATGATTGACCTTGCATGAAATGATAAACTAGCCTAATCGGATGGATCCTGTCATGTGGGAGTTTGAAGAGAGAAACAGAAATCAAATAGGACAGTTAAATTCAGAAACTAAAACAGAGAGGGGACTATAGCAAGTCGTTGATATGATGAATTGGAGAAATAAACTGTGAGGCAAATAAAACATATAAAAGGTAGACAGTAAGGAAGTTAACTGAGAATAATGGAGAATGGCATACAGCCAGGGGGAATGACAAAAAATAATTAATCATGGCATAAGAAAAACATCTACTCAGTACTGCAGCTGTGGTTCCTAGAACTGTATCCTTCTCTGAAATCTTCTCCACAGTCAGTATCCATTAGAAACTGTTCTGATGCTATTTTTGTCTAGTAAAAGCTCAAGATGTTTGTTTTTTTGTTTCATTATATAGATGTTATAAAATTTCTCCTTTATTTGAAGTAATTCATTATTTTTTACTGCTATCAGCAAACAAGTGAAAAAATGAGTAACAAACAAAAAGCCCTACCAAATTCCAAAGCAGAGCTTTTCAAATTTTATTGCACATTGGAATCACCTAGAAAGCCATTCAAACTCTTGATGTCCAGATCAGGTCAACCTCACTATCAATTAAATTTAAACTCTGGGACTGAGATCTATGAGTATTTTTTTTTAACTGCCTAATTGAATCCAATGTGAGACCACATTTGAGGCTCAGGGCTTTCAAGGAGTAGTTTTCAAACAGCATATATCAGAATCAGCTGTAGAAATTGTTAAAACAGTGTTCAGTCCCCTTATCAGATTCCAACTAGGAAGCAATTCCTACATCATCTCTAGATGAAGAATGTGGTCACCTCACAAAATTTATGTTCATTACTCTCAACGATTCTTCTTCTACTCTCATTTTCTTTAAATTTATGACTAGATATAGATCCCAGCATTCACAGTGGAGGGAAAGAGAAAATCTAATGTGGAATAAAAAAGAATGTGCACCAACAAATTTAAAGGCTTTACTAATGTCTTTCCATAGACATTTATGGACTATACATAAGAATGGATTATGGCTGTGGATGCAAAAGAAGGAGAAACATAATTTTAGACATGGGTTAATTTATTAGCATTGTGCAATTGACCAAGATACTAAATTTAACATTTTGCTCTGACCAAATGAGAACAGTGCTACTTATTTATATGATCAGTTCAACATGCCTCAACAAGTTTGAGATGACAGAAATGTCTTCATATGCAGAAGAATAAATGCATATGCTTAGTGATATATAAGAGTTCATGTATCATGTGTTACCTGTTTACCAACTTCAGAACTATATACCTCAAGAGGAAACAGAGAACATGCTCTTCATCAAGGCATTGAAAAACACATCAGTAAAAACTGTTAAAAATAATGACGATTCTATACGGAATGTCTTCTCACAGTAATTAGATGAGAGATTCTTCTATCATAATATTGAAGATGATGAAATTCCAGTGCAATAGAGACAAATCAATAGTGTGAACCATTAGTATAGTTATCCTAACAGAACAGGGAGCTGACCGTGGAGGATCTTTGATAGTGGCAGGTTTATCACGGGGTCTCTACATCAGAAGTACATAGCAGGTCACTAAGGAGATACATGAACTGTATAATGGGGAAACATAAACCTCCAGGTGTAATGAAGGAAATCCTGATTCAAATCACCGCGATGGAGAATCATAGCTCTTCAATCCTCACCTATTTCCAAGAACTGAGATATTTGACAGTCCCTGAGACTTCTGAATGAATGGAAATCTTGAAATACTTGAGTAATCTTGTTTATGACCACACATTTCTGTGGTAAACTGTCTTCCAAATCTTCTCTAAGGGGAACTGAAGCTATTTATAAAAATAATCAATGACCTGAAGAAAGGTTAATATGCAAACCTTTTAAAGATTATCAGCACTGGCTTAGAGCTAATACTAATTTCTGAGAATGTAGTATAAAATTGTGACCATTTGCTTAATGTATGGCCTTGTGGAGATTAGTTTCAAAAAGTAGAATTTGGCATGGGTCCATCTAATAGTAGATCAAGAAGATTCACAAATCTAAATTTCATATTGCAATTAATTTTCAAGTTCCTTGAGGTGTAGTTGAAGGAGACTTTTTTTTTTTCAGTGACAGATTCTGGCATTAGCTGCATGAAACATGAGTGAGAACTATTAGCAAATATATGAGGAAGAAGAAATCCCCAGACTATAGCTCCTTTTAAAAATAGCTACGTTCAAAGAATTGCCACATCTCTGGGGGATTTTCAAGGATTAGTGCCTCATCAAAGACCTTAAAGATGCAAGGGTGATGAAGCCTATCACACTTCCACTAATTCATGTTTGCATTTTTCTTAAAAATAGTCTTTGATAATGAAAGAATATTATTATAAAGTTAATCTACTGCTGATATGTACTACAGGTGCTCGTTTAAATATGTTGGGTTTTCTCCCCCAGGAGTAAGTTAACAGAAGCCTTGACCTCTGATACATGGCTATGGATGGAACAGGTGCTTTTTTTCTCTATCCAAATATGCATAAAATCCAGGAAGTAGATTTATTTCACCTGGCTGGGCTAGTAGTATACGTTCTCTTGTTTATTTCAGATGTATGTCAACACTCCAGATCTATGTCCACATTCAATACCTAGGGATCTTAATATTGTCAATTTCTCAAAAGATTTATCCTGGTCCACAACATTGATGGCCTCAAGTATCTGGTAAATGACAAGTAAAAGGTATCTTCGATTCCTTGAAAAGCCAAATGTGAACTATAGGTTGAAAGATAACTGGCCCAAATCTTCAGTAAAAATTTCTGGGAATTTATTTTTATTGTGCATGTGAGGCAATCCCATCTGAAATGAAAGACCAGTCACCGATCTTGTACCCTGTAGCAGACATTGCCAGTAACTAGGCAGGTCATCTCCATGCACAAGTTCTAATCATGCTGTTGCTTTTCCATTGCAAGCACCAAAAAGTTTATGCCTGAGGTTATTCTCTAGTTGAAGAATTCTTAATTGCCATCAGGTTGGAAGCAACAGAGAATTATTTTCACCCAGGGAAGCTTTCAAAGAATAACAGACAGAAGTTGGTTTATACATACCCTTGTTTTCTCATCTCTTCTGGGATGACTCTAAGCTATGTTTTACAGTTTCCAGTGATCCACAGCAGGATGGCAAAAGCCTAACCTATATTAGCGACTTTCTTATTTCTGTAACATTTTCCCATTCCTCTACCAATGCTTCAGAATCCTAGAGCAACACAGAGCTTGTTGCTTGTGATAAATGTATTGATGGTAACCCTAGCATGATAAAGCGTCACAATTATTAAGATGGTCATCTATGGGAGATAATAGATAAAGGCTAGATGTGTAAGATCATGCATTGATTTATGCAACAGCATTGACATTTGAAATATGGAAGTAAGAGTTACTACACAGATTGAGAAACATTACTATACAGAAGATAGTTAATTGTTGTTAATGGCCATAGAAATATCGATTGAAAAGCATAATTGGTTTAGATCAGCCAACTTTCATCAACTCAAGGAATAATGTGAAAGTCAAACAATTTCTCTGTTAGTGCCTTTGGCAACCAGAGGGCAGATTGAGTGAAGATTTCACTTTAAAGGTGGCAGAGTTACGAACAAGGTGGAATTAGCAACGCTGTCACGATACTATGCTAAAATCAGGGCCCAGATAGGAAAGTTGTGGGACCTTGAGATTTGGGATGGGGGCATTGTGAAGAACATGTTTCCTTATGAAGTTTAAGTTCCTAGATTTCCCTACACACCCCATACTGGTGGAAGTGGTTCCCTTCAATTTACAAGAGTAAAGCAGATTTGAATTTCCTGTAGATTATTTAAATGTCTCACCTGGACAGGATGTCTTAAAAGATGTGTTTGTCTTTTCAAGAATCCTAACCCTCCTCTTTACCTTTCTTATTGCTGGTGATGACTGATTGAGGTGCCACTAGCAGAAAAACAGGGTAGGCAGTCAACAAGAATATAGTTTAATGTATACAAGCAAAAAATCATCAAAATCTGCTAAGTAGAATGCTGATACCAGCCATTATAATAGCACCAATCTTTTCTCAGCTTTCAGGAACTGAGCTAGTTCGATGACCTGGAACGAGTCCATTGAAGGAGAGGCTTGGCCCTATAGATCCTGAAATGGCACAGTAAGAATATAAAGTACTGTAACTCCAGTCTTTCCCCAAATGAGCCAATGATCATTTGTTAAAGTAATTGTTCAGTGAGGAGATAGAATCTATCCAACTCTGTTGAGAGCATTTAATACAGGATCTGAACTGATATTGACAACAGAGGACCTAAAACTTCATCATAACCCAAATTAATGTGGGACTGCATGAACTAGAGATAAATAAAATTCTGGCTTGAGTTTATCTCACAATGGGCCCAACTGGTATTTTAGCCCATCCTATGGACATCACCTTGGCCTCCGAATGTAAACTTGGGACAGAGTTAGTTATCAATCAGAAGAGCCTTTACATTGGGTCCCTGCCATGTTAAATAAGTGTCTTTTTGGCAATAAAAGCCACAATGAAACCCCTACAACTTCTCCTCTTAGCCAAGATCATTAATTGGCAGCAATATCATGTTTTATGTGGAATAGCAGAGTTTAACACCATACTTAAAGACTTAAAGAATCCAAGGGTAATATGGTTCCTAGTGGCATGTACCACCAGTGCAGTATTTGCAAAATTCAGGTGATTTTTGATAGGTGAATGTATATAACCACAAATATAGCCAAGTGGCAACTGAAATCACAGCTGCTGTGATGAATGTACTACCTTTACAAGAACAGACGAACATAGTCTCTGGTTCCCTGAATGTGGCTATTGAGTTGGCAGTACACACACACACACACACACACACACACACGTATATGAGGTGCATACACATATATGTCAGGCAACTTTGAGCTGCTTTTGATCTTCTTGCTTATGGGGATTGAAAGAACGCATTTGCCAACTCAGTAGCCACATTCAGAGAACTGGAGACTATGCTCATCTGTTCTTGTAAAGGTAGCACATTCATGTATATATCTCATATATATACATATGTATACATATATACATCCTACATATACATATAGATGTATGTATATACACACACATATTGGTTCTATCTCTCTGGAGAACACTGAGCAATACAAAGTCTATGGCTTGTCTTGTTGTTTTTCTGAACAGTATCTTTAACAGGGAAGCTCTTAATTTTAATGAAGTCCAACTTATTATTTTTTTCTTTAATGGATTGCAATTTTGGTATTATATCTTAAAAGTCAATGTCAAATGTAACATCATCTAGATTTTCTCCTATTTTATCTTCTAGAAATGTTACAGCTTTGCATTTTATGTTAGGCCTAAGATTCATTTAAGTTACTTTTATGACAGATATAGGGGCCGAGTATAGATTCTTTTCTTTTTGTACGTAGATGTCCAGTTTTCCAGCATCAGTTGTTGAAAATGCTATGTTTGTGCCATTGTATTGACTTTTCTCCTTTGTCAAAGATCAGTTGACTGTATTGACATGCACTGTATCTATATCTGGACTCTGTGTAAGTCTTTCTAACCTATTTGTCTATGCTTTCCTCAAATCTAATCTATTTATCTATGCTTACCGCACTTCCTTGATTACTGTAGTTTTACAGAAAGTGTTGGCCTTGAGTGGTGCCTTTTTTTCTCATTGTCTTCTTGCTTTTCTACAATGTGTTGGCTATCTTGGCTCTTTTGCCTTTCCATATACATGCTAGAATCAGTTTGTGCCTAGCCACAAAATAACTTGCAGGGATTTTGACTGAGATTAAATGGAATCTATAGATTATATTGATACAAATGGACAAAAAAAATACTGAGTCTTCCTATCCATGAACATGTAGTATCTTTAGATCTTATTTGATTTGTATTATTAGAGTTGTAAATTTCCTCATCTTGTAATATCACAGGATACAGAATTCTAAATTGGTGTTTCCGTGTTTTCCTTTTAATACTTGAAATATTTTCTTCCACTCTCTTCTTCCTTGTATGTTTTCTAAAGTGTGGTCCCATGAAATATTTATTCTCATTCCTCTGTACTTAAAGTGTCTTTTTTTTCCCCTGACTTCTTTGAAGATTTTCTGTTTGTCTTTGATTTTCTGTACTTTGAACATGTTATGCCTAGGTAGATTTTTGGTATTTGTCTTCATTGGTGTTCTCTGATTTTCTTGGATCTTGAATTGTTTCCCAGTATGGAGAAGACTTATTGTAAATACTAGAACTTAAATGCTGCACTGGAACTTAACGGCTCACATGCAGTGATTTCCTCATCTGGCAAACACTCAAGTGAGCACTGGAACTTAATTGCTGACCTCTTAGTTGTTTCTAGGTGAGGGGAGGGCTCCAAACAGGCTGAGCTGTGTGGGAAATCTGGGCAGGGATTCGCAGTTTCCCAGGGCTCATCCCCCTGCGGCTCTGCGGAGCTGGCCAGTCTCCTCAGCATGGTTCCCGCAGTGATGGAGAGCAGGGCAGCTACCCTGATCGATCTGCATGCCACCTGCTGTGATCGTACCACTCACTCTCATCTCCAGATCATCCCACCCACTGGTTTAGGCCCTACTGAAACTCCCGTGGGATGGGACCAGAACACACTTTCTGCGAAGTTTCCCAGACAAGGGCGGGGAGATCACAAGTGCACTTGCCATTCACTCCTCCCACCTCAGAGGCCATGGGTCTAGGGATGTGGCCAGCTTGGAGGAGAGAGTGGCATGATCTAAAATGACCATTCTTCTTACTGGTTATGGCTTTTCTAATTTCTCCAGAACAAGGATTTATTTTTTCTTGCTTCTCCTCCATGTTCTGGTGAATTCAGGGTGACAGTCTTGTCTTTGGGTAGTTGCTGGTTGTGCTTTTTTTGGGAGGAATAATGTTGAGGTCTTCTATTCCAACATCCTGCTGATGTTACTCTGCTTTTCTTCTTATAAGGACACTAGCCACTGGACAAGGTTCACACCTTAATCCAGTGTTACCTCATCTTTACTGATTTCATCTGCAAAGACCCTATTTCCACATATTTTGAATGTGAATTTCACATTCACAGGGTGTGTTTAAGAACTTCAACATATCTTTTGGGAAAAACAGTTCTGTCTGTAACACAGGCTATCCTCTTGGGTATGAAATCCAATATTGAAAATTAATGGATAACAACAGCAACACAATACAAGCAGTATTGCCTTGGGTTGAAGCTGTAGGAATGAAGTTTTGAATCATTCTGTAAAGAATTCATCCAAGTGAATTATCCATTTGCTTATTGGAAAAAGAATACAGAATAAACAGTGAATAAAGAAAGCTATAAATAACAACAATGACCTCAAATAATTGTGGAAATTAAAAATGTATTGTTTTCTTCTCATTTTTCTATATAAAGGTATATGAAAAATGTTAGTGGTTAGCTGCATAGATTTCGTGACATCCAGCAGAAACAGAGGACAAAGGACACTGCTGAGACTGATGCAGGGATTGATGGGATCTGGGCTCTTTTCCTTGTGAGAATGAGTCTCTTCTTATTCATAACATTCATTTTTAATTTTTAGAGATAGTGCTGTGTTTTCTTCAGGATGAATAAGAGAAGTGTTTCTGGATGCCAAATAGCCACAGTACTGTGGTGGATGTTCCATGACCTCACATCCACACTCCCATTTCTTCCTTTTAAGCAAAGGGTGGAGAGAAAAAAACCTGCATTCTCAGACCTCATTACAGACTGCATGCTTTACTTCCACTCTTCATTCAGACCTGGGTTATGTGATGTTGTAACTTTAAAGAGAAACTTGTGGTTCTGGAGCTGGGAGCTATATGCTGGCTCCCCACCGTAGCACAGTCTCAGGCAGTGGAGAGGCTGGAGCTTACCTGGAAACCCAGATCTGTGCTGAGACTTTCGAAGTTATTTCTGGAAACTCAGCCCATCTGTTCCTTCAGCACCCTCCTCCCACACTTCTGCATGCCATTTAATATCTTACACAGCGGACACTAGAACAACATGGGTTTGAACTGTGCAGGTCTGCTTATACCTAGATTTTCATGTTAACCAAGTGAAAATCGAAAATACAGTATTCATGAGATGCCAAACCCACATATACAGAGGGCCACCTTTGCATATACATGAGTTCCAGAGAGCCAGCTACAGGACTTGAGCATGCACGAATTGTGGTACACTTGGAAAAATGCATCCCCCACCTAAACCAAGGGATGACTATAATTTATCTCTTTCTATTTAAACTAGCTGGAGGGAAATCTGTTCTCCACAGCTTAACTATGACCAGTACAAGGTGTTGACTGTGTGTCTGGTACCTTCGCTCCTTTTGTTAGAACAAATAGAGAGTGGTAATCCAGAATTTGAGTTTGTGGAAGAAAATGTGATTTCTATGATATCCTTTTAAGTACATTGCTATGCTTTTGGGAGGTAACATAGAGCCTGTATTATCCCTCATGGGAAGATTTCTTATTGCATAAATAGGTATAGAATTTGGTTATTGCAATACCAATATATCTTTTTCTAAATATATATATTTTTAATTTTAAATCCACCCGGAGACTTGGGAATGCCTCTTACATTGAATGCTACAGTGAAGCTGTTTAAGAAAATTGTAGAGCTGAATGTGATGAACTTGATTAAATAGATAGCATTATTGTTGATGTAGTTTTATTTCAGTGAATTCATCATATAAGATAATAGGATTAAGCCTATAACCATTTTATTATTTCCTGCATACTTTGATGCCTGGGACTTCAGACATAATAGAATTAAAAGAGAACTTTTTTTCACTTCAATGATACATCAAAGGCTTAATAATGATGTTAAAGTGTAAGGAACTAGAGCTTATGTTTGGGCCATTAGCTGGTAGTGGGTGGCTTGAGACAATTTTGATACAGTGAAAAACGCAAGGGGAAATATAAGTTGCAATTTATAGAGAGATCAAAAAACTCAGGGGGCATTTGACATACAATTGTCACTTAAGAGGTTTCGCATGAAACCTGAAAGGACAGTGGAATTATTGGTCTTCAGTGTCCTCAGCTCCTCACTTCGCACTCAGGAGAAAATCAATGTCATGTTCTTACACTCTCCGTAACTGCAAACCCCATGTTCAGCTAGATAGAGCTTATCCCTGGCTGTCCTCAAATTGGTTCTTTTGTTTCCTTTCAGTCTCCTTTACTGTCTCAATTCTGTGCTCTCTATTATTTATACATTCCTCAAACCCAAGGGTCCATGTGGAGTTGCCCATAGGAAGCAAGAAGAGAAATAATTTTCTAAACTGACTCCAGGCAATTTAGCCTGGCTTAGCAACACTGCAGTCTTGCATAAGCTTAAAAACAATTGAGAACAATTTCAATAAATAACTTTATAGATGAGTCTGTTTCTTCCTAGAAATGACTTCTACAGACAAGAGAGTTCGACTTTCTAAATTAGTCGTTTAGCTGGGGACGTTGGTAATTTACTTAGATCACAATTTCATCACTGTTCAAACACGGTGTTCCCTAGGTTAAGCACACTCATTGCATCAAAACTTTAATGCCAGTGACACTGAATAAAATCCAGCCAAGAACTATGATGGGTAAAACTGGACAAATGCCTTGTATTTTAGGCAGGGATTTTCTTTGCCACTTGCAGCCTACACCAAAGCATTTTGTGTTGCCTATGCTGCTTAATGTGTTGCATCATTTTTGTTTGTTTGTTTTTTGTTTTGTTTTGTTTTTTGAGATGGAATCTCACTCTATTGCCCAGGCTGGAGTGCACTGGTGCAGTCTCCGCTCATTGCAACCTCTGCCTCCCCAGGTTCAAGCAATTCTACTTCCTCAGTCTCCTGAGCAGTCAAGACTACAGGCCCATGCCACCATGGCCGGCTAATTTTTTGTATTTTTTAATAGAGATGGGCTTTCACCATGTTGGCCAGACTGTGGATCATGGTTTAAATACCCCTGGTTATATGGGAGACAGCAAGAGTAGGGTATTTACTTAACTTTTATTTTACGTTCAGGGGTACAAGTGCAGGTTTGTTACATAGGTAAGCTTGTGTCATGGGGGTTTGTTGTACAGATTATTAAGCCTAGTACCCATTAGCTATTTTTCCTGATCCTCTCCCTCCTCCCACCCTTCAAAAGGTCCCAGAGTGTGTTGTTTCTCTCTATGTGTCCATGTATTATCATTTAGCTTCCTCTTATAAGTGAGAACATGTGGTATTTGGTTTTCTGTTTCTGTGTTAGTTTGCCAAGGATAATGGCCCCCAGCTCCATCCATGTCTCTGCAAAGAACATGATCTTATTCTTTTTTATGGCTGCATAGTATTCAGGAATATAAATCATTCTATTATAAAGTCTATTTATATATTATAAATATATCAATGCACTATGTTCATTGCAGTACTAGTCACAATAGCAAAGACATAGAAAGAACCTAAATGGCCATCAATAACAGACTGAATAAAGAAAATGTGGTACCTATACAGCATGCAGTAGGGTATTTTTAATGCTCCCTTATTTATTAACTTGAGATTCAGAAAAGAAAAAAATATTAATTAGTAAAACATGTGCAGTAGTAAAAGTGAGAGAGAAAACAAGTTATTTTAGGAAATATTAACTAAGAGAATTTTTAAAAAGACATTGAACAGAAAGATGTAAGATCTATCTTACGTATTTTCGTAGCTCTGTCCAGCCATGGTTTTCTGCCTATTTCTTCCAGGAAGGCCAGCCTACATTAAACATGATGCTCATGGTTAATTACAACACCTCAGAGAGGAGCTGTTGGCCTTAGTTGGAAGGAGGATCATTGAGCAGTGTCACCCCATGAGACAGAGGCCATGGACCTCTGGTCCTCAGTTTCCTCAGCAAATCAAGCCTACTGCTGCCTGGCCCCTGATCCCCCAGAATGCTCACGGCAGCACTGCCTGCACAGAATCTGCCTCCTTAGGAGCTGAGCTCCAACTGCTCCCCCAGCACATGTAACTAACTCTGGGCACCAGCCTTAACAAACCCAAGGCATGCAGCTGCTGGACTGTAGAATCCGGCTTCCTTTGGTGGCTCCCAGACGGGTTAAGTACAGCAAATCGGAAGTGTGTAAAGATGCACACAAACTATGGCGTATGGATGCTGGCAGAAAAATACAAATCTCTTCCTCCTTAAAGACGGACTTTTTGATGTGCAATAATGCAATGCACAAGTTTTCTCTGAAAATGCCTGCAAGGCCCAGCAACATCTGCCTGTGTTGCAAGCTGCAGAACGTGATGCTGCACGCCTTACATTTGCTCTTCTTTCTTCTTCCTGTCTCGTTCCCACCTTGCTCTCACTTCCTGCTTCCTTAGGATGGCATCCTTCAATGAAATGTTAGCACATAAAGTTTTGCCTCAGGATTTGTTTTCTAGGAGAACTAAGCTAAGACAGAAAGGCGGTAACAAAGATGCTTAATGAGGAAATCTTAAAGAAGTGAACATAAGGCCTAATACCAAAGTGTTCGGAGAAAAAGTAATATGAATGAGCTCAATTAATTAGACATGAAGAAAACAGAAAAAAGGGCTTACACATGTAAAGAAGTAAAGGTAAAATATGAAGTAATGAGAGCAAAAAACTATTATTTTCTTTTATTCAATTTCTTTTTCTTTCCTCCAAATCTATTACTAGTTAGTATTCAAGATAATTCAGTGATACTTCTTACTTTTTCAATTTCCTGTTAAAAGCTCTTTTCAAACATTGGCAAGAAATAGAGGTCTATATAAATATCTCTCAACTTGATACAAATTCACACCAAAATTTTACTTTATATTAAAAATATTTTGCTTACTCCTAAGAGTCAGACTATTGTTGCTAATTGAGTTTTTACTTAAGATTTTGTGATATCATATACTAACTTATATTCCTAAATGTGGTGCTCATAAATTTTATTTTTTTATAAATGTAAAAATATACCTTACAATAAACTTTAAAAAAATTAGAAATCATGCCATAAGAAGAGCAAAAACAAGAATAACAAGAAAAACACGTAGAGATTCTAGTTTAAAACAGCTGAATTAAGAACATTTTCTCTCCTGTTCCCAGAAATTATTCTAAAATCATAATACGTATAAAAAAGAGAAACACAGCCCAATTTTTCTTGCAGTCCCTGCCCTAACAGTGTGAGAAGGCTGCACAGTTCTTTCAGTGTATCCCACCCCTGCAGGAGCTCCTGTGAACTGCAGGGAATCTCACTTCCCAGGCCTCCTCACTGAGTGTAGAAATGCAACTAAACCAGAAGAAACATGAAGGGATATTGCCTTACATCTGTTAGAGTGACTATTACTTAAAAAGAAAAGATAATAAGTTTTGGCAAGAACATGGAAAAATTGGAGCCCTTATACACTGTTGGTGGGAATGTAGAATGGTGCAGCCACTGTGGGAAACAGTATGGAGGTTCCTCAGAAAAACTAAAAATAATCTACCATATGATCCAGCAGTCCTGTGTTGGGGTATATATCCAGAAGAAACTGAAGTCAGCATCTTGAAGTGCTATCTGCACCTCCATGTTTATTGCAGCAATATTCACAAGAGATAGAAATATATAGAAATCACCTGATTGTTCACTGATGAATGAATGGAAAAACAAAATGTAGTTGATGCATACAATGCAATATTATTCAACCTAAAAAAAGAAAATCCTATCACTTACAACAACATGGATGAAACCAGAAGACACTATGGTGAATTAAATAAGCAAGGCACAGAAGGACAAATACTGCATGATTCCACTTATATGTGATATGTAATATGTGTAATGTAGTCAGACTCATACCAGAGGGTTCTGTGTGTGTTTGGCTTAGTGTGTTGATCAAATTCTCTATTTTTTAAAATTTATCTTCTCTCTGGTTGTTCTATCATTATTTAAAGTGGGGAATTGAAGTCTGGAACCATTGTTGTAAAATTTTCTCTCTCTCCTTAATTTTGTCAATTTTGTCAATCTGTTTTTAGGTGAGTAAATGTCCATGATTGTTATATCCTCTTGGTGTATTGAACCTTTTATTAATATATAGTGTCCTTCATCTCATGTACATTATTTGATTTAAAGTATTTTCTCTCTTTTGTGAGCTTTTATGCTTTATGGAGTCTTGCCCACCACTTTCCCGCTTGAGTTGAAAACAGAGATGAGCGCCTTGCATCATTCTTTCAAGTGTGTTCTTCAGACAGATGAGAACCAATGCACATAATGATTGCAAATAAGGCCTGCTCTGCTCCCTCTGATTCAGGGGAGCACCCGGAGGAGGCCACGACTCCTGCTCCATCAGGAGCAAGACGACCACCACATCAGGAAGGTTTTGGGTCTAGGGAAAACAAAATTGCTGTAAATCTTCTACCACTTTGAAGGAATTGTTTTTCTTCCTCGGGCTTTTGCTTCATTGCTCTGAACCTTTGACTGTTTCCAGAGCCCCCACAAAGTTGCTCCTGCTTCTCTTGTTAGTGATCCCATAGAAAAAGAAGTTTGCAGCTGCCCTAGTCTTGCGTCACTTCAATAATTATTTATTATCAGCTCTATATCTTAGAATTTTGCTTGCATTGCTTCAAGAATCTAGTTTTTGCGACAAACTTTATAAAAGAATTTGTGTAAAGGCAAAAGGAAGGAGCTAAAACTCACACTGTGCCCCAAAGAATGCTGTATTAACTCACCACATTAAAAAAATACATTCTTTAAATAGCTATTGAAAGAGTAGACTGAAAATAACCAAAACGAATGCAGAGGAAATAAATCAAGAACGAGATGTGGGAATAAAAAAGTGACATACATTTTCCCGGAAAAATGTCATGCAAAACGATAATAAAGAATGGTATACAATATGTTTGGGTTTATAAATGGCAAACATTCAATTCAATGCTTTCACCTCTTTTATGTACAAAACTTTAAGAGAGGTGCAGAAATGAGTAATATTACTCTTCCTTCGCATATGATGATAACGTTAGATCAGTTCATTTTTTTTTCTCCCATTTGGTTTAATTTTAATCTAAAGTAGATGCAGAGCTTGTAAAAGATGAAGTGCCTCCAGTCTCTCACTTCCTTCTGTGTCAAGAGCTGTGACGCTCTTTAGCAACCTGTCAGGTTTTAGTAAGTGTAGCTGAGTGAGAGGGAGGTGATAAAGCACAAGGCCTGTTTGGGAAGAAAGAATCTCACCACTTAATTCAAATATGTTTAAATGGCAATATCCAATGTCGGCTTGGAGAGGTGGCACCAGCCTCTCAGAAATACTGCCATGGGAACATGAATGGATATATTTCAGTAAAAATGTAACAGCATACAGAAAACTTTAATGATATAGATTGACAGGAATCTCCCTTCTTAGTATTAATTTTCAGGAAATAATCTAAGAGAGGAAACTAAGATACGGCA
Source organism: Chlorocebus sabaeus (assembly GCF_047675955.1). Taxonomy (NCBI): domain Eukaryota; kingdom Metazoa; phylum Chordata; class Mammalia; order Primates; family Cercopithecidae; genus Chlorocebus; species Chlorocebus sabaeus. The sequence continues at coordinate 6,089,497 of NC_132911.1, read as the reverse complement.
CGTATAATGCATGTACTTATGCTTCAGCAGTACAAACTTGTGTATGTATGTGCATGTGTGTGAACTGTTAGAAACTGAAAGCAGCCCAATAAAAACGGATTGTTAAATTGTACTAGATCTGTACAGTAAAATAGTATTCAACAACAACGACGGTACAGATTTATATTTGACGTAGAAGTCCACTAACATAAAATTAACCAAAAAAACAGCCTTCATGAAAGCTCAAATCATATGATTACATTTCTATAAAAAATAAATATGTAAGGGTGGTGGTTAGGCATGCAGAATAAAGGCAAGCAAGCAGTATCATTGGAAAGAGGCTTTTTCTCCCTTTTCTTTTCTATTATATGTTGCCTAGAGTTTTATTATTGCTTTTTCTAAATCATAAAATGTACTCCAGCCTGGGCAACATAGCAAGATCCTTTCTCTACCGAAAGTTTAAAAAGCAAATTAGCCAGGTGTGGTGGCACACACCTGTAGTCCCAGCTACTCAGCAGGCTGAAGAGGGAAGATAGCTTGAGCCAGGAGGTCGAGGCTGCAGTGAGCTGTGATCATGCCCCTGCACTCCAGCATGGGTCACAGAGCAAGACCCTGTTTCAAAAAAATATTAAATATTAGAAACATCTTCTTTGAGACACAAAATTTGGATTGTTAGATGGGATGATACAAAGAAGAGATAAATTTCAGTTCAGAGCTGGAGGGCTGGGTAGAGAGTGAAATGAAACTGATTTCCAAGGAATAAATATGAAAATTCTAAGATGTAGAGCTGATAATAAATAATCATAAGCCCGGCACAGTGGCTTACACCTGTAATCCCAGCGCTTTGGGAGACCGTGGTGGGTGGATCACGAGGTCAGGAGTTCAAGACCAGCCTGGCCAACATAGTGAAACCCCGTTTCTACTAAAAATACAAAAAATTAGCCAGGTGTGGTGGCGGGCACCTGTGATCCCAGCTACTTGGGAGGCTGAGGCAGGAGAATTGCTTGAACCCAGGAGGTGGAAGCTGCAGTGAGCTGAGATTGCACCACTGCACTCCAGCTCAGGCAATAGTGTGAGACTCCGTGTAAAAAATAAATTAATAAATGCTAATAAAGAGTTAATTCACTGTTCTCAAAATTGTACAAGTATAGGGCAAAACAAGCCTGGCTTATAGAGGAGAATTCTTGTATTCAAAAATGTTGAAGTCTTTTCTGAATAAAGGAGGCTATAAGGCTTGGCCACGTTAGCAGTGAGCCAGAAGATGCTGAGACAGAAGTGAAAAGGACACGCATGTGAGCTCAAAAATCACTGTAAACACATCACGGATGTAACATGGTAGGCGCTGACCCGAACACTTTGCAGGTATTGATTCATTAAGCTTTCATGATATCCACAAAAGAGAAGTTTTATTATTATTATTATTATTATTATTATTATTATTTTGAGATGGAGTCATACTCTGTCACCCAGGCTGGAGTGCTGTGGTGCGACCTCGGCTCACTGCAACCTCCACCTCCCGAATTCAAGTGGTTCTCTTGCCTCAGCCTCCTGAGTAGCTGGGATTACAGGTGCACACCACCATGCCTGGCTAATTTTAGTATTTTTAGTAGAGATGAGGTTTCACCATGTTGACCAGCCTGGTCTTAAACTCCCGACCTCAGATGATCCACCTGTCTCAGCCTCCCGAAATGCTGGGATTACAGGTATGAGCCACCATGCCAGAAGTTCTATTATGTTACACACATAAATCACAGAGAGATCTAGAAACTTGCTCAAGATTAAGTGTCATCGCTGGGATTCCCATCTGTGACAGTGGCCCCCAGTGCCCGTGCATTTAAGTGCTAGACCACACATCTTAACCACTAGACAACAAGTTTAACCAGTAGGCCACACAGCTGAACCTCTAGGCCACACAGTTCAACCACTAGGCCACATAGCTTAAACATCAGGCCGTACAGTTTACCCTAGGCTACACAGCTGTTCTAACTTTAGTCTGAAAATTCACCAGCATTTCAGAAGACAGAAGGATGATAGCTCAGCCCATTGTTGAAAGACAGCTGAGAGCCAAAGCTGAAGGTGAGAAAGTCTTTAGATGTTGGTAAAATGTAATAAAAATGGTGAATCATCATATAAACTGTTAATATTACTTGCATTCTTTGCAGATAAAAGAAATCAAAATCCTTGATGGATGTTATAATTATTACCATGAAGAATAATCCCTTCTTTGTTGGTAAACAAGCTTACAGGAAAACTTTAAATAGCTGCTTTCTTCTTCTTCTCTTTCCAGTAAAAACTGGCTCTAGATTGGCCCAAGATTGTCAGCCTCTAATATAAAACGTGAAATCTCCAAATCTCCTATAAAACCTGTAGTTAGAATTTCTAAATAAAAACAACAGCTAAGGCATTGAGGAAATCAAATATTTTTTACTCGTAACATTATGAAGGGAGGGACTTTTGGGAAGATGAAATTCGAGTGACCATCCAAGAGGAACAGGGCTGAGAGATCCAATGTGCTCTGCTCCCTGTGCAAGTGTAGCTGGCAAAGTTCTGTGGTGGCTCCTATGATTTCTGACACTGTCTGGGCAAGTCCTGAGTATTTTCTCCCCTTGAGTGTGGGCAGAGCCTCTGTATATGAACTATCTGAATATTGGCTCCCTTGATTCTGCTACTTTGCATGTGCAATGGTGAAGACATTACATTAAACACATGGCAGACTGGGTGGGGGATGAGAGTCTGCACCACGTGCTCCCACCAGCCTGGGAGGAAGCCAATCATCGTGTGGTGTGAACAGCTTGTTGGAGGCACAGGGAGCTTCTGTGGGTGGCCTCAGACAGCTGGAAGTGAACTGCAGTGGACAGCTGGTGAGTCAACAGGTGCCCCAGCTGCACCATCAAAAGAGTTGTCCCAACAACTTGAATGGGTTGGGAGAAGGGAACCTGGGCCCCAGGTGAGCAGCACAGTCTGACAGCTTGATTACTGCCTGTAGGACCCCAGTAGAGGGTCCTGGGAGTTTGTACCCAGACTTCTGACCCACAGACACTGGGGGAAAATGAATTGTGTTGTTTTTAGGGGCTAAGCTTGCAGTAATTTGTTATGGGGCAAGAGTAAACAAATTCAATAAGTACGTGGAGAAAATGGACCTCATCAGAAAATGAAACCAAACAACACAACTACTTCTTTTTTCTAAATATTGTGGCAAGTCCCTACAGATTATTAAAGTTATTCAGATAATGGAGCCATTGTTGAAGTTCACGTCTCCAAACTTTGAGCTGTTATTATATTGCCTAACCAGTACACTAAATCATCCTCAGCTTATTATTAAATGCTCATTAAATGTCCATATGCACCTGCTGCTATACAGAGCTCTGGTACCAATATTCAACATATAACTGGAAAATTGCAGCGTATGAGAGAGAAAACACTTGAGTTTCTGTATGAGCAGAGTTAGTTTTCTCAGGAGTCTTCTACTTCCTCGCTTTTGTGGTTAAAGTGAATGAGTAAGGAAAGCTCTAAAGGCAATAGAAAGAAAGTGCAGTCACTAAACCTGATTTTGCACTGAAGTTTCAAGAGAAGTATTTTAGTAGATATCTCAGGGCCTCACTCCTGGGATCAGAATTTCATAAATGGGGCCTGGGAACTTGAATTTGTAAAAGCTCCCTAGAGCTTTTATAAACAGCCACTGGTTCAGAAGATAAGCAAGATCAATAAGGGCAACTAAAGCTGTACTTCCATGCACTTTAATGATTGAATAAAGTACTTAATTTTTCTAATTATTTCAGCAAATATTTATTAGTACACTGGTGATCCTGAGAAGAAAAACCCTCCCAGCCTTCAAGATTCTCACAGTCTAGGACAATTACCATAATACCATGTGCTAAGTTTTATACCATCATTTCAAAAAAGTACTCTGGAAATGTCAAAAAAGTCACAATTAGGATTGCCTGAACTAGGAATGGAGGTTGGGTAAGAAGGGAAAATTGATAGAGAAATGATTTTTAAGTAGGACACCAAAGTTTGCATCAAATCAATGAATATGAGCAAGTTACTTCTATTATCATTCATTCAACACATATTCATGAAGAGCCTAAAAGACAGTAACGTATCGTGGTTAAGAGTTTCTGTTCAAACAAGAGATGGATTGATGCCTAACTCTGATTTCTAATGTTCCATTTTCTCCTTTTTGTGTTGAAGAAGAAAATAGTGATTACTCCCACAGAAGTCAATAATCAAGAGGACTCTGCTTGGGCAAACACCTAGCACACTTCCTGACACATAGAAAGACTGGATTTATATGGTTGGTTGTCGTAGACATTAGCAGTGTTGCGGCTGTGGCCCCCACAACTGCAGCTGTAAGAGGAAAGTGAGAGACGGGACTCTGCTCTTTGGAAATTCTGGTTGTGACACATAGGTAATTTCAGTGCTGCATGATTACTATACTAGAAGAATATCAATGCACTGTAAAAAAATAGAGAAGAGAGTGTTCAATTTTGTTTGGAGAAATGAATCAAAGCTTTTCAATCAAGTGGATATTTTAGTAAGTTTTGAGTATTGACTGGGAGTTTACTAGGCAGAGAAACAGAACTATGAAAACCAGGTATTTCAGGTAAAGGTAAAGAGATGATGAAAGCGTTCACCTTAGGACAAGCTTTCAGTTGACATAACCTGCTCCTTCGATTTCTTAGTGCATTGTTTTAGTACAGTCCAACATGCATTATCCACAGATAATTTTTTAGTATATCAATGAATACGCACATGCATTTTTTTAATTTCTGAAAACAATTATTTCTTTAACAAGCATACCAACATTTTTTTCTGTACACTCAAAATCACTTGTTTAACAACATGTAGTGCCAACCATGCGCTTAGCCCTGATTACTGATAGCAGAAGATGCATGATCAAAAAAAGTAGTACCAAAATCTGAATCATTTTCTCAACATGTAAGAAACCTCATGAATTGTGTAAAGTATATTGGACTAAAGGGAAAGAAATATTTCATTCTGGAGAGAACTAATTCCCAAATTCAAAGAATGGATTCATTTTACCATGGAATCAGTGTATGCAGGAGTCACAGCGGAATGAATGCATCTCATCCCTTATTTCTCCAGATGCTACGGATTTGTTTGTTTGTTTGTTTTCGTTCTTTTTTTTAATCTCTGGATCCAGTGAGGATTCCATAAAGAAACATTTTCCCTTAAATTTCTATTCTGTAAGATTCAAGGGTCCACCTCCTGACCCTTGGCTTATATATTATCTTATATAATATATTATCTCTAAGGAGATTAATTGTGAATCAGAGTGAGAAAAACTAGTTGGGTTATAAAGATATTTTTTAATAAAAATGTCATTGTAGCAAAATTCTGTAAGCTTCCAAAGCCAGTGGGAGTAAGAGGTCTTCTACCATAAGTGGGAGAGGTTTCAACCAGTCGCCCCATTCATCCACCCAGGTGTATCTGTCTTTCTATGGTGAAGATCAGAAATTTATGCCAATACAAATGACAGGTTTTGCAGCAAAAATTGCGTAAAGATTATAAAAATTAAATAGTTGAGGGCACGTTAAAATCTTATCTACTAGGTCCACATATGTTGGCAGCCAGAGACTGTGGGAACAATGACTCATGGTCTGATTCCTTTAATCAGGAATACTGGGGTGAAAAAAGAAACCCTAAACTGTTGAAGAAAAAATTTTATCTTGGTTTGGTTGGTGGCTTAACTAGACAACTCATTTTGAAGTAAAATGTTACCTTGCCAATAAATCATTTGCACATGTTCTGCTATGCAGAGCATGTTTCCTTCAGAGAATAACTTGGCATTTTGAACAGTGGATTTCTTTCTTACAAATTTGATTTGCTTAGTGACCAAATGACCAAGTGGCTAGTCCACAAACTCGATCATACATAGTATTCAACTGAGAGTTAATACGTGTGACAAATGTAGAAATGGTGATAAAACGTCCATTTTTTAAAGCTTTTACAGTGAAATTAGTTCTGGAGCAAACTTGAAATATTTTTAGCTATTGTAGGACGTGGCATACTGTAGACGTTATGTGAGAGTGGTATTTCTGATTTCTGTCAAATCCACTTTTTCCTAGATTTCTACTGGATGTTTTCAGTACTTTTTTTTCTTGGGCAGGATGACTGTTGGAGAATCATTTCAGACCTCTTTCAGAAAAATGTATGGAACACAAAGTTGCAATACACTCCTCGCCCAACCCAAATATGAATGCATTTAAAATAACATATACAGAAAGTTACACTTTTAAAATAAAATTTATAAATAACTCAATTATTATGTTTTACCATTGAGTTATTTTATACTTGCAGAATGTTTTTTGCTGTTGTCATATCAGAAAAAAATTTCCATATCACCTTTAAATAGAAATACATAAAGTCCTGCTTCAAAAAGAAATAAACAACCCTTTTTAAATGTATGCAGTATTTTTATTTTCTCTGAACGATTCATAAATGTTGAACTAATTCTGTTAGCCTATATTGGAAGTCACTGATGATTTATAAGTAAGTTGGTTTGATTGTAAGGACTTGACACAAACTTTAGCATAGTTGTGAAATTCTGTCTAGATTGAACTTATTCCACAGTGGTAACATGGTAGATGCATTCTTATTAAAGTAAGCAAACATATTTAAAAGCTATTGCCTTATTTTGACTATCTGCAAGCCATATATTGAATAACCTCTGAGATCTTGAGATAGGAGTAATTCTTGAGTCAACCTGTAGATTTAAATTATACCATTCTGAAAAGCTAAAGGGCTTAATTACTGCTATTCAAAAATGACTGGCATTCTCCTTCCGTAATTTATGAATGCACTCTATTTCACATTTCTTATTTAAAAATATGTATTTAAAATGACAATAAGAAAACGACTTCCCTTTCTTCTTTTTAGTTAAAGTGCACTGCATCAAATTAGTTGGGTTTAGAGGTAATACATTTCTGATCCATGACCTCTCTACTTCAGTTCTACACATGGTATTTCAGGTAATTATCTTATTGAGGTTGGGAACGGATTTTGACTCATTAAAAAGAACATGCTTTTCCAAAGGAGAAAGAGGCAGAGGCGGAATCATAGACACTTGATTTTCTGCTCAGGCTATGTGGTATGAAGTGTCTGTTCATACATTATAGTTTGGGCCATTGTCCAGCCCATTTCCCATTCTCTGAGAACTGACATCTCAAGTCCAAGATAAGATGCTGCATATGGCTCTACTAGATGAGCCTGACCAAAATTGATTCTTTAATCCTAATGCTTGCCTGACTAATACCACAGATGTCCTTTTGCTAAAGAGTTTATGAAGGCAGTTTAATGACAGAGCCCTAGAATAGAAGTCTATGGCTTTCTGTTGCTAAATTCCTTGCAGAGACCCCAGGCCCTGTTCTTTCTGAGGATTAGATGAACAGGTCTTTTTCTCTGATTCTTTGAGATACCTGAAGATGTTTCCAAAGTGTCCTCATTTTCTGTAAAATAGTGATATTTCCCTTTCTTGAAAACTATAGATTCTTCAGAGGAGAGTATTCAATTATCAAAGTTATGATAGTTCTTTTGAGGTAACCGCTATAGGCAGTAAAATATTTTCCCACTCACTAGTTGAAAGAAGGTACAAATACTATAATAGCATTTTGAAGTCAACATTATTTCTCATGCTTCCCAGAATTATATTATCCTACTTCACATTTTTTAAATTTGAAACATTATAATTAATGTTTATGATAAGTAAAAGATGCTAAATAATGGTGAAAATGGCAAAAGCAGTTTTAAAGCAAGGTTACAAGGTGCTAAGTTTCTTTTCAGCATTGAAATCAACGAAACCAGTTCAATTAGAAAACCAGGCTACATATGATGCCTATGCATTTCATGTACTGTTTCTAGCCTACATTTTACAATAAACATTTTTTGATTTTTAATTTTACAAGTCTACAAATTTCAGTTGTGTGCCTGAAAAATAGCTTTATAGAGCCATATTCTTCCCTTTCTTACATTGCCTTCTTGTTTCTTACATTTTGCATTGTACCAACCTCTGCTTGGTATTTATTTTCTCCAGACTTTTTCTATCAGATATACTGGATTTTTTTCCAGACATAAAAGATTAGTTTTATCTGAGCAGTAGCCATGTCCTGATATATGAAAGTTGCTGCAATGTAAATTCAAAATGATGTAGAAAAAGGCAATCTTGGCCGGGCATGGTGGCCCACGCCTGTAATCCCAGCACTTTGGGAGTCTGAGGTGGGTGGATCAGGTCAGGAATTCAAGACCAGCCTGGCTAACATGGTGAAATCCCATCTCTACTAAAAATACAAAAAAAAAAAAAAAAAAAAAAAAAGCTGGACGTGGTGGTGGGCACCTGTAATCCCAGCTAGTTGGGAGGCTGAGGCACGAGAATTGCCTGAACCAAGGAAGCAGAGGTTGCGGTGATCCCAGATCACACCACTGCACTCCAGCCTGGATGACAAGAGTGAGACTGTGTCTCCCCCCAAAGAAAAGAAAAGAAAAAGGCAAATCTTGCAGATGTATTATCTTTTTAAAAGTTACATAATTCCAAGTTGGTTTAGAAATGCCATATTTCCTTTCTCTCCATGTTTTTCTCCCATAAGACTTGTGTCCTATAAAAGAGACATATTATCATCTTTTTTCTGTGGCTGCTTGTGCACCTGGATAGACCCAAGCAGAGTAGCCCACCATTGATGCGGCTACTGCAGACATCGCTCAAGGAAGACAGCTGCGTTTCATGGCAATCTCCTTCTGAAATGTTACAGTGAAATTTTCCCAGGAGACATACAGGTCTTGCTTGTGCAAACTTCTGAACTTTCAACATTAAGCATCCTTACTTGTAGAAAACCTCAAAGTGTGATAAGTAGAAAGTTGCGTTAACATAGAAAGAAGCAGAGAGCAAAGTGTGTGTGTATGTTTGTGTGTGTGTGTGTGTACGTGTTTGGAAAATTACTGAAAATGTTTCAAAATAAATAGAAAAAATCCAAATTATTAATTATTTTATAAAATGCTAGGCACTAAGGCATCCAGATTTCATGTAAAAATGTTTAAAAATTTTTAAAAACATGAACTTTACTTGTGAGACATAATTGTCACATTTAGACTTCAGCAACGTGATACTTTTTAGTATAATAAAAGTTTTAAAAACGTGAACTTTACTTGTAAGACATAATTGTCATATGTAGACTTCTGCAATGTGATGCTTTTTAGGATAATATAGAACAGACTGAAATATTTGTCTTACAGACTTGTTTTCCATGCATTATGCCTACCGTGCAAAATGCTGACTTGTTGGGACTTCACCTTTCCCTCACCTCAACATAAATCTTCAACATCATTTCTTTATGACTTTGGTCATACTAGCAGTTACTGAGTGAAAGTTTTATTTACTTATTTGTTGCTTACAAGGGATTCACAAAAACCCTGTCAAATAACTGCAGATTTGAGGATACCCTTTAAATTGATTCTGAATCCAAGAAAGATTAAAGCAGCTTGCTCTGTGTAGAATGGGGGAGCAATCTAGGTAGTGCTTTTGAAGTAAGTCTTGCTTCCTGTAGTGAGAGAGGACATAGAAGTCAAAATGTCAAACATCTTAACACTTGTGTTTATTTGTATTTTTACTCAACAAAAATGTATTGGAAGACAGGGTTACGAGAAGTGTCTGGAGTTCTTAAGAACACGATGGGATCAACTGTCAACTTAAAAGCAAGGTGTACAGAAGCAATCTGATGCCCTTTCATTTGCCCTGACTAATGGGTGCCACTATGTCTCTGGTGCTTTCATAAAATTTGATCAGGTACCATTTGCCTAAAGTGAAATGGGGACTACTTCCTCAGGCAGAAGCACTGTGTGTGAATTGGCTGGTGATGCCTTTGCCAACATTTCTCTCAGTTTTCAATGGGCAAACACACTGAAATGAATCAAGGAGACGTGATCTGTGTAATGTCCATTCTGGATACTGTAACAGCAGCATAGTAACAAAGACGGCATTGTGTTGTGCTTAGAATTACGTTCCAGCTCAAAAAACTTACTTAAATGACCTGGTTGTGCTTAGAATTACGTTCCAGCTCAAAAAACTTACTTAAATGACCTGGGACATGTACTCCTCATGTCTAAAGCATCTCATCACCATTTAGGAGAAAGGAGTCAGATGTTTGTTTCTCTTTATACTTCTTAGAGAATTAATATGGTAGATCCTTGAAAAGGAGAAAGGGAAAAACTGAAATATTAAATATTAACCAAGTAATATGACTATAGAAGTGCTATGACTTCTTGTAGCTGATTGGTAGTAATGCAAAAATGTATCCCAAAATACCTGTAGACTCAATATGTATAATGGGAAAATTTACTTTCTGGAGAGGTTATTTTCAATAAGCGAATGTATTCATTTGGCCAGATATGAAATTTATTGTGCCTTTATCGTAATATCAACCCTTTGCAATTTGAGATGATGATTTCATAATTATAGATTAGTCTTTATGGAGTGTAGCAGGCCGGGCACTGTGGTTTACCCCTGTAATCCCAGCACTTTGGGAGGCCGAGATGGGCAGATCACCTGAGGTCGAGAGTTCGAGACCAGCCTGAACAACATGGAGAAACCCCTTCTCTACTAAAAATCCAAAATTAGCCGGGCATGGTGGCGCATGCCTGTAATCCCAGCTACTCGGGAGGCTGAGGCAGGAGAATCGCTTGAACTTAGGAGGCAGAGGTTGCGGCGAGCCGAGATTGCACCATTGCACTCTAGCCTGGGCAACAAGAGCGAAACTCCGTCTCAAAAAAAAAAAAAAAAAAAAAAGTACAGCAACATTGATTATCAGTAAATTTGGGACACAACTGGAATTAGAAGAATTAGAAGGATAAAAGTTACAACTCACCAGTGGAGCTGACCTCCAATAATAACAAACAATTTAAAACTCAGAGTCCAGGGGAGTTTTGTTAACCTTGGCCTATTTTTTGGTAGGAGAGTAGAGATGGCAACATAGGATCTTAAACATCATGGAGAAGTTCATTGCTCGATGGGAAAATCAAGAACAGGCAAACACTTCATGTTAAATCCCAGGGAAAATATTGGTACTCCCTTGGTACAAGGTCATCAATAACTCCCCTGGGACACAGCAGACACCATCATACATAGAAGTGTTGAATTTTTCAAATTTCAACTTTCAGAGAAAAAGATGAACGTTTCTGTCTCCTTGTGGGCACTGAAGCATATGTCTAAAAGTCATTCGGGGAGACAGGTGTAACTGTTATCTACCTGCAAAGATGAAATTGGTGATGGGTGTAAATAAAAGGACACCCATTAAAAATGTCGAGAGAAAGTCACTGCCAGGTAAAATATAAGAAAATGGTGCATTTTTTATTTACTCATTATCCTCATTTAGGATAACTATATGAGGAAAATATAAACCCAGACCTATGGGGAACATTCACATTTTAAACTGGCTTAAAGCACTGGGATAACACAGTGAAAAGAGCCACACTGATCGATTCACTCATAATTAGAGTCTGAAAAGCAGGCTGTAATTGCCAAGATGCTCTTAAGCATGTTTACTTTCTGTGGGGGACTAAGAAAGGAGATGTAAACATGGTAATTAAAGGGTTATTTTTTCCTCGTATTAAAAAATGTTATTCAAAAACAACTTGATTTGTATGTGTTTGGAATAAAATATTGAAATTTTTTATTTTCTCCTGCACTAAAGGGGATTATTGGTATAGGTAATTGACCACACATATAATTACTATCACAACAGGGGCTAGTGTTTGATAAAGCCAGTGCCTCACCCATGATCTGTGTGCTGAAGTTCACCTACATTCCCTCAGGTTTATGCTGTGCAGCTTCCTAACCCATTTAAAGTCAAACATTGATAGTTCTCTACCATACAGCGTGTTAACATTCAAAGTGCACGCCCGGGTCCTAGAATAACAGCTACAGATTTAGTTGTTTCTACTGAGACCAATTTGTCTTCGTAATTATATCTATGTTTGGTCTTTGCTATGGTCTGAATGTTAGTGTTCCCCCTAAATTCATGTGTTGAAACCTAATACCCAATGTTACAGTATCAAGAGGCAGGAATTGATTAGGTCATGGGGGCTCTACCTTCACAAATGGAATTAGTACCTTTATAAAGGAGGATGGGGCAAGGTCTATTGACCCTTCTGCTGTCTGAGGATGCAGGCAGAAGTTGCCTTCTTTGAAGAACAGAGCAAGCCCTCACTAGACACTGAATTTGCTGGTACCTTAATATTAGGATTCCCAGCATTCAGAACTGTGAGCAATAAATTTCTGTTTTTTTAATCAATTAACAAGTCTAGGGCATTTTGTTATAGCAGCTCAGATAGACTAAGACAGTCTTAATCTTTAGACATTAGGAGGGCAGGAAATTATGTGAAGAAAGAAATCCGAATAGTTCAATAGATACACAGTTAACCCTTGAACAATGCAGGGGTAAGGAATGTCAGATCCTATGCAGTCAAATGTTGAAAACCTGCCTATAACTTTGTGACTCCCTGAAAACTTAAGTACTGATAACCTACTGTTGACCAGAGGCCTTACTCATAACATAAGACATATTTTGTAAGTTATGTGTTACATACTGTATTTGTAAAACGAAGTAAGCTAGACAAAAGCTTTTTAAGAAAATCATAAGGCAAAGAAAATATGTTTCCTATTCATTAAGTGGTAGTGGATCATTATAAAGGTCTTCATCCTTATCATCTTCATGCTGAGTGGGTGGAGGAGGAGAAGGAAGAGGAGGGGTGGTTCTTGCTGTCTCGGGGTGGCAGAGGCAGAAGAAAATCCTTGCTTAAGTGGAGCCCTGGCAGGTATAGGCAGAAGGAGGAGGTGGGGTTGCAGACACTGGGGTGGTCATCAGCTGCTCATTGGCGCTCCTGGATTTTGTTTGACCCATGCCTCCTTTCCACCTGGAAACATAAGGAGACTTTGTTGTCTTTGACGTCCAGAGGGAGCTGCTGCCACCACAGTTCCAAGCTTGAAGTCACTAGGACTTCTCTCAAACTTACGTGCTGAGAAGGCTCAGATGTTGGCCTCAGCTCTTAGGCTGAACTGAGCAGATCCACCCACGAAAACTTTATGTATTGAAACAAAGAAAGGAGTCCATCAGAAAGCAACACCTATAATCCTGGGCTTGGCAGCAAGGATGAGAACAGATAGTGGAAATCCTGCAATCTGAAAAGCAGACTGACGGGTGAAAAAGAAGCTGAAGATGCATGGCATTCTAGCCCCCTAATCTAGAAATGTTAGTAAGAGCCAACAACTGCTTAATCGAACACCAAGGACCAGAATTCCCAGGTGAAAATCATTTACTGAAAAAAAAAAAAGAAGAAGAAGCCGAGCAGGGTGGCTCACGCCTGTAATCCCATCACTTTGGGAGGCCGAAGTGGGTGGATCACTTGAAGTCAGGAGTTCGAGACCAACCTGGCCAACGTGGTGAAACCCAGTCCCAACTAAAAATGCAAAATCAGCGGGTTGTTTTGGTGGGCACCTGTAATCCCAGCTACTCAGGAAGCTGAGGTAGGAGAATCGCTTGAACTCTGGTGGCGGAGATTGCAGTGAGCCGAGATGGTGCCACTGCATTCCAGTATGGGCAACAGAGCAAGATTCCATCTCAAAAAAAAAAAAAAAAAAAAGGACATAGTTATAGCTTGTGGGCAGCTACATAGCATGCCATGCAAAGAAGAACAAAATTTTTCAAATAATCAAGATTGGAACTCTGGCTTATCAGATCTCATCTCACTTTTCAAATTTCTAGCTAATCAGATCTATGCTGGAGCCACATTTACTGAGCTACCATCACCAAGTGTTGTTCCCAAACCACCAAGCTGCTGAGTTCCTATTTCGTTTAATCCTTCTGATAAAGAAATAATGACATTTCAACTTAAAACCTTACTTAAAATACAGGTATAAGATAAAGTCCTAATGTTTAAATATTTTTATGGTTACAGATAGTTGTCAATTGGTCTGAAATTCACTAGGGAATTAATCTGTTTGTGTAGAACTGCTAATTAATGTAAAAATACAGTTAGATTTCATCTCATTAGTTTATGGATTGTGTACACTGTCATGTAATGGTAATATCAGCGTAACTTTAAATTCATAGTAGTACTTGGTATTAAGTGTTCTCAACTGAGTAACTTTTAAGTGAAACCATTCAAGTTTAGATCTGAGTGGGAGGGGGTAAAGGAATCAACTTTTTCTATTGATTGTTGGGGTAAAATAGTAATTTAAGTTATCATCCATGAGCCAGTAGATTGTCCGAATGTGAATCATATTATAAGCATCTAGCTAAGTGATACAAGATCAGAGAACTAGGTCTCGAGACCTAGGTAATCGAGAACTAGGTAATTGTGTGAAAGTTTAGCGTACTGGAAACACCCAAGCCAGTAATACGCCAAAAACCTGATGCACTGCCAGAAGAAAATGTGAAATTGTCTTCATATTTGCATTTTAGTATATTGTACATTGGTAATATTAAAAAGGGCTCTTGGGACTTATTTGAATGAAGCATAAAATACACCAATGGTTCTGTTTCTCAGGTACAGTGGATATAGGTGTCTGCCAACAAATACACCAAAATTATGTTTTACAGAAACAGTATTTAATGGCTACTCACTAACTTTCAAAATACACTTTTGTATCACAGCACTGCATAGCCATTCTGATAGTGATCTGCCCTCATCATTCCTGCCAAGCTTGCTTTAGGGAATTGGATAACGTGAAAGTTTTAAGTACCTAGGGAAGAGAGAGGCATGTAAATAGATGTAACTTGTAGCATATGTAAAGCCTTTATCCTACAAAAATGCAATATTTTAATATGGATTTGCTAAATGTAAGACCCTGAACTGTTTGTTATACTATGACCTAATTCTAAAAGTTCAAAATAATTTGTTTTTAAAATTCCCCTTGTCTTAAAGTGCCAGTATACACACACACACACACATACACACACACACACATATACACATATATATGTCATAATTTTATAATTGATTTGGTTGTAAATTATATTTCAAAGTAAATCCTTGTAATAAGTTTTATAACTAAAAAGTTTTAAAGCTGCTGAAACATAATTTTTAAGAGATGTTAAATGCAGTATAGGCCTGTTTTTATTTTCCTTCTCTAAGCCCAAAGATGAACTAAAGGGTTTCTCCAACCTTAAAAATTCTTTTTGCCTTTAATCCAGTCTTAGAATCTATGATACAAAGGTAGTTTAGTGTGCAATACCAGTGATGTCTGTTTTTATTTGGTCAAGAGCAATTGCAACTGAGACTGAGGGTACCGCGTATGCAAAAGATGTAAACTTTTGCATAATACCTTGAATAACACGTTTTACCAACCTTAAAGGTAAACATTAAATATAAGTTAACCTCACAGCAAGTTAAAAGAAAAAAAGTACGTGGGTCCATTTAAAAATTCTGATAATTCCCTATTTTCTAATTTGGCATCTTTTTGATTTTTTTCATCAGATGGCTAAGTTGTATTTTCCATATAAATTCAGATGAAATAATATCGCCCAAGTTAAATATTGATATCCTAAAGGCAAATTTATATAGTACTTAATGTACATAATATGAAATTGAAGCATGAAATTTAAAGAATAACAGTTTTTATTCTCGCATCCTCACACACAGAAACGTGGACACTCGTGTTTCCAACCTGCATTGTTCAAGGCTCAGCTGCAGTTTCTTACAGTGCACTTACACCTAAATAGATAAAGCAGAAATATTACACATAAATATGAATAAATACATGTGTAGAGTTACTTACAAACATCATTCAGTTAGAATACTGGTGAAGCATTTGTTTTTAGATATGGTTATTTAGAGTAGTGTTTGTCTTTATTCCTAATTTGCATTCAGTGAATCTGAAATCCAGTTCTCAGTTGCTGCTGATAATAAAACTGTAAATCATAAACATTTGAAACAAATGAGACTTCACTATGTTTCTGTTTTGCTCAGTGGCATTATTCTATTAATTACTGTTGTACAATCTGTGCAGTAAAGGAGCTGCAGTAGGGCCCAGAATCCGTGGGCGTGAGAGGCGGCAGGGGATTCATACCCACAGGGAGGCTTTCTCTGCAGGCCTTTCCAGGAGTCAAAGGAGACCTGGGAGAGGTCAAGAGACAGGAGGGAGCCTCTGTCTTGGCCCTGGCCTGAGGGAGGGAAAAGCAGCTGCTATGTAAGCAACCACATATAAATCCTCTTTCTTCTCTTATATGGAACAAATGCTTTAAACTGCTGAGGGATGGAAGCACTCTGTCACTTCAGAGCATGGATGAAGATCCAGTAGATGTGGGCAAAGGGAATTTTAAAAATAAGAACAAACAAATCAACCTCTACCTCTAGGGAGGGGTACAAAAACTTACTGAGGTCAGATTGTGAAAACGTCTCTATTGCAAGGAAGAGGCAGAAACACTGAGAAGGCCCCTCTCTGAGTCCCAAAATCCTATCACTTGCCTAAATTTGAGATTGAGACAGAGGAGTAGAAAGAGACTTCTCATTGCCCCCACTGGGCTAACATGAGTCAGTTAGTGAGTTACTTCTGAGCAATGCTGAGAGGGGGCAAGCTCATGGAGAGAGACCTGCTGTCAGGGGCTGGCATCAAGGGTGGACCAAAGCTGAGGGTGGAGCAGAAACCTTGAGGCAAAACCCTAAACACAAGAGAACACTGAAGACATTTGCAACCGTTAGTCCACTAAAGGGTGACAACAGCAACAAGAAAACTGAAACCTAACTTGACACCTCACTGGATTAATGCTACACCTCCAACAAAAGATCTAGCTGAAGAACAGACATCCCATTTCTAGACATAATTATTAATTACCTCATCTACATTGTCCTTCATAAAATGACTAACTTTCAACGAAAAACTACAAGATACACAATGAAGAAAAAATTTTTTTTAAAAAAAGAAAAAAACTCATGAGGTAAAATGATCAGTAAAACTAGGCCTAGTTGAATAGTTCTATTAGTCATCTTGATAGTATCTGAAGAATATTATCAAATGTATACTATCAAAATGTGTATAAAATATATGCTATCAAAATATATACTATCAAAATGTATCCCAAAAGGTCCAAATATCCTTCAGATGTTTGAATTATCCTTCAGGAATTTAAAATAACAATAATTAACCTTTTGAAGGTTGTAGTGAAAATTCCAGACAATATGCATCAACAAAAATACAAGTTTAACAGAGAGAGAGAAATTAAAGGAATCAACTGGAAATGCTATAAATGGAAAGTATGCTAACAGAGATAAAGAATGTCTTTGAAAGATTCATTAGTAAACTTGACCCAGCTGAGGAATGATCCAGTGAACCTGAAGATAGGTAAATGCAGTTATCCAAATAAAAATACACAAAGAAAGAATCAAATATATATTATTAAAGTATCACTCATAACGAACAATTAAGAAATATAAATAATTAAATTTTAAATAAATGGGTATTTTTATGTTTGTAGAATTTATACTCTGGAAGTTGTAAAAGCCTCAAACTATACAAAGAGTTTTGGGAACACACACACACACACACAAACACACACAGACACACCCCTCCCCACAGAGGAGAAGTCCAGTTTCAACTTAGATACATACTGGTGCATTTATGTGCCAATATTTTATTTTATTTACTTTATATTATTTATTATTTTCTCCAACTTTCATTTTTGGTTCTGGGGTACATGTGAAGGTTTATTGTATAGGTAAATTATATTTCACAGAGGTTTGGTGTACAAATAATTTTGTCACTCAGTAATAAGCCTAGTACCCAATAGGTAGTTTTTTGATCTTCACCCTCCCCCCACCTTCCACCCTCAAGTAGGCCCCCATGTCTGTTTTTATTTGTGCTGATGTGTACTTAACGTTTAGCTCTCACTTGTAAGTGAGAACATGCAGTATTTGATTTTCTGTTCCTGCATTAGTTTGCTTAGGATAATGGCCTCCAGCTCCATTCATGTTGCTACAAGGGACATAATCTCATTCTTTCTCATGTTTGCATAGTATTCTGTGGTGTATACATATACCACATTTTCCCTATCCAGTCACCATTGATGGATATTTAGGTTGATTCCATGTCTTTGCTATTGTGAAGAGTTGCTACAATGAACATACGCATGCATGTGTCTTTATGACAGAGTAATTTATATTCCTTTGGGTATATGACCAATCATGGAATTGCCTAGTTGAATAGTAATTCTGCCTTGAGTTCTTCAAGAAATCACCAAAGTGCTGTCCACAATGGCTGAACTAATTTGTATTTCCACCAGCAGTGTATAAATCTTCCCTTTCCTCTGCAACTTTGCCAGTGTCTGTTTTTGTTTTAATTTAATAATAGCCATTTTGACTGGTATAAGATGGTATCTCATTGTTATTTTGATTTGCATTTCTCTAATAATATGTGATGTGAAGCACTTTTTTCATATGCTTATTGGTCACATGTATGTTTTCTTTTGAAAAATGTCTGTTCATATCCTTTGCTCACTTTTAATGGGGTGGTTTTATTCTGGTTAATTTGTTCAAATTCCTTATAGATTCTGGATATTAAATCTGTGTTGGATGCATAATTGGCAGATATTTTCTCCCATTCTGTAGGTGTCTATTCATGCTGTTTATAGTTTATTTTGCTGTACAATAGCTCTTTAGTTTAATTAGTTCCCACTTGTTAATTTTTGTTTTTGTTGCTATGGCTTTTGGCATCGTCATCATAAAATCTTTGCCAAGTCTTATGTCCAGAATATTTCCTAGGTTATCTTTCAGCCTTTTTATAGTTTTACATTTATGGTTTTACAGTTTTACATTTAAGTCTTTAATACGTCTTGAGTTGATTTCTTTATACAGTGTAAGGGAGGGGTCCAGGTTCAATCTTGTACATATAGCCAGCCAGTTATCCTAGCACCATTTATTGAATAGTAAATTCTCTATTGCTTGTTTTTGTCAAATTTGGGATTGATTGTTTAATTTCCATGGAATAGTATGGTTTTGAGAGATCTTTTTGATATTAGTTTTTATTTTTATTGTGCTGTGGTCCAAGAATGTAGTTGGTATAATTTTTGTTTTAAATTTGGTGAATATTGCTTTATGGGTGAGCATGTGGTTGATTTTCAATTATGTGCAATGTGCAGATGAAAATAATATATATTCTATTCTTGTGGGGTGGAGTCTTCTGTAGATGTCTCTTAGGTCTATTTGGTTAAATGTTAAGGTTAGCTCCTGAATATCTGTTAGTTTTCTGCCTCCATGATCTAATACTGTCTGTGGAATGTTGTCTTCCATTCTTATGTGTGGTTATTAAAGTCTCTTTTTAGGTCCCTAAGAACTTGTATTATGAATCTAGGTGTTCCAGTGTTGGGTGCATATTTCTTTAAAATGGTTAAGTCTTGTGGAATTGAACCCTTTATTACTATGTAATACTGTTTGTGATTTTTGATCATTGTTGGTTTAAAGTCTATTTTGTCTGCAATAATAATAGAAACTCCTCCTTTTTTCTGTTTGCTTGATATATTTTCATCAAAGCCTTTACTTTGAGCCTACGGGTGTCATTGCAGGTGAGCTGGGTCTCTTAAAGACAGCGTACATTTGGTTCTTGCTTCTTTATCCAACTTGCCGCTTTGTGCATTTTAAATGGGGAATTTAATCCATTTACATTTAAGGTTAACATTGATATGTGTGGATTTGATCCTGACATCATAGTGTTAGCTGGGTGTTACATAGTCTTGATTCTGTAATTGCTTTATAGTATCAACAGTCTATGAACTTAAGTGCATTTTTGTGGTGGCCAGTAATGGTCATAATCGTCTCTTGTTTCCATGTTTAGCACTCCTTTAAGGACCTTCTGTAAGGCAAGTCTGGTAGTAATGAATTTGCTTAGCATTTGCTTGTCTGAAAAGGATTTTATTTCTCCTTCACTTAAGAAGAATAGTTTGGCTGGATATGAAATTCTTGGTTGGAATTTTATTTAAGAATGCTGAATATAAGCTCCCAATCTCTTCTAGCTTGTAGGATTTCTGCTGAAAGATCTGATTTGTTTTTTCGCATTGACCTTGGAGAATCTGATGACTATGTGTTTTGGAGATGATCATCTTTATACTATCTTTAAGGGGTTATCTGAATTTCCTGAGTCTGAATGTCAATGTCTCTAGTGAGGTTGGGAACATTTTCATGGGCAATATCCTCAAATATGCTTTCCAAGTTTCTTACTCTCTCTCTGTTTCTTTCAGGGACACCAATGAGTCATAGGTTGGGTTTTGTTACATAATCCCCTATTTCTTGGCAGTTTTGTTCATTCTTTTTCATTTTTTTTTCTTTATTTTTGTCTGAGTTGATTTGAAGAAGTAATCTTTGAACTCAGATTCTTTCCTCAGCTTGGACTATTCTACTATCAATAATTCCAACTATCTCATGAACTTCTTGTAGTAAATTTTTTTTTATTAGACCAATTTTATTCTTAAAATGGCTATTTTATCGTTCAGCTCTTGTATCATTTTATTGGATTTCTTTGATCCTTGGATTGGGTTTCAACTTTCTCTTGAATCTTGATGATCTTCATTGCCATACAAATTCTAAATTCTGTGTCTATCTGTCAGCCATTTCAGTGTGGTTAAGGACCATTATTGGGGAGCCAGTGCAGTCCTTTGGAGGTAACAGTACACTCTGGCTTTTGGAGTTGCTAGCATGCTTGCACTGGTTCTTTCTCATTTGTGTGGCTGATGTTCCTTTAATCTTTGAAACTACTATCCTTTGGATGGGGCTTTTTGCTTGTATAATCTTTGATGACCTTGAGGATTTCACTGTGGTACAAGTTGGATTCAGTCAGCTGGCTTTATTTCTGGATGATTTCAGGGGGCCAAGGCTCAGCTCAGCACTCCTGGACTGAATGTTCTAACACTGAAGGACTGAAACCTAGCACATGGCTTTTTTTCTCTCGTTTCTTGAGGTTAAGCATCTGCTGCACTGGAGGTACTGAGTTGTTCCCGGTCCACTAACAACAACATTTTGATGGGGGTTTCTGGCTAAAGTGCTTCATTGGGATTGCAACACCTGGGTCTGTGTGTACTGAGGTGGTGGAGTGGTGGTTCTAGGGTGTCCATACACATGCTTGCATCAGTGGTGATGAAGCAGTGGGATATGCACATCTGGGCTCACACCAGTGGTGGTGGCAGTGTAGTGAGGTCTATGTGCATGCACTAGCAAAGCAGCTTGGTGAGGCTGCAGGCATGTGTGTGTGGATGGGGGCCCATCTGCAGAGGCTCTCTGGTAGTCAGATGGGTTCTGCCAGTGAAGGAGCTATGGCTTCTGTGAAGTGCCCTGGCTGGGCATCTGAGTCTGTGCTGCAAGTGGGTGCAGACAAGCATGGACTCAGGGAGAGGCCAGCAGACAAGGGGATGCTCAGATCAGACTGTCCCTATCTTCGGGGCAAGATCACACTGTTCTGTCCAACTCTGACAGTCAACAAAGGCCAAAGCCACCTAGAAGTGTGTGAATAGCTTAGGGGGTGTATGTCCCTAGCCATGCTCCACTACAGCTGTTCCCATGCCAAACCCTCTGGGCTTTGCACAGGCCGGAGTCCTGTCCCTGCCAACTCTCTAAGCAGCTATCTCTGCCAGCTCAAATGTCTGAAGTGGTCATGGGGTCTCCTGCAGTTCAGTTTCTGGAGGTCCATGGGAAGAGTGAGTCACTCCATGCCTACTTAACTCTCCCCTTCTCTTGGAGCTCCTCAGGGGCCAGGAACAAGTGCTGGTACTCAGCAACCCCATTCAGGGGTCCCACATGTCTCCTTTTTCAGCCCAGGGTCTGCATTCTCCCTCTGTCTATTTTCAATGCCTTCTTTCTGATGATCTGCTCAGAGTGTGATGGTCTTCCTGACAGCCTGGTCTCTCGGTGGGAGATGCTCCTCCTGGCTGCATATAGTTGGCCATCTTGGCTCCTCCAGTTTCCTATTTGCTAATATTTTAGTTGATATTTTTGCATCATTGCTTTACATTTTATTTGTATGTGATCCTGTTCTATTTTCCTTTTTTTTTTTTTGCATGTACTATCCTGCCACAGTTTTTCTTCTTTTAAAAATCATCCTGATCTGTTTCATTTATATAAAGTCAGTGTTATATGTTCTTAAATGTTTTGGTAAAACTTACTTTTGAAGAAAAAGTATTTTAATCTGGTGTGTCCTTTTTTAGGGGGATATTTAAATTATTTGAAGGTATTCTTTTCTAATCCTTCTAAAATCCTTTTGGTAATTTAACTTTTTCTCTATGAAAATGTTGTCCACTTCATCAAAATTATAAAATTTATTAGCCGAAGTTTTTTCATAGAATTATCAATATTATTATTGTTCCTGTTATTACTATTATCTTCCCCCATCCTAGAAGGTAATTGATATGTTGTGAGTTACATGTCTGTTCTTGCTTTTTTAGCATACATGCTTAAATCATGACCTGAGCCTCTATACAGCTGCAGTTCAAAGTAGATCTTTTGGCCACTGGTGAATTCTTTCTTGCTAGGATATTAGAAGTATCACAGATCTGGGTACGTGGTTGGACGGATGCTTTTGCCAAGCCCAGTTGTGTGAAATCTGTCCATCTGCAATCTGTAGTTTCAGGCACAGTTAGTTTCCTGCAACCTTCTTTCCTAGGAGGGCCAAGCCTTCATACAGGACCCAATTTCCAGAAGTGACCTTGGACTCCACCCCAACCTCACACCAAGCCCTCTGTGCTTCAAAATATGTCAGTGTTACCTGTCCCTGCTCTCCGTTTCAGAATCTGGAACATGTTTGTCAAAACTGTGGCTTTGTGTGTGTGGTCTATGAAAGGATTGTATTGATTTGAAGATGAAAAAGTAATTTTAGGTGTATTAGCTTATAATGTACTTGGATGCAAATTCCAAGAGGGAAATATTTATTAGTGTTTTGTTCCATAATCTACTTTCAATACCTAGAAATTCTCTAGAATATAGTAGGCACACATTTTAATTAGTTAAATGAATGTCTTAGTATTTCTATATCTACCCTATGTATAGGCTAGAATAGTGGTAGAATTTAAGACATGACTCACGGAGGTATTAATAAATAAACCCATAGAGGAACACTTATTTGATAAAAATTGTCCTAGAGTTTAAACATTTTGATATTTTAGTGATAATTATTCTTTTTATTATATCAGGCTTTATTGTGAAGCTAACGTGACCTTTCCATCCCCCTGTTTCATGTGTGTGTAAATCCACACACCATATCGAGTGCATTTATTGAATGTATTTACATAATTTTATTATTTAATCCTCATATGTGTGTATGTCTATTGTGTGTATAAACATTGAGATGAATTATACACAAACAATTTTATTTTGCAAAGGAATTAATTTGCTAACACCAGCTAAGGCCACAGCTGAATGTAAAAAGCCTTCAGTGCACAGCACCCAGACATCTCTAAACTTCTTTGCGGTTTCTACTCTACTGACTTGTTTTAATAGTTATCTTTCCTCAGATTTAACTCCCTTCCACACTTGACGAAAGTGGTTGATCATTGATAATTGCCCTGAGTATTGTCGATTTGGGTTAATGTAACATTTGTTTGTTTTGAATGACTAAGCCAGAAGGAGGCCTCACATGCATCAGCCTGCACCACACCGGGGACATGGGACACCGCGGATGCCAACACCATGTCTTCTGGGAAGGTGAAGATCACCTTTAATGCACCGTGTGGGGAGGCATAAAAATAAAACCCCATCATAACAATTCCATCTGATCTTAATGTTGTTAAATTTACAGAGAGGTTGGATGAAAGTTATAACCCACTACCTGTAAGTGAAATAAAGGAAAACTGATAGGAGATTTTTTTGACGTCGTGTAAAAGAAGAGAGCGGACTCTGAAGATCAATCTTTTAAAGGGTTGCTGACACTACCTTGAATAAAATGCATTTTTAGAGCCACTTAATCTTCTAAAGTAAGTTTGTGAAGTGAGGGCTTTAACGTTTTAGCCTGAATGCATCACATTTTCTGAACCACACCATCCATTCTGAGAATTACCAAAGCCTGAGATACAATAGGGACAGGCCCATGATAAAAACACTTCACAGCAAAACACAAAAGAGAGTGGCACCATAGCATGTTTACTTCCTTGAATTTTCGTTAGTTGAAAATTCTGGTTAAGGCCATTGAGCTTTAAATAGTATCTTATGTTATTTAATTTTTAATTTTACATATTATCTTATGTTATTCAATTTAATTTTAATGACCCCATCCTTAGTGGTCATTATTTCTACACAAATGTATCCTTAAAAAGGTCACATTTAAAAGTTCAAATAAAAACCTTACAGTATGCCTACTTTTTACAAAGTATAGTAGGTTAGACTGTTGCTACAGAATAACTTGTGAGTAACCAATGTGGAAAAAAAATTGAATAAGGATTAATTTTGAGTTTTAGAATATCATATCATAAATATTATACTTATTATACCTGGGAACTTCACAATATTTTAATATCAAACATACATATGTCCATACAAATGTTGTTATTAGCCAAGGTCTCTGTCATTTCAACACATTCATCTCACAAAATTAAACTACTTTCTTTCTGTAATATCTGGTATTCATTGGTAGTAACCATCTCTCTCAGAACTCTACATAGAGACAATTCAAAATAACACATACCATTGGCTTTTGAGCTATGGGATCACTTAGCATTGCACTTCTATTACTAGAAAGCAAAACATCATTTTATTTAACAAATAAGATATTAATCTATCTGAATTTTTGTATTAGAATGAAAATAATGCAAATTTAACACAGAAAGAAAAGAAGAGAAACTAGATGGCATCATAGAAAATATTTGGCCCAGAAAAGAGGAAATACTAGAAATACTATTGGCCATAAAATCTTATGAAATATGAACATCAACAAATTATCACTCCCTATTAGCTGTAATGTTTTCCAACATTTTACTGTATATTCAGAGATTTAATACACTATACATAGAGTTCTATAGCTCTTCCCCCGTCAACATTATACAATTAGTTCAGCTGTAATGCAACATATGTGAGCCTAAAAATCACCATCATATGCAAATCATACAAATCACACACACACACACTTACACACATACACACACATACATAGAAATACACACATATATACATACACATACACACAGATTAAAGGAAAATTGGGGTCAGAGGACACCACTCAACAACTTTGGCAGTGACATTAAAAAAAAAAGTTATCTCATTAAAAGTAAAATGGTGGCAGAGTTTTGTACATGTTAAGAGATCAAATATATACATACCATAGTAAATATGGAACTTTATTTTTAAACATATCTAAGGCCAGGTGCGGTGGCTCACACCTGTAATCTAAACTTATTTGCAAAAGATGCATTTCATAAAGGACTGTTACCAAAACACACAAATAACTCTTAAAATGCAATTATAGTAAGAAAGAAATCAGATTAAAAAATTTACCAAAGCCCTGAATAGACACCTAACCAAAGAAGATATACAGATTGTAAATAAGCTTATGAAAAGCTTATGAAAATTTATCTGATGATATGTGATTTAAAATCATTTACATCATGATATATGATTTTACATCATACATAAATTCTAATTAATACAACAAGATATCGCTACACATGTTAGAATGGCCAAAATCCAGAACATTGACAATACCAAACCCCACAGAGGACGTGGAGCAACAGAAACTCTCATTCATTGCTGGTGGGAAGGCAAAATGGTGCAGCCACTTTGGAAGATGGTTTTCAGTTTCTTAGAAAACTAAAGAAACTTTAACATATGATCCAGCATCATGTTTTTTGGTGACTACCCAAAATAGTTGAAAATTTATGTCCACATAAAAACCTGCACACAGATGTTTAGAGCAGCTTTATGCATAATTGCCAAAATGTGGAAGCAATGAAGATGTCCTTCAGGAGGTGAATGGATAAACTGTGGTATATCCAGGCAATGGACTATTATTCAGTGCTAAAAAGAATGAGCTTTCAAGCCCTAAAAAGACATGAGAGAAAACAACATTAAAGCAGAGTTGATTATTGTATCATTTTTAGCTGCTTTGCCATAAAAGTTATTTGTAAAAACATTGTGATAATCTAAAACCAATAAATTTACGTGGTCTTTTGTTGAACAGTGTCCCCTTATTTGAGGCTTTGCTTTCAGCAGTTTTAGTTGCCCACAGTCAACTTCAGTCAGAAAATATTAGATAGAAAATGTCATAAACAATTCTTACGGTTTATGTTGCATGTTGTTCTGAGTAGCTTGATAAAATCTCGTGCTGTCCTGCCCCATGCCACCGGGTTGTGAATCACTCCTTTGTTGGGCATCTCCATGTTGTGGACTGTACCTGCCCATGAGTCACTCAGTTGTCATCTAGGTTATCAGGTTGACAGATCCCATGAAGAAGGGTGAGTACAATAGTACAAGATGAAAAAGACATTTGGAGAGAGACCACATTCACATTATTTTGATTACCGTATGTATTAGTCCGTCCTCAAACTGCTATAAAGAACTATCTGAGACTGGGTAATTTATGAAGAAAAGAGGTGTAATTGACTCACAGTTCCGCAGGCTGTACAGGAAGCGTGGCTGAGGAGGCCTCAGGAAGTTTACAATCATGGTGGAAGGGTGAAGGGGAAACTAGCACCTTCTTCACATGGTGGAGCAGGAGACAGAGAGCAAAGGGGGAAGTGCCACACACTTTTAAACCATCAGATCTCATCAGAACTCACTCACTATCATGAGAACAGCCAGGGGGAAATCTGCCCCCATGATCCAATCACTTTTTAACAGTTCCCTCCCCCAACATTGGGAATTACAGTTTGACATTTGGGTAGGGACACAGAGCCAAACCATACTGTCATACATTGTTGTAATTGTTCTATTTTATTATTAGTTATTATTAGTCTCTTACTGTGTCTAATTTGCAAATTAAACTTCATCATAGGCATGTATGTACAGGAACAAACGTGGTCTATTTGGGTTCAGTACTATTCATGGTTTCAGGCATTCACTGGGTGTTTTTAAATGTATCCCCTGTGAATAGGGAGTATGACTGTAAGTTATTTATAATTTCATATTATTATACATTCTTTCAGAATATCCTTATTCTAAAAACATTTACAATAATAAATGTTATACTGACACATAACATTGAAATAACAATATTCCTTTAAAATAAATTATAATACATTATATATAATGGGTAATTTTAAATGAGCACTTTGAAGCCAATTGTAATTCTATCACCTAAAAATTATTTAAGCTCTACCAAATTACTAAACATCACCAAACCTGAATTTCTTTGTCTAGAGAATGGGGATGAAAATGTTTCCTGCATTTTAATATAGTAGAGAATGGAAAAGTATAACATTTGTAAAACTGTCAATAAATAAATGCTAACTGTAGGAGTACAGTCCTAAGATTTTAATAAATCTGGGTGAAGTATTAAATATTTTTAAGGTTTTCAAATTCATTTTAGCAAGTTACTTTCCAAAAGATGCATATAAGAGAATACTTGAGGTCTAACTTTGCCAGAATATTTTAAAACAATTTGCTATTTTTAAAGATATATTTCTTTCTTTTTTATTTGCTTATGAATATATTTTCAAAGGATATCTCTCCTGTGGACTGAAGTTTTTCCTATTCTACTATATACCTTTTCTTTAAAAAAAAAAATCATTTATATACCTTATGTTTCTAGGTTGCTATCTTTGGGTTTAAATTTGGAAGTACCTTTAATGAATCGCTTGTCTTCCTTATTTTCTCTTAAATGCCTGATTCTTATCTCCTGCTCATGATTTTTCTTCCTATTTCTTTTCTACTTTCTTTCTACTTTTTTCTACTTTCTTTCACCTCTTCATTATTATGTCACAGAGCAAAAGCTGGTAAAGTTTCTACAGGCCTCTTCTTGCTGCCTCCACTAAGGAGAACTCTGGTCTCATCCCCAATTCCTGCTTATACCACCTCCTATTCTATTCAGCCTCATGTGTTCCTAGACCAGGTCAAAGTAAATATAACCTTTATAGAAGACAAATAAGCCGGGGGGGGGCAGGGGGGGCAGTGGGATTTTATATCAGAATCACCTCAAGACATTTATTTGAAACATTCAAGGCTAAACTTTAAAGGGAGACAAAATATGTTGGGTTTTGAGAGTGTGCAAGTCCTTTTTGCTGTGAATTTTATACCAGCAATGTGTCTTCATTTTTCAATTATTTCATTTGTTTGAATTTTGACTTGGTTTTCTTAACATGAAATTCATCCTGCATACAATTATCTGTCGGATGTAAGTTCTGAAGTGGGGCCACAAATCCCTTTAGTCTAAATTGTCAGAGCTTTTCACAGTGTAGAATTACCCTAGCTGACTTTTATGCAATGCACATTGCCGTCACATTCAACTTGCCATTACTTGCACGTGCCTTGTTATTTTTCCCATTATAATTACTTTCACTCTTTGCATAACCTTTTATCTCTGGCTTTACTGCATCTATGCATGCCCAAACTTTTGTTGTGCTCAACTTAAATGTTACCTTTCATGATCTAGTTTTTTTTGTCCAGGTTCTCTGGAGGGCATAGACATAGCCAAAGACATTTATGTTGTGACTATTTCTGTGTAATTTCTGGAAAGCAGGAGTAAGGAAGAAAAAGAATAAATCAAAACAAAAGCACTGATCTTGGATGTCCACCACCTGTTATCTCTCAGTGACACTCATTGTTCAGTCTTGTCTGATCATCTTCAGAGAAGAAACATAACTACAGTGTCTAGGGATATTCAATGGCCTGGGATGGGCTGAAGGAGAAAGGAAAACAAATGCATGTGCCCTTTTCTGCTAGCCCTAGTCACAGGTTTAGCCCACAGGGTGGTATCTCACCTCCACCCCAGGCTGCACACGCATGAGCATTAAAGCCTTCATGTCCCAGAGTCAAATGGGAAGCCCGAGGGTGGGAGGTGAGGGCATGTGGAAAGGCAGAGCCATGTTTTGTTTGAGTACAATTGGATGAACTCTTTAGAGAGCAGTGATTAAAACAAGAAATGAAGGAGATAAAGCCGATGGAATCTGAAGGAGACCTACAAGGTAGTGGAGGCATCTACCCAATCCCAAAACCAGACTGAAATCAATCTCTTTCAATCAGTTAAACACACAGAGCACCATATATGTTTATCTTTCCTCAGTTTAACTCTTATGCCGTGACTAACGTGATGATTATTTTGTCTATGTTCAGGGCGGGTATGCTGTATATATTCCTGTAACTTTTAGAACATTGTTGACAAAGTTTGTTTAATAAATAATTAATAGGCCAGGCGCGGTGGCTCAAACCTGTAATCCCGGCACTTTGGGAGGCCGAGACAGGCAGATCATGAGGTCAGGAGATCGAGACCATCCTGGCTAACATGGTGAAACCCTGTCTCTACTAAAAAATACAAAAAACTAGCTGGGCGCAGTGGCGGGCGCCTGTAGTCCCAGCTACTCGGGAGGCTGAGGCAGGAGAATGGCATAAACCCGGGAGGCGGAGCTTGCAGTGAGCTGAGATCCGGCCACTGCACTCCAGCCTGGGAGACAGAGCGAGACTCCGTCTCAAAAAAAAAAATAAATAAATAAATAAATAAAATGTATGTGCAACACATAAGCTACTAAACATTAGAATTGTTTTTCCATAATATTTTACATGTCCTTGCAAGTCCTAATTCATTACCCCTTATACTCTTAGTTAGCTAATAAATAAAACATTATTGAAATGAATTAGTAGAATAAAAAATCACAGTAAACGGAGATCAGTCCTATGTCCTATGAAGCGTCTGATAAGTTACTCTACTTGTGAGCTAAAATTCCAGGCTTCCTGTTTTACAGATGTCAGTAGAAACATGAGGTTCCTGGGTTAGAAATAAAAATAGTATTACTCACAAATGTAGCCGTGGCCAGAATATCAGCATTTTTTTGCAACTGGTTGCTCAATCCCTAGTTCCCTCAGAGCAACAGTGACACCTGCACATACAGTGAGTTATGTTATGGGAGAGGACATGAACTTTAAGAACGTGACCCTTCCATAATGTCCAGTTAAAAAACAAAGCAAAACAAAACCTGCCCTTCTTGCCCTCTGCTCTGGAGGGAGGTACTATTTCTATCCTCCAAGACTAATCATTAAACAAAACATCCTTGAAAAGAGATTATTGTTGTGGCAGTTAAGGCCTCTGCTTGCAAAATGAGCAGCAATGTGAGAGACCCATAGAGAATTGTCTTCCAACAGTGAACACCACTCATTTCTACACCTGGTCATGGTCTTTGGCAAAATTTTCTAAGACTAAACCACACTTTTGACTGTTCTGATTCACAGGACCAAGAGAGGGTAGGACGAAATCTGTTCAATTTGTCTCATAGAACATTTTACTTATGGCTACCATCAACAGGGCTCCAAGTAGCCAAATGAAGACAACAAATAATGTTGACCTCAACCAGGCACCACAGTGACCTGAGCACAGCTAGATGAGCAAATGCCGTAAGCCATCACGGTCCACCTTAGAAAGCCAGGAGGAGGCTTTGGCTGGGCACGGTGGCTCGTGCCTGTAATCCCAGCACTTTGAGAGGCCTAGGCAGGTGGATCACGAGTCAGGAGATCGAGACTATCCTGGCCAACATAGTAAAACCCTGTCTCTATGAAAATACAAAAAACTTAGCCAGGGGTGGTGGTGTGCACCCATAGTCCCAACTACTCTGGAGGCTGAGGCAGAGGAATCGCTTGAACATGGGAGGCAGAGGTTGCAGTGAGCCAAGATCATGTCACTGCACTCCAGCCTGATGACAGAGCAAGACTCCGTCAAAAACAAAACAAAACAAAACAAAAAAGCCAGGTGGCTTTCTTCTCAAGTTTTTGTATTGACCATTTTTCCCTTGGGTCTATGGAATTAATTCAGGTATAGTGAGATATATTAGTGATGGTACAGAGTCTTGCCTGGCCCACAGGAAGGAAGTCACATAACAACCCTGGCTGGTAAGTAGAGGCTGAACTGAATGCTTGCCAAGGCTGAGGCATCATCATTGAGCACTTGAGTTAATGCCAGGGACAATTCTGTAGCACCTCTTCTAATTGAATGGCTCACATTGCAGGGATGATTGTCAGCATTGTGCTCATAAATGCCAAGTAAGCAGTTCTTCCAGGAAGCTTCCCCAAATAATTGAGAATGGCTTTCTTTTGAAGAGATCTTCATAGTCTACATTAAAGTTTAATGTAGACTTCTAAGATCTACATTACATAATGGTGGTGTTTCCTTAAACATTTCAGGTCTGTGAGGACCATCGCTAGGGTATAGGTCATCATATTTTTTGAAGGACAGCAAGTTAATCTGTCTGGCTTCAACAGAACAAGTATAGCCTGCAGGACATACATAGTGCCCCTGGAAAGAAAGTGTTATATGAAATTGCTGGGGCTCTGCAGGGGGGACGCCTCCCAAGTGGAAGGCACGCATGGACAGTGCCCCCACTGTAGCCTGGTAAACAGCTGGCAAGCCTCAGAATCCCCAGTTTCCTTGGAATTATTGGTTCTAGTCATTATATTTGAAGGTACTGCCTGTGGGTCATCTATGCAATCTGTGTGGTTTGGCTATGTCACCATGTGAGTTGCATCTGTCACTTTGAATTAATTAGCAATGGCTATAGATGCAGAGGCAGGAGAGACACCTGGACACTTTGGCAGATGGTTTGTGTGGGAAGAACAGGAGCTGGTAGCAGTTACGCTTTCAATAGCCTTCTTGGAAAAGCTAAGGATAATGACAATTGAACAGTGGTCAGGGCCATCAGATGGGAAGGATAGACCAGCAGCCAGTTAAGTGTAAAAAGCTTACAGTAGTTTGGCAGAGGCAGAGCTAAAACAGGGTATTTTCTTTCTTGAGAAGGATGACAGGGGTGACACTGAAAGAGAAATGATTATTAATGTCCCTTCCTCCCCAATATCTCCTGTGGTAGGAGATGTTCCCACCTCCCAAGGTGCTGAGGTCCCTGATCCCACGCCACCATTAAAAAAAAAAAAGTGTCCCTTTCCAGTAGCTACAACATAGCCTTTTCCTAATCACTCCCTACTCTCACCCAGACATATCCTGGAAAGATTGGTGTGAGAATAGTGAGAGCATAGTCGTAGAATTTGTAGGCACCGAGTATATCTCCACTTTGACCCACATAGGTTAGTGTAGGATGGCTTGGCAAGCAGTGTTTTCAAACAAATGGTCATTATCCTTATGACCCAGGACCATGTCAATTCAACAGGAGAATCCAAGTGGCTACACAAAAATTCAGTTAGAATCCACTGGGCCCCATTATTGGCTTGACTGCCTCTCACAAGATGCACCAGCTACGCTGGCCCAGGGTTGCTGTTAAGGGAAAGCAAGCTGTGTCATGCCCAGAAATGGTCAGTGGGGAATCCTGTGTCTTCAGATAATATCCATAAAACCTTCCAACACTTTCACCCTTATCATCACCCAGAAAATGGTCAGTGGGGAATCCTATAATTTCAAATAATATGTATAAAATCTTCCAGCACTTTCATCCTTATCATCACATAGGAAATGGTCAGTGGGGAATCCTGTATTTTCAAATAATATCTATAAAAATCTTCCAACACTTTCACTCTTATTGTCGCCCAGGAAATGGTTGAGAGCAGCTCATTTCTTTCCATGGATAGCTGCATTCAGAGACCAAACCCACCTAAAGTGTGTCAGCAAAGAGGACGGAAGGGAGACGGGGTCAGAATTCTGTGTGAGTCAGCCATGTTAGAGGGTCCTGTTCCATGCTCAGCAATCTCCAACGTCTGTGAATAGCGGGGAGCCTGGATGGTCAAGTATTGTGGCTCTCGGCCCCTGGCATGGCTTCTGTGATAAAAGGTAGACAACTGTCAGATGGCAAACAGTTCAGAAAGCTAAAATGACACAGGTTAGTGACCAGGGCAAGATTTATGTGGCTGGATTTGGCTGGTCAGACTGAAATAGCAACACCAAATCTCACCCAAATGTCCATAGTGGTTAGATCCACTTATAGCCCCAAGAAGGATCAAAGATGCCAGGAGCATCTGTGGCCAACAAATCACACATTGCATCCCACTGCCTGCATCACACGTGGTTCACGCTCTGTCAGGAGTCATATTCTGACACACAGCAGCAATCTCTCCATCAGAGACACAGTCTGTTCTGCATTCTGTGTACGAGGCAGAATACGTCCCCCTGCCTGGTACATGGCAGATCCAGGAGTCATTGGGGTCTGTCTGGGCAGTGCTGGCTCCATCCGCAGCTGGAGTCCATTCAGTGACCCAGAGAATAAGCCTGTACCTGGGCACTGATATGAGTTGCCCAGATTGTCCAATCACTGTAATTTGTCTCTATAGTACGTGGACCTGAAGAAGAGAATTTTCATCTTCTGCTCTATAGTTTCCTAAGTAGCACTGCAAACAGCTAGGCCAGTAGCAGCAGCCTAAGTGTCAGTAAACATAGAGCACAGTCCATCAGAGTCAACAATGTTCAGAGCCGTGACCACTGCTATGAGCACTGCTCACCAAGCAGAGTGGCCACATCCATTTGTGGTTCCATTTGTGCATAGCTGAGGCCGAGCTGCCGGAACAGCCCGTTTTCAGTCCCAGTGAACCATTGGTTACCTAGGCTCAGCCACTAAGAGGAATGAGTCTCTGTCCACCAAGGACCCAGTGGAGCATGTGGTTTGTTTCAGGCAGCAGGGTGAGGCAAAAAAAAGTAGTTTCCCCAAAGCGCATAGCTGACGTGCTGCTGAGGCCAGTCCATTGGCGTGTGTCATATATGAAGCCAACAAAGCGGTGAGGGTAGATTGTATTCAGTAATAACTATTTATTTCAATAGAGAAAAGGGTCTAGCATGAACTGAACTCAACTTCAATTGGTGCAGAAGCGACTGGGAGTTTTAAAAGGAAAATGAAGCAGGAGGGAGGGGAACAGTCGTGCAGGAAAGTGGGATGGTTAATATGGTCCCATCTGGATTTGTTGATGGGGCTTACTAAAGTTAGGCTCCCAGCTCCAACAGGAACTGGGAGCTGAGAGTTACCTCGTTGAATATTTTCATTTCAGACATGGCTCTCAGATCCCTGAGAAGACAGTTCTGAGTGGTGGAAGAATTTCATCCCAAAGGAGCAGAGAAAGGGTTTATACATGCAAGCTTTTTAAAGGAATTGCTTTAAGAAGGGGTTCAGGGGTCTGTCTGCCTAACATCAGGTTTTGGCCAGAATGAATTGAGTTTTCTTAGGCAGGAGCTTCAGGAAGCTGGAGTCATGATCCTTGAGCTGCTAGAAACTCTGCTAGTGTTTGTTCAAGTCTCTATGTAGGAGGTAGGTATGGAGGAAATCATTTGTTCTTGAGAGTCTGCGGTCCTTTCAGGCCAAGGTGATGGCCAAGTCACAAAGAGGGCTCAGAGCAGCCTGACTAGAGTTTTGCCAAGGAGAGAGTCTGTCACATCTTAAATATACCATTTTCCATCTTACAAGTGGGGGCCATTGGGTTCTTCCCACACTGTTAGTCTTGGAGTCTGAGTTGACCTGCCCTAAAATGGGCATATCAGCCAGAAGACCTCCCGGGGTCTGGGCTTTGGTTTGCACAAAAATCCATTAGTACCTTTAGTAAGATAATGGCTGCTTTTCCAACAGGGTGTATCTTGTAACTCTGTTGGGGATGACAAGTCCAGAACCCTGGAGGGTGTCTCTAAGAGAAGGCTGCCTTCCTCTGCCAGATTAGCCATTTGGCAAAGCCATTCGCCAGAGAAACTTATAGCTCAAAGGGATTATTCACACTGGAGGGTCCCAAAGGTACCAGCACTTCCCTCTCTATATAGAGAATCTCTCATTGGAAGAATTTTTCTGGAATTTATGGGACAGGGAACTAGAAGCATATAACATCTCAATTCCTACCATATACCTACAGGTAGAAACACCATTGACATTTAATTGCTCTCCCAAAGTCAAGGCCAATTTTCCTTCCCTTCTCTGTTGAGAGCCCTGCTCAAACCAGTCAAGGTGAATCCTGGCATCCCTTCTCCCTTTGTAATCAGGTAGACTGTGACTAGGTGACTCGAGCTTCTGTGTCCAACAGAGTCATACACATGTGAGCGCCCGTCTCCTGAAATTTGAGATCCTGGCCCCACCCTTAACCATCTTTTTCCTTAAAGCAGTTGAGCTCCCAGAAGTGAGGAAAGGAGGGATCAGGGTCATGAAAGAAGCAGGTGGCTCCACACCTGCACAGAAGACAGGTGTGTGGATTTTTGTTTCCAAGTAGTATGACTCCTGCTTGAAGATCATTCAAGCAAATTGTATATGCTCTTGGTTCACCCTATGTTGGATAGCACAATAACCATAATTAACACCATCTATTTCAGCTTTTGGGGCTTCTTGACTCAGTGACCCCTGCCACATTGCTCTCTGGCTAGGGCTGCAGGGTTTGCACCTTTTGAATGAGCTGGGCTGCATGTACACAGCAGCCTCTTTTGTACCACGATTACCCAAAGCCTCATTACCTTGATAACACCTCTTAAGTTCTACCTTAGCTTCAGCAAATGGGCTACAAAAGTCTTCCAGGGATGCAGGGAGGATGGAAATAATTTGTCAGTTTTTTGTTTTTTTTTTTTTCATTTGGGTTATTATTCTCTTGTGAGTCACCCCTATCTGCACTGTAACCCAGCCAAGGGAGTAAGGGCCTTAATACTAGTCAACCTCTTCCAGGGAAATCTTCCCAAAGGAGCCAACACTCCCTTAAAGAAGACAGTACCCTCTGAAGACATAACCAGCACATTAGACTATTGTCTGGGAGTGGACCTAAGGTTGGCATGGGAGATTAAAGACGAGATTGAGCCATAATATGGCCTAACTGTTGTGCTTCATATTTAAAGAAACATTGTATGCACCACAGCGTCATCTCCCAAACAAACCAGTCAATGTCCTCACAGGACACCTGGTTTCTGTCTGTCGTGGTTGCAAATTTCCCTCCTTTCACCTTTGGTGTTAGTATTCACCTCAGCAACTTGTCTGAAAAGGAGTGGGTAATTCTGCTCACCCAGGAAGAATCTCAGTGTTGGTTTTTATGATGAAGCAAAGCTGAGGCTGTCATTCAGATTGGCAGGGAAGTATCCACATCTGAGAAAAGCTAGCCACAACTAGGGCACTGTTCAGATGCAGGGCCGACTATATGGCACTCAGCTAGCAACCACATCCCCAATTCCTACTTACTCACAACAATGTGTTGGAACTGTTTAGTGCTGAGTGGACTGTGCATTTTAGTCAACACAGTTACTACTTAAGACTGTGGACTTCCTTCCAATTCTGTTTATCGGTTCATGAGTACTGCCTTCTCCTTTGTCCTTCCTCTTCTGGAAAAGCATTTCTTTGTCAGCATCCCATGGTTACAGCCAAAATTTGTTGTCACCAAAATCGTGAGCGTATGATATTTTACTGTAAGCCATAGTTTCTTAGAAAATACAGAAAGTGGCTGGGCATAGTGGCTCATACCTGTAATCCCAGCACTTTGGTAGGCTGAGGCAGGCAGATCTCCTGAGGTCAGGAGTTCCAGACCAGCCTGGCCAACATGCTAAAACCCCGTCTCTACTAAAAATACAAAAGTTTCATAGACTGAAGACATGAGACAAAGGACGAGATCAGAGCAGTACAAGGGCCATCACATCAGGGTTTCATTGCCTGGTTACCTGAGTCCCAGTCACTGCAGGATGACACTAGGAGATCTGGGTAGCACCTGCACACTTGGTGACTTACATTACCAGAGAGGAATCCTGAGTTTAAAGAGCCCAAATCTTTTACAATAATTACAGAAAGGAAATCAACTCTTGTCTTCCAGGAGAAACAATTAATGTATTTGTTTTGTTTTTGAAACAGTCTCACTCTGTCGCCCAGGCTGGAGTGCAGTGGCGCCATCTGGCTCACTGCAGCCTCCGCCTCCTGGGTTCAGGCAATTCTCATGCCACAGCCTCCCAAGTAACTGGGACTACAGGTGTGCGCCACCACACCCAGCTAATTTTTTTGTATTTTTAGTAGAGATGGGGTTTTACCATGTTGGCCAGGCTGGTCTGGAACTCCTGACTTCAGGTGATCTGCCTGCCTCAGCCTCCCAAAGTGCTGGGATTACAGGCACGAGCCACCATGCCCAGCTACTTTCTGTATTTTCTAAGGCTCTATGCAAATCTCTGCTTTATTGCAGAGGGAGGCAGGATCTCTACTTTTCCTGTACAAATAATCTTGACAAGATAGTCCAGGGAAAGACAATGAGTTCCTCAGCTTGCAAGCGTGCAGAAACACAGAGATTCATGAACTGTCTCCCCAAAACATAGCTACCTCCCCATAAAGTGATTTTATTTGAATCTAGCTCCTACTGAAGTAATTTCTAACTTTGTTTTGTGGGACACCTTAAGAATCATTTGTAATTTCATGGATGTTCTTTCCAGAAAAAAATTGCAAATGTTAATGCATAAAAACTTTAAGTGTTCAAAGACTCTATGAAGGCCATATATAGATTTATAATTCCCCAGTTAAGAATCTCTACCTAAAGAATTTTTGTCATTAGTGTAGATTATGTAAATGTGTAAGGATTTGAGAGTACATGTTTAAAGGTTTTCATATGATAGAGAAAAAAATGGGCAAGAGAAATAAGATCTTGAACAACTATTCATAACTCACTCTCTTCCTCCTCCCTCTTTTTTTTTTTTTTTTTTTTTTTTGTACAATAGTTTCATTGCAATACGTTTCTTCCAGTAATTTAGATTGTAAGTTAAACCCACCCAGACATATTGATGTTTAGCACTGATGGAACGGAAGGTAATGAGTTGCTCTAAGAAACAGGGTACTTGACTTCACTGCTGACTCAGGGGTCTATTTTTAAACTGGGGTTTCCTTTTTCTTTTCACTGTGCTTATTTAAATTGGACTTAAATAGTACCTCAAATGTGCACATTTTGAAAAGGTTTACATAGAGCTTAATTTTACCAGTAATTATTTTTCACTAAAGACTCTGTCTTAAAGTTTAATATAGGCACTAAGATATTTTTGACCCCACTTACAAATGTAGATCTTGCTATCAATACATCAACTCTTTCATCATAAATATGATAGTGTTTTTTATATCAGCATCTTCCAGTAAGACTTGTCAAATATAAAGGAGGCCTCTTCTATGATATCAATATTTTACAAAGCCATCAGATGCACTTAAGATCTTACACAGTTAGCATTCATGCATAATTTGCCATTGTTGCTCTTAATGATAAAAAGATTATTTTGGTTTATACTTAGTTTTCTTTAGTATTAAATTTTTATGAATAATTGATTATAAAGGATGTTTTGCCTTAAATTATGATATGGAATAACGAAGGATTAGTCTACATTTAGGACAATACGGTAGTTCTAAAATATCACTGCAGCCAGCAAGCAAAATTTATATAAATACAAAATAATAAATAAATAAAACTGCTAAAGATTCACAAGGTTTGAATATAAGTTGAGTGTAATGCACACTCAACATAAACAGACTCCTTCAACTATAAAATTGTTTAAGGCCATTCATAGTGAATAAGATGCATACAAAAACTTTCTGACATGAATTACTTAACCCAATATTTTATTGAAGATCAATTAAGTTCTAGTTGGCCATTGAAAAACAGGAGTCTGAACTGCACGAGTCCACTAACATGAATGTTCTTCTGCTTCTGCCACCCCTAAGACAGCAAGACCACCCCTCCCCTTCTTCCTCCTCCTCATCCTACTCAACATGAAGACCATGAGGATGAAGACCTTTATGATGATGCACTTCTACTTAATGAATAGTAGTATATTTTCTCTTTCTTAATGATTTTCTTAAAATCATTTTCTTTATTGTAAGAATACAGCACATAATACATATGATGTACAAAATATGTGTTAATTGACTGCTTGCATTATTGGCAAGCCTTCTAGTCAACAGTAGACTACTAGTAGCTAATTTTGGGGAAGTCAAAGTTAAATGTAGGTTTTTGACTGTGCATCAGCTGGCACTCCAAGCCCAACATTGTTCCAGGGCCAACTGTACTTTGAAAAGATTCAGTTTAATATAATTATGTAGAACTTTAAGAAAAATACATTGGGGGATAATATTCTGACATCAATATGCCAGGCTGTGTTGTTCTACTCACACTATTTAACTCAATCAGTAAAAGAAAAGGAGATGGAGTCCCTTCTTTCAAAACACAAGGAGCCCTGCTGGAGCGTGGGGTGACACATGGGAAAGCAGGGCTCAGAAAGGAGGGAAACCAGAGTGATTCTACACCACCGTTGGCTCTCTAAATATTGTTTTTTAATGTTATTTTGTTTTATTGAGATGGAGTCTCATTCTGTCGCCCAGGCTGGAATGCAATGACACAGTCTCTGCTCACTGCCACCTCCGCCTCCTGGGTTCAAGCGATTCTCCTGCCTCAGCCTCCCAAGTAACTGAGATTACAGGCATGCATCACTGCACCCAGATAATTTTTGTATTTTTAATCCAGATGGGGTTTCACCATGTTGGCCAGGCTGGTCTCGAACTCCTGACCTCAGGTGATCTGCCTGCTTTGGCCTCCCAAAGTGCTGGGATTACAGGCGTGAGCCCCTGTGCCCAGCCTAAACATTTCAATTAAGATAACTAAAGCATTTTTTTTAATTTATTTTTTAAGTTTGAGTGGGTTTCTCTTTCTCATCTCTTCCTCTCTCATGTGATGTCTCTGCAACTGAGTGTCTCTTCAGTGGTTTCCACTCCTTTCAGCATCTCCCTCTGTGAATCTGGCCACCACTTCACCATCTCCTTCTTCAGGATTCCCATACTGGCCAGGTAGCCCCAGGTCCTGGACTCTAGAATTAAAGCCATTTCTCTCTTTGCCCCTCTATTGCCAGGGTGCTTCTTCCACTTTGAATTTCGGCCTTACTTCAATTTTTCTTGTTTTTGGTTCATCCAACAAATCCACAAACTTGACCTGGAATGCGTTCCATTGTTCTATAGGGATCACAGTGGCTCCAAAGGCAAGTCATGCTCTCCAAAGTGTTTCTTAGACCGTATGAAAAGTAGATCTGCGGAGCCTTCTGTGTCAGATTTGTAAGTCCTCTGCGCTTTCTGAAGAACCATTTCATACCAAGTCAAATATCTAAAGAAAGCACACATTTCATTGGACAGCTTAGGTGCAGTTTACATTTCTGACATCTGAGTAAGGTCTTAGCTCCATATATTTTCGTTGATAACAAACCAGAAACCTGATGCTAAGATCTAATGTCTCATGAGATAAAACTATAGGGAATTTGATTCATTCATGGCACAAAAAGGAGAAACGAGAAAAGGATATCTTAAACAAATTGATGCTTTTGACAAGAAAGGTACTATAAAATGACAGCAAACTGGCTTGAAAATGTTTCCCTTAGATTAGAATTGGACTGGCTGCTCCATTATTTGCTATGTCGCGTTAGAAAATGAAAAAACCACAGTTCAGAGGAGTTGTAGCTGGTATTTTAAAATTACTTGTTATTGTTGAATAATATTTGCATAATATGTGTAAATCAGCAGACAAACATTAAAACTGTACAATTTTCCTGTATTGCAGGTACTTATATTATTTCCTCATTTAAAATGCTACTGATTTCTAGCATATAAATTTGTGTGAGGTTTAATAACTTTAGCATCAGTCTCACTTGTAACTTCCCAATTATTTTCGTTTTCCATAGCACTAAGACTTAAGTCACTTAGGAAATAAAAAGACAGAACTGGGGAACCTGAACCATGATGTCTAAATACTGAATTACCTAGAAACACAGCCATCGTTCTAATTGTTTCTT
The DNA here is from genome assembly GCF_047675955.1 of Chlorocebus sabaeus. NCBI lineage: Eukaryota > Metazoa > Chordata > Mammalia > Primates > Cercopithecidae > Chlorocebus > Chlorocebus sabaeus. The sequence continues at coordinate 6,048,684 of NC_132911.1, read as the reverse complement.
ACATATGCCGCTCTTCTCTAATGTTGTTACTTCTTGTTTGTAGCTTTTCTGCCCAGTCCTGTCACTCCCATGGGGTCTTTCTTCTTCCCTGGCATTACAGCCACCTGCAAACCGTAGTGGCTAAATTAATAGAAATTGAGTTATTAATTAATCTTACATATACATTCCACAGCCTCATTCTGAATTCAGGAAAATAACCCTTCAGAAGGCAAAATGACTTAATGCATATGGAAAATTAATAGGCGATTTGGGGCTAAGCTTTTCTTGTTCTGTGCCTCTTTACCACTCAGAAATAATGCTGGAAATCCTAACATGCCTCTCACCAAGATACCACGACCAACTTTAAGATGTGACACATTTAAGAACCAATTCCTAGTGTTTAATGTAGAAGACATTCAAAAATTTATTTGTGACTTGGAAGCTGAAAAAAAATACAAATATTTGCTGACCTCTCCTGTTTTTCTAAATAGAGATAGGGTCTCACTACGTTGCCCAGGTTGGTCCTGACCTCCCCTTTTATTAAAGACAAGTGCAGATCAGTAGTACATTTGTCTAATATTATGTAATCATTGAATCTATAATCATTATATCCACAGGATCTAGCACATTACACTTTACAGAAATACTTAATAAATATTGTATAAGTAAAATGATTTGTATTAGTGAGTTCCGTAGAAATAGACTCTGAATGAAAAATGTGAGCGGAAGACTTATCTGAAAGCGCTCTTGGGAGATGCATCTCTAAGCGGGTGAGAAAGGCAGGATTGGGCTGAGGGAGAGTGGGCCTTTCCTGCAGTCAAAATTGAGGCCTCAAGCAACAAGCAACCTTTTTTTTTTTTTTTTTTTTTTTTTGAGATGGAGTCTTGCTCTGTAGCCCGGGCTGGAGTGCAGTGGCCGGATCTCAGCTCACTGCAAGCTCCGCCTCCCTGGTTCCCGCCATTCTCCTGCCTCAGCCTCCGGAGTAGCTGGGACTACAGGCGCCGCCACCTCGCCCAGCTAGTATTTTTGTATTTTTTAGTAGAGACGGGGGTTTAACCGTGTTAGCCAGGATGGTCTCGATCTCCTAACCTCGTGATCTGCCCGTCTCGGCCTCCCAAAGTGCTGGGATTACGGGCGTGAGCCACCGCGCCCGGCCAGCCTCAAGCAATCTTATAGGGATCTCTGGAGCTGGGGTAACCCTTCCAAATTGTTCCAAATTAAGACAAGGAGTCAGTCCCTTCATCCTTCTTGGTTATTGGCCATGGACTGTCACCTGGGAGGACACATGCTCGGTAAGGCAGGTGAAGGGAGCTTCCACAGGAGGTGCATCCCGGAGCCATCACTAGCTAATGTTCTCAGCATCTGTGGGAAGAGTGAGCCAGCCCTGTAGAAAGAATCTAGGTGTAATTAGAACCATCTGGTACATTCTTAACTTTATTTTTTCCATGTTTGGGGAGTTTTTAAGTAAAGAAAATGCAAAATAAAATGCACAACCTCAACTCATAGTATCTGTCCTCTTAGTCCTACATTGCTCCCTCTGCACATTCAAGAGAACTGATGCTTTCTTCTTTGCTTAGAACAAAGAAACAATTCTCTTTCACCTGAACACATGGGGATTCAGACAAAGGAATAGAGTGGTCAGATCATAAAGAAATAGAGCTACGTATTTGACAAGTATGGAACCCCTGTCCAAGTAGACACTGACATGTTTCAAGTTCATACTTCATTAGCAATCCCCTGTTGATATACTCATTAAGACATTGATTCATGACTTTCCATGTGGAAGGCATTTGAAGGTGGGCAATGTTGAAAGCAACATGCATCCGGTCTATAGCAGACACGTTATTGTATCCTCAACAATTGACCCCCTGTTCTTCAAGAGTGCCCTCCGTAGAGCCCTTGTCGAATATTTGCACTCCTGCTGCTGTGCGTTTGGTGGGTGACTCTGCCATTCCAGCCTCTGTAGGTTTGTTAGGGAGTTGTGTCATCAAGCTGCCCAGGGACATGCACAGATGACTCCAAAAATATTAAAATATTACAGTATTTTAAAAAGACAACCCTTTAATTGTTGACTATTTCTCAATTCAAGTATACGTATTTTATTTAACAGTAAAATAAGGAACAAGATTTAGAAAAGCTATTATGCATGGAACACTAGACATTGGAAATCACTGTAGTCATTTAGATATTTATTCATTTAATACTTAAACTACATACAAGAGGTATATGTCATTATTACCATTTACATGTTGTGAATGAGGAATATGGGATAAATTGTGTAGAGATATAATATGGTTTGGATTTGTGTCCCCACCCAAATCCCATGTCCAGTTGTAATTCTCGATGTTGGAGGAAGGCCTGGTGGGCGGTGATTAGAGCATGGGGGTAGATTTTCCCCTTGCTGTTCTCACGATAGTGCATGATAATGAGTTCTCATGAGATCTGGTTGTTTAAAAGTGTGTAACACCTCTTCCCTCTCTCTCTTCCTCCTTCTCCAGCCATGTAATATGTGCCTGATTCCCCTTCACCTTCTGTCATGATTGAAAGTTTCCAGATGGCCAGGCATGGTGGCTCAAAACTATAATCCCAATACTTTGGGAGGCTGAGGTGGTAGGATTGCTTGAGCCCAGGAGTTTGGACCAGCCTGGGAAACATGGTGAAACCCTATCTCTACAAAAAAATATATACATAAAAATCAGCTAGGCAGAGTGGCTGTAGTCCCAGCTATTCAAGATGCTGAGACAGGAGAAGAGCTTGAGCCCAGGAGGCCGAGGTTGCAGTGAGGTGAGATGGCGCCATTGCACTCCAGACTGGGTAACAAAGTGAAAGACTGTCTTAGAGAAAAAAAAAAAAAGAAAAAAAGTTCCATGAGGCCTCCCCAGCCATGCTTCTGGCAGAGCCTGTGAAACAGTGAGCCAATTAAACTTTTATTCTTTATAAACTACCCAGTTTCAGGTAGTTCTTCATAGCAGTGCAAGAATGGACTAGTACAATATACTTGGTTTGCTAATAAGTGGAGTGGTTGGAAGAAGAAAAAACTTTTTTTTTTTTAAATTTTCTTGAATTAATTGCTTTATAATGCCCCATCCTACTATTGGTCAACAATTCCTATCCAAAACACTTGGGGATAGCTGCCTGTCAGAAATTTTTGACTTTTAAACAGGCAATAAAGGTTGAGCGTGGTGACTCACACCTGTAATCCCAGAATTCTGGGATGCTGAGGCGGGTGGATCACCTGAGGCCAGGAGTTCGAGGCCAATATGGTGAAACTCTGTCTCTACTAAAATATAAAAATTAGCTGGGTGTGGTGGCACATGCCTGTAATCCTAGCTACTCGGGAGGCTGATGCGGGAGAATCGCTTAGACCCGGGAGGCGGAGGTTGCAGTAAGGCCGAGATGGTGCCACTGCACTTCAGCCTGGGTGACAGAGCAAGACTCTGGTCTCACAAAAAAAAAAAAAAAAAAAAAAGGCAGTACAGAATATACAGATCATATAACATTATAGTGACATCCTGATCATGTCTGAACCATTACCCTTAAACATACGCATTTTTATTTCTATAATTAAAGGCAGAAATGCTCACATTAAATTGGCAGAAATGCTCACATTAAATTGGATAAACAAAGACAACAAATGCCTCAGAAAAAAGCAGGCCAAAATAGGCTGGATTTATTTCAATATTTTTATGACATGATTTCTGTTTTCAGAACTTTTTACATTTTGGAATATTGCATAAAAAATATTGGTCCAAACTTATGTGGATTTTAAAAATCAACAACTTGCAATATCTCTCTGGGGAAAAGTGAGACTTGTTTTCCCCGGAACCTCCCAGGCAGTGTTCATAGATACTAATGATCCTGCACTGGGGCTCCAGGCAGTGTTCAGAGTTAATCAGGATCCTTCTCTGGGGCTCCAGGCAGTGTTCACAGATACTCATGATCCTTCTCTGGGTCTTCAGGCAGTTTTCATAGATACTCAGGATCCTTCTTGGGGACTCCAGGCAGTGTTCATAAATATTCGTGATCCTTCTCTGGGGCTCCAGGCAGTGTTCAGAGATACTCAGGATCCTTCTCTGGGGCTCCAGGTATTGTTCATAGATATTCATGATCCTTCTCTGGGGCTTTTTGTTAGGCATCCTATATTCAAGAGTAGAATTATTGGTTTGTAGGTTATGCCAATGCTTAGCTCTCTAGGTTTTGCTTAGATTTCTTCTATAGCTTTCATCTACTTGTCTCAAATCAGAAGGGTATGAGAGTTGTCATTGTTTTAGATTCTGGGTGTTATCAGTCTTCTAAATTTATACTATTGTAGTAGGATTATCTCCTTGTTACTTTTAAATTTCTCCTTTAAATTTGTTTAACAACTTGTTATATGTTAATGGGTATTTTGGTATTCTCCTTTGTAAATCCTTTATTGAAGACGTTTGCTCATTTTTTAATTGAGTTGTCTCTCTTTCATTATTGATTTGAAACAGTTCTATATATTTTATGGAGATGAGTCCATTATCAAATGAATATATTACAAATAGTGTATCCTGGTTTCTGGGCTGACTTTTCACTTACTTATGATATTTTGATGAGTGAAAATCTATTTTTGAAGTCAATCATCTGTGCAAAATGCTTTCTCAGTCCTATTTAAGAAATTCCTCTTTCTATCTTAATAATAAACCCATCCACCTAGGTGTTTTTTTTTAGAAGGTTGAAAGTTTAACTTACTACTTTAAGTCTATGATCCATCAGAAGTTAAATTTTGCTAGTGTTTAAAATAATTATCCAAGTGATTCAATACAATTAATTGAGGAGACCAGTCATTCTCAATTGAATTGCAATTTTGCCTTTGTTATAAAATCAGATTAACTTATGTAACTGGGTTTATTTCTGGACGCTAAAGCCTGTCCCATTGATCTATTTGTCAATATCAAATACTCCTAAATTCTGGATCTTTACAGAAAGCCTTATTATCTGGTAGTGTGTGACCTCTATCTTTGAACTTGAAGATAGCCATGGCTAGTAGTAGATCTTTGTATTTCCATATAAATTTTAGAATAGTGATGTTAATCTTCTCAAATGGCTTGCTTAATTTAACTTTTATCTTATTGAATCTATCGATGAATTTGGAAGAATTGACATGTATAAAGTTATATGATGCATGGACATTATACAGTTCTCTCCATTGATGTGGGTGTCCTTGAGTTTTTCTCAAGAATATTTTTCAATTTATAGCATATTAATCTTGCTCATATTTTAGTTCACTCGTTTCTAAGCATTTGATGTTTTTCAAATACTGCTGTAGTAGGTGTTTTGTATTTTGTTCCCTCTGTCTTGCTGATACATGCATATAAAATGGATTATTTTTGTACTGATATTGTTCCTCATTGAGTTCATTTGTTGTTATAGTAGACTGAATAATGTTTTAGATTGCATTTTATTTCACTCTCTGTCACGTTATTTTCTATTTAGGGTTTGGAATGGTAGTATTTGAGGACTAAGCTCTGATTTTTTTTATCTTGCCCAAATTCCTATCTATGAGGTCTGGAGAGTCAGGCCCTACAAGCCATAAATTCTCATCAGATGTGTTTTATTTATTCCTATATATCATGATTTACTTTCCAGTCTGATTCTGGCTAACATTATGTGACAAAGAAGAAACTCAAAATATTTACCCCAAAACCTGTTTCTTTGCCATATCTGGAAATGGCCCTGCAAAACTGGCCTTTGTGAGGGAAAATCTGCATTTGTAAAAAATCTCTATTAACATAGCTAAATCTTTTTCTTCCAGGCCCTCCCAATCCTAATGAGATTAACTAAGAGAGTCTAGCACCTTCTAAAGATCTGAATAGAACACATTTGTCATCTGTTATCTCTAAGGGCAGTCACTATAAGACTTCAGAAGAACCTTGGTCTCCACAATCTTTTATCTTAACTTCAGCATTTACTTTCTATGATCCCAGGTCTTTAGACAAACTCAACCAATTTAAAGAAAATCTTTAAACTTACCTATAGCCTGGCAAACCCCCCACAACACGCTCCTAATTGTCCCACCTTTCTGGACCAGACCAATGTATTTCTTAAATGTATTTGATTGATGTCTCCTGCCTCTCTAAATTGTGTGAAACCAAGCTGTGCCCCAACCTCCTTGGGCACATGTTCTCAGGATCTCCTGAGGGCTGTGTCATGGGCCATGGTCACTCATATTTGGCTCAGAATGAATCTCTTCAGATCTTTTACAGAGTTTGATTCTTTTCATGGACATACTCATCCATGTTTTATACACAATCATAAGAAAAAAGCTTGTGAAACTTCATCATTAAGTATGTTATCTATCATTTTTATAACATGTTCTTTATCCGATTGAAAAACTTCCCCTCTATTCCTGATTTGCTGAGAATTCACGATTTTTTATTTATGAAATGCTTTTTTATATCTACTAAATTATAATTTTATTATTTATAAAATTTATTATTTATTCAATTAAATGTGATAAATCACATTCATTTGTTTTTTAATATATTAAATAAATTGTGTTTTTGGAATACATTCCATTTTTATATACCTTTTTATTAATTATTTATTTCATGCATAACCAGATTCTATTTGCTAATATTTTCTTTAGTATTTTTGTATGTGTTTGTGAATATATAACGAGAGAATATATAAGAATATAATATATAATCAGGTATATATAAGAATATATGAGAAAATATATGAGAACATATATATACACACATACACACACACACACACACACACACACACATACACACACACATTCATGGGAGGTATTGCCCAGTAATTTTCCTTCATTGAAATGCCCTTATGAAGTTTTAGTATCAAGTTTTTGATAGTCTTGTAAAATGTATTTGGAAATATTATATTTTCTGTCCTTTGCAATATTTAAGCAAGTTTAATATTATCTCTCACAAATTTTGAGAATTCACCTTTGAAAATATCTGAGCCTGAAGTTTTCTTTGTGAAAATGTATTAATTATGGTTTCAATTTATTTAAAGACATAGATTGTTTATATTTTCTATTTTTCCTGGTGTCAATTTTTATATTTTTTTCTAAAGGATCTGCCAACATCATAAACATTTGCAAATTTATTTTGGTAAAGTTATTAAAAATAACTCTCTTTTGTCACCCAAATGTCTGTAGTATTTGTAGTGGATACCTCTGTTTCATTCTTGCTATTTGTATTTGTTTTTTCTTCATTTTTTTTTATTAGCCATGCTGGAAATTTATGAATTTTATTAATCTTTTCAAAGAATATATTTCTGGCTGTATTGATATTTTTCTATTTTATTTGTTTTTAAATTTTTCTTTACTTCTGTTTTTGTGTTTATTATTTTGGGCCACCTTATTTCTGTGGACTTAGTTTGCTGTTATTTATATGGTTCTTAGCTGAAGGCAAGATCCTTTATTTTATGGCTTTTAAATTTTCTAGCATATGCATTTAAAGATATAACTTTTCCTCTGAAACATGGTTTGGCTGCATGTTAGATGCTCATTATCATCCAACTTAAAGCATTTTTTAACTCCTTTATACTTTTATTCTTTAATAAGTTATTTTTAAATGTGTATGTTAATTTGCAGTGATGTTGATTTTCTAGTTTTCTTTCTATTCTTGATTTTTATTTAATTCTCCCGAGGTCAAAAAATTTACTGAATGACTTAAAACATTAAAACATACAATGTGTGCTCCCTTGCCAGATATATGGTCTATTTTGCAATATTGGTCAGCAGGTTGTCTATATATTAGGAGAATTTGCATGCTGTACTTGTTGGATATACAACCTTCCAAAACTATTAATTAACACAAGTAAGTTCACCTTTATGTTTAAATTCTCTGTAGTATTAGTGGTTTTCTAACCATTTTTCTTATCTGTTGCTGAGGGACATATGTTAAAATTTCTAAACATAATTCCAGAGTAATCTACTTCTTATCTAATGTCTTTCTATTTTCTATGCCCTGAAATTGTTATTACTTGACCCCATGTATAATTCTTATATATTTCTAATTATTAAACCTTTTGTTAATATAGAAGATCTTTCATTATTTATCTTAATACTTCTTACTCTACATATTTTTTTTAACTGGCTAATATAGCCACATCAGAAAACTATTTTTGGTTGGAAAGTACAGGATCATTATTTAAGTTTTTCTATATCTTTGTATTGAAAAGGACCTGTTGTAAATTTTATGTACCTGGGTTTTTAAATTCAGCTTATCTAGTTTCAGAATATTTTCCTTTAATCAACTTTATTGAGCTATAATTGGCATAGAATAAACTATATATATTTAAATTGTACAATTGGCAAATTTTATTATAATGTATTCTGATAAAAAATAAGTTATTAACAATCTCTAACGGTTGTGTCTCCTTTTTTATCTTAATTTAATTATTAAATCATTATAATAATTATTATCATTAATATAGCACTCTTTTCCAGCTGTTGTGGTTTGCTCTTCCACACTAACAGGGTGGCCTCCACTCCTAAAATTTACTTGGAGGTAGAGAGTGATGACTCCACACAGGTGCCGAGAGTGTATGAAGATGTTTCCTATTCACATAATGAGGCTTTCCTGAAAGAGCAGGGTGAGCTCTGATACTGTCCAAAATGGCTTAAAAAGCGGGCAACGAGGACTGGCATGGAGTCTGGTGGACTCTGTGGGGAACCCAGGAGCGTTCCCATGCGCGGGCTGTGTGCCTGCGTGGCTTGAAGTTCCTGATGGAACCAAAGACTGGGGACCCTGGCTTCTGTGTCTATTGCCCAGGGGTGAGCCAGGTTGGGCAGGAGCGGAAGGGGTCGCCTTGAAAGCACTCAGCATTCAGACATCAAAAATAGTTTGTTTTTTTAAATGTACACTGGTATTATCTTTTTAGTTGAAGATACTTTTACAATATTACAAAACTTTCCTTTGATGCATTATTGTATTCTGCTTTAAAGTTGTAATTTTATCTCTTAACCACATAAGCACCTCAGAAAAGCAATTCTGGGTGTTCAGAGTGTGGCACCTTCACCCAGGGTCTGATCTTTTCTGAGACTTAAATAAAAACCTGTGGTTTCCGGCTGGGCACAGTGGCTCACGCCTGTAATCCCAGCACTTTAGAAGGCTGTGGCGGGTGGATCACAAAGTCAGGAGTTTGAGACCAGCCTGACCAACATGGGGAAACCCCTTCTGTACTAAAAATACAAAAAATTAGCTGGGCATGGTGGCGCATGCCTGTAATCCCAGCTACTCAGGAGGCTGAGGCAGGAGAATCGCTTGAACCCAGGAGGCAGAGGTTGCAGTGAGCCCAGATTGCACCATTGCACTCCAGTCTGGGCAATAAGAGCAAAAAACTCTGAAAAACAAAAACAAAAACAAAACAAACAAAGAAAAAAACCCTGTGGTTTCCTGTAAGGAGATTCCTCTCTGCTTGAATCTAAACTTTACCATGTCCTGTTTACTGTGTGGTTACCAACACCTCTCACTATCTCAGCAGCCTCTGCAGCCGTCCTCCTCATGTAGCCAGATACTCGAGCGTAAATTGTACACATATCATGGAGGCTCCTTCTTTGGCTCCCTTGCCTCTCTCCTTTGGAAATTTCCTTATTGTAGAAGCTGCTCACCTTTGCACCCGGTGTTGGGTGCTATCTGCAGTGATATAAAAGCAGTCATTTTTAGATAAGTTATCAAGGTTTTGTAATTCTTTGGGGTGAGAAGGTAAGTCTGTAATAGCTAGATTGTGAGTTTGGATTTTAGATTGAGTATATTTGACTTCTGAGCGAGAACTCAACTTGCTACCGTAAGGCAAAGAATTCAAAGTTAAGTTCTCACCTCATTTTCAAGCCATCTTCAACCTAAACTCAGTTTCCAAAGGGAAAGCCACAAAAGGAGTAATTTTTAAATGGCAACCATTCTACCTAAGTGTACCCTCTGCAGGGATATGCATACATTTCTGTTCATGCATTCTCTATGGCTGTTGCTAGCCAGATATGGTCCCAGACACATGTGACTAATTTCTTGCAGTGAATAAATTCTTACGATAACTCTGAGAAAAGTACACCTTATTACTCCCACTAGCAATAATCAAAGTAAGTTTCAACTAATCTCAGCTATCAAAGAAGCAGTAAGCAAGGGCTAAATGAGCAATCAAGGTTTCAAATTCCAAATTCAGGGTGCATTCCATTTCAGTACACTACTTCCTACTTCACTCCTGAATAATTTCCATTTTAAGATTCTTCTCATTGATATTAGTTAAAAAAAATCCCTAAAAATTTAGGTGCACATTCTAAATGCACTGATATTTAAAAGATAGTTTAAAAGGTAATGAAATAAATGCAGGTTTTTTTTAAATTTCATAATCCCTTTTTCCTATCTTGCATGCAGTCAAGTGTTTTCCCAGCATTACTAAAATTGACTCAACTTTTTTTTATAGGTTATGTGATTTTCCAAGTAAAAACACATCATTTGTTTAAATCAATATAATGTTACAATTTAGTTTCAGTTTATATTTAGCCTATAGTTTTCTCTAAAATATTTCTAATTTTTAAAACAGTTTTGTATTTAAAGCAGGAGATAATGGTAAAATGAGAACTATTGTGAGAAAGGGATAGAGTGTTAGGGTATAGACAATATAATGTTTTATTTTTTAACATGATAGACTACTGTTAGGACCTTCTTAAAGACTAAATACACCTCTCTCTCTCTCTCTCTCTCTGTGTGTGTGTGTGTGTGTGTGTGTGCACACATCTGTGTGTCTTCTTTTTTCTGTTCTAAGAGTTGAAAGATCAAGAAGAGAAGGATGATGGAGAGTTAAACTCAGATGATAAAAGTTTAATAAGATCTTTATTTGTACTTTTCAGAGTGGTTTTAATGAATTTTGTTTCAGTTACATAAGGAGAGTTGAAGTGTCACTAAGTCCCACATGTATCAGAAACATTTTATGTTAACCTGGTATGTGAATTAAAGGCAGCCTTAGGTTTACGTGTTACCTGCTTATTGGAGATCCAAGGAGTGAGCCTCACAGCTCTTTAAAGGATAAATTCATTTTGGGTAAAGTGAGTTTCAGATTTATTACTCACTTAACCCCAGTACAGCGCAAAGTGTTCAACAGAATACAAATAAACAGAAAGTTCTGGGCTTGTTTCCAACTAAGTCTTTGACAAAAATGGCCAATCACCATGGGCAACCATGCTCCTCAGCTCCCGGGAAACCTACTTCTACCATAGGCTAATAATGCCTAGATGTCTTTTTCTGTCGTTGTAAGCACTGGCAAGTCTCCAAAAAGGAGTGAGCATTAGACAAATGTATATTGACAAACACAACTATAGTCTTGTGCTAGTGGATGTGATATATATGGACTATTTTATCCACAGTGTCATATGGTCAATGATACCAAAATACCATGCGTGCTCTGTTAAACCCGTTTTTTGAATCCCACTGAGTAGAGTCATGGAGTGAGCCCCGGCTGCAGCAGGAAGCAGTAAATAAGCCAGTACCTAAAATGATTCACAGGGAGCTACACTGAAAGCTGCCTTGCAAATCAGAACATAGATAAGTCATGGCAGAGACCTGAGCAGACTTAAAAGACAAGAACACCCTTGCCTTGGAATGCCTTCTACAGAATGCCATATATATCAGTCAGCAAGGGGGAGAATTTATATGGGAAACAGGACAGATGGCAGTGGCTAAAACAGTGGCCAACAATCGCGTGCTACTGTATCCAGGCAGGCATCCCAAACCTTGGCAGGGGAAGAAGTTGGCAATGATTGTCACTTGGCCTACTGCTACTAAAGTCTGATACTCCTAAGCTAATGGCTGTTTCTTCAAATTGTGAGTAAATTAATGCTAATCAGGCAGTGAAATTTGGCTGCAATTGTTTTTCTAACCCACTATCAGAAGCCACTGCTGAATTGCAATACTCGTGTTCTATGTATCTTTTTACGTACATGCCACCCACAGAATTTCTTTATTCTTCCAGTTTCAGCTGAAACATCCAAAAAGCTTGGGATTCATCACCCACATCCGTAGAACAAGAAAATGCGGAGCAAATTGAAAATGGGTGACTTTTCCTTGACATATCAGAGAACTGAGGTTGTATGGGAAAGCACCATCCTGAAATCTGAAGGCGCAGGTGAGTCCAAAGAGTTAGAACCTGCTGGGCGTGGTGGCTCACGCCTGTAATCCCAGCACCTTGGGAGGCCAAGGCAGGCGGATCACCTGAGGTCAGGAGTTAGATACCAGCTTAGCCAATATGGTAAAACGCCATCTCTACTAAAAATACAAAAATTAGCCGGGCGTGGTGGCAGGCAGCTGTAATACCAGGTACTCAGGAGGCTGAAGCAGGAGAATCACTTGAACATGGGAGGTGGAGGTTGCAGTGAGCAGAGATGGCACCACTGCACTCCAGCCTGAGCGACAGAGTGAGAAAACGACCGTCTTCGTCTGTGGCCCACACTTTTAGGGGCTTTACTTCTAGGAACACCATTAGGTTCTTATAGAAAACAGTCAAGTGAGATCTCCAACTGGCATTGGAAGGTAGAGTAATATTTGTGAAACACATAGAGAGTGATCTTTACAGTAGAACTTACTCTTCAGGGACAGATCCATAACCAGAGCCTTATCCCAGCTGGAGAAAGGCTTTATTCCCACTATAATTCCCTCCAGGTTCCCTCTCTCACCAAAGAGGGCTGAGGGAGATGTTCTGAGACTGGAAAAACAATTGTGATTGTCACAGCCCAGAGACACAGGCCCATTAAACGACACGTTTAATCATAAGATGATAGAAGCCTCCCTTCCTGCATTTTACTACGACATTAACATGGGTCCCATCCCATCACAGTGGGTCTGAACCCAGCTAGGTGCAAGACATAGACTCCCTCTCTTCCTCCCTCCCTCCCCCCATCTTCCTTCCCTTCCTTCCTTCCCTTCCTCACTTCCCTTCCCTTTCCTTCCTTCCTTCCCTTCCTCACTTCCCTTCCCTTTCCTTCCTTCTTTCCCTTCTTCCTTCTTTCCTTCCTTCCTTCCTTCCTTCCCTTCCTCCCTTCCCTTCCCTTTCCTTCCTTCCTTCCTTCCTTTCTTCCTTCCTTCCTTCCTTCCTTCCCTTCCTCACTTCCCTTCCCTTTCCTTCCTTCCTTCCTTCCTTTCTTCCTTCTTTCCTTCCTTCCTTCTTTCTTCTTTCTCTTCCTTCCTTCCTTCCTTCCTTTCTTCCTTCCTTCCTTCCTTTCTTCTTTCCTTCTTTCCTTCCTTCCTTCCTTTCTTCTTTCCTTCTTTCCTTCCTTCCTTCCTTCCTTCCTTCCTTCCTTCCTTCCTTCCTTCCTTCTTTCCTTCTTTCCTTCCTTCCTTCCTTCCTTTCTTCTTTCCTTCTTTCCTTCCTTCCTTCCTTCCTTCCTTTCTTCTTTCCTTCTTTCCTTCCTTCCTTCCTTCCTTTCTTCTTTCCTTCTTTCCTTCCTTCCTTCCTTCCTTCCTTCCTTTCTTCCTTCTTTCCTTCCTTCTTTCTTCTTTCCCTTCCTTCCTTCCTTCCTTCCTTCATTCCTCTTTCTTTCTCTTCTTTCTTTTTTCCATTAGTTTGACCTGCATTTATTCACTCACTAAGTAAGAACTGATAGTTGACCTGCTTAAGAAGCATACCTCTTTCTTCCGATTGTTCACAGGCTAATGTGGAAAGATCAGTCTCCATGGCTGGACTTACCCTCGTTGGTGGCATCCTCCCTACATGGAGATTGCTCGCATTTGAGTAGAGTCTCCTTTCTTTTTTTCACTAGAATGACAAAACCTTCTCAACCATGCAAGTTCAGGATTTTGCCCACTAAAAATCTCAATGTTACAAATAAAATAGCTGTTTTGATTGGATTAGGTGGGTGATTACATTTTCTAAACAAAACTCGTATATAAACTGACAAATGCAACTCTAAAACCTATTTGAGAATTCAAAAACACTCCTCTTGATTTTAAAAGAGTATTTTATGGAAATTAGACAGGGCAGGCAAAAGGTCTTTTATTCCTGGCTGCCAGCAGAGTACCAGGTCAGTGAAGAATATTATCCAAAGAGCAAGAAGTCATGATTTCAAAATTTAATAGAATAAACTGCAAGTTGATCCATTTTAAAGTTTTCTTTAGTTCCCAAAATTCTGTATCTCTTTTTAGGAATTCACTAGAACTGATACCTGCTTATTTTCTGCGGCCCTGGAATCATTTACCTTTATCTTATTCTTTTTGTACCAAACTGAGTTTTCCTGATGGAGAAATTGAGACCAGGGGAGTCATAAATGTGTTGATAGTTTTTTAAAACTGTGTGAATTAGACGGTTTGATGTCCTAAGTTTACATTTGGAGGAATGATTTCTGAAATATGGAGTTGTTGCCCGGAATGGCAATATTACTTGTTAAAGAATCAATAATACCAGCTAATCTGCATGTGTGTGTGTGTGTGTGTGTGTGTGTGTATACATCTGAGAAGCACTGTAGTTGATTTATCACTTAAATTCTACATCATCAGGACAATAGCACACAATCCTATACTCGATGGAGATACTATCCTGAGAGTTTAAACATATGATGGGATGACTTCCTTGAATCTAATTCATATTAGTGATAATCTTTAAATAGATTTTTGGGCTAGATGCAGTGGTTCACGTCTGTAATCCCAGCACTTTGGGAGGCCCAGGTATGCAGATCACTTGAGGACAGGAGTTTGAGACCATCCTGGACAACATAGTAAAACCTCCTGTTGTATTTGAAGACGTTGAGTTAAAATAACATTCATAAGTAAATTCATTTATTGAACTGAATTTTTCTTGAATATCATAAATGCATTCCTATCAAAACCTAATCCCCAACTTGCTAGAACATGAAAGTTACCACGTAACTGGGATTCGTACATATAATATTGTTATTACAATAAAAATCTAATATTTAAACTTTTTCATTCATGTACATTATTCATTTGTAAGTATGACAAAATTTATTTATATGTTCTACTGTTGAGAGACATGAGTAAGTTTAATTGTGACACATTCACAAATGGATAGTGTATCAGTAACAATTATTGCAAATATTTTCTTAATTGGGGAATTATTCTTTCATCTCCTCTGTGGTACCTAGTAAAGAGAAGAGGTTTTAAACTTGATGTATTTAATTGGGTTGTGGTTAAGGCTAAGTCATGTTTAAGAACTTTTTCTCTCCCCTAAATTTGTAAAAAATAGTATATTTTCTTTTAAAAGAGTTAAAAATCTTTTATATTGATGTCTTTTAAATGCTTTATTATAAGTTATGGCATGATGCAAAAATAAAATTTATTAATTTTCATAATAATGACTAATTCTTTCAGGACTATTATTAAATTATTATTTTGCCCCGACATACTATACCATTATATTTATATTTGATATGATTATAGATCTGTTTCTAAGTTATCACTTCTCTTTCTCTGCCGTTGATATTCTACAATTTTACTGGATATATCTACAAGTGAATTTATTTTTGTTTGTCCTGAAGCAT
Source organism: Chlorocebus sabaeus (assembly GCF_047675955.1). Classification (NCBI taxonomy): domain Eukaryota; kingdom Metazoa; phylum Chordata; class Mammalia; order Primates; family Cercopithecidae; genus Chlorocebus; species Chlorocebus sabaeus. The sequence goes on along the minus strand of NC_132911.1, from coordinate 6,033,221 downwards.
CCATTGTGCTTTCTGTATCTTTGCATTTGAGTTTTAAGTTGTAAAAAAATGTTCACTTATTATTGCTTTAAATAATACTTCTGCTTTATCTACCTTATTATCTCTACCTGGACTTTCACCTAGCCAAAAAGTACATATTCAGCTTATATCAAATTAGTCTCTTCTCCACTTTCATATTTTCTATCTTCATTTCTCTTTATGCTAATTACTTATTATTTTTTCCAGACCCAATTTAGAGTTCATTGTTTCCACTGAACAGTGTCTAATTTGTCATTTAACGCATCCATTGAGTTTTAAATTTAAGATAGCACAATTTTAATATGTGAATGTTTCTTTCTTTTCCTATCTTTATGTTTTCTTTTGAAAACTCCACGTTCCTTGTTTATTATTTTAGTTTCTAGTTTTTATTTGTTTAGACATTGTTTTCATTTTTATGTTATAGCTGTAACGAGTATCTTACACCTTAATTCCTTCAAAGTCTAAAGAAACAGTGGTTTCAGACCCTCATGTATGGTGGCTTTCTCATTGTATGTTAGTAACTTTTTATTGTTAAATTATAGTTGCTAGATTTTTATCTGCAGGAACATTGTTGGCTTAGCCCCTTTCAACAGTTAGAGCATGACTCAGAAATTTCAAATCCAGATCTTCAAATTTGCGGGGGGTCCCAGACCTAGTCTGGTCCAGCTGTTGGCTTCTGCATGCGTCTCAGAGGCCCCTCTCTACCTCTGGTCCCTACTCTCTGTGACTGCGTGGCGCTCTCTGTTCCTTTCGACTGTGTTTGTTATTTGGCTTTGAAGATGACATTCGTTTTCTGTGGCTGACATAATAAATTACCACCGTATGAATGGCTTAAAATAGCTGAAATTTATTTTCTCACTAAGGCCCAAAATGATGGTGTCAGCAAGGCTGCTATCTCTCAGGAAATTACAGGAAGAATCCTTCCACGCCTTTTCCACTTTCTGGTGGCTGTCGTCCTTCTTGCTTTTACATTTGAGATTCAGGGAGTAGATGTGCAGGTTTGTTACATGGACATATCGCGTGACGCTGAGGTTGGTGCTGCAAGTGAACTCATTACCCAGTTAGTGAACAAAGTATCTGAAAGGCGTTTCAATCCCTCCCTCCCTCCCCACTTTTGGAGATGCCAGTGTCTATCGTTCCCATCTTCGCGACATCATTCTTCGTGGCTGCATTTGTCCTGTCTTCGCATCCATCTTCACGTGGCCTTCTGTTCTGTGGCCACCGTCTCTTCTGTCTCTTATAAGTAGACTTGTCATTAGATATAAGGCTCACCTACTTAACCCACAATGATCTCGTCTCAGGATTAAGCTCAGCTGAGCTTAATTACACATACAAAGACCCTTTTTCCAAGTGAGATCACATTACAGTTCTCAGGAGTTAATCTGTAGACCTACCTTTTTGGGACCACCATTCCGACGAATACAGAGATTTCCCTTGGCTTCTGTGAGAAATGTCCTATCCTGGTTATGGTTTTATATTTTTAAGATTGCCCTTCAAAGTATACTGATTGTATAAAGCCCCTTTTTAAAAATTGCTTTCAGGAATATACGTTTTTGAGTCAGTATCATTTCAAACATCCTAACTCTCTCTGATTTGGGGCAAGACCATGGGTAAGGGTAGATATAGATATATAGGTAGATAGATACATCACCTTATTCATTATTCATTCAGTCAATGAACATTTGCTGTTTACCAAGGGTCCAGCTCATAGGCACTGTTGCACCAACTGAGAACGTAATAGTAAATAGTGAGTATATCAATGCTCGTGCTCTCAATGACAATACACGCCAGTGAGTTTTAAGTTTTAAGTTTTATATTATCATCACTTACCTTGAGTGCAAAGATCGTCACCTGCATTGGATCAACTCAGCAATCCCACCAGATGGAAACTACTATTACTAAAGGGGGGACATCATTAATACTCTTAAACATGATGTTATTTATAAGGTAAGTTTTTTGCTTTTAAACATCTTTGAGCTGATAGCCAAAAGATATATATTTTGATCTCAATTCTGCCACAGGAACACTGGGTAACGTTTGAGCATGTCCTTTAACTCTACTGGGATTGGGATTTCATTTGTGTAAAATGAGAAGTATGAATTAAATAATGAGTCAAAGCTTTTCTATTCTTGAAATTTTAGGTCAGTTGATAAAATAGACAGGAAGATATGATATTTACAGGTTAGATTAAATCCAGATACCATGGAGATATGGAAAACATGATCTCTATTCCACTACTGGGTGTATCTGTGTGTGTTATCTGATCTTTTCAGCTGAATTTATAGCTGCTGAAAACTAAAATTTTGAATCTGGGAAAATAATATCTCAAACCTTAGCAAAGAGCACAGATTGTACCGGTAGAATTCCATTGCACTAAGCTTATTGAGATGACCAAATAATTTTGGTGATATTGAATACAATTTACAGAGAGCCATTGTTCCAATATATTTGAGGTTCACACCATACAGGAAAGCACAAAACAAAATCGAAAAAAGCACAAAACACACACAAAAAATCATAAGGCAAGACAGCGGTCTTCAACATAGTGTCCTCTTCAGGAGCCTGTTCAATCAGCCCTCAGAGGTGTGGCCGTCCCTTCAGGACTCTGAGGTCTAGGAACTGGAGCTCCAAAGTCTGACAACTTCTAACTCAATGATTTAAGTCTTATTTAGTATGCTTAACTCTCCCCTATCTCACTCCACTCCATCCCACGGAACATCGTGTATAAATATGCAGCTGGGCTGTCAGCTTGATGTTGGGATGTGACAGCTTGCTGGCAGCTAACAAGCCACGCTCTAGATGACAAGTTAAATGCTGTCCCTGTGAGTGATTATGTGGCCTCATAAAATCAGCAAGTGAAGCATCATGGGACTGCATCACATGACAGGGCTCTGTTACAACGTGATCATCTGCACAGCCTATCACTGTGCTGACGGTAACATTTCTGTTATAACGTCATCATCTGCACGACCTATCACTGTGCTTATGGTAACATTTCTGTTACAACGTGATCATCTGCACAGCCTATCACTGTGCTGACGGTAACATTTCTGTTACAACGTGATCATCTGCATAGCCTATCACTGTGCTGACGGTAACATTTCTGTTACAACGTGATCATCTGCACAGCCTATCACTGTGCTGACGGTAACATTTCTGTTACAACGTGATCATCTGCACAGCCTATCACTGTGCTGACGGTAACATTTCTGTTACAACGTGATCATCTGCACAGCCTATCACTGTGCTGACGGTAACATTTCTGTTACAATGTGATCATCTGCACGCCTATCACTGTGCTTATGGTAACATTTCTGTTACAACGTGATCATCTGCACAGCCTATCACTGTGCTGACGGTAACATTTCTGTTACAACGTGATCATCTGCACGACCTATCACTGTGCTTATGGGTAACATTTCTGGTTGTCTTTTATACAAAAATACAAATTTTTAAATTCTTCTTTGGAACCCTAGTTTGATAAACCCTGATAAAAATATATTCATTACAGATCACACTTAGGTCACTAGACAGAGCTTGAACAAGGAAATGTTTTGTTAAGAATATTCAACATCACATTTGCTTTTGTAATAGGCAGTGGGGCTTTTCACTGATTTCCAGTTTTCTCCTCTGTCACAAGGAAAACTGAACTCTCGGTCTTCTTCAGTTTGGTTGAGGCTGTGGGACTAGTTCTGCTGTGTCTCAAGAGAAACATGATGATTTATTTGTAGAAGAAAAACATTTCAAGCTCTCTATTATTTTTCTGTTGACATTCTGGGTCGTGACTTGCCTTATTTGTTTATCTAATATTAACTGAGAGTAAATTACTCATTTAGTCATTCAATCAGACTTAATTCATATGCCCCACACACACAACTTCATCCCTGCTAGGCACTGTAGTATATGAACTCTGATCTTTGCCCTTAAGGAATTCTATTTTAGATACATTAATAAGAGTAAGACTTTGGACAGGATTATGATGAAATACTCAGGATGCAATGACAGAGAATGACAGCGCCTGACAAAAAATAGCCATTTAATAGATATTAGTTGAGTGAATGAAAGACAGTCTGAAGGAATAACATTTTAGATATCAGAAAGATGGAAAGAAGAGAACATGCTGGATAATGGGAATAAAGGTAAAAGAAAACTCCTGAATCAGTCCACGTAGAGGGGTCAGTAGACATTATTATATAAAAACGTTATAGTATAACATGCATACAATGTATGATAATATTATGTAATGTCTAATATTGTATGAAATATAATATATTCTTACACATAAGAACATACATTATAACATTATATAAAGTTATAAAATCTTATTGTATAATACCTTACAGTATATATTAATCTATAATAGCACATAGTTATAATTATTGATATAAATACCATTAGATATAGCACAATAATTAATATATGATATATTAATATAAAGGTAAATATAATATTATATAAACTTTGTAAAAATTGTTATATGAAAACATTGTTTGTCTTCAAAAAGTTTGCAAACTAGAAGGTGAGAATATAAAACAATTCAATAGTGTTAATTCAGTATGATGAGCACTACTTCCAAACAACTTTCATGGAAATCACTGTCAAATGAAAAGGCAGAGAAGTAAAGCCACTGATATTGCATTAGAAAGTCATTAATTACTAGTATTTACTGGTGCTTGAAATATACCAGGCACTTTTCAAATCGCTTTAAATATAGTAACCATTTGATACTCATACACAGCAAGTCTTAGAAGCAGGCCTGTAATATTATCCCCTTTTTCCAGATATAACAGATGAGCCAGAGTTGAGAGTTAAGTTCATGCACTCTTGTTTTAAAACTTCTTAAAATTATAGTGATTGTACTGCAATGTACATTGTACATTGCACATTGTACATTGTACATTGCACATTGTACATTGTACAATTTTACATTGCAGTACAATCACTATAAATACTTAATATTTGGGGGACATAGAGGACCTCTAAATATAAAGGACCATTGGATAAAGTCTGGAGAAGAGGCTTGGCCAAAGATATTTCAATGACCACAAGTAAGTCATATACATTTCATTTTCACAATCATTTAATGCTTTTTCTTTCTTTATTCTTAGACTAAATGTTGAATAAGCATACTTCTTTAAGAATTAGAAGTAGAGATTGCTGCAAAAAGAAGTTCCAATCTAAATGTCTTCGCAGTAAAAAGCTAAGATAGCATTTCTTAAGATTACAATTACCAAGTATTTATTTCAGAGGTGACATTAAAGAGAGCGAGTCATTATTAAAAACAATAGACTTTCAAATCAGAAAATAGGAAACAGTTTCAGACTGCAAATAGGAAATTCAGATCATAGACCATTAATATTACATTTGTAACAAAAAGATAATTAGTATTTATAGATTTTTACATATGAAGCTAATTTCTTTAATAGCAAAAAATAGTATCTTGAAATTATATCAGCTTGTATCTAAGGAATGTATAAATTTTCTCATATTAAGTGTCGATTAAGTGTTCTGTTTTCTTCTGTGACTCTATGTTTCTGTATTTTCTAATATTTCCAATGGAATTTGATATTATGTGTCAAATGATAATTTAATCTAAAATATAATTTATCAACCTATTTAAAATATTTAGTAAAATATTTCAAAGAAAACTTACACAGATGAATAATAACCTCCAAAAATATTTTACTGATTTTTTTCAATTAAAATACATATTTTTCTCTCAAAGTATTTTATAAAATATTTTACACACATTTTCATTTGCATACATTTCAAATATAAATATTGCCTATTTAAAAAGAAAACATAAATTATGTAGTGCATCTACCTAAAGTTTAGGAGAAAATCTCAAATGTGCTCACCTGTATGTATACATTTATTAAGAGGTCCCTAACAATTTTGTACTCACTGAATTGAAAATCAATATTAAATACAGAGACTTCCTTTATCGGTCATGTGTTTTTGTCTAAAATATCAAACACTGTATATTTAGACTTTAACAGGAGAATGTCAGATCTTCCAAGTCTCCCAAGTACTGAGAACCAAATAATGGGTCACATATATTTAGTTTGCCCACTTTTTAAGAGTAGTTCCAGAGTCAGAACATTTAAATTTGATCTCTTCTTTCTTTACTACAAAGAAAACAAATAATTACATTTACGTATTGCTTTATCATGTAAATTTAGGCTACATAAAATACATTTCAATTACTTGAAGATAAGAGGGAGCCTCAGATATAATTTGTAACTCATTCTTTTTATAGAAGAGAAAATTTTCAGAAAGGAGCGCAGGAGGAAATGCTTAACAGGGGATTTATAACCACGTCTTTGCTTCTGGGAATGTCTGAAGCAGACAAGTTTGAACTGGAGAGACTTCTTCGTTTTTTCATAGGAACAGTGAACTCATAATACACACATAGTTGGTATTTATCTGCCACTGAAACCAAAATGTATTCCACATTGAGACAGTGTACTCGAAGTTGCAATTGATAGTTGGGGTGGGGGAGGGAGAATGTCATCGTCTGTGGCTCCTTGTTTGTCTTCTCTCCTAAAAATGATGAAAGCTTGAGGTTGAGTAAAAACCAACGATTTCTTGGAGTTTGTTGTAGTGCTTTAGAGAGAGGTAAAAATCTCAAGTCGTTAAGAGTGAGGGATCAGGAAAGTCAGAGTAAACCAATTGCAAATGGAAACGACCCCCAATCATGACACAGGAAAAGTATATTTTGCACATTCGATGGAGGTTAGGTGGGGCAGGGATCTACTCAACACAGCCATTCAGGACCTCAGAATCGTGTTGCCCCATTCTCCTTTACGGTCACTGAGTCTTCTCTGTTCAGATAGTAAATGGGGAAGGTAAAAAAGCACAGAGGATTGCCAAAAGCTTTTAGAAGCCAAAGCTGGAAGAGAGATGTAAGATCCATCACACCTGTAATTGCAGCACTTTGAGAGGCCCAGGCGGGCGGATCACCTGAGGTGGGGAGTTTGAGACCAGCAAGTAAACATTCTTCTTTTTCATGATTCTTTTTAATCCTTAAGAGTTCACATAGTTCATTGGAACAGAATAGAGAAAACAGAAATTGACATAAATACGCCCAGCTGATTTTCAATTGAAGACTAAACTTTTCACAAAATGTTGCTGGACCAGTTACACATCGACAAGCAAAAAAGTAAACCTCAGTCTAAACCTTGCAGTTTACAAAGCATTGACTCAAAATGTGTCACAAACTAAAACGTAAAGCAGTAAGAATTTTAGGGAGAAAAATAGAGAAAATTTTCAGGATATAACACCAGGTAAAGAGTTCTCAGATTCCACATACAAAAAATCCATAGAAGAAAAATAAATACATAAACTAGACTTTATTATAATTTAAAATTTTTGTTCTGCACAACACTGTAGAGAACAAAAGAAAACAAGTTATAGCCGGGTGCAGTGGCTCCCGCCTGTAATCCCAGCACTTTCCGAGGCTGAGGCAGGCGGATCACAAGGTCAGGAGCTTGAGACCATCCTGGCTAACACGGTGAGACCCCGTGTCTACTAAAAATACAAAAAATGAGCCAGGTGTGCTGGCGGGCGCCTGTAGTCCCAGCTACTCAGTAGGCTGAGGCAGGAGAATCGCTTGAACCCAGGAGGCGGAGGTTGCAGTGAGCCGAGATTGCACCACTGCACTCCAGCCCAGGTGACAGAGGAAGACTCCATCTCAAAAATAATAATAATTAAATAAATAAATAAATAAATAATAAATAAAATATACAAGCTACAGACCTGGAGAAAATGTTTACAAACCACATATCCAGCAAGTGCACCAGTATGGAGAATATATTAATAACTCTTGAAACTCAATCTGTTTTTAAAAAATCAATCCAATGAGAAAACATGCAAAAAAAATGTGGCAGAGAGGGGAAAAACTATTATCTTTGCCTTACTCATGGCAAGGTTCATGGCAAAGGCCCCTCATTAAGAGAAAATCATAAACTTATTTAATATACATTTTATTTATGTATTTTTTTTTATTATTATACTTTAAGTTCTAGGGCACATGCAGGTTTGTTACATATGTATACATGTGCCAGGTTGGTGTGCTGCACCCATTAACTCGTCATTTACATTAGGTATATCTCCTAATGCTATCCCTCTGCACCCCCCTCACCCCATGACAGGCCCCTGTGTGTGATGTTCCCCTTCCCGTGTCCAAGTGTTCTCATCGTTCACACATGAGATATGGCATAGGAGCTTTTCAGAAATGAAGACTTCAAGAAAACAGGATATCTGTTTTTATATTATGTTTGATAAGGAGTGGGCAGCTGTGCCAAGCTATGATTGGACAAAGGGGTAAGATCTAATGTTAAACTGGGGGGTGCTTACCAAGGCCTGCTTGTTCACATTCTTCTCAGCATCTCTGAGTCTGTGAGGATAAGTGTGTTTCTTTCTTCCAGGAAGATACGTCTGGAATGAAGTTCTTTTTTTTTTTTTTTGAGACAGAGTCTCGCTCTGTCGCCCAGGCTGAAGTGCAGTGGTGTGATCTCGGCCTACTGCAACCTCTGCCTCCCGGGTTCAAGCGATTCTCCTGGCTGAGCCTCCTGAGTAGCTGGGATTACAGGCGCATGCCACCATGCCTGGCTAATTTTTGTATTTTTAGTAGAGATGGGGTTTCACCATGTTGGCCAGGCAGGTCTCAAACTCCTGACCTCGTGATCTGCCTGCCTCGGCCTCCCTAAGTGCTGAGATTACAGGTGTGAGTCACCGTGGAATGAAGTTCTTATAGCCAGTTTCTTAGTCCTGGGAATAGGTCAGTCGGCTTCATCAGTTACAGGTTGTGTCTCCTGGCAGGAGACTGCTGCAGAGGGCTATCTCCTAGGCTTGACTTCTACATGCTGTGATCAGTCAGGTATATCATAAGAGGCATTTCTGGGGAGACAAAAGCAAAGCAAAGATGAATGTTGAAAGCAAATTATAAACTCAATTTTGTAGTCCAGAGAGCAGAGCAGCCAGGCAAGATTTGCAGATGTGCTTGATGCATCTTCAGATGGAGTGAGGGCAGGCAGTGGCATTTGACGGACTTCTCTGGTTTTGTGTTTGCATCAGGTGTTCGGGTGACCTTTCTGTGTACCCCAACAGGCATGAAGGCTGCTATATATAAGCTGTTGTGATTTTTCTGAAGTCTATATCAAGATGTTCAGCTTCAGCTTGCAGGGCTTCAAGAAATTGAAGTTTTAGTGATTCCAAACCAAAGAATGGAAGAAAAATTGGAAATACCAGTTTGGAGAGTCATAGTTTCCCCAAACTATGAGGAAAAACTAGAAAGTTTAATGAGACTAAACTTATACCGTAAACAAATTCAGGATCCAGTCCAGTTTGTGATACATAGCAAACCTCAAAGACAATAAATAGGGCCTAGAAGCTAATAAAGCATGCACTTGAGTTTGCCATTGAAACATAATTGTCTTTCTACAGTCACCTCCATTTCTATGAAAGTAATCAAAATAGGATGAACTTACTCACAAAGTAAGTTTATTCTCATTAAACTTGGAAACTTATATGAATGCAACAGGACTAGTGACTAACCACAAAGACTCCTTTTAGGTTTGCTGTGTAGAAATTTTTCAATAAGAAATTTTAGAGTGGACTTTCAAAATCCTCTCAAGGCAGGTAAACCAAGACAGCTACTTGTCATCTTACTTTGCCTGCAATAACTGTAGATTTGAATGAACTTCCCACTTCTCAAGGTCCTCAAAATATCCTGAAGCTCCTTGGCCTGCTAGGAAGTTAACATTCCTTACATATCGTATATAAGGCAACCATTTAAGGGAAAGACAAAAAAAAAAAAAAAAAAGCAAAGATAAATTTTGAGAGCAAATTATAAACTCAGTTTATATAATTTTGGGATGCTCTCATGCAACTATAACTTAAAGAAGGTTTAGCATCACTTATTTGATAATGTTTCTCTTATAATTTAACATGGGAAATAAATCTAATTAGTTGAACATCTTTCTTTTGTAAGGAGAAAAAAACAGATTCTTTTGACATATTCCAGGGGCTTTTCTGGAAACTTCCAAATTTAGTTTGTGGTCAAAAAGACTTAATTTAAAATGTAATCTGGGGAAGTCATACATGTGTATGAGGACCATGTATGCAGGGTACCAAGCCAGTTTATTGTTAAGGGACGTTATTGTCTCCATAAAGTCAATCTTAGTTTCTTAAAATCACCCGATTATATCTGAAATACATCTTTCCAGTCATAGTCTTGGTAATATAACCAGTGTTTCTAATTTTGTCCTGTTACAAGGAGAAACGATTCTTTTTTTTCTTTTTTTTTTTGAGACGAACTCTTGCTCTTGTCCCCAGGCTGGAGTATGATGACATGATCTCAGCTCACTGCAACCTCTGCCTCCCAAAGCAATTCTCCAGCCTCAGCCTCCTGAGTAGCTGCGATTACAGGCACTCGCCACCACGCCCGGCTAAGTTTTGTATTTTCAGTAGAGACGGGGTTTCACCATGTTGGCCACGCTGGTCTTGAACTCCTGACCTCAGGTGATCCACCCGCCTTGGCCTCCCAAAGTGCCGGGATTACAGGCATGAGCCACTGTGCCCGGGCAGGAGAACAGATTCTTATTGAACTTATGCAAATAACTATATTGCAATAAAAATAAAAATATTCATGAATAATTTCCAAGTTCTGGAGGGATCAGGTAGAGAGAAAAAGTAATTGTTTCAATTTTGTTTACAAAAGCAGACTTTACCAAATTTTTCCAAGCTACAGAGAGTTCAAGAGTAAATTTTTTTTAAAACATTTTCTTAAATCTAGAAAACCAAACATTGAAGAACTGGCCATATTTTAGACAAAATCATTAAAAACTTACAATTATTCTATTAGTTCATCCAGTCTCGTGTAATTAATTTTTTCTGTGCTTGAAGCTGGAAGAACAGTTTTATAAACCCATCAGTTTCTTCATTAGAGTTCTCAAAATTCTTTCATAGTCCAATGGCAATATCTTAAAATTATCAGAAATCTGCACTCCAGAGTACTTTCAGAGTCTTTTTCACAAATCTCTTTGAAAAAGAAGTAATTTTGGATTGTAGATCATTGTAAATGCTTTCAGAAAAGAAGCAAAGTAAAACAATAATGTCTGTGAATGACAAAAGATTTAAAACAACCATGCTTAAAAACCTAGTGAGACTTTATTATAACAATGATGCAATTGACAAGTATATTTGGTTATTTATGTGGTATTAAAAATTTTTAAATACTAACCAAAATTGTGACTATTAACATTATACCAGGACATATCTAATTTCTAGGAATTTGATATAATTTTGGAATGCTCTCATGAAAATATAACTTAAAGAAGGTTTAGCATCACTTATTATTTGACAATGTTTCTCTTATAATTTAACATAGGAAATAAATCTAATTAGTTTAACGTCTTTCTTTTAAAAGGAGAAAAAAAAAAACAGATTCTTTTGACATATTCCAGGGACCCTTCTGGAAACGTCCAAATTTAGTTTGTGGTGAAAAAGACTTAATTTAAAATGTAATTTGGGGAAGTTGGTCAGAAATTCCAAAAGTTTGTAATACTTGGTTAAATATGATGTAGGTTTTATATTATATCAAAAAGGCAATAAAAGATATTAAAGGCAAATACAGACGGTTATACATTCTGTAGTTTAAAACCATTTCATAATTTTTAAAAACATGTGATTCCTTATAATATATCTCATGTTTATTAACAGCCTCAAATATATTTTATATTTTTGTGGAATGTGTAAAGCCAAAGGTAGATAAATTTATCTTCCTCTTAGTTAAAAATTTTCCAGACAATTAATGAACATTTATTACTTAATTTAACTTAGAATAAGGTAAAGGTTTCAAATGACCAAAATAATTTTAAAATTATTTTAGGTAGACTTTTTTTATAAAATGTAATTAGTGTTGACATTTTTTAAATAAACTTTATCCCACTTACATTCCCTTAATTCACTCATACTTAACAATTATACCTGAACTGCCTATGAACATCTCATAAGATATTAAATAAAGCTAGCCATATCTGAAGTTATTTCTTTTGTTGACAAATCATGCAAATATTAAAAATATCACAGAAGCAAAGAAACTAAATAAAGATAAACATAGTTCTCTCTTTTTCTCTTCCAGATTGTCATGCATCAGCAATTCAGTTTTCTTGTGCGTTTTCCTCTTCGACTGGATTTATAGTTTGATCATTTCAAACATTTGTTTGACCATTAAACCTAGGAGAAAATATGTCTGCATTATATATAATGTCAACCCTTCTTTTTTTTTTTTTTTTTTTGAGATGGAGTCTTACTCTGTCACCCAGGCTGGAGTGTAGTGGTGTGATCTTGGCTCACTGCAACCTCTACCTCCCAGGTTCAAGCAATTCTCCCTGCCTCAGGCTCCCAAGTAGCTGGGAGTCCAGGAGCCTGCCACCACACCCAGCTAATTTTTGTCTTTTTAGTAGAGACAGCGTTTTGCTATGTTGGCCAGGCTGGTCTCGAACTCCTGACCTCAGGTGATTCACCTGCCTTGGCCTCCCAAAGTGCTGGGAGTACAGGCGTAAACCACTGCACCTGGCCTAATGTTAACCATTCTGAATACATTTTTCTTTCAACTTTACCAAAAATTTTAAAGTAATCTTATTTCTTAAAGATTTACCCCCTAAGCATGTAAACTTGAAAAAAACTTTTGGGTTAGTTTATATTTTTCTGAAAGTTTTAGGAGTACTTCAATGATATGAGCACTCATACGTCCCTGAGCCAATTGCAATTTATCTCTTTTATGGGAGTTTATAAATTAATCTGGTAATGTCATCTAGAAGTTAAAAAAAATCACATAGACATAACATGCAGATGTACATGTAGACATAAACATACATAAGCATGCAGATAGATGCAAAATGTTATCGAATTTATTATAAAATGGTATCCATGTGCCAGGTATGATACTACAAAACTCAGTGGTTTATTAAAAAAAAATCTGATCTAAATTGTGTTTCTGGTAGATGAAACAAGATTTACCTATTGAAATGGCTAAAGCTTTTTACTAATATTGGTGGGAAAGACAATATTTTTTTATTTGCTCAGTTTCCAAATACTTTTCTTTTTCATTCACTTCTGATGATCATCCCCTTGAAGTTTGTATTTCAAAAAGATAACTATCAGGTTTTGGAGAAGACAGTAGAAAATTTCCATTTCAAAGATACAGAGAATGAATCCAAGTTTTCTCCTGGAAGGAGTTTTATGACATGTTTGCTTATGATCAGAGGCCAATCTTGTGGAGATTGTGAGGAAACATCTATTGCGGTTTTTCAGTCTATTTCTAATTAACTTTTTTTTTTTTTTTCTTTTCAGCCTCAGTTAGTTGCTTTTGGGGAGACTAGAGTCTCTTTTTTTTTTTTTTTTTTTTTTTGAGACGGAGTCTTGCTCTGTCACCCAGGCTGGAGTGCAGTGGCCGGATCTCAGCTCACTGCAAGCTCCGCTTCCCGGGTCTACGCCATTCTCCTGCCTCAGCCTCCCGAGTAGCTGGGACTACAGGCGCCCACCACCTCGCCCGGCTAGTTTTTTGTATTTTTTTAGTAGAGACGGGGTTTCACCGTGTTAGTCAGGCTGGTCTCGATCTCCTGACCTTGTGATCCGCCCGTCTCGGCCTCCCAAAGTGCTGGGATTACAGGCTTGAGCCACCGCGCCCGGCCTTAGAGTCTCTTGAGAGCAAAGTTCAAGTGACTAGAGGGCTGGAATAGAAAAAAGCCAGACAGGTAGAGAGATAGAGGAAGTAGGGATTTTAAGGGGGGACATATCAAGGACTTAAAAGAACTGAACACAAGACTGGAGGTGGCAAGAGGAGGAAGCTAGAGCAGAAGAAAATAGAAAAAAAAAAGAGGTCTTAGAGGAGCCAGTTTAGAGTCTAACCCAAGAGTTCAAGTTCCAATAGAAAGATGTGGGCAGAGTTGGTGTGGCATGGAGTTAGCAGTGGCTAAAGAATCCCAGTTGACTGAGAAGGTCTAATGTGAAAAGCAGAATTAAAAGAAAAAAATCATAGAGTAGTTAAAAATATCAGCTTCCAATTAAAATGGCTTGTAACCATAGAGCTCTTAAAAAGTAATGTTTTTTTGTTTTTGTTTTTTGTTTTTTTTTTTAAGACGGAGTTTTGCTCTTGTTGCGCAAGCTGGAGTGCAATGGCGCGATCTCGGCTCACTGCAACCTCCGCCTCTCAGGTTCAAGGGATTCTCCTACCTCAGCCTCCTGAGTTGCTGGGATTACAGGAAAGCGCCATCATGCCCGGCTATTTTTTTGTATTTTTAGTAGAGACGGGGTTTCACTATTTTGGCCAGGCTGGTCTCGAACTCCTGACCTCTGACCTCAGGTGATCCGCCCACCTCGGCCTGCCAAAGTGCTGGGATTACGCGCGTGAACCACTGAGACCGGCCAAAAAGTTATTTTAAATATCTTATTACCAGGTTTCAACTGGGACTAACAGCAAATATTCCTGACAGTGTTGAATTTCTTCTTTTCTCTTCTTCTTTTAAATCAAAGATTTCTATCAAGTATTTCATAACCAACACCAATAAACCTTTTATGACTTGCATATCGACCAAAGAGTTTGACTCAAAAAAGATGCTAAAGAATGCAGCTCTCCCAAGATACAACACCACTATCAAAGACATCCAAAAGAATAAAAGTCACAGAACCACACCCTGAGAGGTGGAAACACTCAATCTGTCAGCTGCAAATGGGGTGCCTCTCACATTTCTCCCCAGCCACATTCTCAGGACCTTCCAACCTGAAGCCGGCTGCCTACACACAAAAAGCTGACAACTTGACCACCTCAAAAAGTGAAAAGCCAAGCAAAGTTTTCAGGACACAAAACAAGACAGATGAGAGCAATTTGCTGTCCCTGGGAGTGAAAAGATTAATAACAAATAGATATCCCCACACCAGATTTATGCAAGAGTAACAACAGAAACAAATGATTTTCTCCTGTTAATCTGAATTTAGATTCAGTGAAACCCCGTCTCTATTAAAAATATAAAAAATTAGCCAGACGTGGTGGCGGGCATCTGTAGTCCCAGCAACTCAGGAGGCTGAGGCAGGAGAATGGCGCGAACCCGGGGGGCGGAGCTTGCAGTGAGCCGAGATCGTGCCACTGCACTCCAGCCTGGGAGACAGAGCAAGAGTCCGTTTCAAAATAAAAAACAAAGAAACAGGAAAACTTGCACATTTTTATGCAAGGCTTGATAAATAGTGGATAGTTGTGTAGAAATATGATTGGCTAAGGGGATATAATTCAGTGGTAACAAACTGGGGGGAACTTAGCAAGGTGTACTTGCTCAGATTCTTAGTATCTCTGTGTCTTTAAGGATAAGAATGTTCCTTTCTGGCTCCGTACGGTGGCTCATGCCTGTAATCCCAACACTTTGAGAAGCCACGGCGGGCGGATCACTTGAAGTCAGGAGTTTGAGACCAGCTTGGCCAACATGGTCAAACCCCATCTCCACTAAAAATAAAAAATCAGCTGGGCGTGCTGGTGGATGCCTGTAATCTCAGCTACTTGGGAAGCTGAGGCAGGAGAATCACTTGAACCCGGGAGGCAAAGGTTGCAGTAAGCCAAGATCGCACCATTGCACTCCAGCCTGGGTGACAGAGTGAGAGACTCCATATCAGAAAAAAAAAAAAAAACGTTGCTTTCCTCCAGGTGTAAGGAGGGAAGCTCTGGGATGAAGGTTTTATGAGCTAATTCAAAAAGGAAGTTCAGAGAATCCTTTTATGTCCTGCTTCAGGGGGGAATATTGAGACTTTCCTGTTTCTGCTGTTTTCACAAATGCCAAGGGGCCATATTTTGGGGTATTCTGTCCTGAACCCCATCAAAGACTCAAAAAAGCATATAAATGAAGAGGACATGTATACTGCGAATAAGCATATAGAATGATATTCAACATCATTAGCTGTTTGAACAATGAAAATTAAAACCTAAACCAGATAACACTGCATACCTATAAGAATGGCTACAATTTAAAAAAGGCCAGGCACGGTGGCTCATGTCTGTAATCCTAGCACTTTGGGAGGCCATGGCGGGCCGATCACCTGAAGTCAGGAGCTCAAGACCACCCTGGGCAACATGGTGAAATCCTATTTCTACTAAAAATACAAAAATTAACCAGGCCTGGTGGTGCACACCTGTAATCCCAGCTACTCGGGAGGCTGAGGCATGAGAATCACTTGAGCTCAGGAGGTGGAGGTTGCAGTGATCCGAAATCATGGCACTGCACTCCAACTAAAGCAACAGAGCAAGACTCTGTTAAAAAAAAAAAAAAAAAAAAAAAAAAATCGTGACATGAAAGTCAGGGAACCTGCATCACTCACACAATGCTACTGGGAATGGAATAGAGTGTAACATGGGGCCGGGCGCGGTGGCTCAAGCCTGTAATCCCAGCACTTTGGGAGGCCGAGACGGGCGGATCACGAGGTCAGGAGATCGAGACCATCCTGGCTAACACAGTGAAACCCCGTCTCTACTAAAAAATACAAAAAACTAGCCGGACGAGGTGGCGGGCACCTGTAGTCCCAGCTACTCGGGAGGCTGAGGCAGGAGAATGGCGGGAACCCGGGAGGCGGAGCTTGCAGTGAGCTGAGATCCGGCCACTGCACTCCAGCCTGGGCGACAGAGCGAGACTCCGCCTCAAAAAAAAAAAAAAAAAAAAAAAGAATGTAACATGGTAGGCATTCTCTGGAAAACAGGTTGGAAGGTTTTGGAAAAGTCAAACATATAACTACCACATGACACAGCCATTGCACCTTGGGGCATTTATTTCAGAGAAATGAAAATCTGTACATACATTTTTGTAGCAGCTTTACCCATGACAGCCCACACTGTAAACAGCCTAGATATTCTTCTACAGTGAAATAGTTAGTGATCATGTGGACAACCATACTGTGAAATAAAAGAACTGGAGCTACTGAAGCTCACAAGTTGGATTACTTTCCATAGAATTATGTTGCATGTAAAAGCCAGTCTCAAGAAGTTACACACTGTATAAAGCTATTTACATAGCAGCCTAGAAATGGCAAAATTAAACAAATAGAGAATAGATAAGTGGTTGCTGGGATGAAAAAAAATAGAGGACGGAGAGAGATGAGTAGGAGGGAAACAGATGTGCTTTACAAGAACAAGCTGGGAAGTTCTTGTGGTGACAGATCTGCTTTGTCCCTCAGCTGCCTTGATATCAGTATCCTCATGATATTGCACTATTATATTGCAAGATGTTACCACTTGGTTAAAATAAATACCTTTTTCTTATTTCTAACAACTGCATGTAAATCTACAATTATCTCAAAATAGGTTAATACAACATTTTTGCTTTACTGGAGAAAAATTAGCATGTAATAACAAGGTTTTCAGTATGTTCATATTTTCACATCACTCATGTTTGAAGTCAATGTTTGATTAAGATGAGCACCAAACATTATGATTTTTATACTGCATGTATTTTATCTGTAGTTATTTATTTTTTATTTTTATTTTTTTTTTTGAGACAGAGTCTTGCTCTGTCGCCCAGGCTGGGGTGAGTGGCGCCATCTTGACTCACTGCAAGCTCCACCCCCCGGGTTCCCGCCGTTCTCCTGCCTCAGCCTCCCGAGTAGCTGGGACCACAGGCGCCGCCACTGCGCCCGGCTAATTTTTTGTATTTTTAGTAGAGACGGGGTTTCACCGTGTTTGCCAGGTTGGTCTCGATCTCCTGACCTTGTGATCCGCCCGCCTCGGCCTCCCAAAGTGCTGGGATTACAGGCGTGAGCCACCGCGCACGGCCTTACCTGTAGTTATAAATTAAACAGATGTTAAGCTTTCACCTTTAAAGCTATGTTTCTGAAATACTAATACAAATGCTTTTTACCTGAAAGCTGAAAACATGTTTACATTTCTACTAAAATTTCAGGTTTCTTAAATAAAATGGAGGAAATGTTTTATTCAACTTCACATTTAATACTTGAGTAATGATGAGAGCAAATAGACATATATGTACTTATTAATTAAATTTTGATGGCAAGCATTTTTTCTGAATTCAAAAATAATAAAATTGGGAACATTATGTCATAGTTGTCTCTCTCTTTTGAATAAGTACCTTCTTTACTAATAAAAACATATTGGTATTGAAACATTAGTTTCTTATTCTCCTAATACAATAGAAGATTTTCTCCATTAATTATATGACTTTTTGAAGTGGAATCCTGAAGGCTTAGCTCATTTTGAGGTGGTTTTGGAGCATAACCTACATTTACTGGAAAGCAGGCTTATAATTTCATGTTCATTTTACAAACAAATGGCATATTCTATTCTGAGCAACTGTACAAATCAATATATTTTTGTCATATTAGAAATGGTCACATTTGTTTTTCATTTTTAGTAAAATTCAAATACTGTCAGAGAAAATTACTTTCAAAATCATAAAACTTTAGACTCTTAAACATCTTTAGCAGTGCTTTCTTTAAAATAAACTACTTTTGAATCTTGGGATTGAACTTGGATTGATGTTTGACATTACTTCTTCAAGGAATTAATTGGATTGGATTTAGTGTCTTCATTTCTTTATTCTGAAATTGCTTCTAGTTCCTCTCCCTTACTTCCATCTCTTTTTCTCTGAAATAAGGGCAGGGAAATCAGTTTATTCTTATTTTTCTGAAGTACCCAGATGCAGTGTACTCTCATTGTGAAGGGCCTTCACAAGCAACAGGCAATGGCAGTAGTGAGTCCTCAGATTGAAAAATCCACAGTAAAAACTACTGGAAATTATAGTTCAAGCTTTGATAAGCCCTACTTCAAACAAGAAAGTCTGGGAATACTGAAAAAAAAAAACCTCAAAAAGTTAAATATGTATTGCTATATTCAGCAAGTCTTGGGTCTGAAGTTTATACATATAGGTTTAGAAAACAGATTGTAGTAAGCACTGAGGGTGACCCCTCGTTTTGGTAACAATGACTGTCATTAACTAGACTCTCAAGAGATTCCTATATACAAAAGCTTATGGATTTTTATGTGGACCAGAAGTCTATCAGTGTATTCTTTACCCAGCTGCAATTTTAAAGCAGAAGATTGTTAAATGGCATAGACTGAAAGGAATTAAACTTGTAGCTGGATGCCAGTCAAACCATACACCTTGAGAGACAAATGCAACCAGGTTCATAATAGACAAAGATTTGCCACAGAATAAAGACATCTTTCTAGAGCCAAGATCGAATGGGAAGCTGCCCAATTAATCTCATTTGAGTAGCACATTCCATACAAATAAATAATATCAGGATGTCTTCAAGTCTCACTACCTCAGCCCACTTTGTGTTGCTATAAAGAATACTTGAGAATGGGTAATTTATAAAGAAAATAAATTACTTGGCCTATGGTTCTGGAGGCTGGGAAGCTCAAGGGCATGGTAGCAGCTTCTGGCGAGGGCTTTTTTCACTGTGTCAAAACATGACAAAGGGTGTTACATAGTTAGAGGACAAAAGCAAATGTGTCAGCTCAGGTCTCTCTTCCCCTTGTAAAGCCGCCAGTCCAATCATCAGGGCCCCATCCTGATGACTTTATCTTATCCCGAAAATCCTGTTTCCAAACAACATATGAATTTGGAGATAAAGTTTTCAACACATGAAATTTGGGGGAGATAGCATTCCACTCCAGCCCCCTAAATTAACATTATTCTCATATGCAAAATACATTTATTCCTTTCCAGTAGCCCCAAAGTCTTATTTCATTAGGCAGCAATTTAAGGTTCAAAGTCCTGAGTCCCATCTAAATCAGATATGGGTGAGACTCAGGGCACAATTTATCCTAAGGCAAATTTCTTCCAGCTGTGAGCCTGTGAAATCAAACAAATTATGTACTTTCAAAATACAATGGTGGAACAGACGGAGGATATATATTTCTATTCCAAAATGGGGAAAGAGAAAATAAAAAAAGAACTTGTCTCAAGGAAGATTAGAATCCAAAAAGGAAAACGTGAAATCTCAAAACTTCAGAATGATTTTTCACTCTGCATACTGCCTCCCAGACACACCAGAGTGAGTGTCAGGTCCCCAAGGCCTTGGGAAGCTCACTCCCCGTGTCTTTTCTTGGCTGAGCCCGTGCTTCAGCTCTCCTAGGATGGCATTGCCTACTGGCAGCTTTGCAGTTCTGAGGTCTCATTGGTGGTCCTGCTGCCAAGGCTGCAGTAGGTATTGCCCTGGTAGGACCTCTTTGTGACAGCTTCGACCCCACATGCACTCAGCGTTGCCCTAGTAGGGTTCTCTGTGATGACTTCATGCCTGAAACAAGTCTCTGCCTGGGATCCCAGTCTGTCCTCAACATCCTTTGACATCTAGGTGAGGAAGAAATGGCTCCATAGCTCTTGCATTCTGCGAGCCTGTAGAGTTAGTGCCACCTGGACACTGTCAAGGCTTAAGGCTTGTATCTTCCAGAATGGAGAATCAAGCCACACTAGGGGCAACCTAGAAGCACTGTGCTAAAATTTAGGGAACAAAGACCTGAGATGGCCCTGGGAAGTAAGCCCAGGGAGGGCCTAGGACTATCCCCCCAAATCATTCTGACCTTCTAGAGCTCTGGGCCTAAGATGGAACTCTCAAAGATCGCTGAAATCCCTTCTAGGTCTTTTTCCCATTGTCTTGATAATCCCTTCTATTAGCACTCATCCCTTTAGCAAACAGTTTCTGGGATACACCCTTGATTTCCTCTCCTAAATATGCTTTTTCACTCTTTACCAAATGGCCAAGCTGAGAATTTTCCAAATCTTTCAGATCTGCTACCTTTTTAATTAAAAATTCTGTCTTTAAATCATCTCTCTTCTCTCATATTTTACTGTGAGCCGTTAAAAGTAGCCATGCAGCAGTTCTATGTTTTGTTGCTTAGCTATTTCTTCTACCTAGTATCCTAGTTTATTGCTTTTAATTTCTGCCTTTTATGAAACTTCAGGGCATGGGGCTAATTCAGCCGTGTTCTTTGCTATGATACTACAAGGATGACCTTTAGTTTCCAACACCTACTTCCTCATTCTCATCCGAGGCCTCATCAGAATCATCTTTACTCCTTATTTCTACCAGCATTCTGATCACAACCACTTAAGTAATTTCTGAGTAGTTGCAGGGTTTCCCTGTCTTCTGAGCCATCAGAATTGCCCTCCACACTCCATTTGCAGCCTTCTATGCTTGTGCTAGGCTGCTCCTGCACATTATCCAGTTACAAAGCTGCTTCCACAATTTCAGGTAATTGTTATAACCACCTTGCTGTTAGTACCAATTTTTTTGTCTTAGTCCATTGTTTTCTATTGCTATAAAAGAATTTCTGAGACTGGGTAAATTGTAAGGAAAAGTAGTTCATGTGACTCATAGTTCTGGAGAACAGGAAGTCAATGGACATGGCGGCAGGGCAAGTGTGTGCACATCAGCCCAGGTCCGCGTTGATCTTCTAAAGATACTAGTCCCCTCATGGAGGTCCTGCCTGATGACCTTATCTAGTCCTATTTCCTTCCAAAGGAGTCAGCTCCAATCAACATATACATTTGAGGAATAAGTTTCCAACCCTTGAAATTTAGAGGACATATTGGAGCCGTGTCACTGACCCTCAAAATGCCATCTTTCTAAAGTTACATCAGCAAATTTGATTCTGGTACATTTATGCTGACTTCCTAAATTTACCTACATAGATGCCCACTTTTTGGGGTCTAGGAATCAGAGGACTTGTGACACTGAGAAAGTTACTTCTCTGTACTTTACTTTCTCTTGCAGAAATGAGATGATAAGAACTGGCCTACCTATATTGGTGTATACTTTGATATCAACATACTCTTTGCAAACTCTTTAATTTTGGAAACAGAAAATTTAAATACATTATGGGACTAGTAAATGAATTTTCCATTTTTTTCCTCTTTTGATTTTCATTTCTTGGAAATTTTATTACAAGAAAACTTAAAGTTGGGCTGTGTGCAGTGACTCATGCCTGTGATCCCAGCACTTTGGGAGGCCAAGGCAGGAGGATCACTTGAGGTCAGGAGTTCAAGAGTAGTAGTAAATGGTTATAGAAATATTTGAATTACCTTTCCCTAGGGATCAATGCTAAAAGAGGTTCTTTAAATGCACATGAGTAAGCAGATAGAGAGATTGTTCAAAGGGTGTAATATAAACAGACAGTCCATATAATGTTCTTTTTAGTAATGGAAATAGTGTTCAACAGTATGTTTGAAATAAATAGAAAGGAGCCAAAAGCTTGGGTACTAGCATGACAGAAGATCATAACAAAAGACTTGATTGTCACATTGAGTAATTAGTCATTTATCTCTTCTTCTTTGTATTTAACCTAATTTTCACAATGTTTTTTATTCTACCTGAATGTTGTTGTGAAAAAGAACAGGAATAGATGAGCATGACCTGACCACAGCAGTCCAATATCTGATCTCTCCCTTCCCTCATGCACAGTTCTTAATAAAATAAGGTGAGCGCTCTTAGTCTGCGGAATCTAAACCATAGCTGGTGTCCTTGAGAGAAGGGATCCTGGGTCTGCAGGAGTTTCAGCATTTCAGACTCAGCACTCTAAAAACGGAATGGAATTGTACTCAGAGAACATAGTCACAGCTGTCACATACCCTCTAAAAATATCATTTCTTGGCCACATCTTCATTACCAGCCACCTTCAGGTGTAAGGGGTTTGAAGCTGGGCAAGTTAGGGAAGGGAGAGCCTGCAAATATGCTTGGATAAGCCAGAGTGAATTCCAGAAAAGCAGCCACAACCCAGGCCCTGCAAGTTAATAACAGGAACCATTCCAGAATGTGTAGTTTCAGAAATCATTTGAAGTTCTGCTTTTTGGAAAAAGAATACAAAGTTACATATACAAAAATGAATATTTATTTACAA
The DNA here is from genome assembly GCF_047675955.1 of Chlorocebus sabaeus. Taxonomy (NCBI): domain Eukaryota; kingdom Metazoa; phylum Chordata; class Mammalia; order Primates; family Cercopithecidae; genus Chlorocebus; species Chlorocebus sabaeus. Next base: position 6,010,306 of record NC_132911.1, on the reverse strand, counting down.
TACAACTTATTTAAATGACAAAAATCTATTATGAGCCAAAGCAGGAAATATCTGGAAAACTTAAAGAGGATAAATCTAGTAACTTTGATGAAGAAGTTTCTCTAAAGATACAAACTACCGAAGAAGAAACAGAAAACCTATGTAGCTCTAAATCTGTTAGAGAAATAGAATAGTAGATTTTGTAGCTAAAATTTGTTTCTCTGAAAAATGTCCAGGTCCAAGTGCCTTCACTAATGAATTCTACCAAACATTTAGGGAAGAAATAATATCAGTCTTATGTAAAATCCTCTGGAAAACTGAAGAGAAGGGACAGGACGCAGTTCATTTAATGAAGTCAGCACTACACGCATGTCAAAACCAGGTGAAAATATGACGAGAATACAACAGAGCACTATAAATAGATACAAGCAGTTTTAAAGAAATTTCTAGCATATCTAGTATAATAATATATAAGAAAACATAATACATAATGAATAAGGGGGGTATATCCCAAGAATGCAAGGGTGTTTAACATTTGAAAAATCAATGTAATAAACATAGTAATGGAATAAAAATTATTTTTGGCCAAGCACAGTGACTGACGCCTATAAACCCAGCACTTTGGGAGGCTGAGGCAGGCACATCACGAGGTCAGGAGATCGAGACCATCCTGGCCGACATGGTGAAACCCTGTGTCTACTAAAAATACAAAAATTAGCTGGGCATGGTGGTGTGCACCTGTCGTCCGAGCTACTCAGGAAGCTGAGGCAGGAGAATCGCTTGAACCTGGGAGACAGGTATTGCAGTGAGCCGGGATGGCACCACTGCACTGCACTCCAGACTGGCAAAACAGCAAGACTCCATCTCAAAGCAAGCAAACAAACAACAACAAAAAAAACACACACACACAAAAAAAAAACAACGAATTTTTTAAAAGATCATATGTATATATGCAGGAAAAGAATTTCACAAAATTCAGCATCCATTCTTGGTTTTAAAAATACAAATTAGCAGACTAGGAATAAAAGAAAAATGTTTCAAACTGATAAAGGGCATACACAAAAACAGTTAACATCTTTTACAACAAATGGCCGAGTGATTTTCTCTTAACATCAGAAACAAAATAAGAATGTATACTGTCACCACATTAATTCAACATTGTGTTGGAAGATCTAGCCAGTGTAGTAAGGCATGAAAAAATAAAAAAGAGAAAAGAAGAAGCAAAAACATTCCACAAGCTATTCTATATAGAAAAGTATATGAATTTCACATAAAAAAGAAAGCTACTAGAATGAATAAATAAGCTAAGCAAGTTTTCAGGACGTAATATTGGTAAGCAACACTCAATTGTGCTAGCAACAAACAAATGAAATTTGAACTTAAAATTATAATATGCAATAGTATTAAAATATGAAATACTTGGAGATAAATCACTCAAAAGTTATGCAAAACTTTTATACTAAAAGCTGCAAAATATTGTTGAGAATAATTAGAACATATGAAGAAATACGTTATTTTTATGAATTGAAAGGCTGATTATAGTTAAAAAGTCAATTTTTCAAAATTGATCTATATATAGATGATTACCCCCAAAAAATTTCAGCAAAATTTGTTGGTATACATTGAAATATTAATTTAAAAATTTATGTGGTAATGCAAAGAAATATCCAAATAGCTTCGAGAAATGTGAACAAATCTGGAAGACTTACACTGTCTGACTGTCAGACTTATTATAAAGCTATAATAATCTAACAGGATAGTATTAGCATCAAGATAGACAAACATATAATTAGAATAAATCAATGATGGCCAGGCACGGTTTCTCACACCTGTAATCCCAGCACTTTGGGAGGCTGAGGTGGATGGATCACAAGGTCCAGAGATAGAGATCATCATAGCCAACATGGTGAAACTGGGTCTCTACTAAAAACACAAAAATTAGCTGGGCGTGGTGGCGCACACCTGTAGTCCCAGCTACTAGGGAGGCTGAGGCAGGAGGATCACTTGAACCCAGGAGGCAGAGGTTGCAGTGAGCCGAGATAACACCACTGTACTCCAGCTCTAGCCTGGCGACACAACGACTTTGTCTAAAGAAAAAACCAAAAACATAAAAACGAAAAACAAAAACAATGATTCTAGATAAACACTTATAGGTATATGGCCAATTGATTTTTAATAAAAATTCAATAGTCATTTTGTAAAAATAAATAAATAAATCTTTCTAAGATGCAAAAGGAAAGAAATATACCCTTAACTCCATCCCTCATATCACATATAAACACTAACTCAAAATATATCCCATCTAAACTATGAAACTTCTAAGAGAAAACATAGAAGAAAAACTTTGTGACTATAGTTTAGAAAAAAATTTGTATAGATACAACACCAAAAGAATAATCCCTAAAAGAACAAATCGATATATTGAACTTTATCAAAATTACAATTTCTGCTCTTCAAAAGACACTTCTGGGAAATGAAAAGACAAACTGAGAAAATGCTTGAGAATCAAATACCCCAAAACTCAATTTAAAAACCACTCTATATAACAATGGTCAAAACTTTGCAACAGACACTTCATCCAAGATGATATCTAGATAGTAATTTAGTCAATGAAAGGTAGTCAACTTTTAGTTATTTGTGGTTAATGCAAGTTAAAATCACAATGAGAAACCACTGCCCACCTATTAGAATAAAAATAGGTAAAATCACAATTAGAAACCACTACCCACCTATTAGAATAAGTAAAGATAGCTGGGCGTGGTGGCACGAGCCTGTAGTCCCAGCTACTCAGGAGGCTGAGGCAGGAGAATCGCTTGAACCTGGGAAGTGGAGGTTGCAGTGCACCGAGATTGTGCCACTGCACTCCAGCCTGGGTGACAGAGCAAGATTCTGTCTCAAACAAAAGAGGAATAGGGGCCGGGCGCGGTGGCTCAAGCCTGTAATCCCAGCACTTTGGGAGGCCGAGACGGGTGGATCACAAGGTCAGGAGATCGAGACCATCCTGGCTAACATGGTGAAACCCTGTCTCTACTAAAAAAATACAAAAAAACTAGCCGGGCGCCGTGGCGGGCGCCTGTAGTCCCAGCTACTCGGGAGGCTGAGGCCGGAGAATGGCGGGAACCCGGGAGGCGGAGCTTGCAGTGAGCTGAGATCGGGCCACAGCACTCCAACCTGGGCGACAGAGCGAGACTCCGTCTCAAAAAAAAAAAAAAAAAAAAAAAAAGAGGAATAGGAATAGAATGAATAAAGAAAAAAAAAAAGGCTGTCCATGACATATGTGGACAGGGATGTGTGGGAGCTAGAACTCTGCTACGATGTTGATGGGAATGTAAAATTATACCATCATTTTGGAAAACAGATCAAGCATTTCTTAAATAGATATTTATCATATCCCCATTTATTTCACTCCTAGATGTTTACCCAAGACGAATAAAAGCATGTCCCCATTTAAAAACTTGTCCACAAATGTGCAAGGTAGTTTTATTCGTAACACACAAAGGCTGGAAAAAACGCAAATGTTCATCAAAAGGTGAGTGAATGGAGCATGACTAAGATGAAAAAGAAAGGAACCAGGGCTACAGCAACAGGGATAAATGTCAACATAAGCATGCTCATTAAAACAAGCTGTACAAACAAAGCAGATGGATTACTCTATATAAAAATGTAGGACGCACAAACCAACCTATCGTGAAAGCAGACAATGGTTGCTAAGTGTGGGGTCATGGACAGGCAAGAATGCAAGTCCAGGCAGCAAAGACGTGTGAGGAAACTTTGACGTGATGGATAGATTCAGTATGTGGATGGCAATGATAGTTTCACAGGTGCATACACACATCAAAACGTACCAATTATACACTTCAAACACATGCAGTTTATTTTATGGCAATTACATCTCATTAAAGCAGTTAAAAATCTCAAAAAAAAAAAAAAGTAAATGTAAAGAAGTTGACTTTCCATAAATAAAATACACACACAAATATAAATAATATAAAATTCCTGGTGCACATTAATAATATTTTTTCTGTATTTTCACAATCTCTGTTAAGTTTACATGTGGGATTGATTTTGTTGTATTTGTGTTTAGAAAACGAGAAAGATGATTTAGTCTCTACTATTTCTGGTCAGAATATCTTATAGATGCTTGGACGCATGCAAGTTTACACATGCAACTTTACACCTAGTACCCCTTACTTCAAGTAGAATGTTCTCAGAGACCTCGATGCTGATAAATTGTGTACCATTTACTTCCCATCAAAAAAGGAGTGGTTATTTGCTAGTTTCACTCCTGCCATAATACTACTGCATGGCAGAACTATGCCAAACACAGAAGTTTAGATAAAAACTGTCCATTGTCATGAGTCTCCTGGCTGGCGGGCATTTGACTGTCCTGGGTAGGCTCCGCTAGATGGCTGGGGCAACTCTGCCTGTCTCTGAGGTTCTGTGGATCACTCAGGGTCTCTATTGCATGCTGTCCTTGCCCTTGTCCTTGGACTGTAAGTTTACCAGGGCATATTGTGTTCACAGCAGCGGCAGAGAGAAGGGAGCGGAGCCACGTGTGGGCTCTGAAGGGCTCACACCCCATCAGCAAATCAACACCCCTTCTCCATTCCTTTGGCCAGAGTAAGACACAAGGATGGGCAGAGTAAGGAACAGAGAAGGGTGATTTACTTGTAACGAGAGCAAAGCGAGCGGGTGGGTGCAGAGAGATGTGGAGAAGTGGGGTTAGTTGTCCGATCACCACCTGCATGTGTCATGGGTATACTGAATTACTAAACATTTCCATCCAGGAGGCAACTTTGCTTTTGACTAGAACTGGATCTTCTGCCTATTTTTTTTTAACCCATCATATTATACTTATTATGTTTCCTGTTTCAGTCCTGAGGTCTCTGTCAAGAGTGGCCATAGGCCAAGACAGCCACCCTTTGGGAGAGGTCTGATCCAGGGGGTTAGGGGGCCGTTAGGTTTGTGTGTGCATGTGAGCTGAGACAAATGGACAAGGTGAACCCCAAATGCATGAAATAGAAGAACATGATGACTTCCAGATCCCGGGAGATCAGCACTGATGGGAGGGCGATGGAAATCCTGAAGCCTGTGGGAAGCTCAGCCAGTGGGGAGGGGAGCAAGGGGAGGAGAAGGGACCCATGGAACTCTGTGTCTTAACCAAAGTCCATGGGTGTTATCTTTAGCCTTTCTCAAGGGGTCTGTGGATTGGCTCAGTTGAACAAAAACAAGCAAAGAGGGAAACTTACCTACATGATTCTAGTGTTAAATATTAGGTTTTTATCATGGTTAGCAGCTAAGGGGGTGTTTTTGGACTTTGGGTCGGTGGTTTCAGGAACAAGTGGATGATGTCTCCACCAACCACATGGGGAAAGGAAGTTTCAACTAGACCGAAGGTGACAGGTTACAACTGGGTTTCAAACAACTTATGTCAGGCCTAAAAATGGTTACGGAGGCAGCAACTCTATTAAAGAAATATACGACACAGCCAATAACTGGAAGAGTTTTCCATGTCTTTTGGCTGAATGTACACAGTTTGAACTTTGTTTTTTTTCTACTGCCTCCATATTTATAATGCCAGGTTACTACAGGTCATTTTTATAGAGAGACTGAACTTTTGGCCCTGAAAATTCATCAAAATAGTGTAAGTTACAAATACAGACTAAAAAAATAATGCTGGGAACCATTTATATTTTGCATCAGTTATTCACAGAAATGACTACAAATCACATAATCAGACTGAATGTGTTCCCAACTCAATTCCCCTTTCGGTGGATCCTGAAAATATCTGTGGCCACAATAGTTCTTTAGTAGAAGTATAAATACAGCTACAGTATACCAAGCTTATCGAGGTCACTCTAATTCAAATATTGACTAATTACCTAATATGCAAAGTACTGGGTGTGAACAAAAAGATAAACAAGGCATGGATTTGATCCACAGCATTCCCTTTCCTCACTCATCATAAGGTTCAAGGCCGACACTCCTGTAAAGAGAGGTAGGTGAACCGGAGAAAAGCATAACACATTTATTTAATCCCAGTTTTAAATGATATAGGAGCCTTTGGAAATAAAGACCCAAAGACCCAGGGAAAATTGTCTGTTTTCATGTTTAGGTTTGATGAAGAAAGGACAGCCATGAGGAAGAAATGTTAAAATCTAACTTTGGAGAAAACGTTATAATCTAATGCTAATAGATTGAGGAGAAACTCAGCAAGCCCAATCCAGATCCTCCTTGGCCTCTATAGCTTTCTCCACCTCACCTCTGAGTAGGGGGCAGGACCCCTCTGGAATGAGTGTCTCGAGGCAGAAGGGAAAGAGTGACCTTTCTAGGTTTTCTGGCTTGCTGTGGGGGAGAGCAGTTTAACATTAGGTTGGTGCAAAAGTAATTGCGGGTTTGGCCATGACTTTTAATGGCAAAACCCACACCTTAGAAAAGAGAAGTTCTGGTTTCTACCTCTCTTTTGTGGGTAGGAGGAGGAGCAAGAGACAGGAGGACAGCGGAAGGCCTGGGAGACCGTGCTCTGCAGCCTTTCCAATCTCCTTCACCTTACAGTATGCAGCACGCCCGAGGCATCGTCCTTTGGGGTGTCGTGTACTGAACCTCGACAATTGTATGCATCGAAAACCCTTTGAAAGAACGAACCTCACTGCTGTCTCTCAGAAAATCATTTCATTTCCAAAGCGTGTTGGTCTGTGAGGCATCAGTTCAGCTATGACATGAGACAAAAACAATTCCAGTCCCCTTTGCTGCTTACTTAAGTTAGCGAGTTATTTGTACATATTATGGAAATGACCAGGTTTAGTGACAGGAGAGAATGAGCCAGAGAATTTGAACAGTAATTTAATTCCCACTGTCAGAATAGAAAGATAATGATTGTATATTACTTAACACATGAGGGAACTGATGTATGAAAAAGTTAAATTACTCGTTCAAAGTCACCTAGTTAGTAAGTGTTGGAACGTGGACTAAAGTGTTGAACCCAGATCTCCCTGGCTGTGATTCCCTGTTTCTTTTCCTGTTTCTTTTCACTGATCTGCACTGCCCACAGTGCTGGCTGGCACGGTTTGGCATACATGGTCTTTCTGCATTCGTTTGGTTTGCTATTCATTAAGCTGCTTATCCTAAAAGAGACATACGATGCTGATCGTTTTTGCGTTTGTTTTGCTTTGCTTCTTAGGTTAGTGTCTCCCGTCTTAGAGGGTCATTTTCTAAATTAAGTAGCTTGATTTGACAGCAGAAGTAGTAACAGGTTGCTCATACTTAAAAAAAAAAAGCCCCTCCCTTTCAGTAGAGAGGGATACTAGTCTAAAAATAGCCTTTTCAAAATGTACCGTATTATCTTATGCCATACTCTGTCAATTAATTGAGAAAAATTGATTATTCTTCTCTTAGTGGAAGGCTTAGCTTTGAAAATTCATCACATGGAAATGGTTGGCTCAGGTTGTCAAAGTATTCACTCGCACAACAGCCCGAAGGAATTCGGGAATTTTGTCAAATGGCAAAGTTGCCCCTGAGTCTGGTTCCGGAGACAAACTAGAAAGCTGGCAGGAGCCCCCTTTGTCACCAAGAAGCTGGCAGGTTCCCTGCCTGATCTGGAGTTAAAATGTTCCAGTTTGAAACTTTGTGGCATTTTGTCTGAAATGAAATGAAAATGGCTACCTAGATATTCTGGTTTTCTCTCTGGCATTTGAGAGGATTTCGGTCACTGTTCCTCTATAAATTGAAAAACCACGTCCGTCCTGTGAGCCCTGGAAGAATGATCTTACGTGCAGGCGTGTTTATGAGCAAATCCATGTCTGGGGTACTAAATAGTATTTCTGAACCATGAACCTTAAACATTTGCAAGACATCTTACCATTTACAGAAATTGCAGAACTGTATTTGGAGCACTGACGGTTATCCTGTCCCTAAGTTAACACTAATTATAGGACATGATTCCCTCGCTAAGCTATAAAACTGAGCGATGAAGACGAAAAATGCACACATGATCACACAGTGAGGGTAGACACTGCTTTCCTCTACTCAAGAGAGCATTTTAGAAAAGTGAAATTCTTGCTTTTACATATTCCCTTTGTATATTCATTCTTTTCCTTTCTTAGTAGACTGTAAAGATGTATTACTGGACTTAATACAGTGTTGTTTTTCAAATGTTGTATATTTCCTCTTACTAATGAGGACAGTGACAAGAAGTGGGGAAGATTTTCAGTCTTCTTGGAGATAAGCTGGATGTGACAAGTAGGTGTGATTTTGCTTGAATTCTCTAACCTCTCATACTAGGCTTTAGTTAAATGTCAGGGGTAAGTGAGGAATAAATGTGAAATCAGATGAACATTGGAAAGAAAATGGTATCTGGAATTAGTTGGGATGAATCTTTCGCAATGGTGAAAACAGAAATACCGAGCTCATACCACAGCTGAGTGGACTAAAAGTGTTCATGCTCATGAAGTGCCCAGTGCAGTTTGGATTCTTAATAAATATTTAGGAATGGTGAGTAGCTGTCACTGCCAACCCACTCCTAGTGCCACCATCACCAAGGCACCCTCACCAGCGTCATCGTCCTGGAACTAGGGGAGCCAGTTTCTCAGGATGGATTACCATAGCAACAAATAGGGACCAAATGGGAGGGAGGTTGGTCACATCAAAAGCTCACCTTTCCCATGTTACAAAATGTATTCTCAGACTTCTTATTGTTAGGGTTTAGGGCATACCCTGAAAAACAGGACTGCCGGAGACCAGAATATATCACCCCACAACGTGTCACCCTAGCATATTGATTACTTTGAAGAATTTGAGAACCAGCCAACACAGGGAAAGCTCCTCACACCCGCCTCCACTGCGGGAAATAAAGTATAGAAAAGGAAATGTTCATTAGCAAAGGTGCCCATAGCAGGAAGACAGCTGCTGTAAGACAGCCTTTCTCATCTGAGGGACCTTTATCTGCATAACAAGAAAACCCCCGTTCTCCATACCTTCCTCCCCTCATCCTCCTGTGACTTCTCTCCACCACCCTAGGGGTTTTCTTGTTATGCAGATAAAAGTCCCCCCAAGCCCTGATTCCTTTCCATAGCTCAGGATGCTCAACCATTTGGCACTGCTTTGAGTTTCATGTTTATGGGACTCTCATGCTCAGTATGTAATTAAAATTATTTGTCTCCTATTAATCTTAGTATTCATGTAATTTGTTGCTCAGCCGAAGAACCTAGGAGGGTGGAGGGGTGTCAAGTTTTCCTCCACTACATTACCTACTTTTACAAATGCAGAAAGCACATCTCAGTTTTATTGTTTCTATCTTGAGGTTAATCTGTCCATTTTATACAAGGAATAGGGCCAGCCATGTCCACAATGGGTATAGCAAAGAGGTCCTGGACACACAGTGTGTCCAGCGTCAGGAAGTAAGTTTTTACAAGAGGATCCTTCAGCAATTTTCTGGGAATCTCCTGCAAAACAAAGGGCTCAGATGGGAACCATTTCCTGGAGTCTGTGATTAAGCTTTAGGCTCACTGTGACAAGTGTCTAGTAAGTATGTCACAGAAAATGCCATTTCACTTACACTGGTGGATTCCTGGATTTCCCCAGCTGGCCTGCACATAAGAAAGGTGTGAAAACTGTTCCAACTGCTTAGGTTTTAAAAATTGAGAGAGCAGTGAATTAAAAATTGAGAGAGCAGTGAATTTGATTTTATTCTGCTCCTTTCAGACTGCCAGATTCCCCATTAATTTTTAAACTGCAGAGCGAATTCTAAAAGCCAAAGTGGCGGTGTACGGAACGCTTTGTCATAGCTGACACTCAAATACTCTCGCACCTGTAGAAAAACAAGTAGGGGTTTTGTTGCTTATGATACACCTTGACCCAGACTCTGAGCGGTGTTTTCTTCACCTACGTTCTTTTAGACTGCCGGGAGACTCGCTTGTCTCCTTTTACAAAGGACCAAAATCAAGTTTATTGTGAGCTCCTGTCAACCTAAAATGAGCCACGGAGTGACTGACTTTCCAAAGCAAAGAGCTTCTTTAGGAATTGCAATCTGGGATACCTGTGCTGTGGCCGACCATCAGGGCATTCAAGAGGGCAGGGCACAGGGGCAGCTGTGAAAGACAAGAAGTCCATGTCAGCCTTTTTTGAAACAAAGATCTTCGACTTGGTTAATGGGTACAACATAGATTATTTGGGTGATGGATACCGTAAAAGCCCTGACTGGACCACTACACAATCTATGCATGGAACAAAATTGCACATGCCCCAGCACTTTGGGAGGCCGAGACGGGCGGATCACGAGGTCAGGAGATCGAGACCATCCTGGCTAACGCAGTGAAACCCCGTCTCTACTAAAAAATACAAAAAACTAGCCGGGCGAGGTGGCGGGCGCCTGTAGTCCCAGCTACTCGGGAGGCTGAGGCAGGAGAATGGCGTAAACCCGGGAGGCGGAGCTTGCAGTGAGCTGAGATCCGGCCACTGCACTCCAGCCCGGGCGACAGAGCAAGGCTCCGTCTCAAAAAAAAAAAAAAAAAAAAAAAAAAAAATTGCACATGCACTCCATAAGTGTGTACAACTAGAAAGGAAAACCAAATAAAACAGAGAACTTTGGTTACAGGAGCTTGTTGCAGGAGTTGGCGTTAGCTCCTGGGTGGAGCTAGCATTTATAGGCACGTGCCACTGTGCAAGTGCCTTACCTGGAACACAGCAATTTTGAGGAATTCCTGACATAGTTCCCATCATAGATACACATGTAAGAGGGCTCGTCCATGGTCGACTGGCTCTGATTTGTTAGAGTTTCACATTAGTGACCTCATATTGATATTGCTAACGTTCACACCCCCATAAGAAAATAAAATTCTGAAATCTAGGGCTGCAAGTAAATTACATTTCTATTTATTAATAGGGTATTTTTAGGGTATGATGAAATAAAAATGTCATTTCACAAAATATGTACTTAAAATATCTCGGCTAGCATTTCAAAAATGTGATTTTTCACATTCTATCATTTAAAGCCAATCTTTTTTTTTTTTTTTTTTTTTTTTTTTTTTTAGCATTTGGGATAGCCACAACAGCACATCAGTCTATCAGCTAAAAAGTCTAGGTCATAGAGAAGATAAAAATGGAAATATTTAAAATGTTTCTTTAATACCAAAGATCTTCAAATTAATCATTTGTGGCATGACTAAATACATGCACGTTTCTCAAAAATCTAGTGGTGTGTTCTCATATGTCTTATGAAAGTCATATGGAGAATAAAGTTTACATCATAAGAAACTATTTTTAGTCATGTGTTAATCCATTCTTTTTTTTTTTTTTTTCAGACTGATTCTCGCTCTGTCGCCCAGGCTGGAGTGCAGTGGCGCTATCTCAGCTCACTGCAACCTCCACCTCCCAGGTTCAAGCAATTATCCTGCCTCAGCCTCCCGAGTAGCTGGAACTACAGACACCTGCCACCATGCCCAGCTAATTTTTGTATTTTTAATAGAGATGGGGTTTCACCGTGTTAGCCAGGATGGTCTCGAGCTCCTGACCTTGTGATCCACCCACCTCAGCCTCCCAAAGTGCTGGGATTACAGGCGTCAGCCACCGCACCCGGCCCATCTATTCCTTTTTTTAAGCAGATTTCTGAGTGTCTTCCAAGTGCCAAATGCAGTGTGAGGATGCTGGCAGAGGAGGGGCGGAATCTGTACCTGTTCACTTGAGAAGCTCACTGTCTGGGAAGAGAAACAGTCACGTAGATCAGTCATTAGATACAAGATGTCAAGTATTGTAAGGATGAGAATTCTTGCACTATCCTCTAATAGAGGAAAGACTGATTCAGTCTACATCGTTGTGAAATAGGATAATTCCCTTAACCCGCTTCGTGGGCAGGAACTGGAGTGGCTCGCTTCACTCAACCTGCTGCTGATCACTCCTTGCATGAGGGAGAGTGTGAGCAAGTAAGTGTGAAAACCAGAGCAATGGAATGCTGGAACCAGCTGGTTACTCCTTTCTGGCAGGAGCAGGCGCTGTGTGAGCCCCACAGCAGTGTCTAAGTGCATTACAATCAGTGCTTTTTCAGCTCTGCCACCCAGGGGTGGCCAAGTGCCAACTAGCTTAGTGGAGGGTCAGTCCCTGCCCTTTAGGCACCTGGGTTCTTGTCTGGTATCCAGGAAGAATCAGATCACATGAACAAATTAGAAAGGTAGTGTATATGGAGGATTTTATTGGGCGATGGAAGTGGCTTTCTGAGGGATGGAGAGTTAGAAAGGGGATGTTGTGGGAAGAAGGTGATCTTTCCCCGAAGCACAGCAATCTACAGTCGTGCCCCTCTTTGAAGCTGCACAACCTGAAGTTAGCTGTGTCTATCTGTGGCCTCTGGTGCTCAGTTGCTTCTCTGCACCTGCTTGTATCCCTGATGCTCAGCCACTTGTGTTGCTCTGCCAGCTGAAGTCTTTTTATGGGCACAAGATAGGGGCAATGGAAGGCCAAAAAGGCAACATTTGGGTAGAAAACTGGGGTCAGCTGTTCTCATTTAGGGACATGGGCTCTAGGCTTAAGGGTGGGGCTTAAGCAGGAGCCCAGCCTTTCTGTATCAGTTGATTTTGACAAGAGTGTAAGGAAGATCTTTGAAGGATAAAGAATATCCCATTGAGATTCGAGGCAGACAGTCTCAGATGAGGGATCACAAATGCTGGAGATGTGGAAACATCTGGCCCGTCAGGCTGCTGTGAACGACCCTGGTGGGGCAGGATGGTGGTTGTGCAGAAGTAAGGAGGGGAGGAGAGGAGGGCGGGAAGGTGAGCATGGTTTGATCCCAAGGTGTGAGGGCTATGCTCCTGGGAACAGCCTTGAAAGTTGATGATTCCCCCAGCGTCATGGAAGAGAGATTGTAGGCCCAAAGAGAAGATGAACACTCAAACCAGGTGACCCCAGAAGGAAGGAGTGGACAGGAAGCATTCAGGAGATTTTTGGAGAAAGATTGTGTGAGAAGTGCCACATAAGGTAGGAAAAAGAAAGACAATGAGTTTCTAATTTGAATGAAGGGGTGGAGGGTGATCATCCACTAAGCCTCTAAAATTACAGGTGGGTGAAAGGGGGCCAGGAGAGGTAAAGAGAAAATGAATAAAAATTGATGTCTGTTATTATTCTATGTTCTGTGGAAGAAAATAGAATCTTGGGACCCCAAACTCACTATGCTAAAAGGAAAGTTCAGCTTGGGAACTGAGTCACACAAAAACTGCTTTTCCTTTTGTTCCCAAACAGACAGCTGGCGATTCACAACCTTGTGTCATAGCCTCATTTCCTCTACTCCCTCTTTTCACATGTTAATTTATCTTATGTAAAATGTAGATTTACTGAATGCAAGACAATGCACAATTGACTTTTCCCTCTACTCAATCTTTTCACATGTAAAATGTAGCTGCACTGAGGCTAATCAGAGCCTCAGAAGAATGTAACCATCTGCCTATCTGCCTCTCTGCCTCCCCTCCCTACCCTCCCTCCCTTATTTTTTTTCCTCTCCTGCTTGCTCTTTCCCCCTTTAAATACTGAAGCTTCCAAAACCCACTTTGGAAAAAGCACAGGTCACAGATGCTCCTGTGGCTTGTATGTTTTCTGGGTGCATCCTTAACCTTGGCTAAATAAACCTCTAGAAACTGAGACCTGCCTCAGTCCATTTTTGGTTCACATTTCTAAATACAGTCCTGAAATGTAAAAGACAAAAGAAGGCAGGGATAGAGTTCCAGGTGATCTGTATGCATGTGGCTTCATAAATTGAAAATGCGGTCACTCACAGGAGAAAAGAAGAGACCTAACTGCATCTGTAACTCTCAGAACTTTTACATCACTTCTCGAAATGAAACCTCCATTGCAAAATTTTAACTGAGACAGTGAAAGAGATCTGGCCTAACCAACTCCATCTTGCTTCTAACCTCTAAGCTGTTCTTGTTCTTTCCTGGGCATAGACTGAACTAACTTTGAGAGGAACTTAGCTTATAGTTAAAACAAAGATGATAACAGCCCTTTCCCAAAATAAACCTCCTTCTTGCCTGGGGACTAGACTGCCTTTGTAGGACTGACAAATTAGACAATAGATTAGAAATTATGATTTAAGAGTCATGCCGCTGAAGGCTACAAGATTCTGACCCTCCCTGAACTGCTCCTGTGATCAGTGCTTGAGAGATTTTGCAGACCCTGCACTTAATGGATCAGCTGGCACCACCCAGATAGATAAATTGGCTCATCTGATCTTGTGGCCCCCACCCAGGAACTGACTCAGCATAAGAGGACAGCTTCAATTCCCTGTGATTTCATCTCCAACCCAACCAATCAGCACTCTTGACTCACTGGCCTTTCCCCACCCCCCACCAAAGTATTATTGAAAATTCTGATCGTTGAATGATTGGGGAGACTGATTTGAGTAATAATTAAACTCTGGTCTCCCACACAGCCAGCTCTGTGTGAATTACTCTTTCTCTGTTGCAATTCCCCTGTCTTGATAAATCCACTCTGTCTAGGCAATGGGCAAGATGAACCCATAGGGCAGTTACAGAAGCCTCTTCCCAGTGACACTCAGGGCAGTTAAATGGAAATAGGCTTGACACAGACACTAAAATAAACAGGCTGCACAAAGATAGTAGTGATGCCAATTATTATTGGAGTGTATGCAATTTTTTACAGACATTTTGGGAAACACACAGTCTCCTGGGTTAGGATAACCTAACAGAAACAAAAAGACATTGATTTCTTTGGGATCGTTTTGGAAAGATTGACCACCAACTGGTGAAGTTAAGGAGAGGCAAAAGAAAAGATTGGGTATGGGTTAGAAAAGATGTTCCACATCATATGTAATCAGGATATTGTAAATTAAAACAGCAATAAGATACCACAACACACCTATTAAAATGATGAAACTCCAAAACACTGACAACACCAAATGTTGGCAAGAATCAAGAATGTGGAGCAACAGGAACTTCTATTCATGCTGGTGAGAGAGGAGAAAGGAAGAAAACGGTCAGGCAGTTAGGGTGGGTCCTCAGTTAAATTCTTTCAAACAAAAGGACAGCCTAAAAAATCAAGCTGCAGGCATAGATGAGGGAACTTGCACAGAGGGGCTTCCCTAAGACATGCTCACAACTGCATAGATAAGAAAGATGACACAGGTGAATTGCCGAAATCCATCCCCTAACACATGTGTAGTAAGGGGAACAAAGCAATGTGGACTAACCTAAGCTAAGGGTCCACATGCACTAGGAGGATGGGGTGGAGCTACCAGAAATTCACACCTTATGCAGATGAGATGCCCAGCACTCATTGGTTTCCCATAAAAGCCTTTGCATGCAACTGTAAAAACAGCAACCCTCTTCCAGGTCCCTTCTCCGTGGTGAAGTGTTTTCTTCTCTTGTTTATTTAACTTTCACTCCAACCTCACCCTTTGTGTCCATGCTCCTTAATTCTCTTGGTTGTGAAACAGAAAACTCTGAGTAATACCTTATAATGAGAGACTGCTACATTGTGGGGCATTGGTGAGACTGTAACACTGGCGGGAATGCAAAATGTTACATCCGTGTTGGGAGACAGTTTGGTATTTTCTTATAAAACTAAGTATACTCTGGCTATACCATCCAGCAATCACACTCCTTGGTATTTACAAAAATGATCTGAAAATTTATATTCACACAAAACTTTGCACACAGAACTCTGCACACAGAGGTTCTTAGAAGCTTTATTCATAATTGCCAAAGCTTGAATGCAACAAATTTGTCCTTCAGTAAGAGAAATGAATTAACAGACTGTGGTATGTCTATACATTGGAATATTACTCAGCAATAAGAAGAAGTAAGCTATAAAGTCATTGAAATATATGTAGAAAACTTAAATGCAGATTATTAAGGGAAATAACCCAATCTGAAAATGCTACATGCTATATGATTTTGACTATAGGACATTTTGAAAAAGGCAAAGCTATGGAGACAGTGAAGAAAAAAAATCAGTTGTTTCCAGGGGCTCAGGTGGAAGAATGGAGAAATAAACAGGCAGAGTAACAGGGATTTTTAGGGTTTCAGAGGCATTTGGACAAGAACAACTCCATATTGAGTAGGAGCTGGGTAAAATAAGGTTGACATCTGCTGGGCTGCACTACCAGGAGGTTAAGGCATTCTAAGTCACAGGATGAGATAGGAGGTCAGTGCAAGATACAGGTCATAAAGACCTTGCTGATAAAAACAAGTTGCAGTAAAGAAGCCAGCTGAAACCAAGATGGTGGCAAAAGTGACCTGTAGTCATCCTCACTGCTATACTCCCACCAGTACCATGACAATTTACAAATGTCATGGCAATGTCAGGAAGTTACCCTATATGGTCTAAAAGGGGAGGAATAAATAATCTACCCTTTGTTTAGCATATTATCAAGAAATAAACATAAAAATGGGAAACCAGCAGTGCTTGAAACTGCTCTATCTATGTAGTAGCCATTTTTTATTCCTTTACTTTATTTATTTTCTTTTCTTTTTTTTCAGATGGATTCTCACTCTGTCACCCAGGCTGGAGTGCAGTGGCGCGATCTCGGCTCACTGGAAGCTCTGCCTCCCGGGTTCACGCTATTCTCCTGCCTCAGCCTCCCGAATAGCTGGGACTACAGGCACCCACCACCTGGCCCAGCTAAGTTTTTTGTATTTTTAGTAGAGACAGGGTTTCACAGTATTTGCCAGGATGTTCTTGATCTCCTGACCTCGTGATCCACCCGCCTCGCCCTCCCAAAGTGCTGGGATTACAGGCGTGAGCCTCCGCGCCCAGCTATTTATTTTATTTTGTGTTTTATATGAAGTCTTGCTCTGTCACCAGGCTGGAGTGCCATGGCACCATCTTGAACCTCTGACTCCCTGGTTCAAGCAATTCTCCTGCCTCAGCCTCCTGAGTAGCTGGGAGCACAGGCGCACAGCACCACACCCAAATAATTTTTGTACTTTTAGTAGAGACGTGTTTTCACCAGGTTGGCCAGGATGGTCTTGATCTCTCGATCTAGTTATCCGCCTGCTTCGGCCTCCCAAAGTGCTGGGATTACAGGCGTAAGCCACCGTGCCCGGCCAAGAGATGTTATTAATAAATAGGCTAAAATGGGGATGGGCAGGAATAGATATACAGGAACTCTATGTACTTTCTATTAAATTTTTCTGTAAACGTAAAACTGCTCAAAATGTAGTCTACTAATAACACATTTTAAAAAGGGATTGGTAGCAAGTCTTCACAACCTGGCTTTATTTTGCTTTCTCATCTCTTCTCTGGACTTTGACCTCTCTGGATTATACACAGTTTAAGCCATACAAAATCGAGCAAAACGCTGTTTCCTATGTTGTGTGGAACACACTAATTCATTTGAAATTCATGCTTTTAAAATTTTCATCACATAGCCCAGGCCTCATTAGTATATTAAATCATTACAGTGTCTGTGTTTATTTTTCACACTATAAAAAATTGATTTTGATTTTAGATTAAAAATCAGCTTTAATCTAGATTTAAAATCAGCTTAATTTGATGACTTCTTCAAAAAGTTCCTACTGATTTTCTAGTTTTCAGCCACTACTCATGAACTCACTAGCCTTCCAGCTTTTCATTCTGTACATTTTCTGATTACATCTTTTGCCTCGCTTCATATAGCCTCACAGATTTGCAATATTTATTTTGATATTCTAGATAATAATATTAATTCTTCTGCATTTTTAGATGTCCCAAATGTCTTCTAATCTGTCCACAAACTTACATTTATCAGAATAATTCCATAAATCAAAGTCCTTAATTTTGACGTGTTCCTGTACATTGATACATTCTAATTTCCTTTACAGTTTTGCCTTTTACACTGCTGTCTCTTGTATAACTAGTGTCCATGCCTGTATATAATATGACTTGGATGCAAAACCACCAAAAAGCCTTTACTCCAATTGTCAATCAAACTCAAAAGGCTCCATTAGGCTTAGCAGCAAGTTTATTTACTAAGAACCCGAGAAAAGGGGAGGGTGTGCAAAGACCCTGCACGCACGGCCTTGACACTCTCAGATGAAAAGCCAGAAGTCTGCTTAGATGCAGAGCCGGAAGTCCACTCAGATACAGAGCCGGAAGTCCACTCAGATGCAGAGCCGGAAGTTCGCTCAGATGCAGAGCCGGAAGTCCTCACTCCCCCTACCCTCGTGATTACCAGTGGGGAGGGTGGAAGGAAGCAATGTGATTTCGAGGACATTTCAGCATAGAAACGCCATGGAATCCAGGTTCCCTCAGCTTTAATGTCTTTCTAGCGACTGAATTCAGCGGAATGACCAGCATCCTTTCCATCAATTATGCAATAGAGTTCCTTACTGCGTGGTACAGCAGGTTAAGCAATGTGTGAATCTCGCATCGGTTCACAGCCAACCTACTGAACTCTCATGTGCTGATATTTTGAGGTTTATACTGTGTAAGGGTCACATTCTTTATGCTGAAACACAAACTATTGTCCAACTATTTTAACATTTTTTTTCAGTAGAAATTCCGTTTTACTCTTTTTTTGCATTATGATCCATTATCCCTAACACTATCTATTAAATCATCCGCCATTTTCACTCTGTCTTCGGTAATTTCTATACAAGCTTCTGTTGTATTTGTGATTATTTTGTATAATCAGCCATATTTCATTTTCCTGTACTAATCTGGCAGTTTTATTTCTATTACTATTACTGTTAATGATATCTTCCTTTCCAAATGCTTTTCTAAATAATTATTGGTGATCGTCTTGTACTTGAAAAAATTGCTGAACTCTATAATTTGTTTTAAAAGTGTATCTAATGATTCTCTTAAATAATGCTAATTGTTGATTCCCTTCTGTTTGGGCCTGCGATTTCCAGAAAGCAGCAGCTAAGGTAATAATTCAGGGGCTAATAATTTATTAGGGAGTGCAATTCCAGGAAGAGAATTAAGGGCAACGAGAGTGAGGCAGAGAAGGATGGAGAGCCAACATGGCAGTCTTGGACCTACCTGGCTGCCACGAAGTATAACTGATTGCTGATCCTATGATTTCCCCCCCACCCCCCCACAAGACATTATTTAAGTTGAATTTTAGGGAATAAATCCAGAGGAGGAAAGGGAAAAAAAAAATTCATTGGCTCTCATTCTGTGGAGAAGGGAAAATAGCTTCCCCCAGCCTTCTAGGTACTTTGGCGGGTTATGAATTAAATTGACATAAGACAGATTTACATGAGAAAACCCATATTTAGTTATGTACTTACACACGAGAGTCCCACAAAAATAAGAGACTTGAGGAAGAGTCAGATAAATGAAGCTTATACACCATCCTCAGCTACAGATAGGAATAGGGGCTTAGGGTTTCTGGCAGGGCATGGGGACTAGTGGTGGGGGTTGGAGACAGGAGAGGGCTAGGGGAGGAAACATATAAATATATGGTAAGTAAAGCTTGCCTTGTTATGCAGTTGAGACTCTCAGTGATGAAAGTAGCCTGAAGCAGCTCTCTTCCTGGTATGGACATCCTTAGTAATAAATATTTCCTTTATAGATGTAAATTTCTTGGCCAGGCATGGTGGCTCATGCCTATAATCCCAGCACTTTGGGAGGCCAAGGCAGATGGATCACTAGAGGTCAGGAGTTCGAGGCCAGCCTGGTCAACATGGTGAAGCCCTGTCTCTACTAAAAACTACAAAAATCAGCTGGGTGTGGTGGCGCATGCCTGTAATCCCAGCTACTCGGGAGGCCGAGGCAGGAGAATTGCTTGAACCCGGAAGGAGAAGGTTGCAGTGAGCCTAGGTTACACCACTGCACTCCAGCCTGGGCAACAGAGTGAGATCCATCTTAAATATATATATATATTTTACAAAGGAGAAGCTTTTCAGAGTTTCTGTAGTTTCTCAAAATAACCAGTGAATAGTCAATATGCCTAAAAGCAATATTTTGGGGTGGCGTGTGAGCCCCAACACTTCCCATTGACCAGAGCTTACACAAAGGTGCATTAACTTCTCTCAACTTACACATTTTGCCTGGTTGAGCACCAAGGAAGTCTTTGTGGCATACCCTTACATCTGGTTAAGTTATTCTTTGCTCTAGGCAAAATGAGAATATTTTTCTCTAGCAAAATCAAAGAGAATCCTTCTACTAAGGTTTCAGGAGAATCTCAGTATTTAAGACCCCCAGGTATCCCCATCCTGGGAGTCAGGACTTCAATCTGTCCACATTAGGGCTCTGATTTTGACTTTGGAAAATTCTGGTATTACACAGCCAGTTTTTGCAGCCTAGCCACCATGCTGACAGACCCTGGGCATGAAGTTTAGCATAGTCGACTTTGCCCTGGGCAGCTGCAGAAGTTGACTTTCTTTCAAAGCAGTCATGAAAAGCCCCTTGGATGAGTTGGGAGTTGGCTGCCCCAAATGCATTGTTCTCTTTTATCTAGGATTCCAAGTGTAGTTACTATAAGCCAACTCACTGCACAATCCTAGTTATTTTCATTGCTCCTGATGCTGTTCAGGTGCCAGGGCTACCGTATATGCTAATGATTCACCCTCTGCCCATTTCTCATCAAGATTAACCACAGAAAAAAGCTTTTGTCATTGAAATGACACTGAATGCCAGTAGCAATCACTATGGAACTAAGGAACCAAGACCAGGTTTTGAGTTGTATGTAACCTTGAGACAGTTAAATAATTTAGTTGCAAAATCTCAATGTGATGTTTGCATTCTGGGGTGAATCCTAACATGTCTCTGAGCATTGAGTTCTCAGCAAAAATCTAATGCAAGGGCTTATGTGCTATTCGTTCATGAGGTAATATAATCTCGGCGATTAAGGTCAATAAGAAGGATAACATGAAGGAAATAAATGGAGAATGAATGAAGTTAGGTTCAAGCTGGCTGCTGCTAAGTGCAACTGTGTGCTTGTCTGATGCAACATCCTCCAAAGAAGAATAAAAGGCATCACTGAGGAGTCTATCTGGAGAAAGTGGATTTTATTTTCTGACTCCCACAGTTCATTAGTCAAAGTCTTGCCACATAGGACGTTAACTCACCCACATTTATAAATATAACAGCCATAGTGCCAAGCAGGGACCATCATGTCCTGTGCTTGGGCACCAACAGGGAGCCCTGGGGGCGTCCAACAGAATGGAGCCCAGACACAGATGAGGCATCTTCAGGTTGCACCTGAGTAGGTTTAATGAAGGTTCACACAATAGGTGCCTGCAATAGTGGCTGGAACATGAGGCACATAACGCTCACAGGACATAAAATGGCACCTACTAAGTGTCTGATATGTCTCCACGTTTTTAAACTCCCTTTATTGAACCTTTTTCTTGTTTAATTCTCCAGGCAAGCCCTTCAGTGTTATGTTTAATGGTAATAGTAAGAGCGTGTGCTTTTTTCAAAATTATTATAGGACCCACAACCAGACTGTAGCAAGGTTTGCATGTGAGGTTTGCTGTAAGGTTTTTGTAAATGCTTTTTATTCTCACCTAAGGCAGTTTCTTTGTTTTCTTTTCTGAAACTGTATATTAAATTTTATTTTTAAAATTGTGTGCATCTATTCAGATCATTATGTGATTTTTAAAATATGTTGTCAATAGAAGGGATGAATTAAATTGTTGGATTTACCTGATGTTTTAAAATTCTTGCATTTCTGAAATATACTTGTGTTGATTGTAATAGTTTATTATTTGTTAATGCACCAGTGGGTTTGGTGTAAAAATATGCTTGGGATTTTCAGGGCTATGCTGTGAATTTTTTGTTCCTTATCTAGCTGTGTAATCAAATCTATATTAAACTTACAGAATCAGCTGGTGACTTTCATTTTTGTCTATTATGAAGAAATAAACTTTATGAGGCCGAGGGTTTTCTGTTCACTGAGGTGTTTTTGAGCTTTCTCATGCAATGCCTTATGGGAGTGCAGAATCTGATAAAGCAGGGGCTATCCTTTGATTCTGATTTAATGTCTTCATCTGCAGTCGGTCCTTTAAAGGTGTTTACTTTTTCATTAACCAATTTTGGCTTTTTCCCCCCCCAAAACCTGTTTTGTTTAGTTATTATCAACTGGCCTTCAGAATACAGAGGGACTCATCAATTTATCCTCATCTCTGGCATGTTTCCACACTAGCCACTCTCCACTAACTTCTTCTTATCTACTTGGCTGCTCATGTTTTCAATACACTCTTTCAGCATCAATGAGAAAACAACAAATAAATTGAATGTACTTCAAATACAAAATAATTATTTTATTTAAGAAAATTAATGGCAAACATGTAACTTGCAGAAATTTTGTTAACATTTACCATCCACCATGAGATTTGTGCTGATTGATGTAACTGGTTCACGTTAAAGAAACAAAAATACAACTCTGGCTGGGTGTGGTGACTCATGCCTGTAATCCCAGCACTTTGGGAGGCCAAGGCTGGTGGATCAGAGGTCAGGAGTTCAAGATCAGCCTGGCCAACATGGTAAAATTCCATCTCTACTAAAGCTACAAAAATTAGCTGGGCACGGTGGCAGGCACCTGTAGTCTCAGCTGCTTAGGAGGCTGAGGCAGGAGAATCCTTTGAACCTGGGAGGCAGAGGTTGCAGTGAGCCGAAGTCACACCATTACATTCCAACCTGGGCAACAGAGCCAGACTTTATCTCAAAAAAAAAAAAAAAAAAAAAAAGTCAAAAATACAATTCAGATAAAGAGGCAGCAACATCTACTTCAAAAGTTTGTAGATATTTTTAAAAGTCTGTCCCCAAAGTGATGGTTTACATGTTGTCACTCTGAATCATTGCTTTTCACTTAGATCAATCAGTTCATCTCATTTGCAATTAAAAGTTTGTGTTAAGGTAGAGAAGTGCAGGTGTAAAAAGGGAATCATTGCTAATGTGTTGTGGCTGAGCTTTGCACACCCTAAAAAAAGTTTCCACTTTAATAGCACACTGTTCATCAAATAAAGAAAATCAGGCAAATTCCAACAGCAGTTCATTTACAGAAAAAAGATAAAGCTCTTCAAAATGTATTCTGCTAAAAGTGAAAGCTAAGATTATTGAAAATGCTACTGTAAATCCTGAAGTTTAATGTCAAAGAAGAAAATTGGTATTGATGAAACATGAAAATTATACAAGACATTCTCTACAGCAAAGCATCATGGTAGAAAAGTAGTCTTACTAAATTAAGGAGGTTATGTAACATAAGTATATTTGAAATGAGTTGTGGTTGAAATTGTTCATAATGTCATCCAAAACACATCCAAAATCCAACAGAAAGAAATACAGATTTCAAACTCCACAAATACACACTTGATCCTTGAACAACACTGATTTGAATAGCATGGGTCCACTTACAAGCAGAGTGTGTGGTTTTTTTATATTTTTAAATTTTTTTAAACCAAACAGACAGGGAATACAGTATTTGTGGAATGCAATACCCACATATAGCAAGGACCAACTTTTACTTGATGCACCCATGCACCCGTGGCACACATGGCACCCATGGCAGGACTTGAGTATGTTCAGATTTTGGAATGGGATGCATCCTAAAATCAGTCTTTCACTTACACCATGAGATGATGATATGTATATGTATATGTATATGTATATGTATATGTATATGTATATGTGTGTGTGTATATATATGTATGTATTAAGAGTAATTACACCAAGGAGTTCTATGTGATGATGGTGATGTTGAATACAAAATCAGCTTACTACTATATATTTCCTCTTTGCTGCTCATGATCAATTATGTTTTAAAAACACTGTGCCTTTAATATCTACTTTACGGTTCAGTTTCTGTATCCTAGATCAATATGAAAAATTTTGGTAACTAAGTTCTCTAAATTTTCATTGAAGTTCATTAAAAATCAGTTGCAAATTATTTTAACAAATGAAATACTCAACTTCAGCTTCTGTTGGTTTTTCAAAGTTGGATTTATTTATAAAACAAATCTAGCAAACAGCATGGAGGCCCAAGCTACCTAGAATATTTAATCTTAATATTCTCTAATTACTCTATGGGATATCTTGATTTCTTTGATGATGCTTCTAATTTTAGTGGAATATGTTTATAACCTGTACTGTAAAGGAATGGAAATCCAAGGGCCCATGGATTTCTATTATTGAAATGTGGTAAAACTTTGGAAAGAATCCTAATAGAGAGAACCTATTAGATATGTTTTATTGTGCAAAAATGTCTCAGTGAAAGATATCATGAATATAAACAAAAGAGGAAATAGTGGCCAAAAATATATGGTTTCTTAAATATTTACAAAATACTGTATTAATATAGGTGAGAAATGAGAATATTTAAGGTAATTCTTCTGAGATTAACATGTACCTAAGTACATTGTAGAGACAGTGGTTTTTCATTTAAAAAAGCAAAATTATCAATCCAAGGTGTCAATATTTACAAATATATTAACCACAAGATACAACTTTAAAGAAAATTAGACAACTGGGCACAGTGACACACCTGTAATCCTAGTGCTTTGGGAGGTTGAGGTGGGAGAATCACTTGTGGCCAGGAGTTTGAGACCAGTCTGGAAAACATAGTGAGACCATGTCTCTACAAAAACAAAATAAATAAAATAAAATAAAATAAAAATAAATAAAAATTACCTAACTGATGGCATGCACCTGTAGTTCCAGCTACTCAGGAGGCTGAGGCAGGAGGATCACTTGAGTGACAAATTTGAGGTTACAGTAAACTCTGATCATTTCACTGCACTCCAGCATGGGCAACAGAGCCAGGCCTTGTCTCTAAAATAAATAAATAAATAATAAAAATCTAAAAGTGAAAAATCCAAAGACAATTTCAGGACATAAAAGAACAGTAATTTTTTAAAAATCTCAGAAAAATACACTTTTAGATAGCACTAATAAACTGATAAAGTATTTAATATGTACCAAGATAAATTATTCTGAATATGCTTTTATAATGGAGTGATAGGGAGTATTAGCACATTATTTTTATTTTGGTCAAATCAATGCATATGTCATTTTGATTCTAATAAAAATTTGTTTTGGCCAGGCACGGTGGCTCACACCTGTAATCCCAGCACTTTGGGAGGCCGAGGTCGGTGGATCATGAGGTCAGGAGTTCGAGATCAGCCTGGTCAACATGCTGAAACCCCGTCTCTACCAAAACTACAAAATATTAGCCGGCTATGGTGGCAGGCACCTGTAATCCCAGCTACCTGGGAGACTGAGGCAGGAGAAGCACTTGAACCCGGGAGGCAGAGGTTGCAGTGAGCCAAGACCACACCACTGCACTCCAGCCTGGACAACAGAGCGAGACTGTGTCAGAAAAAAAAAAGAAAACAAAACAAAACAAAAAATTGTCTTTATGGTAATGTCTTTTAGGTCTATCAATACAATTTATTTAAACACAGTATAATTTTGATTCTTGTTTAACATCTCCTTTTTCTTTCCAAAATTTTAATTTCAAAGCAATTTTAAATTTATAGAAAAACTGAAAATATAGTACAGAGTCCCATTTGACTCATACTCCGCTTCCTCTGTTTTTTCATCTTATTGCATGGTATATTTGTTACAGTTCATGAGCCAGTGTTGATGCATCTATGTTAACTGATCTCTGTACTTTATCCAGGTTTATTTTAGATTTTACCTCATGTCATGTTTCTGTTTCAGGATTCCATGCAGGATACCACCTTACGTTTAGTGGCCAGGGCTTTCCAGGCTTCCTGTGGCCTTCAAAGTTTCTCAGATGTTCCTTGATTTCACTGACCTTTGCAGTTGGAGGAACACTGGCCAGGAGTTTTGTGGAATGTGCCTCTCTTCAGATTATTTGCTTTTCTCATAGCTATGCTAGGACTGAGAGTCTCTGGCAGGAAGACTACAAGGATAAATTGCAGTTTCCATCATATCGTATCAAGGGTACATGCCATGATTTTTATGTAGCCTTAAAGTTTTGATGTTTTCTTTGACCACTTGTCTGAGTTAGTGCCTGTCAGCTTTCCTTGCTGTAAAATTATTGTTCTTTTCCTCTTTCTGTGCTGCACTCTCCAGAAGGAAGTGGCAGAGTGCACATGTAAGGAGTGGGGATTTGTGATGCAACGGCATCAGGGCAGGTTCATCAGGGCAGGTTATCAACCATTTGTCGTTCTTTTACCTGGGGAATTTCTCAGTTCTCCACCATTTATTTACTTAATTACTTATTTATAGCATTATAGATTCATAGGTATTTATTTAATCATTTAAATTGTAATCCAGTATGACTTTATTTATTTTGTTGGTCATATATTCCAACGTTGGAATTGGGGATTCTTTCAGTTGTCTCCTGTGTCCTTGACATAAGCCCTGATCTTTGTGAAGTTTATATTTTTTATGATTGAAAAAAATTGTACATATATAGTCACACATTATATATTATATATATAAAAATCAGTTCATTTTTTTAAAAAGTCAGTGAATGTTCTTTATAATCTCACCCCAAAAGTTGACGGTCAAGACTATCAAGTGTCCTGTTTCTAATAAACATTTCATATATATTTTTCACTAAATGATTTTCTTCTTTATTTTTTTTATTTCTGGTGCTTCTCATTCCTTCTAGAAGTTTTGATTTTCCATCTGTCTTCCTGTTTCCATTTCTCTTCAGCCTAAGGATTTCTTTGAGCCTTTCTAGTGGCACAGCTCTCTCTCTGCTGAGATGGATTTTGTAATTCCACCACTGCTTGGAAATTTGTTAAAAAATATTTTATCTTCACTATTTAAGGATATTTTTGCTGGGCATATAAATCTGAGTTGACAGTCTCTGTTTTTTGTCATCAATTTAAATATGCTGCCTCCAGTTTCTGATGGGAAGTGAACAGGAATTCACATGCTTTTTCCTGTATGTGCTTCTTTGTCTTTTTAAAATTAATACACAGTGAAATGCACAAATATTAGCTGTAAACTTAAGTTTTGGTAAATTTGTATTTCATGTAGCCATTACCTTGTTAAGATCTAGAACATTCACATCAATTATGAAAGTTTATTTATGCTCTCTTGGAGAAAATTCTCAGTGCATTAAATCCATTCTTCTGATCTCTCTCTCTCTCTCTTTTTTTTTTTCTAGTTGGAGTTTCACTCTTGTTGCCCAGGCTGGAGTGCAATGGTACAATCTTGGCTCACCGCTATCTCCGCCTCCAAAGTTCAAGTGATTCTCCTGCCTCAGCCTCCCGAGTAGTTGGGATTACAGGCATATGCCACCATGTCCGGCTAATTTGTATTTTTAGTAGAGATGAAGTTTCTCCATGTTGGTCAGACTAGTCTCGAACTCCTGACCTCAGGTAATCTGCCCGCCTCGGCCTCCCAAAGTGCTCGGATTACAGGCATGAGCCACTGTGTCCAGCCTCTTCTGATCTCTTTAATCAAGAATTGTCCTGAACTTTATATAATTGTTCTCCTTTTACATCTAACATGATTTGTTCAAAATAATGTTATTTGAGATGTATCCATGCACCTGTATGTATCAATATTCTGTTTATTTGCTTGTTTTATTGGTGAGCTATATTTCCTCATGTGACTATCCAGCAATGTGCTTTATACAACCTTAATTTGATGGATATTTAGCTTTAGCTTGTTTTTATCTTGTAACTGTCATATTAGGTTTATATTGCTGCTGTAACAAATTACCATAAACTTATTCTAAAACCACACAAATTTATTATCTTGCAATTCTGTAGCTCAGAAGTCCAGCACAGTAGCATTGCTATAAAATTAAAACATGGGTAGGCTGCACTTCTTTCTGTAGGCCCTAAGGAAGAATCATCATCCTTGCCTTTGCCAGCCTTTGGAGGCACTCACATTTTGGTCTCACTCTGTCACCCAGGTTGGAGTGCAGTGGCGTGATCTCGGCTCACTGTGACTTCCGCCTCCCGGGTTCAAGCGATTCTCTTGTCTCAGCCCCTCAAGTAGCTGGGATTACAGGCACGTGCCACCATGCCTGGCTAATTTTTGTATTTTTAGTAGAGATGGGGTTTCAACACATTGGCCAGGCTAGTCTTAAACTCGTGACCTCAGGTGATCCTCCCACCTCTGCCTCCCAAAGTGCTGGGATTACAAGCGTGAGCCACCATGCCCGGCCAGTTCTAGCTTTTTTATGTAGGTCAAAGATACATTTTAAATTATATGAATTATTTTCTAGTACAGAGTTAGGCAGTGGTCAAAGACTTTACTTTCCCCATTGAATTGCCTGGGTGTCATCTTTGTGTGAAGCGGTTGCTAAATTATCTTGACTCCTCTATTGACTTACGTACTTGGCCTTATACCAACACGACATTATTTTGATTCTTATGTCATTTTACTAATCTTGAGATAGTGTAAAGTATAACTGTAAATCTCGAAACTTATTCTTTTTACAAAATTGTTTTGGCAATTTCACATCCTCTAAATTTACAAACTGATTTGTCAATTTCTAGAAAAGGTCCTGCTTAGATTACGTTTGCAATTACATTTGAATGTATAAATAAATTTAGAGAAAACTAACATTTATGAAAGTTGATCTTTCTGATAAATGAAATGGTTTATATCTCTAAGTATTTAAGACTTTTAAAATTTTTCTCAGCAATGTCTGTAGTTGAGAAGGCTTAGGTCCTACATGTTTTTTAAAAATCTCTCCTAAATATTTTATGATTTGTGGCACTCTTTTAAATTGATTTTTTAATGTTTCAATTTGAATGTTTATTTCATCTTAATTTTTTGCCTGCAAATAAACAGAAATAGAATTAATTTTACATATTGACCTGTCACAACTTTGATAAACTTACTCATAGCTTCTAGTATATATAGTGTAGATTCTATAGTATGGTTTACATAAACAATGATGTTGTTCGTGACTCCAGTTTTACTTATTTCCAAACTGCATTCATTTAATTTCATTTAATGCATGATTCCCTGGTTCTGAATTCCAGTACAATATCAATTAGAAGTAGTGAGGGCAGACGTATTTGTCTTTTCCCCTAGTAGTCAATATTTCATCACTGTTGCCCATAAGATTTTTAGATATGCTTTACCATATTATACCTACTTTGCTGAGATTACATTCTTATCAATAATTTTGTTTGAAATATGATGATATAAGCATCCATTCAAATTATCATATTGTTTTCATATTTGTTCTATTAACATAGTAAGTTATATGTTTTTAAATTAGAACTATTACGTTTTCCCTCTGATAATCCCCTTTGATCATAATCTATCAACATTTTTATTAATTGTGAATTTCAATGTTATTACTTTGTTGGTGATTTCTATGAATATGATCAAATGTTACGGGTCAATGGTTTCCTTGAAATGCATTTAATGCTTTTGCTATTAAAGCAATAATGTTCTCATAAAACGAATTGGGAAGTATTTCTTCTCCAATATTTTGGGAGTAATTGTGTAGTACTTGTGTAGAATTGATGTTATTCCTTCAGTTATAGAATTCACCAGGGAAGTCATCTGTGCCTAGTGTTTTCTTTGTGGCAAGCTTTTAGATAAGATTTCATTTATTAATACATTTAAGACTATTTAGACGATCTATTTCCTTTCGATTGAGCTTTAGTAGTTTGGATGTTTTAATAAATGTATCTATTGCAAAAAATTTTTCAAATTTGGGGGCATAGAGTTAACAGTAATATCCCTACATTGTGTTTTTACTATCTTTCAAGCTGGCAGTGATAAGCTCTCTTTTCTTCATGATGTTTACAATTTGTGTCTTTTCTCTCTTCTTTGTCAGTCAGGCTATTGGTTTATCAACGCTATTGATTTTTAAAGAACCAGCTTTTTAAAAAATTCCTTTTCTGATTGATTTTTTCATTTTATATCCCATGGATCATTACTCTTATCTTCATTAATTCCATCATTCAACTTGCTCTGTGTTTAATTTGTCCTTTTTATTCTTGTTATTTAAGGTTGAAAGTTGTCATTATTTAAAAATCTTTTCTAATATACATGAAATGAAATGCATTTCCCTCCAAGTAGTGCTTTAACTATGTTCTATAAATCTAATATGTTGTGCTTTTATTTTCATTCAAATCAGAGAACTTCTAATTGTCTTTGTGATTTCTTATTTCACCCACAGGATTTGTATAAGTATGCAAACAAATAAATTCTCACTCCTATTTTGTACCGTGTAAACAGTTTAGCCGAAATTGTCAAAGACCTAAATATAACAAATTCTAAAAGAAAAGGCAGAAAAAAACCTTCGTGACTTCAGGTTATACAAAGATTTTTTTAAATGAAATTGTGTGTGTGTGTGTGTGTGTGTGTGTGATGTCATAAAAAGGACAAACCTACTCTTTGAAAGACAATATTTAAAATGTTAGGAGAGAAAGCACAGACTAGAAGAATATGTTTGCTAAAGAAATATAAACAAAGGTCTTCTCTGCATAGTATAAAAAATCTGTCATAATGCAATTAATTATGCAAAAACAAATTAATCCAATAAAAATATTAAAAGACTGCATCGAAACAGATACACAAACACCAAAAGATTACATGAAAAGATATTCAATAAGATTAATAATAAGGGAAATTGAAATTTAAAATACAGTAAGATATCACTATACACATATCAAATGACTTTACAAGTAAAATACCAAGTAAAGTATATATATCAACTGAAATTCTCATACCTTGCTGGAAGAATAAAAAATGGTTCACCCAATTTAGAGTATAGTTTAGCAGTGTCTTATAAAGTTAGAAATATATTTACCATATAACCCAGTGATAGCACTCACAGCTATTTACCCAAATAAGGTTAAAAATTATTCTCACAGTAACACCTATACACGAATGCTTACAGAGCCTTTATTCATGATCACAGAACTACTAGATTCTAAAATTCACCTGTATTTGGTGTCTAAAAACTGACACAAAAGAGTATAAAGTCACATCCCATAGATCTTAGACCTGGAATTCATCAATAACTAGATGCTTGCAATTGAACACTAGTTTCTTTCTGGCAGTGAGATCCAACTAGCCTGTCATGTGGCTGCCACATCCAGTGACTCACTCCCACAATTTGAGTTTCCCAAACCCACAAATTTAGGCAGTCCTGGATTAGAGGTCCTGATTACCAAGATGGAACACTTCCACCCTAGGATCAGATTCGATTTCCACAGAACTCAAAGCTAAGAAACTTCGCCTGGTGGAACACACTTGTAATAATCTTATAAATCACCACGTCTACCAATTTCTTCATTTCTGTGTCTATTATTTCAGATTTGTCTCCTGGTTATGGATTATGTATTTCTGCATCTTTGCGTGCCTGGTAATAGCTGACTGAATGACAGACATTGTGATCTTCCATCGCTGGGTGTTGAGTTTTGTTCTATTTTTTAATAATGTTGAACTTTGTTCTGGCATTCCATTAAGTCACTTAGAATTACTTTGAGTCATTCAGTGCTTGCTTTTAAGCTTCATGAGGTCCACACTAGAGCATCCTTCACCCTTGAGCTAATGCTGCCCACTATCATCCTTGGGAGGACTCTATCTAATGGTTTGTGTATTTTAATACCTACATTTTGTCTGGTAGCAATGTAAACTATTTTCAGTTTTCTGTGGGATGGGAGAGTTATTTAGCCCACTTCTTTTCATGGTTCTTTTCCTAGTATCATTGAACTTCTCCTCAAACCTGCAGAATTTGGTATTCAAATAAAAATTTCAAAAGACTCTTCTGCAGACCTTGAATGTTCTCTCTGTGTCCAGATGCCTCCCATCTGGTGTCCTGCTTCATAAAAGCCAACCATCTCAGCCTCAGTGGACTCTAATCTCTGTCCCACCAACGCTGTGAAATTAATGGTCCATACTGAGTTTGGTTTGTTTTTCATGTACTCTGGCTTAGAAATTGTTTCTTAATCTTCAGTTGGGGCTGACATAGGACTTTTCTCATTGATTCCTCTTAAGAATCACATCCCGGTTTTGCCTGTTGCCTTATTTATAAAAATAGCCATTTTGAATATTCTGTGTAGTTGTCTAGTTGTTTACTGTAGGAAAGTAATTTTCATAACAGTGATGGTTCATGGAAGCAGAAGTCCATCATTCCGTATTTTGATTTAACATGTATTATAAACTCCAATTAGATATTATTGTTTTATATTTCAATATGCACTTAAAGTGTTTAGAGATTTTATTTTTTTAAGGAATTTAAAAAGTTGAGAAACTTCTTTTTTATGAAAAATGAAAGTTTTATTTGCTGTTTATGTATAATTAATGGTCTAAGAATTCACCAACAGGCAATAGTTTATTTACTTGCCTATGTGTTTTTGTTTTTGCAACCAGTTTAACTACAAGTAAATATGAGAATGCCACATTGTTTTTGTTTCTTAATTATTATTTGTGCTCAAGTTTATTTGGATTTGTGCATCTCATTATGAATGTTATTTTTACTCAGCGAGAAGCACCCTTTAACAAAATCCAAAAAAGCCTAATCTTCCAAAGTTTCCTCAGAAAGCAGTGGCGGAAGTGTGAATTCTGAGACTGCAAAGATGTTAGATAAGAAGAGTACGATAACAGTTGCAGGTACATTTACTTATTTATTTATATTTTGAAACATTGTCTTGCTCTGTCACCCAGGCTGGAGTGCAATGGGGCTATCTCAGCTCACTGCAGCCTCTGCCTCCTGGGTTCAAGCAATTCTGCCTCTCAGCCTCCCTAGTAGCTGGGATTACAGGTACGTGCCACCACATCCAGCTAATTTTTGTATTTTTAGTAGAGATGGGGTTTCACCATGTTGATCAGGCTGCTCTCGAACTCCTGACCTCAGGTGATCCACCCACCTTGGCCTCCCAAAGTGCTGGGATTACAGGTGTGAGCCACCATGCCCGGCCTACAGATATACCTTTAGAACAAAAATAAGCACTACAAGTAAAACTGAGGCTGCTTCTCAAAACCAGTTTCCTACCCTCTCCACCATAAACTCCCTCACCATAGGCAAATAGCCTCATAAATTTCACGTTTTTCCTTTACCAGAGCAAAGCACTTGAAACAATACCAGGAACATAGTAACTGCTCATTAAATGTTCTGGATACTTTATTCAAAATATTACTTGTTTTGTTTTAGAAGTATTTGAATTTTATTATTCTGTGCAGCTCACTTTTCCTTGTTCCGTACTATATGTTTGAGATTACCAACACTGACACAGTAATTTATAATTTATATCTTGTAGCATGTGTTCACAATTAGTTTGTATAAAATGCCAATTTATTTATGCATTCTCCTGTTGAAGGACCCTGGATTGTTTCTAATATTTTTTGATATTATAAACAACATTGCAATGAACTTTTGTATGCATCTTTTCTTGTGCAATTCACTTTTTAAATTTCTGAGTATTACTCCTAATAATATAACTTACATGTTGAATATCCTGGCTGTGTGATATAATCATCTTCCATTTTTCTCAATTTTGCCAAATTTATCTCCAAAATTCCAGTCATAATTCAGGTCCACACTCGCAGAGTAGGAAAGTCCCTGTTGCTCTGTATTGTTGCCAACGTGTTCTCAGGTGTTGTTGTTCTAAAGCTCTGTACAGGTATGTCTGGGGCACGAAGAATGAAGTGATTATCTCTGCGAGTCCTCCTGTTTTCAAGGAGACTTTGAATAAAGCCGAAATAATGAGCACCTGAACGAAGGCGTGAACACAGGGTTGGAGAGGACTACAAGCACTAATAAGGTCCAATCCACAGCTGTTACTACAAACTGTAAGGGGGAGGATGGACGCCCTATTTCGTGACTGAGGAGCTTTGGTGGATACTAGAGCCGCACATTTGAATGGAAGGTAGAGGACCAGGTAATTCCTGTGCTCTGCATGGAAGCAGTTTATTGAGTAAGTACATATTATGCACAAAAACTTGAGAACAAGTAAGTGCAAGTGCCTTGGGTGCCATAAGCGTCTTTTTGTTCCATGTAAATATAGTATGTGTTCCAAACATACTAAATTTTCAAAATTAATCTATTTTAAACTTAGATCTTTCCTCAAGTTGGTCAGGGAGAATATTTCAGAGGTGAAATAGAAAGAAAGGTGATGCTGATGAGATACCATGCAACTATAGATAGCACCTGGAGCTTTAAACCTACACAGCAAGTTTCCCCTACCAGGGGTGTGACTCATTTGGAAAAATAAATAGAACAGTGATCTTGCTACACTAATTATGTGAGTTCTCACTGTAATTACCATAAAATTGTAAGTTACAGTAATTTTCAGTTCTCCACCAGGGAAAATGAAGTTACTTTGAATTGTAATGACAAATTAGATGGTAACTTATAAAAACATGAAATAGCATAAGCAATTTGAGTCACTGTAATATGTGCTATGTCCTGAAATGCATTCTTTTCATTACCTGATTAAATAAAAACCATATATCCATGCTCATAGGCAGCCTTCCTCCCACCCCAGTTTAATACATGGGGAGACTCACAGGACTACAGAAGAGATAAGAGCACACGCCTTCCAAAAAAAAACAAATCCTGTGCAAGGGGAATAGTGAGCAAAGGAGGTAACCTTGTTCAGCTTGCTGATGTGTACACCACTCTCGCCAGGAGAAATTCTTCATGGGTGTCAGCATAGGCTGCAGGAGGAGGAGAGATGCACATGGCATTTAGCTGGGCTGCCAACAGCGGCAGTCACAGTCATTTTTAAAGGCTGGTTCTGACAAACCTTAACATCACCTTACATGAGATGAAGACTGTTTTTAGGTGAGCATTTTGGCATGATAGAGAATAGTGGTTTCTCCCAGAGAGACTGAAGTTTGAATCCTAGATTTATCATTTTATCTTGAGTTTTAAGTTCTTTTTTGATAACATGGGAATGACATTCCCATTTCATAAAGCTGTTAGAGAAATTAAGTTACGACATACAGAATGCCAAACAATAATCCTGTTGCACAATCAGTGTTTAATAAAGATTATCACATCATGTGGTCTTCCAAAATATCTATCAAAAAGGGCTTAGATTGCCTGGACTCCTTAAAATCACAGGCAGGATCAGAATGATCACGACACAGACACAGCTTCTCTGCATATTGATAGAACATTGCTTTCTGTAAAACACTTCCTCATCAGCCTCTCTTCCTAGTATTTGAGGAACATGTGAGATAGTGAATGAAATGATGCTTCTATGCTGTCCTACAAGAGAGCTGTTATCAGACATATCTACGCCCCTTCCCTTGCAATTACCACCGTGTCTAATTCTTTACTTGGAGGAAGTGAAGGTTCAGACTTTAATGCTATGTCCACATTAGCACAACGTTTAAGACAAAGATGTGTTTGAACCCTGGTCCTCTAAGGTTATTGTTGTACACACTTCCCACCCATGGCACTGGTTTAGCACAGAATAAATTTATTTCTCTGTGTGAAATACGATTTTGGAACCTTGAAGATGATTAGTGATCTGATCAAATGCAATGAAACATGGACACAGCCTACAAGATCAGAAATCCAGAAAACCGGGGGGTCCCCTTTTATAAAATAGGACTAATGCCAGAAAGCATTTGGGACTGTATTCCCCCAGCTACTTGTGTCTCTTTGTAGTTCTGTGACCAGTTCTCACCAATGGAAAGTGAGAGTGAATTTAAGATCTGTATCTTCTGGGTAAAGGATTTTGAGAAAGCCTTTCTCTTCTCCTCTTCTCTCATCTCCTCTCTTCTTCCACGTGATGGGAGCCTGTGCTGGTAGCATGTGATGGCAGTGAGGCCAGGGGAGATGGCAGAGCCTGAAAATGGAAAGAACCTGGGACACCAGCTCGCCATGGCTATTAAAGCCACCTGTAACCAGCATCTTCAGGACGCTGTGTTGTACTTTGGGACAAGAAATAAGCTTCTATTGTTTTACAATTTAATGTTGAGTTTTGTGTTTTATATTAGCTAGCGTTCCCCGGACTAATACAGCTGAGTTCCATTTGGAAGAAGAACCCTAAACTGATTAACACACAGAATAGGGGACGGCGCTCGTTGCTTATGAGATACAGGTACTTGGTAGTTGACGACTTACGATTTGAAAAGGATTATACATTACACAGGATTATTTTAATCCTAGTAAGATGACATCTGAAGCTTCATAACATTCTTTCATTGCATCTTTATTTTACCTTTAAGCCAGCACAAGAGATTTAGTCACTGGTCCGTAACAAAACTCCAATTGTGTTACATTTTGCTGATGAAAGAAAATGCTATATGGTATGAGCAGCCGTGTAAGAGAACCAATAAGACTCAAGTTCAATCCCTGGCTTTGACACTTGCCAACCATGAAGGATTAAGCTGTTATTCAATTTCAACTTCACTGTCTTCATTTGTGAACTACTAGGTGTGGTTACATGTCTTTTTTTATCTAATAGAAATGAGGTATATGGAAATTAGTACACATGCTCTATTTGACATAGTGTTAAAGTATGCACACAGTTTTTATATATTATTAATAGTAAAACATTCTGAATAATAGTCATATGGTCATTATGTAAATAAAATGCATGCACATACTTAAAGATGTTATAAAAACTACAGAATCTGTTAACTCACATTGTAACAACTTTATGAAACCATATGAACAAATCATATTAATACATATCACTTTCATATGAGTTGTTCAGTGTAAGAATATTTTAGGATTAAAAAGAAACTCCTGACAGTGCCAGTCATGGAGGCGTGCACCTGTAGTCCCAGCTACTCTGAAGGCTGAAGCAGGAGGATTGCTTGAGCCCAGGAGTTCTGGGCTATCGTGCATTATGCCGATCGGGTGTCTGCAGTAAGTTCAATATCAATGTGGTGATATCCTGGGAGCAGGGGAGCACTGGGTTGCTTAAGGAGAGGTGAACTGGCCCAGATTGGAAACTGAGACAACCCAAACTCCCAAGGTGATCATTAGTAGGACATTGCCTACTGTACTCCAGCATGGGCAACATAGTGAGATTTTTTTTTTCTCTCTAAATAAATAAATAAGAAAAAAAGAAAAAAGAGAGACAGAGAGGGAGAGACGGAGACAGAGACAGAAAGACAGACAGAAAGACAAGATGAAGGAAGGAAGGAAGGAGAAAGAGACAAAAAGGAGAATGAGAAGAAAGAGAAAAAGAAAAAGAGAAAGAAAGAAAAGAAAGAAAGCAATAAAGGGAACTTCTTCTATGTTGATTGATTTATTTTTAATTTCTATGAGATTATCATTTAGTCATCCTTATGCCAGGAATCACAAGATAATCATGTACAGTCAAATAAAAAAGAGCTATTTAGTCCATAAGTCAGTTGAAATACATTCCTAGGAGTTTACATGCATGATCACAAGCACTATATTCCTCTCCATGCTGACCAATTAATCTAGGATCCTAGAATCATGGGTCAGTTAGTAATAAGAATGGGTATCCTCTCTTTGATGGAACTGGAGTGGTTTTGTAGGCGTTCAGGCCCCGGAAGCAGCAAGCCTAGTGACTATCAGGATCAGACAAAGGTAATTAACAGGACCCAAGGGTTCATGTGTGCAAGAATGCTTATAAGATCTGAGTGCCATGATATATGTGGACATATACACACACACCATATCTATGTATTTATATGTATATATACAATTACATGTACCTAGAATTATGTATATAATATTTATCTCATTACACAATTCTAGAGCCTTATATTGACTGTAACCCTTCCATACTTTGCATTTTCTTTCACCTACAATGTAAAACTTAGCAATCTACAGGATTTGGATTTTTTTAAGCCTTCCAACCTGAAGATAATCTAGTATAAACCTTGGAATAATCTAGAATCTCTGGGCATTAGGTGGAGTTCAGTTCGGAGTGGGTAAAAGAATTCTGGAATTGTGAATTCAGTTTCTATTTCCGCTCAGTTTTCTACCCATTAAAGAAATTATTCCATGTCAGCCTGAAGTCAGGACCAAACACTGAGGAGAATATAAGATTGGGAGTTATTTTCCCCGTAATATTCCCCTCTGCTCTACCAGGCTGTCATTAGTAAGGATGTCTTAAATCCATACAGCTGCATGATTTCTTAAGCTGGACATATTGTTATTTCTATTCCTGCAGCCGTGAAGATAACTGACTTTTTAAAAGATCCATTGTATACCGAACAGACCAAACAAATCAAAGACAGACGATGAGGTTCCCAAGATTAACAAGATCTGATGGGCCTCAGTTCGTCTGTAAAATTAAGACTACAATAATTGCTATACAGAGTGGAGATTGACTTCTAAAAGCAAAAACAATTTTTTAAGTACTATAAGAAAAACAAGCTGAGAAATGTGTTGCTGTATTATTGCTGATGTAGCACATGTTTGTTATGGTTATAAAAATAGTATATATAAGTAAAATTATATATATATATATATAGTATATGAAAATATTTGTGGTTTTAGTAGCTAAGCTAAAGTGTTTTTATTTACAATGACAGGAAGAAAACTATTTTCTACCCCAAAGTAACAGTGCTTCTGCAGGTAGCATCGCAAACTCCCAATGCACCTTCGGAAGATTTTAAACTGCACGTTAAATCTTGCATTTTGAAACTGTGAGTCTTCCTGTGTGGCCAAAGCTCTCCCCGTGGAAATGATTTTCTTGAAGCCTCGTCTCAAAAAACGCTGTCATTTTCCGCCGAGTTTGCCATTTCCCACCCCCTTCGTGTGCACTTTTCTTTGATAAAGAAGGTCCTCTTGGTGGCACAGCCCTGGAGATTTAGAAGTTCGCCTCCTGAACAATTGTTTCTCAAAATTATTCAAACTGCATTTCAAGATGATGGGGTGTCTGTGTCTTTCTTCCCTCTCCAGCTTCTCGACAATGAGACTGCTGCGGGGTTGCCAGGGCTCAGCTGCTTTCATCATCAGAAGGCCTGCTCTTGGCAGTGAGCTTGGGGCTGGCACGGTGGGGACTGGGGCTCTGGCGGCCTGGTTAGCCAATGATGTGGTTAATGAGCACACACTTCCTTTCAAGTGCCGTCTTTTGGACAAATCAAACCTGTTTGCATTCTAATTGCTCTCCTTGGTGGCTTAGACTTTCTTCTGTTACCTTTCTTCTAAAAGGCTATCACAATTGCCCAGCGCTTGCATATAAGATTCCTACACAAAACCATATTACGATATATGGATTTATTGGAAGCAGGCTGGTGGGTAGAAAGAAGATTGATATGAGAGTGAGAAGACCGGTGCCCTCACCCTGACTCAGCCACGTGGAAGAGGCGTGACGTTGTACAAATGACTTCACACCTGTACCTCCATTCCCCTAGCAGGAAAATGAAAATGTCGAACTAGGTGATGCTAAGATACTTTTTAGCTCTGAAAATCAAAGTAACTAACCTTTTCTTCTCTGCAAAGGCATTAGAAAATTAGAATCTCTGCATCTTCCTCTCCAAAAATAAAATTTTCTATAGTGTTTTCTCTTTTTTTTAAACTATAAGTTCTAGGATACATGTGCACAATGTGCAGGTTTATTACATATGTATACATGTGTCATGTTGGTGTGCTGCACCCATTAACTCGTCATTTACATTAGGTATATCTCCTAATGCTATGCCTCCCCCTTCTCTCCACCCCACAACAGGGCCTGGTGTGTGATGTTCCCCTTCATGTGTCCAAATGTTCTCATTGTTCAATTCCCACCTATGAGTGAGAACATGCAGTGTTCGGTTTTCTGTTCTTGCAATAGTTTGCTGAGAATGATGGTTTCTAGGTGCATCCATGTCCCTACAAAGGACATTAACTCATCCTTTTTTATGGTTGCATAGTATTCCACGGTGTATATGTGCCACATTTTCTTAATCCAGTCTGTCATTGATGGACATTTGGGTTGGTTCCAAGTCTTTGCTATTGTGAATAGTGCCACAATAAACATACATGTGCATGTGTCTTTATAGCAGCATAATTTATAATCCTTTGGGTATATAACCAGTAATGGGATGGCTGGGTCAAATGGTATTTCTAGCTCTAGATCCTTGAGGAATCGCTACACTGTCTTCCACAATGGTTGAACTAGTTTACAGTCCCACCAACAGTGTAAAAGTGTTCCTATTTCTCCACATCCTTTCCAGCACCTGTTGTTTCCCGACTTTTTAATGATTGCCATTCTAACTGGTGTGAGATGGTATTTCTGTGGTTTTGACTTGCATTTCTCTGATGGCTAGTGATGATGAGCATTTTTTTCATGTGTCTGTTGGCTGCATAAATGTCTTCTTTTGAGAAGGGTCTGTTCATATCCTTGGCCCACTTTTTGATGGGATTGTTTGTTTTTTCTTGTAAATTTCTTTGAGTTCTTTGTAGGTTCTGGATATTAGCCCTTTGTCAGATGAGTAGATTGCAAAAATTTTCTCCCATTCTGTAGGTTGCCTGTTCACTCTGATGGTAGTTTCTTTTGCTGTGCAGAAGCTCTTTAGTTTAATTAGATCCCATTTGTCAATTTTGGCTTTTGTTGCCATTGCTTTTGTTGTTTTCTACATGAAGTCCTTGCCCATGCCTATGTCCTGAATGGTATTGCCTAGGTTTTCTTCTAGGGTTTTTATGGTTTTAGGTCTAACATTTAAGTCTCTAATCCATCTTGAATTAATTTTTGTATAAGGTGTAAGGAAGGGATCCAGTTTCAGCTTTCAACATATGGCTAGCCAGTTTTCCCAGCACCATTTATTAAATAGGGAATCCTTTCCCCATTTCTTGTTTTTGTCAGGTTTGTCAAAGAACAGATGGTTGTAGATGTGTGGTATTATTTCTGAGGGCTCTGTTCTTTTCCATTGGTCTATATCTCTGTTTTGGTACCAGTACCATGCTGTTTTGGTTACTGTAGCCTTGTAGTATAGTTTGAAGTCAGGTAGCGTGATGCCTCCAGTTTTGTTCTTTTGGCTTAGGACTGTCTTGGCAATGTGGGCTCCTTTTTGGTTCCATATGAACTTTAAAGTAGTTTTTTCCAATTCTGAAAAGAAAGTCATTGGTAGCTTAATGGGGATGGTGTTGAATCTATAAATTATCTTGGGCAGTATGGCCATTTTCACAATATTGATTCTTCCTATCCATGAGCATGGAATGTTTTTCCATTTGTTTGTGTCCTCTTTTATTTCATTGAGCAGTGGTTTGTAGTTCTTGTTGAAGAAGTCCTTCACATCCTTTGTAAGTTGGGTTCATGGGTATTTTATTCTCTTTGAAGCAATTGTGAATGGGAGTTCACTCATGATTCGGCTCTCTGTTTGTCTGCTACTGGTGTATAAGAATGCTTGTGACTTTTGCACATTGATTTTGTATCCTGAGACTTTGCTGAAGTTGCTTATCAGCTTAAGGAGATTTCGGGCTGAGATGATGGAGTTTTCTAAATATACAATCATGTCATCTGCAAACAGGGACAATTTGACTTCCTCTTTTCCTAATTGAATACCCTTTCTTTCTCCTGCCTGATTGCCCTGGCCAGAACTTCCAACACTATGTTGAATAGGACTGGAGAGAGAGGGCATCCCTATCTTGTGCCAGTTTTCAAAGGGAATGCTTCCATTTTTTGCCCATTCAGTATGATATTGGCTGTGGGTTTGTCATAAATTGCTCTTATTATTTTGAGATATGTTCCATCAATACCGAATTTATTGAGAGCTTTTAGCATGAAGGGCTGTTGAATTTTGTCAAAGGCCTTTTCTGCATCTATTGAGATAATCATGTGGTTTTTGTCTTTGCTTCTGTTTATATGCTGGATTACATTTATTGATTTGCATATATTGAACCAGCCTTGCATTCCAGGGATTAAGCCCACTTGACCATGGTGGATAAGCTTTTTGATGTGCTGCTGGATTCCGTTTGCCAGTATTTAATTAAAAATTTTTGTATCAATGTTCTTCAGGGATATTGGTCTAAAACTCTCTTTTTTTGTTGTGTCTCTGCCAGGCTTTGGTATCAGGATGATGTTGGCCTCATAAAATGAGTTAGGGAGGATTCCCTCTTTTTCTATTGATTGGAATAGTTTCAGAAGAAAGGTACCAGCTCCTCCTTGTACCTCTGGTAGAATTCAGCTGTGAATCCGTCTGGTCCTGGACTTTTTGTGGTTTGTAGGCTGTTAATTATGGCCTCATTTTCAGAGCCTGTTATTGATCTATTCAGGGATTCAACTTCTTCCTGGTTTAGTCTTGGGAGAGTGTATGTGTCCAGGAATTTATCCATTTCTTCTACGTTTTCTAGTTTATTTATGTAGAGGTGTTTATAGTATTCTCTGATGGTAGTTTGTATTTCTGTGGGGTCAGTGGTGATATCCCCTTTATCATTTTTTATTTGCATCCATTTGATTCTGCTCTCTTTTCTTCTTTATTAGTCTTGCTAGTGGTGTATCAGTTTTGTTGATCTTTTCAAAAAACCAGCTCCTAGATTCATTAAACTTTTTGAAGGTTTTTTTGTGTCTCTATCTCCTTCAGTTCTGCTCTGATCTTAGTTATTTCTTGCCTTCTGCTAGCTTTTGAATGTGTTTTCTCTTGCTTCTCTAGTTCTTTTAATTGTGATGTTAGGGTACCAATTTTAGATCTTTCCTGCTTTCTCTTGTGGGCATTTAGTGCTATACATTTCCCTCTACACACTGCTTTAAATGTGTCCCAGAAATTCTGGTACGTTGTATCTTTGTTCTAATTGGTTTCAAAGAACATCTTTATTTCTGCGTTCATTTTGTTATGTACGCAGTCATTCAGGAGCAGGTTGTTCAGTTTCCATGTAGTTGAGTGATTTTGAGTGAGTTTCTTAATCCTAAGTTCTAGTTTGCACTGTGGTCTGAGAGACAGTTTGTTATAATTTCTGTTCTTTTACATTTGCTGAGGAGTGCTTTACTTACAACTATGTGGTCAATTTTGAAATAAGTGTGATGTGGTACTGAGAAGAATGTATATTCTGTTGATGTCTATTAGGTCCACTTGGTGCAGAGCTGAGTTCAATTCCTGGATATCCTCGTTAACTTTCTGTCTCGTTGATCTGTCTAATGTTGACAGTGGGGTGTTAAAGTCTCCCATTATGATTGTGTGGGAATCTAAGTCTCTTTGTAAGTCTCTAAGGACTTGTTTTATGAATCTGGGTGCTCCTGGATTGGGTACATATATATTTAGGATAGTTAGCTCTTCTTGTTGAATTGATCCCTTTACCATTATGTAATGGCCTTGTCTCTTTTGATTTTTGTTAGTTTAAAGTTTTTATCAGAGACTAGGATTGCAACCCCTGCCTTTATTTGTTTTCCATTTGCTTGGTAGATCTTCCTCCATCCCTTTATTTTAAGCCTATGTGTGTCTCTGCACATGAGATGGGTCTCCTGAATACAGCACACTGATGGGTCTTGACTCTTTATCCAATTTGCCAGTCTGTGTCTTTTAATTGGAGCATTTAGCCTATTTACATTTAAGGTTTATATTGTTATGTGTGAATTTGATCCTGTCATTATGATGTTAGCTGGTTATTTTGCTCATTAGTTGATGCAGTTTTTTCCCAACATCAATGGTCTTTACATTTTGGCATGTTTTTGCAGTGGCTGGTACCAGTTGATCCTTTCCAAGTTTAGTGCTTCCTTCGGGAACTCTTGTAGGGCAGGCCTGGTGGTGACAAAATCCCTCAGCATTTGCTTGTCTGTAAGGGATTTTATTTCTCCTTCACTTATGAAACTTAGTTTGGCTGGATATGAAATTCTGGGTTGAAAATTCTTTTCTTTAAGAGTGTTGAATATTGGCCCCTACTCTCTTCTGGCTTGTAGAGTTTCTGTCGAGATATCCACTGTTAGTCTGATGGGCTTCCCTTTGTGAGTAACTCTACCTTTCTCTCTGGCTGCCCTTAACATTTTTTCCTTCATTTTAACTTTGATCAATCTGACAATTACGTATCTTGGAGTTGCTCTTCTCGAGGAGTATCTTTGTGGCATTCTCTGTATTTCCTGAATTTGAATGTTGGCCTGTCTTGCTAGGTTGGGGAAGTTTTCCTGGATAATATCCTGCAGAGGGTTTTCCAACTTGGTTCCATTCTCCCCATCACTTTCAGGTACATCAATCAGATGTAGATTTGGTCTTTTCACATAGTCTCATATTTCTTGGAGGCTTTGTTTCTTTTTACTGTTTTTTCTCTAAACTTCTCTTCTCACCTCAGTTCATTCATCTGATCTGCAATCACTGATACCCTTTCTTCTAGTTGATTGAGTTGGTTACTGAAGCTTGTGAATTTGTCACGTAGTTCTCATGCCATGATTTTCAGCTCTATCAGGTCATTTAAGGACTTCTCTACATTGGTTATTCTAGTTAGCCATTCATCTAATGTTTTTTCAAGGTTTTTAGCTTCTTTGTGATGGGTTTGACCTTTCTCCTTTAGCTTGGAGAAGTTTGATCATCTGAAGTCTTCTTCTCTCAATTCGTCAAAGTCATTCTCTGTCCAGCTTTGTTCCATTGCTGGCAAGGAGCTGTGTTCCTTTGGAGGGGGAGAGGCACTCTGATTTTTAGAATTTTCAGCTTTTCTGCACGGTTTTTTCCCCATCTTTGTGGTTTTATCTACCTTTGGTCTTTGATGATGGTGATGTACAGATGGGGGTTTGCTGTGGATGTCCTTTCTGTTTGTTAGCTTTTCTTCTAACAGTCAGGACCCTCAGCTGCAGGTCTGTTGCAGTTTTCTGGAGGTCCACTCCAGACCCTGTTTGCCTAAGTATCAGCAGCA
This sequence comes from Chlorocebus sabaeus, assembly GCF_047675955.1. Classification (NCBI taxonomy): domain Eukaryota; kingdom Metazoa; phylum Chordata; class Mammalia; order Primates; family Cercopithecidae; genus Chlorocebus; species Chlorocebus sabaeus. The sequence continues at coordinate 5,965,794 of NC_132911.1, read as the reverse complement.
GAGACTGCAGAAGAGTGAATATTGCTGAACAGCAAATGTTGCTGCCTGATTGTTCCTCTAAAAGCTTCGTCTCAGAGGGGTACCCAGCCATGTGAGGTATCAGTTTGCCCCTACTGGGGGGTGCCTCCCAGTTAGGCTACTCGGGGGTTAGGGACCCACTTAAGCAGGCAGTCTCTCTGTTCTCAGATCTCATACTCCATGCTGGGAGAACCACTACTCTCTTCAAAGCTGTCAGAAAGGGACATTTAAATCTGCAGAGGTTTCTGCTGCCTTTTGTTTGGCTATGCCCTGTCCCCAGAGGTGGAGTCTACAGAGGCAGGTAGGCCACCTTGAGCTGTGGTGGTCTCCAACCAGGTGGAGCTTCCCCGGGCGGCTTTGTTTACCTACTCAAGCCTCAGCAATGGCGGGCACCCCTCCCCTAGCATCGCTGCTGCCTTGCAGTTAGATCTCAGACTGCTGTGCTAGCAATGAGAGAGGCTCCGTGGGCGTGGGACCCTCCGAGCTAGGCGCAGGATATAATTTGGTGTGCCGTTTGCTAAGACCCTTGGAAAAGCACATTATTAGGTTGGGAGTGACCTGATTTTCCAGGTGTTGTGTGTCACGGTTTCCCTTGGCTAGGAAAGGGAATTCCCTTACCCTTTGTGCTTCCCGGGTGAGGCCTTGCCCCGCTTCAGCTCTCACTTAGTGGGCTGCACCCACTGTCCTGCACCCACTCTCTGACACGCCCCAGTGAGATAGACCTGGTACCTCAGTTGGAAATGCAGAAATCACCCATCTTCTGTGTCGCTCACACTGGGAGTTGTAGCCTGGAGTTGTTCGTATTTGGCCATCTTGGAGCCTCCCTCCAAAATTTTCTATATTTTATAAATGTTTACATTATATTCTACTAAATTTCTGCATGATTAAAATGCTGTAAGTTCAGGTATACAGTACTGAGTTTCAGTAAGTTAAAAACCTCCCTGGAATCAAGCTACTGTATTTTAGTCTTCTTTTCTTTATCAGCAGTTTTAACAAAACTGACATCTTTTAAAAGGTGGTAACAGGAAAATACAGTTACTAAAAAATATGTATATCAAATGATTGCAATTGTTAATTAATCTGAAAGTACACAAAGTTTAGTACAGTGTGGACACAAGTAGAAGATTCATCTGATGTTGGGTAAACACTACAATGACCACAGTTAAAAAGACAGTGGATAGAGCAAGTACAGGCCAACAACAAACTTAGTGAATGTGAATTTTGTAAATGATAAAAACATATTACAAATACATGGGGAAAAAGCTCCTTCATAATGATGCTGAGAAAAACAATTAATTATATGAAAAAATGTGAAATTAGACTCTTTCCCTAAAGCATTCACCATATTACAGATGAGTTTTTTTAAAGTGAAAATGAAGCTATAGAACTGTAAGCCATTAAAGGAATATTTATCTACAGAAGAAATCTGGAGGAACTTCCAAGAGTAAGACTGACAGATTTGTAAATTTTAAATCCATACTGTCAAAAATTATCATGAAAAATGAAACCAAGCTTCAGCAACTGCAATCCAGGAATGTTCTTGTGGATATCGGCAATGTGTCACTTTTTTATGCTAAATTGGATAAATATAACTAGCGTGCTTCCTCCCCTGTTGGCGATGACTTTGGCGATTTCCAAGTTTCGATCTTATGGATACAGTTTCTGCAGACATTTTTGAACAACTTGTGAGTGTATGTGTAATTGTATATTGTCTTTTTCTTGTGCAAATACCTAAGTTACATTTCTAGGTGATAGGTTAGTTGTATGTTTCATTGATAAGAAATTGCCAGGCCTTTTTCAAAGTCACGTGCCATGATACACTGCCACCAACGATGTCCTCGTGCTCCATTTGCTCCATATCCTTGTAAACTTTTTCTGTTACAAATCTTTATTCCTCTAGGTATTCTAATGGTGCATATTTAATTGTGGGTTTAATATGCATTTCGCTGATCACTAGTGATTGGAGCACTTTTTCACGTGCTCACTGGACATTCATGCAGCTTCTATTTGGAAAGCATCATTTCAACTATTTCACACATTCCTTTTGTGTTTTTAAAATGCTGTGTTGTGAAAGTTTATATATATTGCTATCACATATTTATATCGCCTTGTAATAGATCTTTTCCTCTCTATTCTCTTACGCTTTCTTCTGGGCATTACCTCAGAAATAAGTTACATGCATCCACTTCCATGCCTCAGGCTCTGGTATAAAGAGCTCTGAAGAGACAAAAAATACTCAAGTTCAATCCTTGCCTTTGACACTTTCCAACCATGAAGGCTTAAGGTGGTATTCAATTTCAAATTTACTTTCCCCATTTGTGAAACCTTCACAGCACATGTATTTGAGGCATATATATATATATATGTATATGTATACGGTGTATGTATGTGTATACAATGTGCATATATATGACATGTATACATATATGGTGTGTGTGTGTGTATATATACAGGGTGTGTGTGTGTATATATATATGAGGTACCAGTTCTTTGTTAAATGCATGTTTTGCAATTATGTTCTCCAAGTCTGTGATTTGCCTATTCATTTTCTAAAGAGTGCCTTTCAAGGAACAGACATTTTGTGGTTTTCTTTAATATGTATAAAGTTATTTTAAAATTTTGTCTCTTTTTAAGATTTCTATTGGTTACTGGGATTTTTCTAAGAAAACTTGGCCTGCCCTCAAATCATAAAACTTTATAATTTTATCTTTTACAGTAGACTTTGATCCACCTTGAGTTAAATTTTGGTTGCTATATGCAATTGTATTTTTATTTTTTAAAATTGTCAAATAGTATTTGTGAATATTCATTGGGCCCATGAAGCTTCCATATATATAATGTATAGTGATCTGATCTAGGTAATTAGCATATCCATCATCTCAAACATTTGTCATTCACTATCCTCCTCCTAGCTACCAGAAACTATAGAATATAATATGGTTTACTATAGTCATATTACAGTGCTGTCAGACACTAGGATGTGAACGGTGTGTTACAGGTTCTTTCCTTCTTTTTCTCGTTCCTTCCTTCCCTTCTTTCCCTTCCTTCCCCTCCTTCCTTCCTTTCTTCCTCTCTTCTTTCCTTCCTTTTTTGCTTCCTTTCTTGTGACTGTCTAGGTACTCCAGCATTGTTTATTAAAGACTTTCCTTTTCCTGTATGACTGTTCTGAAACTATTTTCAAAAATTATACTTGTGAGTCAGTTTCGGGCTCTTTATCACATTCTACTCGTCTATTTATTATTTCTTCTGCCAATAGCACACTATCCTGGTTACTGTAGCTTGTAGGAAATCTTGTTGTTTGTTTTATGTTATGTGCACACACACTACACATATCCACTTTCAATTTCTATAATCCTCAAAACTGAGTCACATACATGCACCTCCATGACTCAGGCTCTGCGTTGTGGGTATGGGCGAATGAAGACCTACTTTGTCTCACCTGCCTTCACTGATCTGACGCCAGGCTCACTGCTGTGCCTTTTCCCTCAATACTTTTTAAGTTTTATAAACGTAATCAAAAATTTATCTAAATATTCACCAAAATTGTAAACTGCATTAAAATTCAGAAGACCTCGACTGAAGTAAAGCATTACTATTTATCTGTATTTCCATGACAAAAATATTTAATTGTATTTATATTTAATTTATAAATAAGTTAAATTTATTATATTTGAGTGTTCTTAGAACTTTAAAACAGACATCATGGCTTACATTCTTCCTAGTGTATAGATGCTTTTTATGAATTATGTTTTAAAATTATATATATATACACACACATATATGACAACATACAAATATACAGAAAGGTTAATTTTATTACTTACATACAATGACTCATTTTCTATTGTTACTTGTAAATAACCAGGTAATACCTTTAGGGTGCAATTAGATTTATTATCACATGCTTTTTTTTTTTTCACTGAAAACTGAGTCTCTTAGAATATTGACAAGGTCTCTTTTAATATCAGAAATATTCCCAATCTCCAGTCTAATATCTTCATGTGATCTGAGACTACTGTTCTCTATTGACTCATTATGTGACACATCTATAAAAGCAGGAAATACACATATTTTTGCTTGTTTTCTTAATGGAAACTTGAAGCACATTTGTGAATATTATGTACTAGTATAATGTGAGTTGTTTGTAATTATTAATATTGGAGCTGCAGGCTGTTTCCCTCCCTGTACAGAACTCACATTGTTCTTTGACAGATCAACCTCATATGTGTGTGTGTGTGTGTGTGTGTGTGTGTGTGTGTGTGTGTGTGTAAAGTTATATAAGGTATTAGGCAGGTGAAATTTCCTTTTACCCAGCTTGAAGTTCTGCCTTAAATCCCTTTCATTGGCCCCGCCTTGCTGTGTATACCTGGACAGCAACATGTATTATCTTTGTCCTATAAAGCCTAGAGTAGACTAGAGATGAACATTACTTTAACTTTTCCTTTTACTAAAGAGACCTACCATTACACCGTTTGATTTTCCTGAATAATGGACTTCCTGAGTCGAAGGAATGGCCAAAGTCAGCTTTTCTATTTTAAGAAGACAGAACACAATACTGTCTTCTTCTCCATGTTTAATCTTTACATTAATATTTTAAAATGTATATTTTCCGGCAGATCCAGACGGGTGGATTGCTGGAGGTCAGGAGTTCCAGACCAGCCTGGCCAACATGGTGAAACCCCGTCTATACTAAAAATACAAAAATTAGCTGGTCATAGTGACAGTCACCTGTAGTCCCAGCTACTCGGGAGGCTGAGGCAGAGGAATCACTTGAATCCAGGAGGCAGAGTTTGCAGTGAACTGACATCTCATCACCGCACTTCAGCCTGGGTGACAGAGTGAGACCCTGTCTCAAAAAATAAATAAAATAGAATGTACATTCCTGCAAAATGCTGGATTAGAATTATTCTTTGATGGTCCTAGGTGGCTTGAGATCATCCTTGATGCCTGTCCAAGAAGTTGTCTGAAGAGGTGAAACATAAGCACCTCATCGCTCTAACAAGTTTTTACATTTGCCCTTTGCAGTGATCAAGCCAAGTAAACCTTGGTAAACTCTTGTTAAATAACCTGGAGTTTTCACGTCACGGACCGTTGTATACAAAGCATAGTTAAAAATGACTTTTGTTAGGGTGTGTAGGGAAGAGAAGATAATCTTTCTACATAACATTTATCTGTGTTTGCTGACAAAACTACTGCCATCTGGTCATACAAGTTAATCTCCTAGAGCCTATCCCTCTCCCTTGACCATAATCAAGCAGACTCTTAGGCCTATGAGAAGCCAAAAGTGCAGTGGCATACATAGAGTGAGGGTAAAAACGGGGCATGGAGCAGGGCACAGTGTCTCAGGCCTGTAATCCCAGTGCTTTGGGAGGCAGAGGTGGGCAGATGACTTGAGGTCAGGATTTCGAGACCAGCCTGGCCAATATGGCGAAATCCCATCTCTACTAAAATACAAAAAATTATCTGGTGTGGTGGTGCACACCTGTAATCCCAGCTACTCGAAAGGTTGAGGCAGGAGAAGCTCTGGAATCTGGGAGCTGGAGGTTGCAATGAGCCAAGATAGCATCACTGCACTCCAGTCTGGGTGATAGAGCGAGACTCCATATCAAAAAAAAAAAAAAAAAAAGGCATGGCTGGGGTATTGGTGACATGCAGCTACTGTCCTAATATGCAGATATACAGATTCTGCTGCGGCTGACAACACTATTGCTTCCATTCATCTTCTCTTTGACGTTATGAATAGATAGGAACTTTTAATTGTTAATCTGGCAATGAGACAGCAAATATTTTCTTAAACAGCTTTTGGTGGTTTAACTGTCTTTTTTATAGGAACTGGGGGTAAAGTCAAGAGAACTCTCAATTTTTCCATCATTCTCATGTATCAAAAATAGTTCCTGATGCAGCAGACTGGCAGCAGACCAAAGATTAATACTCAAATTCCTTCTGTTTTCCCGGACCGATAGAAAGTCTTCTATTTGAGTTATTCATTTATTCCCATATATTGTTCATGGCCAAGTTACAGAATAAATTAGCCACACTTCTTAGTATAATATTTGGCCAATTCCCTCTCCTCTAGAGATTATATTCACATTTTTTGTGAGTTAAATAATAAAAAACATTAAAATTTCAATCATCCATAATATTAAGAACGTATTTTAAAAGGTTAGTGAAGAAGACACTTCTCACAGCAGGAACACTGATCATATCTGGGACGAAGAGGACCATCCTACGTTGATTTCCCTATCCCACATTTTCCTACTGTTTCTGTACATCTTCATTGATGGTTTCGGGAAATACTCTTCACGATGCAGCCAGAAAAATCAAGAATTCAGAGTCCACTATTCTCACTGTGTTGGCAAAGTGACGGAAGATAGATTCTTCTATCATCTCAGCAGAGAATTGCTTATTTTATCCAGATTTATAGTGTCTGCAGAACAAGAATGCTGTCACTCATAATGACTCCAGCCATTATTTATTTATCAGCCCAGGTAAAAGTTATAAGTCACAGTACACCAGACAGCTGCTGGTTTTGCCTGTTCATCCATCACTCCCTCTTTGTCTGTTAACACTGAAGATTTTCCTCTGAAAACCACCTTTTCTCACTATCAGCCCCTGTAGTTTGCATGTGTTTGATCACATCCTTCCAGGTCTCCCAGGGAGCGTCCGTCTCAGAAGCTGGACACAGAGGTTGACCATACGTAGGTTATGTGGGCATCTTGAACCAAGAGGCACGCCTATATCTTCACTTGAACTATGAAGGGGATGGTTAATGGGTACAAACATGGAGTTAGAATAAATAAGTTCTAGTGTTTGAATGCACAACAGGTGACTACAGTGACTAATAACTTATTGTACATTTTTAAATGACTAAAAGAGTATAATTGGAACATTCATAACTCAAAGAAATGCTAAATGCTTAAGGTGATGGATGTCCCCTTTACCCTGACAGGATTAATACACATTGTATACCTGTATTCAAATATCTCATGTACCCGATAAATATATATACCTACTATGTAGTCATACAAGTTAATTTTTTTAAAAACATTAAAAAAGGAAAGATGATCCTTTCTGCTCTAGTTCCTAGCTGATACAATGTACATAGGGAGCTTCTCAGGGCAATATGGAAAAAAACACACCATAATAAGTCCACACCAAAGAAAGAAGACAAAGAGAGAGAAGAAAGCCTTTAATCTTCAGGTCCATAACATTTTTTTTTTCTTAAGTTTCTCTGAGTAGGGCTTCTGTGTCTTGCAACTAAAAACATACTAAGGAATAAATAATCAATCCTGTTATTAATGATAAGACAGGAAAGAATAATAGACACAAGTAAGAGGATTCAGACAGCAGAAACTGTCTGTGACTAGCTGTCTGATGTCATTGACAACATTGATTGTTGGTGTAAGCAGACATGGGTGGAATAAATTTCGAGGGTCACATTCTTGAGGAAAGGCTGAACCCTGGTATCCCCTGGAACAGAGATGCTGAGCAATTTCCTACAGAGGCGGGGAGGAGGAATGTTTGCTGCGTTGTGTTTGTCAGCCTTTGATGACTAGTGAATAGTGTTTTTAAATAAGGAGTCTTCAGTTTAAACAGAACAAAACTTGTGTACAGAAAAGTTGCTGTGTACTCCTCAAATCACACAGGAGTAAGGAGGAACAAAGTCAGATTTTAAAGCCAAGTCTGCCTGACATGAATCGGCACGTTCATCTACTATAACTTACTAATAACATTAGGGACACCAGTTATTTTACTAAGGCAAACAGCTGCTTTTCTGGGGGTAATAGACATATGTGATCAAAACAATCTCCCCCACCATCAGCCACAGTGCCTGACATATTTGTTATTAGAGATTCATTTGAATTCAGATTTTTAAAATTGCTGTGCTTTGGGGCAGAGGGCTTAATATATGTCTAATATATCATATGTCTAAATATATCATCCTGAACACCTTTTTCAAATCAGAAGGGCATTTTTGCCAGTATTAAATCCTTGAATCTTACTGATGGCTCTGCATCTTATGTAAAACTCCTTAGTTTACAAAGAATTTTTTGGCACAGTTTAATATGAACATCACTGGACCTTATATACTTATGAGATGGTTGAACCTTGGGACATCAGCATAGTTTGAGGGTGGAGGAGCAGAGCGTATGAAATGTTGACTGGAAAGTCAGGAAACATTTAAAGATGATATAACTTTGTGCAGGAAGAACATATGAATTTGTTTTATCTGCAGTCCATGATGAAAAGGAAACCTTACAGAATAAAAATTGTGATTAGTTGTAACATGAATAAGCAGGCTCTGCTATTAAACAGAAACATTAATGGACTATTAAGCATAAACGGAAAGCTAAAATATTCACCAAGATTAAAAAAGCAGCAACTGGGTCAAGCGCGGTGGCTCACGCCTGTGATCCCAGCACTTTGGGAGGCTGAGGGGGGTGCATTATCTGAGGTCGGGAGTTTGAGACCAGCCTGACCAACATGGAGAAACCCCATCTATACTAAAAATACAAAATTAGCCAGGCATGGTGGCGCATGCCTGTAATCCCAACTACTTGGGAGGCTGAGGCAGGAGAATCGCTTAAACCCTGGAGGCAGAGGTTGCTGTGAGCTGAGATGGCACCATTACACTCCAGCCTGGGCAACAAGAGCAAAACTTCGTCTCAAAAAATAAAAACTAAAAGTAATAAAAAATAAAAAAGCAGTAGCCAAGATATACTTTGAGCCAATGTCCTCTGAAACTAACAGTAGGGTCACTGTTATAAAAAAAGAGGAGCCCAAAGGAAGTGAAGAATTGCTGAGAGCACACTTAATCTAGTTAATTTATTTGATAGGGAGTTAGAAATCTGCAAATTAAGTTGCTGAAATATCGTCACTGATCTCGGAGAAAATGTGATTACTGAGTTTATTAGAATCCAGATGAAGAAATGCCACTGCACTTCCTTCAATATGGGTTTTGAGGAACTGAACCATACCAGAATCAATACATGTTTTCAGCAGGTCAACAGGAAGTCCTTGCAAAATAGGGTTCTTTAACTTACACATGCTTCAAAATTACCTGATGTCCTTATTTAGAAAAACAAAAATTGTTGGAACACAGTTCAAGAGTCTCAGAAGTCCAGACTGAGACATGAGAATTTGCATTCTTAACAAATTTCAAGGCAAATTTGTTTCTGATACTACGGGTCTAGGAAGCATGCACCGAGCAGCTCTTGGAATGCCTTGGTGAGCTGCGCTGAGCCAGCCATTTGACAGCATATTTTGGGAACCAACTGGAGAAGTCCAGGTGTTGCAAAAGCATGGTAATGAGCTGTATCTTTTTGTGTATTTGGAGACAAGCTCTCTCTCTGTCACCCAGGCTGGAGTGTAGTGGTGTGATCATAGCTCATTGCAGCATCCACCTCCCAGGCTCAAGCAATGCTCCCACTTCAGCCTCCTGAGTAGCTGGAACTACAGGCAGGTGCCATGGTCAGCACATTTTTTAATTTCCTGTAAAGATTGGGGTCACACTATGTTGCCCAGATGTCTCGAACTCCTGGGCTCAAGTGATCCACCTACCTCGGCCTCCCAAAACGCTGGGATTACAGGAGTGAGCCGCTGCATCTGGCTCCTCAAGTTGTATCTTCCTATTTAAAAGAAAAATAAATAAACTTTATTGTGTATGCTTGATGTTTAGAACATAATGCCATAGAATATCATCAAAAGTTAAATGACAACTATAGTGAAGCAGATTATCTCACAGTTACTTTCCTTGTGTGCAACAAGAATAGCTAAAATCTACTCATTAACTAAAACCGCTAATACAATTCAATATTATTAACTTTATTCCTTATATTGTACTTAATCTGCAAGTCTCTTTCATCAGTATTTCTGTTGACTGTGCTGTAGGTGACCAGAAAAACTCTTGCCATGCCTTTGCTCACTTCAGGTGCCTAAACTGGGGGTCATGCATGCATCACGTTTTCTATAGAAATTAGGTTTCTTAACCTCCAAAAAATATGGAATTCACTCTACATCATTTAAGTAGATGATATGTTAATTAAAGGTTATTGAGTTAATCACAGAATTATTAGAATGGCCAAAGAAATATATTCAAAGATAAGATCGCAGGGAAAATGCTGTACGCCATACCCCAAGCTGGCCTTCTGCTGCATCCCATTGAGGCGGTTAAACTTGCATGCTGTTGTCAACCCATAAACATACTGCACTAGGAACCCACAAACATACTGCATTAGGAACCTTCTTTGAAATCTTCCTCATGTCCCCAGCTACCACTCTTAGAACGGAGTGGATTCTCCACACAGAGCCTTTGTCCTAAAGTTGCTCACCTCTGTGTGGGTTCTGGAGGTGCATAAGAATCTTTCACAAGCCTGTACACTAACCACAAGCAAACTGAGAAATGTATATTTCTAGAGTCTACTTTCAAAAGGCACTATTTAGAATGTGGAGATCTATCCAAATTTAGGGAGAATGTTCCAAAAATGTCAGATGGCCTTTTCAGTGGGTGTTCTGGTTTATTGTTGTTGAACAAATGATACCAAAACTTGGTGACTTAAGACGATGATTTATCATCTCTCCTAGTTGAGTGGGTAGGTGGGAATGAATGAGGCAGTCCTCGCTTAAGGTTGCTCATGCATTTGCAGTCAGAAGTGGTTGGACCCATATCGTCTGGGAAAGGCTGCATGTCCAAGGCTGTTTCACCAACATGGATGCCAGTCAATGTTTTCTATCGACTGAGAGTCCTCTGGGGCTATGATCCAAGTGCTTACACTTGTCTTTTCTTTGATGTATGGGCTTCTCATAGCACCATTGCTGAATTTAAGAGAAAACAACAGAAGAAGTGTGTGTGTGAGGCAGGAACATGAAGAAGCCTCCAATTTCTCTAAAGGACTACTCCTGGATTTGGACAGTGTCACTTCTACCGTATTTCCATTGATCACAGGATTTGCCCAGATTCAGAAGGCAGAGTGGCAATATCACACTGCAAAATAGCATTCAAGATAAGAGCTGTTGCTGTGTCCTTTGGAGTATGCAATCTGACAGATTGCTATTTGAAAGTGGACAGATGGAGCATTTTCGCAGCTAACCCAACAAACAAACACCCATAACACATGCGCGCACACACACAAACACACTGTATCTTGATATTCAGTCAAAATTGTTTCTTTCTTGACTTTAAGTACTATGATAATTATCTTTACTGCCTACTTACCTATAAATGCTTAGCCAGAAGCCAGAATTTGAGATCTATCACTGTGATAGAAGTAGGAAAGAGAAAAAGCATTTGACAAAATTTAACACCCTTTCATGATAAAAACTCTCAACACAATAAGTATAGAGGAATTGTAACTCAACACAATAAAAGCCATAAATGACAAAGCTGTAGCTAACATCATACTCAACAGTGACAAGTTGAAAGCTTTTCTCTGGGATCAGGGAGAAGACAAGGATGCCCACTTTCAGTACTTTTCTACAGAGTTCTGGAAGTCTGAGCTGGAGCAATTAGACAAGAGAAATAAATAAAAGTCACCCTAATAGGAAAGGAAAAAGTGAAATTGTCTGTTTGCTGACAACATGATCTTATATAGAGAAAACTGTAAAGACTCCACCAAAAGCTGATAGAATTGATAAATAAATCCAGTAAAGTCACAGGATACAAAATCAACATACAAAATTGGTAGCATTTTTATACACTGATAAAAAGCTACCTGGAAAAGGAATAAAGAAAAGAATCCTGTTTACAACAGCAACAACAAATTAAATATTTAGGTATAAATTTGAAGTGGTAAAAGACTTTTATACAGAAAACTGTAAAACTGATGAGAAATGTTTTTAAATCACACAAATAAATGGAAAGGTATGCTGTGTTTATTGCTTAATAGAATACTGTTAAAATGTCCATACTATCCAAAGTGATCTACAGATTCAATGCAGCCACTATTAAAATTCTAATGTTATTTTTCACAGAAATGAAAAAAAATTCTTAAATTTGCGTGAAACCACAAAAGACCCCAAATAGCCACAAACAATCTTAAGTAAAAAGAACAAAGCTGCTGCTGCCAATTAAGCCGACTGAGTTCCTTTCCTCATGGGGGCCCAATGTGCAATGGCTGCAAACAGCCACTTCCTTGGTAGTGTATGTAGCCCATTTCTTGTATGGGTTGCTCTAAGGGACCTTGGGAGACAGGCTTTCAGATGTATGTTCTTGCCTCTGACCTTACACTACCCCAATGTAGACTCCAAACAGGCATGTGAGGTGCCTTTGGAAAGGCCCAGGGCACTGTGGCCAGGGTTTACATTGGCCAAGTTATCATGTCCATTTGCACCAAGCTGCAGAACAAGGAGCATGTGATTGAGGCCCTATGCAGGGCCAAGTTCAAGTTCCCTGGCTGCCAGAAGATCCACATCTCGAAGAAGTGGGGCTTCACCAAGTTCAATGCTGATGAATTTGAAGACATGGTGGATGAGGAGTGGCTTATCCCAGATGGCTGTGGGGTCAAGTACATCCCCAGTCATGGCCCTCTGGACGAGTGGTGGGCCCTGTACTCATCAGGGCTTCCACTGTGTTGCCCCTTCTTAACACTCACCAATAAATTCTACCTCCTGTCAAAAAAATAAAATAAAATAAAAAATAAAAAAAAAAAGAAGCATCAGACTGACTTCAAGATATATTACAAAGCACTTATAACCAAAACAGCATGGTACTCACATAACAACATGTTGACGAAAGGAACAGGACAGAAAGCCCAGAAATAAACCCATGCATTTATAGGCAATTGAGTTTTGACAAATGTGCCAAGAACATACAATGTTGAAAGGACAACCTCTTCAAAACTGGGGAAACTGTTCATCTCATGAAGACATCTATGAGGATTGTGTTTTCATAAGAACAGAAGAGGTAACAACAAATAAAATGATAAAAGAGAATGAGGCATATTGAAGTGGCTTCATTGTCTAGGGTAATACCTGAGACTCATTCCCTCACAGACACGGAAAGCTATGACTCAGACCACCAGAGTGAAGTTAGGAGCAGAAGTTTAATAGGTGAAAGAAAGAGAAGAACTCTCTGCACAGAGAGGGATCCCAGAGAAAATGGGTTGCTGCTTCCATGATGAACTACAGGAGGTTTTATAGATGAGCTTGAGGAGGCGGTGGGTTTTTTAACATAGGGCACAAAAGATCGGTCAGACCAGGTGTGCCATTTGCCTAACATGCAAAAATCTGGCCACCCCCATTCTAATCTTTTATGCAGAAATCTGGCGCCATGTTGCCTGTTTCTTTACTGCACACGTGGTGACAAAGAAAAGGGAAGATGGAGCCTCTGGGCTGAACACACCTGGCTCTCAGGTAGTGCCCAATTTCAGGCCCTCACTTTGTTTGGGGTTCTCCAGAGCAGTACCTACAGAAAGAGTTTGAGTCTTGCTTCCCACCTAACCACTAGAAAGCTACCTAAAGTATGCATCTAACCATCTCACCATCAAAGTTAAATAAAAATAAAACCAGACTTATTTTTTGGTTTAAGAACCACCGCCTTAGCAGCATACCACAGGACCTCAGTGACCTGGTGGCTGCTCCTGACTCCATCTGTAAAGGACTTTCCCACTTACATTTCCTGCATAGACTGTGGAGTGCCCTACCACAGGACTTTGAGTAAGCTGACCCCTGTTATTAAAATGCTAACCCCCCTGATTTTGATCTACACAACACCTACTCTTCCTTTCTGTAAGGACTTTGCTCTGGCATCACTTTCAGAAAATTTCTCTGTAGCCTCTATTCATTGTCCTGAACTGGATTCTCTTCTTTTCTCTGCTCTCATGAGTGCATCCTTCTAACAAATCCTTAGCCTATTTTATTATCTCCTGTTGTGTCTATCTCCATGACAGGGCTTGAAGGCTGCTGCAGGCAGGGATCATGTCCTATTTTTATTTCTGTATCCATTGCCCATAGCATAGGCTATTAATGAATATTTGCTGAATAAATAATTTTGTCTTCTTCCTGACCATTTGGAAGAAATGTTGCATTCTCAATAAGATGTTTAGTATTCTTTGTAAATGTTCTAGGAAACAGTATGAGGTACTTTGAGTTTATTTCCATCAATTCGCCAAATTTCAGAATTCTATAGCCACATGTAACAAGCAAAACTAAGACAAGAGATGCACACTTCGTAGTAGGGGCCAAAATGTTATTAGCACTTTCTCATTTGTGCCACTGATGTACAATCATGTCTTTGTAGAAAGAGACATACATTTCCACGGAAATTGTAGCACAGATCACATACCAACTCTGAATTGGTTAGTCTTTCTTCAACACCATAAAAATTATTTCTACCAATAACATAGTAATCCACACATTATTACTGAAGGATTTTTATTAATTCAAAGTCATCATCATTTGGTAGTCAGTGACATCCAGTCTTCTAAATTTTCAGAGGTCATTTTCCCCAGCTCTGAAACGAATAAGTATGTTCAAGAAAAAACAAAAACAAAACAAGAAACTTATTTGAGAAGGACTTAGCAAGGTCAATTTTGCAAAGTATCAAACTTAAATTCATAAGTATAAAAATTTTGATTTGAACATGTAAAGACAGCACAGTCCATTCCTTTCAAAGGTCTGTATCACTACACAATTTATGGAATAAACTATACACAAACAGCCAGTGGCAATATCAGAAATGCAGCAGCCAAACCAAAATCAATTATTCACATAATAAGCCCCTATCAATCATTAGTTAAAAATAATGTGCATGAGTGTAACAGAGAAATATGTTAAAATTATTGTGAAATTTGACTCCTTAATATTTCTTTGACAACATATGTTCTTAAACATTATGTAAACTCAGGAAGGTGGTGAGGGGCCTGTTCTCTCTGGCGGCAGGTGATATATCTCCTCTCTGTCACTGAATCTGAAAGGAAGCCAAACAAAATGGTGGAGAGAAAGTCTGGCAAGAGATGAGCACTAACCTAACTTTAATTCTCTTCCCCTGTTTCTGAGTGCTCAGATGGGGCATGTGGCTCATTATGCATTCATGAAAACATTTCGCCATTGTGTGCGCCTACCAAGACAATCGATTTAGACAACACAATGGCTTGGGAGTGATAGGGCCACACTCCAAATTTCAAAAGTACCAGGACACACAAAATCAAAACACACTATTTTTGTGATAATTGAATTTCACTCAGTTTTAGCCATACAAAAAATGAAAAATAAGGGAATTGCTTCCAATTGCAATTTTAGAAAATAATGGAGGTGGCAAGAATCAGAAATACACACCATTAACATTCAGAAATAATTTGTGTCAACAGTTTTATATATATGACATATGTATGTCCTTATTTTAAGAAGCATAAATCTCTTTAAAGCTAAAGAATTAAGCCTGTTAAATCACATGATTATGGAGAAAAACAACAGCTTTCAATGTTTTATATCTGCAGGGTAGCAAATTGTCCTTAGGGACAATTTTAATATATGCCACGAAGAACATTTATGCAAATGATACCTTTTCTAGAGCCGATGTTAAGAAAAGACTTCCTAAGTAAAATTGTTGTCTTGACTCATGAAACTTAACTTAGCTAAAGAAGATGTACACTGGCCTCTTGCAATGTCTGAACTGGTTGAATCTAGTGCTTTTATTTGCAAACGTGAGCACTGAGGTTTTGCTTTTAATGAGAGCAGCCATTTTTTTTCTTTTTAATGCAGTTCAGGGTTGCTCTGCCACATTCAACAACAGTTTCCAAAGAATCTACCTTTAGAAGTGACAGCATAAGCAGTTACTGAGTGGCTATTGTTTTCTACTAAGATAATTAAGATTCATTGAGATTCCTGACACATCATTGATCTACATATGCTTAATAAAAATTATACATAATACAGAATTTCTATAAGGGAAATCTGAGACTCATTGCTTCTGGGTTTTGTTTGTTTATTTTTTTGAGAGGGAGTTTCGCTCTTGTTGCCCAGGCTGGAGTGCAATGGCACAATCTCGGTTCACTGCAACCTCCGCCTCCCAAATTCAAGTGATTCTCCTGCCTCAGCCTCCCAAGTAGCTGGGATTACAGGCACATGCCACCACGCCCAGCTAGTTTTTGCATTTTTAGTGGAGAAGGGGTTTCTCCATGTTGATCATGCTGGTCTCAAACTCCTAACCTCAGATGATCCAGCCACCTAGGCCTTCCAAAGTGCTGGGATTACAGCCATGAGCCTCTGCACCCGACCTTTTTTTCCCCCTCTCTTTAATATTAGTAACTCTCCCCTTTGCTTGTCATGTTGCACCATAAAAAGTTGATAAAGTACACAGAGGAATTACTAGGATAATACCAGACAAGTTCCATTCACCAGCAAATAGAAAGATTAGACAGACACTCAGATATTAAGAGAGTTGTTCAGACATGGAGTGTATGCTTTAGTAAGATCTTTGGAATATGTAGAAATAATATTGTGTTGTAGAATTCAGGATTTGTATAACTCCCTGGGAAACACATATTACTATTTAGATACATAATAAACAATATGAATCAAAGAAAAATGACAGGATTTTAGCTCATGTTTCCTCGTTCTTAGACGCTGTTAGAGTAGGCAGTTATGCAGACATGAGTAAAGCAGGAGTGATGACCCCCAGGAATGTCAGGTGACCATCAGGTGATGGTCAGGTGGTTATTAAACTATCTCTGTAACATAACAATTGGTTGCAGCCAGTGCCAGGGAAAGACAGTCTCCCAACAGACAGAAAATACCTGACGCTGGTGATCAGCAGCTTCCCATAAGATCTCAGGAGCTGGATGACTGCGCTCCAACAGGGCACCAAGAAACAAAATAGCACATTTTAACTGGTATATGACCTTCCTCTAGGAATGGTCAACCGGTAATGGAAAACGCCTCAAGTAGGAACAACACACACCAGGCCCTGCTGAGGGGTCAGGGGTGAGGGGAAGGAACTTAGAGGACGGGTCAATAGGTGTAGCAAACCACCATGGCACACGCACACCCAGGTACCTACGTAAGGAACCACCGCGGCACCCGCGTACCTAGGTAACGAAGCACCGCGGCACCCGCCTGCTTGCCTAACGAAGCACCGCGGCACCAGGATGCCCGCGTAACGAAGCACGGCGGCACCCGCGTACGTACGTAAGGAAGCACGGCGGCACCCGCGTACGTACGTAAGGAAGCACGGCGGCACCCGCGTGCGTACGTAATGAAGCTCCGCGGCACCCGCGTACGTAGGTAATGAAGCCCCGCGGCACCCGCGTACGTAGGTAATGAAGCCCCGCGGCACCCGCGTACGTAGGTAATGAAGCACCGCGGCACCCGGGTGCCTACCTGACGAAGCACCGCGGCACCCGGGTGCCTACCTGACGAAGCACCGCGGCACCCGGGTGCCTACCTGACGAAGCACCGCGGCACCCGGGTGCCTACCTGACGAAGCACCGCGGCACCCGCGTGCCCAGGTAACCAAGCACCGCGACACATGCATATCTATGTAACAAACCGGCACATTGGGCACATGTATCATAGTTTTCTTTTTTTTAAGACATTTAAAAAAAAAAAGAAAAATGCCTCAAGTGAGCATGCGCACAACTTCAGTAAACACACTGAGCATGTGGCCCCTCCCAAGTGCTGACAGGCCTCTGCCCATGCAGACAGCTCACCCCGAGGGAAGACTCAAGGGAGTAGAACTGCGAACTCGAGAATCACACCGATGTGTAAAACCCCAAGGCAAGGATGAAATAGGGCACTTGGATCTCTGAAGTCACCCGCTGGGCCCTCTTCCGAGTGTACTTTACTTCCTTTCATTCCTGGTCTGAAACTTTTTTTTCTCTCTCTTTTTTTTTCTTTTTTTATTACACTTTAAGTTCTAGGGTACATGTGCACAACTTTTTAACAAACTCTCAGTCCTGCTCCTGCAGCCTTCCCCTGCCTTAAACTTACTTCTGCCTCTCAGCTGAATTCTTTCCTCCGAGGAGGCAAGGATCAGGTGGAGTTTGCTGCAGATCTGTGGGATTTGCCACTGGTAAAAAAAACTTTGTAATAGAAAAACACATTCTTCTAATTTTGAAATAAAACTAAGTTTTACCCAACCTTTTATCGGCTCTCCAGGGATGACAAAAAAGTAACCTTTTCTGAAACTGCCTCTAATTGTGTTTTATATTTTCCTGCTGTGTATTTTCTGAGGGTGATAACTTAGAAATTTGAGAGTCATGCTATAAATTAAGAAATAATTCACAATAGACTTGGGGCAGCACTTAATGCTTAAATATAACACTTAAATATTAAATATAGTTATTTATTATTAACAAATAATTGTTCATTCTGGCAGTTTGGTAAAGAAGATTTAAAAAAATTAGTTGCCCAAAAGATCTATATTAGCAATATACACAAAATATATGAAGACAACGACACTCTTTGATTTTCTCGTGAAACGTTTATACAAAATTCAGTCTAACTTGGAAATATCATACATAAAGAGGAAAATTCTACCACTATTGCTGTAGTGAAAATGAAGCAAGGTGTTGGTAACTGAGAGTTAAGCACAAATCTCCTATAAGATCTTGGCAGATAAAGATGGACAGAGATGGTACAATAAACTTGGCAACAACTAGCATATTATTTGAATGTAAAATGTCTTTCGGTCATATTTGTATAATTCTGTGAAATCACGGAATTTTATAGTGCAGGGTTCCAATTATTATTGACTACAAGATGAAGATTCTTTTGCCTTAATACGTAAACTCTTAGTTGCTTAAAATCTTTGAGGCTTATTGGCTTTGTGTATGTTTTTGTTGTGTAATTTTTTAAGTGTCTTTTTATATATTTTGTGTCTTTTGTCCTGTATCATAGCCCAGAATTTAGAATGGCCTGGTATATAATAGGCTCTTGAGAAACATTTGCTGTTTAATTAATAAATGTCGTTAATGAGAGAAGCAGATCAGAATTTGTGAACATGACTTTTTCTTGAATTTTTGTTTCTGGAAAAACTAAGGCTATATGAGTGATATTCACAAAGTATAAATGTTGCTACTCCTCAGTAGTTCTTGGAAAGGGTATAACCCTGCTGAGAGCAAAGAAGTCACATTTCAGCTTTAACTTTAAAAAAGGACTTTTCAAACACTCTGAAGAAAGTCTACCATCCTATAAAACTTGTGAGAAAAGAACGCTCGGTGCTAGATTTTAAATACCAAGAGAGAGGTCCGGTGAACTTTCCATATAATTTTTACTATAATCGACAACATTAGTAAGATGAAAAGTATGAAAAAAAACCCAACAACAACAACAGTTTTCTCATGTGATACAAGAGTGCCATAAAAGCCTTTTTCTTGGACCTGAGACTGGGGGTGGAAAGGAGTGAAAATTCAGAGAAACCGTCGAGAAAGCATAGGGCTGCAGTGGGCCCTACCTCCCATGGCTTGCTCTTGATAGAAAAGCGCTGGTGGGTTTCAGGGGTTTAGAAACTGCATTTAAGTTCTATGGATTCAATGTCAGGAAACTTCCGTCCACTTTCTGTTTGGAATTCTGAGGAGGCCACCACACAGTAGAGTAAAAATGACGACGTGACGTTTACAGAGGACCTGCAGGTGCCCAGCACACACTCGACTCCCCGTTCCTTCTCTGTCTCTACAGCATGCATGAAATAGGACAATTAAAGGTCCTATGGCCCTCATAGGAGACACAGAAGATGGCTAAGAAATGAGAATTAGCATATTGCTAGGGAATTGTTGCCATAGAGACTCAGGAGACTCCATATCCAAGAGTATAAGCTGAGTAACCCAGGGAGAAGGGAGAGAAGACCACATCACAGGGAGTGGGGGAGGAAGCAGTGCCTGTGGGCCTGGCTCTACACATTGAACGTGTGGGAGGGAATGGACCACCAGCTTCTCCACTCATGGAACTATCAGCAGTGAGTCAGTGAGGTGTGAGGAAACCCGCGGGAAAACACACCTCAGCGGGGCCCAGGAAGCACCACTAGACAGACCAAGGACAGGTACCCAGGACCAGGACAGGATATGGAAATGAACACCGAAGTCCTCCTCATGAAAGTGAAATCGTAGATACTACATGGAGGAAGAGAAGGTGAACAGAAAGAATCATCAGGTTACTAAAATTGAATCTTGAATTTAACTAAATACTTGGAAAATTATCAACCACAACTGGCTAAATTCCACTCAAATAACACAAATACATTTCCAGTCTTTGATGGAATTGGCTTTTCCAGGGATAAACTGAATTCAGTTATCAAGAAATCAGCATGAGGGCCAGGTGCAGTGGCTCATGCCTGTACTTCCAATGCTTTGAGCAGCCCAGGTAGGAGAGTCACCAAGGCCAGAAGTTAGAGACTGGCCTGGCAACATAGCAAGACCTCTTCTCTACAGAATAAAAATAAATAAATAAAATGGTTATGCTGACAGAGAGAACAAAATAAAAAATTTTTAAAAAGAAATAAAAATAAAATATCCAGGTGCACACCTGCGGTCCTCGGCACTCGAGAGGATGAGAAGAGGGTATCACCTGAGCCCAGGAGTTATAATTGCAGCACTGCACTCCAGCCTGGGCACAGAGAAAGACCTCGTCTGTAAACAATGACACAACAACAACAACAACAACAAAAACTGCCATGGCAAAGTTGAGGGACAGCACTTCTAAGAGCAATGGATGATAAAATGATGGATTAGAAACAGCGGCTTTCCACCCTCAAGAAGATTGCAGTCTAGTGGGAGAAACATTTGCATATAAAAGAAAAGTAAAAACAAAGTATTCCTAAGGAAAATGTGAAAGACTATCAAATGTATAATTACAATGATCCTTAGTTGAAAATTAAAAATTGAAAGGAATGGAGCTGCTTTTTATTCCTATTTCTGTACTAACACTCTTACAATAGCAAGTGAATCTTTGGGTGGAGGAACAATAGGATCTTTTGAGATTTTTCTTTTCAGTGGCAGAAGGAGAAAGTTAATGATTGTAAGGCCATCTCTAAATAACTTAAAATTCTTTCAGACATAGTTTTCTGTATATTGGGATGCTCATCACATATCTCAAAGGTTAAATGTAATTATGTTTCTCAGATACTTTCTAGACTGTTGATATTTGGATAGATAGCTAGATTATATGATTCTCGCTTCTCTGAAATTAACAATGGTTTTAGATATTGTAACCCAAGAAAATCACAATACAGCAAAACTGAGCTTGCGCAAACTGCAAGGTCTTTAGATGTTATTTTAATTTTTTAATTATGTGATGGAACTATATATATCATGTATCTATGAATAATTGTAATTTAATATTTCACCCTTATTATGTAACATGGGATAGAATCATCAAATGTGTGAGTGAGCAACACTGTAATGTCCCTAAAAAGGCTCTATTATAACCCATTACTCATTCCTGAGCTGACCATTGTGAAGATACCAATACTGATCTCTAGCTGTAAAAACCATTCTGGAATTGTTTGTTACACCATAGTAATCGTTCTTTATGTGTTACAGAGGGATTAAAAATTAGTGGTCTTAAGAAAATCCTTATCAGTAAGATCTGTTTGGTAACTTCTGTTTAGACTGCGGAGGATGTCAGCTTTAACCGTGGACATTTAATACATATTAGTCCATTTCCTTTTCCTTTCACAAATCTTATCTAAGACCAAGTAAGCCCATTGTGTCATTGATAATACAATTTGCAAAGGGAAGTCAGGACCAAGTTTCATAATCTTTCTAATTTTAAACCTAAGGACTAACCTCAAGATTCTCTTATTTGTATATGAAAACAGCACTTTTTATTACTTTAAACATATAACCAATTCTTTTAAAAGAAACTCCAACAAACTTCATGTTTAAGAAAATTAGTAGAGGGATTTGACTGACCTTTATAAAACAGAGCTGAACTTTGCCTTTTAATATACATGTGAAACAAGATATACTAATGCAATTGAAAATTAAGATATTCGAGGGGGTTGAGGGAGTAGCAAGAACTATAAATAGGTTTACAAAAGAAAATAGCAATCTCCCACGTATCTGCAAGTGAAAATTTAAACGGAGAAAATTATGGTTTATGATCATATTTTACTTGTCATTATACAAAATTTCCAAGGCAAAATTTTAAATGGATATGAATTATGGTTATTTGGACTCATGAACGTTTAGGCTGGAATATCTGACCAACTCCACCTAATTTAAACAAGACACGTTCTAGGACAATGTTTGCTGCTTTTGCCCACAATTTTATCTTTAGCTCTTGGTGTCTTTCTCTGCATTTAACACTAAATTCAATACATTTTTATTGAATTAAATACATTCAATTAGGCATTGTTCTAGACATTGAAGAGTCTTTTGTGATTTAGACACTATGACTGAAGAGACATTAGAATAAAAACATTTCAAGCTACTCATTCTACAGAGAAGGAAACCAAGATCTTGCAAGATAGCAACTTTGGCAATGTCTCATGACTGATTAGTTATGAGAAAAGACTAGAATGTGAGGTCCACACCTAATTCACTATTTATTGTTTGACTAGATAACACCTCCTGAGGCAAATCAATTCTGATCGGCTACCTGGTATGTTGTGTCAAAATGGACTTTCCTGCCATGACAACAGAGGTATCCTTTTGGTCTTAGCATGAACCATTTAATGATGTTTTTATCACATATCCTAGTTGACAGTACAACAGCGTGGGGTAAATTATCTATTTAAAAACATAACCAATCATACATACACTGCTTAATGGGGTAAAGACAAACAGCTTATGAAAATATCAATTTAGAAAATAGTGGAGCGCTATACAATATCTAGTAAGTATACAATGTGACTCTGTTTGTATTTCTTTTTTGTGTGTGTGTGACAGTCTCACTCTGTCGCCAGGCTGGAATGCAGTGGAATGGTCTCGGCTCACTGCAGCCTCTACCTCCTGGTAAAAGCGATTCCCCTGCTTCAGACTCCCAAGTAGCTGGAACTACAAGTGCGTGCCATCACACCCAGCTAATTTTTTGTATTTTAGTAGAGTCGGGGTTTCACCATGTTGGCCAGGGTGGTCTCAATCACCTGACCTCATGATCTGCCTGCCTCAGCCTCCCAAAGTGCTGGGATTACAGGTCTGAGTCACCACACCCAGCCCTCTTTTTATTTCTTTTTTCCACTTTATAGGCAAATTTATAGCACATTTATGGAAGAAAAGGACCCATTTGTGTGTTTTAAATTTTATTAGAATATTCTGATAAACAATGCATTCCAACATGGATGAAGAATCAAATGCCTTTAGAAGATATTTTGGACTCTATATACTTCATTATGATTAGATACAAGTTATGTAGAACTTGTCACCCACATTTTTATTTCTACTTATTGCCGTATAAAATATTTTATAAAAGTGACATCAAATACTAAACATGCGTTTTGCCTTCAATTATAATTGTAGAGATTAATTAGAAAATGCTTAATGGTATGCAGTAAACACACCTCAGAATATATTAGAGGTGAGACATAGTTTTTGTTTTTTTCTTTTTATTTGGCTTTGTATATTGTCAATTTTGGAGGAAGATGCTAGTAGAGTGTTTTCATACACACACGCGCGCGCACACACACACACACACACAAAGACTGATGAATTGTTGGTTCTTTTCCCCTACAAGAGTTCATACTGCTGTGGACTGTGACCTTCACCCAAGTATTAGTAAAATGTACAGATCACACTAGCCACGCTACTGAGCAAGAATGGAGAAACGTAGAGTTCTCAGAAAGCAGGGTAGAACAAGGTTTCAATAAAAAACTATAGTGATTTGGGGCCATTATAAAAATTGAGTGAAAACTACCTTGAAAATCAAATCACTTGGGTCCATGATTTAACTGCTTGAAACACATTGATCTATATTGTAGTCCAGAATGCCTAACAATGACCACTTAGGCCTCTTAAAGCCAAAGATGTCTGAGAGACAGAACCACATATTGACACCTCAACAGTGCTTCTCCAACAATCAATACAAGTAAGACGCGACCAGCTCTCCAGAAGGAAACTGCTCTCTTTTTATGTTTTTAGAAACTAGAGGAATGGGATGTGCCTTCACAAAAGAGACTCCAGGAATTGAAAATCCTAAGTGTTTATAAGTTTTATGTCTTTGGGAATAAAGACTGCTCAAGGAATGGTGGAAAGCGAGGGGCCCGTTTGTTAACTAGAAAATGTTTGAAGGAAGGAATGCACAGAAGCATTCTTAGGTGGACACTTTTGCTTCACCTGAAGAGCAGATAGCGCCATGCTACACAGGTGGCCGTGTTAGTCATAATGGACGGCTGAAATGCTGAAATGCACAGCAGGACAGCAGTCTCCTGGGCCTAGTAACAAGAATGCAATTCACAATGGAAAATTAGAGTGCATCACCCACAGATGGATGAAGGAAAGCTTGGGAAATATGTTGTATAAATGCTTCATACAGGGAAAACACATTTAAAGATGAGAATTAGGTAAGGATCTGTGATCCTATGGAGGAAATAAAGCTTATGAATATGATAAGTGGGATAAAAGGTTCCGTTTGAGCTCATACCTTCAATTCAAAGGACTCACACCAGAGAGGAATTTCATGAAAGATGATGATTGTAACAAGAGTGGCATTTAGTATCTGTGTCTTTGAGACCAAGTTTATACGTGACCGGAAGAGACTTCGTGAAGAAGAGAAACTTTATAAATGTTTTATTGGACAAAAATAAAGTGTTTCTTTCCTACACGAGAAAGTTTTCAATCTCAGAGTGTTCAGAAAATGAGAAACTTCATAAATACAATATATAAATATAACTTTTCTCATGTTTTTATTAGTAATAGTACAGTCTTAATGATAGAAAAATACATTTTAGGGTGAATAACTAGATAACAGAAATACATAACTACATGACCGAAAAAACCACTCAGCATTTTGACAGAGACTCCAAAAAATTCCAAACATGTAACTACATATTTATTTTAATGGTATTTCGTTGTAAATATGAGTTTGTAAAAATGTCAGTTACTTCTAAATAGTTTTGGTAGATTTCTTACAAAGTGAATTTATGACAATACATTCAGCATTATTTATAATTTATAGTATTTCCCTATTAAATACAAATAAAAACCTTGATAAACATTCTTGTGAGCAAGCATTTGCTCCCTTTTTAAACTTTTACCCTTGTGAGGAATGGCTTACATGTTCTCCACCAAGGAAAGAGCTTAATGCAATGAGGAAACACTTAGGTAAATGTGCCCACATGTCCTACCTGATACCAGCTAGTGCTAACAGCAAACACACAGTTTTTAATTTATTAACTGGTAAATTCTCCCATGAAGAAGAAGGTCTGATAGGAGTGGATAAGAATTCTTTGTCTCATTAGAATAATATTCCAAACACCAGAGGTTTCTCAGCCTTGTGTTCTTTACTTTTGGCTTCTTTATCAAGGAATTAGGATTTTCTCATTTGAATATTGAAAATCACATTTGAAAAAAACACATGCAAACTTAAATAGACAACTTTCAGGTTCATTTAGAGTGAATGTATTTTTTAAATAACATGCAGTGAAGAGAGATGTTATACAATAAAGTGTATATATTTAATCCACTTTAATCATAAAAGCAACTGCAATTTGGTAAGGCACATTCCTTCAGGTGCTATATCCCAGTTGACTAAATTATTAAAATGACACTGGACAATGCCCATTTTTAAAAGAAGAACGCTAAGACATGGAGAAATTGAACAACTCCACCCAGGTATCAGAGCTAAGAATTGGCAAAGTAAATTTGGAATTATGTTTTTCCTTACCCCAAGGCCTATACTATTAGCTCTGATTCATCTGCCTGGTTTCTAAACTTGCTGGCAGGATGTTTAAAATCTTGAGGATTGCTAAAGAAAATCATTTCAGCTGAGTTAGTTTTCTAAAGTTGTCTCTTAAAAGGAAAAATTTGACTTTAAGAAGTTTGTCCTTGTACTTTCCTGAAGTTATTCCTGAAACAGAAAATAGACTTCACTATGGTTTACTAAGTAATACATTATTATTTCTTGTGACTTGTTTTAAATATTAGTTAATAATAACATGTGAACACCTAAATAAGCCAAAAACTTCACATTCATTGATTGCTTATGCTCACATAATTATAGCTGATGTATCCTCTCTCATCTTTCTAACTTAACGGGTATCCATGAACCCAACACCAGCTATTCTACTTTGTTCCCTCCCTCCCTCCCTCCCTTCCTTCCTTCCTTCCTTCCTTCCTTCCTTCCTTCCTTCCTTCCTTCCTTCCTTCCTTCCTTCCTTCCTTCCTTCTCTCCCTCCCTCCCTCCCTCCCTCCCTTCTCTCTCTCTCTCTCTCTCTCTCTCTCTCTGTCTCTCTCTCTGTCTCTCAGTCTCTCTCTGTGGCCAAGGCTGGAGTGTGATGGCATGATCTTGGCTCACTGCAACCTCTACTTCCCAGGTTCAAGCGATTATCATGCCTCAGCCTCCCGAGTTGCTGGGATTACAGGCACCTGCCACCACGCCTGGCTAATTTTTGTAGTTTTAGTAGAGACAGGATTTCACCATGTTGGCCAGGCAGGTCTCAAACTCCTGACCTCAAGTGATCTGCCCGCATTGGCCTACCAAAGTGTTGGGATTACAGGCATGAGCCATCACACCCAGCCCAACTAGTTTAATACTACCAGACATGCCATTTAAAAACACTTTAATGTAATTATTTAAACTGGTGTTTAAATATTCTTAACAAGTTTAATGCAGCAATCTAGCCATTTATTCTGACACTCACTGAAATATGTATTTTATGTTACTCAATTTTTTCCATCACTAAAGGAATTTTTTTCTACATAGGATTTTATCCCCTTCTCATCTTTGAAAACCCTGAATCTCTGTATTTTGACATGTTGTGGAAGGGGTTTGCTGTTACTTAGATGGTTCACTACCTTGTTGCATCTGTTTTAGTCAGCAATCTTCTCTCTCCTGCTGCAGTTTCTTTCTCGGGGGTCCATTTTGACGCTGAAATGCTGAAATGCACAGCAGAACAGCAGCGCCCTGGGCCTGGTAACAATAGTGCAATTCACATTGGAAAATTAGAATGCCTCACCCACAAATGCATGAAGGAGAGCTTGTGGTTCTCCAGGCAAAACATTACAAGTGACCTGTTCTTAGCAACCCATTTCATCAACAGTGACTTTTATTTGTTTGGATCCCTAATGTGGACACTGATACTGTCAGAAGTGTTTAAACCAGAGCAGCTCCATCTTGAACAGGGGCTGGGTAAAATAAGGCTGAGACCTCCTACGCTGCATTCCTGAGGATTAAAGCGTTTCTCATCACAGGATGAGATAGGAGGTGGGCATGAGATACAGGTCATAAAGACCATGCTGATAAAACAGGTTGCAGCCGGGCCAAAACCCACCAAAACCAAGATGGAGATAAGAGTGACCCCTGGTGGTCTTCACTGCTTATTATATACTAATTATAATGTATTAGCATGCAAAAAGACACTCCCACCAGCGCCATGACAGTTTACAGATGCCATGGCAACATCTGGAAGTTACCCTATATGGTTTAAAAAGAGAAGGAATTGTCCACCCCTTTCCCAGAAAACTCATGAATAATGCACACTTTGTTTAGCATATAATCAAGAAATAAACATAAAAATGGGCAAGCAGCAGCCCTCGGGGCTGCTTTGCCTATGGAATAGCCATTCTTTTATTTTTTTACTTTCCTAATAAACTTGCTCTATGGATTCACCTTGAATTATTTCCTGAGCCAAACCCAAGAACCCGCTCTTGGGGTCTGGATTGAGACCCCTTTCGAGTAACAATACTAAAGATGTAAGGACTTCTTGTTATCTCCACACCATGTCCCTGACTTTATTTGTCATTGTTATGGTCTGAATTACATCCCCTGAAGTTCATATGTTGATGCTCTAACCACCAATACCTCAGAATGTGACTGTATTTAAAAATGGAGGTTTTTAAGAGGTGATTAAGTTAAAGTGAAGCTGTTAGGATGGGCATCAATCCAGTCTGATTGGTGTCCTTATAAGAACAGGAAATGAAGGCACAGGCATGAACAGAGGGAAGCCCCTGTGAAGACACAGAGAGAAGGTGGCCGTCTGCCAGTTTCGGAGAGAGATCTCAGCAGAAACCAACTCTGCTGACATTTAATCAGGAGATATTCCCTGACTCCAGAACTATGAGAAAATAAGTTTGTGTTGTTTATACCACCCAGTTCTTAATATTTTATTACAGCAGATCATGTTGACTAGTAGAAGCTCTGGTGCTTTCTTTTGACCATTAGAGTTCCATGTGCTAGACAACATACCACAGTGTCTCCAGCCAGTCCATGGCCACCTTCTCTCTGTTTCTTCTCTGGGGACTTCCCTCTGTTCATGTCTATGCTCTAATTTCCTGTTCCTGTAAGGACAGCAATCAGATTGGATTGGTGCCCAGTCTAACAATTGGTGCTATGTCCTGAAGCTTCTTCTGGGTACAGCCTCTTTTCTCCTCTCGGGGTCAACACATTCTGTGTCAGGTTGTTTTATGATTGACCCTCTTTATTCTCCAACAGACATGAAGGGAGGTGGGGCAGATCTTGAGGGAGCACACATTGTCTCCGAACATCTGAGGGGTGAAGCTCAAGATTTTAGTTGGTGGAGGTGGAGACATTTTGCAGGCTCAAAAAGTCGAGGGAGATTTGGAGGTCCAAGTCCTTGGGGACGTCCCGAGCATCAGCCCAGATGTCTGCATCCCATGTCTTCAGATCTCATTCCTTCCCATCCGGGGTCCTGACTTTGCTTTAGAACATTGCCACAGTCCTTATACCAACTCTATCCAGAGTTTCACGACCCTTATAATTATGTCCTAGGTCTGATCCTTCCAAAGGTGGGAGACGGGAATTCTGTTTCTGTGTTACCAGAGCTGTCCAGATGACTGTCACTTCTTCCTTAATGTGGTAAGTAATCACTCTTTCCTTTCATCAGTACATCCATAGCATTTACTAATAACCACCTACTTTCATCACTCTTTAATTATGACTTCCCACACATCTATCAACTGCTGGGGGTATTGTACCTGCCAGGGCATTCTCTTCCACTGTTCTCCTATGCCCATTCTCCACCAGTGGAAGTTTTAACAGCCACATGGCTACTGCATGCCACGGGCTACTCAAAATCCACTCCGGACCAAGGAGGGTCAGACAATTGGCAAGAGACGTTATGCACCTGTAAAATCTCATTATAAAGTCGTCGTCTTCAGACCAGTTTTAGTAGGAAGTGTCTGAGGTGGGATTCTCTGGAAACTAGTCTTTGAGGTTGAGATACTCCAGCAGGAAATGCATGGAGGGCACTCTAGTGATAGATGTGGGTGAGTAAAAGGTCAAGACTGGTCAGAGGGAGGCAAACTGCGATGCCCTTGCAAGAAAGGACCCAGCCAATCTCATGGGGAATCTGGAGCTTGGAAAGCTCTTGAAATTTGCCTGGAATTGAGGTATCATATGCCCTATCTTAGAAAAAAATCACGGCTGCAGCTCCTCCCAGGCAGAAAGAGTCACCTTAAGCAAAGAAGCAATCTTTGGCTGAGGGCGATTCCTGAGGAAAGAGTAGGCAATCTCCTTGAGGGACTCAGCTGTGAGCCTTCAGCTGCCGACACTGTCCACAGCTGTGAGGATTAAGGTTTCTATCTGGAACAAAAGATCAGGGAAGCATCTACGGCTCTTAGAAATCCAGGAAAAAAAAATCGCAGAGAAAAATCTTTAGTTCAAGGATGTATTAATATGAGACAGAAGTCATATCTGCTCTACAATCCATGAGACAGATGGTGACAGAGTCCTCTAGTACCAGTATTAAAATAATCTAAGTGTTTCATTCAGCCAAGTTGTCTTCCCGGGAACAATGCAGGAACAAACACTGCTTCCATCAGCGTGCAGAGGATGAAGTGTTCTGCCACGGTGTTCTCAGTTTTATTACTATTAATAGAAATTAACAATTATAAAATATTTTAAAATATTGGAACACTGAGAAAAAGCATCATCCTTAATATTACAGAATGACTGTCTTCATTTTATTAATGTCTCATCTACCTACTCACTAACCAGGGACTTTTGCATTGTTGTTACTTCAGGTTATATTCAGTTTGTATCTCGATTTTTTTCTTTTAATATTGCTTTTAAAATTTTAAAAATTTATTTGAAATATAATTTGTGTATAATAATTGCATCAAGTAAGAGTGTAAAGTTAGATGAGTTCAAGGGTCATGGACACACACAAACCCATCACCTTGAATACGATCCAAGATACTTCCGTTTCACGCCCCCTCACCCCTGAAAAAAAAAAGATTCTTGGGTTCTTTTGTAGTTCAGACCTATCTCCACCTAGCCCCAGGCAACCAAAGGTATGGATTGTGTTGCTAGTGATTACTTTACATTTTCTAACATTGTCTATAAATGTAATCATACATTGTACACTCTTTCACTAAGCACACTGATTTTGAGATTGAGTTCTGTTGTTACATGTATCAACAGTTCATTCTTTATATTGCTACATAGTATTCAATTGTCTGGATATAATAAATTTTTGTATCCATTCACTGGTTGATACCAATTCTAGTTGCCAATTCTGGATTTTCATGAGTATAAACATTTGTGCTGGAATATTTTGTAAGCGTAAGTTTTTATTTCTTTTGAGTAAATACATAGAAGTACATTTCTAGGACAAATGGTAAGCGCATGTTTAACTTTTTAAGACAACTGTTTTCCAAAGTTGTGATAGTACTTTAAATTCTCATCAGTAGCGTATGAGAGTTCCGATCGTTCCATGTGATTGTTAATAGTAGATGTTTGTTGGTGTTTTTAATTTTTGCTATTCTACTGAATGCATAGTGGTATCTTTTTGTGGTTACAATTTCAGTTTACCAGATGACATAGTAAGCATGTTTGATGTGTTCATTAGCCCCAGTGACTTCCCTTGGGACTCTTATCTAAAACCAAGTGTCCGAGAAATAGATTCACAAAATTGGACAACTGGATTTTAGTGATGGTGCCAAAATAATTTCTGGGTAGGGATTATGAAAGACTTGCTTCCTGTGTACACACACACACACGTGTGTGTTTGTGTAATCTTTGTGTTCTTCAGATTTTCTGTATTAAAACATTATTTCTCAGCCACAAAGTCAGAAACGTTTTTTGTAGGTGGAAAGGTATAAGAAAGTTTATAGTCATTGGTTTTCAAACATCTTATAATTATTTTATAAACCCAAGAAATGCAGGATTGTAGGGACTTCTCCTTGGACTGTATTTCTGAAAAGAAGAAACTTCTTTTCAGCTATGCTAATGGAAATGATTTCATCTCTTTTATTAGTCAATTAGTACTGTCTTTAAAGTTATCATAATCTCATCTGCTGGAACTGAAATTATTAATGCTGAAGTTTTTCCAAACAATAAGTAAATTATAGTACATGATGTTTACATACAAAGTTTCTGACTGAACATTTGCTTTTTAAAGCAATTTTAAACTGAAATAAAGCAGAAAATGTATGTATTAAATTCAATTTGATTTCATTTTCAGTGATGCTGTCTTATTTAAAA
Source organism: Chlorocebus sabaeus (assembly GCF_047675955.1). Taxonomy (NCBI): domain Eukaryota; kingdom Metazoa; phylum Chordata; class Mammalia; order Primates; family Cercopithecidae; genus Chlorocebus; species Chlorocebus sabaeus. Next base: position 5,934,243 of record NC_132911.1, on the reverse strand, counting down.
ATCACTGATTTACGTAAGTTGAATGAGCAAAATTTATGTGATTAATTCTAAATATGGCAATATCAACTTATACGATGATTGTTTCCTTTTTGGGGTTCCTAAAGATTTGCTTGGATTTCCAAAATTTATTGAAAAAATTAATTCTAAAACATAGGATTTATTTTACATTCTGTCCTATCCCATACAAATTCTAATATTTTTCATATTAGAATTACATCTAAGGAGATTGATTTTTGGGGGGAACAAGTAAGAGATACAGGGGCTTCTTGAACATGATGAAAATGAACAGAATCTATTTATTGAGGAGTTTCTGCTCACCATAGTGTATGGATTAATGGTTACATTTAACTATAAATCCATTAATGTGTGATTTCTTAAATCTTCCTTTTCTTCATGTAAATTTTGTTAGAGGACGCATTCACTGCTGGGTGTTGATTTTCCCACACCAGCTCCTCTCGCTGGGCATGAGTAGATGCATACAGCAAGAGGATAAATCAGGAATAATGAAAGGCCATGCAACAACAACAACAACAACAACAACAACAACAATACCTCCACGTAAGTGCAGTCCTGAGTCAACCTCTTGAATTAAATGCCACCAAAGCTTAGGTGCCATTCATTGTTATTGGGCCTAAACTAACATAAAAATCAATGAGCCAGGGGCTAATAAGGAAATGGAGGGAGGGTTGGCCACACTAAGATGGGAATGGATCACCCAGATGGTAAATTGGATCATACATGTTTGGTTTGGTAAATAATGTCTTACAAGGGGCCTTGCAACTGCCTTTAAATCATGCATGTTAAAATGTGGAATTTGTCCAAAGAGCAAAACTGAGGCCCATTGGTACAACTCACACACAGAAGTGCCGAGTCTCGGGTGCTGGGCTGTCCCACAAAGTGTGCACCTGGAGCCTGTCTGTCCTGCAAGGCACTAGACGATAGAGTGGTCTCCCCATTGTTTCTTATCTGGGATCCGTCAATTAATTAATTGACCCCTTCTGCCTAGATTTCCATAATCTCAGTATAGAAGAGAAGAGCGTAGAAAGCATCTGATGACCTGGAACCTACCAAGATGAAAACCATGAGAAAGTATCCAAGAGTTGTGTAGGTTTAAGTATATATCCACACTTCCCCTTTGCAAAAACCAAGGATAAGTTCTTCTCAATATATTATCCTCCCAAAACTCACCCCCCACCGCCACCAAAAAAAAAAAAATATATATATATATATATATATATAAAAACCACCAGTGAAAACACTTTCTATTGCTTTAAAAAGCTAGGAACAGACTGTATAATTGTGGCTTGACTTGGTCCTTCTTGCTGATTGCAACAACGTGGACACACACACTCTGGACTTCAGAAACATGTAGCACAGAACACAAACTCTCACTTGTTGGAATAGTCATCAGACTTCCCCTGAGAATAAAAATTAGTGATACAAAGTGAATCATACCTTTAAAATTGCCTTTCAAGTAATCAGACAAAAAAATAAAAAATCATAAAAGAAGAGATTGTGCTGAGTCACTCAGAACTAGAAATAAATTTCGGGACAACTTTTACAAGCTCAGAGAACTGGCTTCTTTTCTTATCTTCAAGGCAGCTTCAGCTGAACTAAAACCAGTGCTGGCATTCGGAACACAGTTTAAGAAGATATAAAGAAACTAAGCATGCTAAAAAAAAAAAAAAAAAAAAAAAAAGGCCTCTTATGCCTATAAATCTATCATTTTAGGGTCATACGTTGACAAGTGGGTGGGTCAGAATCGGCAAAACTTGATTCAAGTACACTACTGAAGAGGCCTGCTGGTTTGTGGTTCCTTTCCCCCATTGCACTCCTTCCTGTGACTTCTTTTATATTTATTTTAGGTTATGTTCACAATTCTCAAACAGATATCTTTAATACTGAGGGATCAATTTAAGGACGAAGGTCTTTTGATTATACACATACAGAAAATATTGTGTCATCGATAAGGCTTCCTAAGTTATAAAGTGATATTTCCTTAATTTGTCTAAACTAGATAATTAAATAGGGTGATACTACTTTAATAAGACGTTCAAACTGGCAAGTGGATCCATTTGATGGAAATGCAAAACCAAATGATGTAAACATTCAGCTTGTTAGTGGAATCCTTCACAATATGGGGTCTCTCACCCTGTCATTTTTAGTGGCAAGAAAATTTAGCTTCAGCAACTGAGGCTGTTGAGAAAGATTGTACCCCATCAGCACCGAAATGGATAACATTTCAAAACCAAAATAGCTTCATTTTGTTACAAAAATATATTTTTTATGAATTTTACTGAGAATACACTTTTAAAAAGAGTAAAAGGTCCCTCATTGTGTATAAGAGCTATGTTGAGGCTTTTAAAAAGTTTATATAGAGTTAAAAAATAAGTAGCATGTGATAGGAAAAAGAGTTCAAGTTAGAGAAAGTATTTCTGGGCTAGGATCTCAGCTGTGATCCATCCTAGCTTTCAGGCCCTCCTTTAGATTCTATTTTTTTCTCAACTTGCTTAAACCTAAACCAATGGTTTCATCTATGTACCTTCATGACCCCAATTTTTACCCTCTCTCTGTAATCATCTAGACTGATTTCTTTTGTGAAATAATGTATTTATAACTGCCTTTGTGGTCATAGCCATTTTCTCTTCCTTTTTTGTGACTCAACATCTATACCAATCCTTTTAAAAAAATACTTTCTTTGTACCATAAGCCCACAGATGCCATCCTTTATTCATATTTATTAGCAGCTTCCAGCCTTTGCTTTCCTTCACTATGGCTGCAGGCTCTGTGATGGTCTTCCAGACATACTCTCTGGCCGGCATTCCCAACTTTCTTACTCATTGTCCTCTTATCAGGGATATTAGCGGAGAGATTCCAGTCTCAGTTGAATATAACTGCCCACCTTTTCCCCCTTCATATGAGTGGTTTTTCAAGGGATAACCTTTCTTGCATGCTGTACCTCCCAAACCTTAAAGCCTTCAATCTCCGTGGAGCACTGAGAAGTTAGCAGGTAATCCTACTACGCTGCTGTCATCGACTCCTTTTTTATTCTCCATAGTGGCAAATACAAATATTCTTCTTTTCCAGGAACTCTGACCCCTTACCTTGTCATTGACCACAAGAGAAGTTGTAACTCTTAGAAAATAAAAATAAAAATTAGCACTTTTTAAAACTCTTTCAACTTCCTGTCAAGCCTAAAAATGTTCTGGATTCTGCATTTACTTTCCTTTATCCATTCTGAGAATTTCACTTCCTGCGTTTTGAAACCAGGGCCCAGTTCACAACATAAAACATTAATTCTGAGGTAAATTATTCATGGGAAAGTTGTGTGTGCTGATTAATGAGGACTTTTGAAGCAGAATCCAGAGTGTGACACATCATTGAGACATACAGCTACACCAAGGACGTCCAGTGATGTCTCCAGTACCTGGAGGAATTCGAAGTGGAACAAGGACTGGGGTGGCTGACTTCCATTATGGACATTCTCTTTAGATCATGTAGCTTCAAAAGACTGCAGTGTCTCTGCATAGAAAAAATAATCATCCCTAAGGGGAGAAATTTTAGGTTCAGCAGAAGTTAATTTTAAGATCTTGGGTTAGTTACTAATGTAAGGTGAGGGAACCTAGTTTCATTGAAGGTGTGCCACATGGATAATATTAGAGAGCTTCTTGAAATAGGCATGAAGTCATACTTACATTTGAATAAGCAAATGGCAATGTGAAATCCATGCCTACAAAGTACAGTCATACTACCAGCAACATTCTTCTTTTGACTGATTTTTATTCCTTATCATTTCTCTCCCCAAACCTGGAAACTAGAGTTTGATGTCTGCAGTTAACATTAATTATCTTCCTGGGCTGTTAAGGGATATATGGAAGGTTCAACTGGGATTTCAGACTTTCATACACAGGCTTTATAGAAGTTTTTGTTTCCTTTATGTGTTGGATTTCTATACATGGGCTGTATGACTGTTGTTCAAGTGCTTTATCTAAATGCTCATTCTGAGTATTGTGGAATTGATTCGTAAAGAGTCAGCAAAGCCCAGGCTCTGCCTTTGCTTGATAATGTCTCTATTGGTTCACAAAGGACGGATGATGGCTGATCACAGAAATACCTGTGGGATGTAATGACATGTAAAATACTTAAGGTGACTCAGGAAAACCAAAACAAGAAGTAGGAAAAGCCAAAGGCATACCTGACCATATTTTAGAGGCTGAGTGTCCCCTACCTGCTTTGCTATGCTTCCTCTGCCTAGCGCGACCTGCGGCTCCCACCAAGTGTGTGGTGCTGTGGTTCCACTGGGAACTGAACTGAGGTGGTCCCGACTGCTCCTTCTGAGAAATGAGCCTCATAGTCCGCTTATTTAGTTTCACGAATAGAACTATAAGGTTATGTTTACTATGGGGCTATGGATGTCATTTGAAAGGGGTCCTCTGGGTTATCTTTTATTTCTTTTATAAATTGGACTTTAAATAAGAGTACTTCATAAAAATGGCTAGTTTGGTTTTGTCTTTTGAAAATTACCTATCAAAACACTATTGTATAGCACATTATGACAAAGAGGTTAAACAGATGTCCTAACCTATGTTCTTGGTTTATTAAGTCCAACTCTGCTTAAAAAGTCAAAATAAGCCAGTAAACATAGAGAGTATAATTAAATATATGCATGAAGAATACCAGAGATAACAGAACTCGGGTCCTGGAGACAAAAGGCAAGATTGGATTCGTTGGTTCCTGATGGCTCCTAATGAAAATTTCAACCAGATATTTCTGCCCTTAACTTCCATACCCTAAGTTGTTTCCCTGTAATAAATTCCTCTTGACTTAAACTGAATTGAAGAACCTAATTGGTTGTTTCTTGCAGCCATTATAAACTAAAGCTATACACAGTTTTTATGTTACGAGGCCTATATTTTTGCAAACTGTTGGGTACAAAGAAACCTTGTGGAGCCAAATAAAAAAAGTAAAGTGAGTAAACTGCATTGTCCATATTTTTAAAAAATGAAAATAAACACAACTATTATCTAATATTTGTAAGAGAGAAGTATATCCCTTGGGTCTTCATAGAATAAACTTTGTGTAGTACAGCGAAAGTTATCCTCAAGAACATTCTTTTTTTTTTTTTTTTTTTTTTTGAGACGGAGTCTCGCTCTGTCGCCCAGGCTGGAGTGCAGTGGCGCAATCTCGGCTCACTGCAAGCTCCGCCTCCCGGGTTCACGCCATTCTCCTGCCTCAGCCTCCCGAGTAGCTGGGACTACAGGCGCCCGCCACTGCGCCCGGCTAATTTTTTTTTTCTATTTTTAGTAGAGACGGGGTTTCACCGTGTTAGCCAGGATGGTCTCGATCTCCTGACCTTGTGATCCGCCCGCCTCGGCCTCCCAAAGTGCTGGGATTACAGGCGTGAGCCACCGCGCCCGGCCAAGAACATTCTTATAAGAAACACGACAGTGAATTTCAAGGGATTATATTTGTTCAATGTCTTAATAGGAACCAATCACATAATACCAAAGGGAAAGATAATAAAGGCAGATCAGTGTGGGTGCTCAAGACATAGAGCCTTCATCTAGCTAATAATGATGGTATAAGAAAGCAGGTCACCTAATTCTAGTTTAGTGCTCTTTTTTCTCCCTGCATCTTGCATGAAAAGAAGCCATTGGCATATGTGTATATGTATGAGAGACAGAGACAGAGAGACAGAGAGAGACAGATTAATCTCCCCATGATGTTTACATGTCAGTGATACATTGTGAACTGGTAAAGAAAAGTCTCTCTCCTCCCCCCCCCACACACATACACACACACAACACACACACACACACACACACACACCCACCACTGCTGACTGAACCTAATATAAAGGAAGGAAAACCAGTCTTTCTCTGCAGGTCTAAATGCATTGAAAATTGGAGGTGATCTGTTATTTAGTAATAGAGGAATTTCAGAAGAACTGAGAACCAGTGTGGTGTGTTTTCCCCCGGGTTCTTGAGTACTTTCTGTTTCTTTACATTCACTAATCTAAGCTATCAATTCCAACCTGGGGAAGCACCTAGTCAGATAAGTCTTACTTTGGTTTGTTAGTTTAACCTAAATAAATGAAATAGACAGTCTCAATAAACTTTGGGTAAGTGGTTTCAGAGTCCTCACTTCCTACATTAAAGCAGTGAAAAAAGTTAACCTTTTTTTTCTGTGATTACTATAATGTGTGGGAATACAGGAAGCATTTTTCCTTCTTCATCAGCCTCTTCTCTACCAACTCCTTTTTCTGTAATTCCTCCTATAACTCCTATAGCTCTGGGTTGTAGAGGGAAAAGTAATATCTGTGGTGTTGAGTCCACTATTCATCATAGGATGTTAAATCTCAAAAAGACAGATCATCTAGATTTATTCTTTAATATTACAGGTAAGGAAATATGAACCCAGCCAGGAAAAATCACTTACCTAAAGGCATGTAAGTAACAGAGGATGGAGTAAGGAATACAGCCTAGGTTGCTCGCTTTTAGACTAGTGCCCAAATGTCACCAAAAACAGGTGGTCCCTCCCTCACACCATTCACTGATAATAAAAGAAAATTTGACTCCCTTGGAGAGCTATATGAACCTCCAAAGTAACCGTTTTCAATTATCCAATCATCTTTCTCTTTCCATTGACAATTTTTCTGAGACTTCAATATCTGTAGTTATTTTTTAAACTATAATTGATACTAACCTATTTCTGGTGACATCCCTTAATTTAGCCCAGGCATCTCCAGTTTTCCATGAGCCAACCTCTTCTTGATCATATACTGTGATGAAGTCCAAGATGTTTTATTTCATCTGGAGATAAACTCAGAGAGTTGGAAAGTTCTCTTTCATAATGAATTTAAATAGTTCCCTGGGCTCTTGGCTTATCGATTCTAGTTCTGTGACTTTCTATACTTTCAAGAAGCTGGGATGGGGACTCCTACATCTGAGGCTCTTTCACCTATTTGCTGTCAGGGTTCAATTCCCTTTGAGTTTGCTCATCATGCCTTCAGCGTCTGCCCATAGTGTTGATTAATTACTAAAACAAATACGTACTGAGAACCTTCTCTGCATCCCACACAGTGCAGGTAACTAAACAAACACAAGGTGCAAAAACATGGAATATATTCTTTTATTAGTTCTTTAATCTAGGAATGGGGTAAATATTAAACAGATAACTACACAAAAATTAAGGTGTTGTGTAGGGAAAAAAAGGCCAGAGAGCTCTGGCGGAGTAAACCAGGGAGGTCAAAATGAGTCTAGGGAAATAGGAGATTTGATTTCTCTGCACCCTGTGCTATTCTAGTTTCATTCAACTACATGCTTCCGTGTGACCTTGGTCACCACTGGATGATGGTCCTCATCTAGTCATTTATCTTATTTGTTCATATCTTTCTTGCTAAGAAATTCTTAGAATATAACACAGTGTTTCATTTGATAATCATCTCACCAACAAAGAATAGGGCATAACTACCACATTTACCATTGCAGATGCTATACTTCTCCTTATAGTTATTGTTTTAGAATTGCTGTATGTGTTTAATTTCAGATTTGCATTGAAAAATATAGTTTTACTATACAATATGTCAAACATGTGAATTATGTGTAAAAAGCAAGGAATATATCATGTGAAAATGAGAATGTGAATGTGTTATTAATAGTAAAATGTCAGGTGGAAAAATAGGCAGAGTCCAAGTTGGACATATATCTGTAGCTTTCATTTTTTCATCTATTTCTCTCTCTCGACACACACATGAATATGTTTAAGTTAAGACACGTGTATTTATTTACAGATGAGAGTCATGAATATATGTCAGACATCATGCGGATTCATGAATTTGGTGTTCTGGCTTCAGATGGTTTATCATATTATCTCGAGTGTGCTCTCAGTTATGACTGAGAAACATTTCTTATCAGGGGCAGAACTTACAGTACCTCTTTTCCTCTACCCCCTTTCCCAATCCTGACTATTACCTTTTTCTTTATCACCAATTACAACATCTTACATGGGTCGCAGCTTACTGCTGCAGGCTGGTATGAGCTCCTGGTGTCTTAATTCATATTTGTTGCTGTTCAGACCCCTTCCAAGACAAAGAAGAGTCTCAGAACTCTGATGTAGCTGGAAGCTGGAGCAGAGCAGGGCAGGCTGCCTTTTTTTATTTGGGCACCAATGAAAACAAATATCTAGAGGTGACAGTGGGTTTCAAACTAGAAAAATCATTGTGAATGGAGAATTCAAGATACTGAATCTGGACTCTGTGACCCTCTTGCATGCGATGGGGACAGAGTCAATTCTGAGGCCAAGTATTCACCAGGCAGTGGACACCATATCTGAAGTGTATTTCTGGAAGGAAGGTGAGGGAAGTGTAGAAACCTGGAGGTACTTGGTACCTCAGACACCAGGCTTCTTTCCTTAGTGGTTTGCCCTGAGAAGCTTGGAGCCCGGTTTAGGTAGCTCTCGCAGTGTTAAGCCATCTGAAACTTTTGTTCAAATAATTACTTTAAAATGTGCTTTGCTTGACAATGACAAGTTCAGAGCTATAACCCATCACCAGGAACCTTATTTCAGGGTTTTCTTGTTCCATTTTCAAATGTCGTTGCATATGGCCTACCTTATCCATATACCCCATAAATATATACATCTGCTATTAATATGTGCCCACACAAATTGAAAATTAAAAATTAAAAATAACATGGTGAAACCCTGTCTCTCCTAAAAATACAAAAACCAGCTGGGTGTGGTGGCGGGTGCCAGCAATCCCAGCTACTTGGGAGGCTTAGGCAGGAGAATGGCTTGAAACCGGGAGGCGGAAGTTGCAGTGAGCCGAGATTGTGCCATTGCACTCCAGCCAGGGCAACAAGAGCGAAACCCTATCTAAAAAATAAAACTAGAAATTGTAAAATAACAAAAAATATTATTTTAAAAACCAAGAACCAATTTGAAATAAAAAATAATAGCACAAAAAATAAAGCTAAGGGAGCAAAAGTTATCAAAAATAAGACAGTGATTTGGGAGGTTGAGGTGGGAAGATAGCATGAGGTCATGAGTTTGAGACCATCCTGGGCAATGTAGCAAGACCCCATCTAAAAAATAATAATAATATAAGGAAACACGCTAAATGAAGATCTACAAAGACCACTTTTAGCGAAACAGTGAGCAGAGCAGAGACAGTGAAACAGGTCTGCAGAAAATGAGCCTGGAAACCCTCAAACAATCAGGCCACATGTCCCTTCTCTCCATGCTTGTCTGCTCCATTCTTCCAGTTTCAGACAGTTTATCAGGGAACTTGCTGTCAGGATGGTCCAGGTGTATACGCTTCAAATCCAACTGAGGTTTCCAGTTCCAGGGATTGAATCAGATGGAGCAGAGTTGGATAGCATGCCCATTCTTGAGCAAATTATTGTAGCCAGAGAAGCAAAATGTTCCAAATGACAGAAGTCAGTAGAATCAGTTAGTTAAAGAATCATTTTCTTGAAAGAGGATGTTACTCTTGAAAGAGGCATATACAAAGGGCTATGATAACCTATTACTCGTCATTCCATTGTTTACCTCCAGAGCACTGTGCTCCAAGTTTCTTCCCACAGGAATCTAATAAGTTGTCTCTGTTGAAGAATTTTGTATTTATTTATACTATAAATATCTTATTTTAAGATAGGCTATTTCTGAATTTGGGAATGTTTTTCCCCAGTATGAACCATCAGGGCAAATGGGCTTGATATATCTCTCTAGTCACAAGGCTTTAAGAGGACACAGCAGAAGTGAAGTTATGACAGGCAGGAAAGAGAATGATGTTAGCAAGAAGTTAGCCCCGAAGCTGCAGCCAGTTGATTAGATATTATAGCAATCCTCTTAAATAATAGAGGAAAATAAAATCATTAAGGAGTCACACAGGAGAAAGTACTGATGCAGCAGGCTCTGTTGAACTGGGTAAGGGTGCGAGTGTTCTAGAGCGAGCTGACCACACACATCCCAGGAGCAGCTACAAATTCCTTTTCACGATGTGATTTGTAAACCGTCATACCTGCTTCTGTTAAGGAGTCAGGATTTAACGTGTCATTACTGAACCTGACACAGGAAAGCACTCCGTGAAGGCATTTCTTGCCTGGGCATGAAGCAAACCTGTGACAAACACACACATAGGTCACAATGGACCAGAGGATGATGACCCTAAGATTGCAAGAGCTTTGAGGGAGGGAAGTCCATTCATTCATCAGTCTTCATATCGAATGCATGGTGCAGGGACAACTGTGCTTTGGAATCAGGCTGGTGGAAACATCTTCCAGAGCAGACAGCTCCTGGGATGCTGGGGAAGGTGAAGGAGTCTGGGGTTTCCTATGTTTTGTAATGCCATTGGATGAATAAGAAGCAGGTTCCTTCTATCCTTAGCCTACAGGCTCTGTGATGTGATGCTTCTCTAGATATGCGCTCCTGCCAGCCTGCTTGTTGTTAGGGTCATGGTGCTCAGCTTAACTGCAAGAAGAAGAAGGTGGATGTTGGCTATTTGTGGGGGCAGGATTGATGTTTGTAAACAATTCCAATTTATTCTACTGTAATATTTCATTACAGTTTTAATAATTTCTCAAGAACATAATATATTAATTGATATGTCTTGAAAAATCATCCATTTCCTCCAGGTTATCAAATTTATAGGGATAAAATTGAAAATATAAGTCATAAGTCTTTATTTTTCTACACTCATGATTATTACCCATTGTTACACCTAATTTTATGCATGTATACATTCTCCCAAACCCCAAATTTTGTTGATTAGGTTAAGTAATCTTACATCTTATATTTTGTTAGATTTTTAAGGTTTAAATGATTTGACTAATGCTTTTATTTGTAAAATGTTGTGTTAAAATACACATCTTAATCTAAGTGGAGTGAAATGCAAGTTTGCCAAGGTAAATATCTTCAGAAGACTGGTGATCGTTTCGTTCGCTCTAGAAAACATCGCACACTGCCTCATTTTTTTTTTTTTTTTTTGAAGTAAAACACATTCCTGTTGAGCTTTTCTACTTTCCCTTTGTTATCGTTGTAAACCAATATGAAATTTTATTAGAACATACTGTATAGGCTCCATGCGCCTCTGTCACATCTTTTGTAAATCATTGAATAAACTGGTTTTAAACAGATATGCCTAACCTTAGTTATGATGATAATGCGAGGGCATTTTTTCAAAGGGATCCATAAGTCATATTTGGAGGTCAATTAATGTCAATTTATGACAATATTAATGTTGGTACAAAACAGCCAAAACAAGTAAATAAATACACTCCCTGAAACTGATTTTACTTTCAGTGTCTCTCTTGAAAATGAAAGTGCATTGATGAAAGGACAGGAGACAGAAAAAGGGAGGTAACAAATACAAAATAAAAGGAATTGCTGTGCAGAGGGAGACTGTACTATACAGGGAGGGAGGGAGTTCAAAGTTATCCAGATGAAGAAATTGAATGAGGAACGAGAGCTGGAGGATTTGTAGATAATTAGGAGACGTCTGTAGTTATCTGACCCAACAAAACAGGCTTATTCTCACTCTACAAGTGGGTTGCTTACATTCCATCAAATGAACTTAATACAGTAAACTGACACCACAGTCAGTAAATCAAACGACTGAAACCATGTTCACAGAAAATATCAGAAGATCATACCAAGAGGTACATCCAGGGTATGTATAGACCCTTTGACGAATCTAAACTCCATTGTTTAGAGGCAAATGATAAATGATTCTATTACACATAATTGTAGGTGACTCAGTGGTCACTTATAGTTCACTTCCTGTTAGTATTTCGGCACTAATAGCTTGAAGAGCCCAGAACATTACCCCATTAAATACTCTTCATACTCATGTCTTCTTGAAAAAGACAAAACACGTGATCACCATTGCTTGTCATATGTTTCATCCAAGTTAGGTTGTGTGTGTTTCAGTAAAATGCATATCAATTTTTATAGAGCCAGTGAATTTTAAGGCATTTATTCTTTGGAATACGTTGAACTGGATGTATGATGTACTAAACAGAACACAGAACTTACAAAACATTCCTTCCTTCCAAAGCATTTATGGCAATCAAAGTCTTCTACATCACTGAGAAGATGTGAAAATCACAATGTGGGCAAATTCAGCCAACCATAACTCAGCAGCCTCTCACACAGCTGCTGGAGTTAAAAACCCAAATTCAGTAACTAAGTTCCAGTTACTGAACTTTACAAGCCCAAAGTGTGATTTATAAAGCAATGTATAAATTAAAAAGGAGAATACTTTCTTGCTGGTGGCTGAAAATTGACATATTTATCCAAAAAATCCACTAGTCTGAGAAAATATGGTACAGACAGGAATTTTGAATATATGTATATAGGAAAGAGACACAAATGCATTTAGAAGATTTTGACCTGTCTCAAACCTAACTTCTGTCTAGGGTTCATTCAGAAGCATTCCTGATATGGTGTGTCATGATTATTGCTGATGTTTTAAGCTTGGAAGTCATTGCTTCTACTCACATGACAAGAAGGAATCTGCTGAAGAGTGGAGCAAGGTGGTGGAATACAGGACTGCATCATTCATTCTCCACCCTGTAGGAACACCAAATTTTAACAACTGCAAAGAGAAAATTTGATTACAAGAATCAAAACATCTAATAATCTAATTTTAAAATGGGCGAAAGATCTGAATAGATCTTTTATATGACCTGAATAGATCAATTTGTATGTCAAAAGAAAATATACAAATTGCAAATAGGTGCATGAAAAGGTGCTCAACATCACTGACCATCAGAGAAATGCAAATCAATACTACCATGAGATACCATCTCACCCCAGTTAAAATGGCTTTTATCAAGGTGACTACAGACAATAACAAATGCTGGCAAAGTGGGGAAAAAGGAAGCCACGTATGTTGATGGTGGGAATGTAAGTTAGTACAACCACTATGGAGAAGAGTTTGGAGGTTCCTCTAAAACTTAAAAATAGAGCTACCATATGATCCAGCAACTTCACTGATGGGTATATACCCCGAAAGAAAGGGAATCAGTCCATGAAAGAGCTCTCTGGACTGCCGTGTTTGTTGCAGCACTGCTAATAATAGCCAAGATTTAGAAGCACCCTAAGTGTCCATCAACAGATGAATGGATAAAGAAAATGGGCTACTATACACAATGGAGTACTATTCAGCTGTAAAAAGGAATGAGATCTTGTAATTTGCAACAACATGGATGTAGCTGGAGGTCGTTAAGAGTAATAAGTCAGGCACAGAAAGACACATATCGCATGTTCTCACTTGTTTGTGGGATCTAAATATCAGAACTATTGAACACATGAACAGAGAGAGTAGAAGGATGGTTACCAGAAGCTGGGAAGAATAGTGGGTGGTTGTGGGGTAGGGGATGGTTGGGGAAGGTGGAGAAGGTTAATGGGTGCAAAAAAAAAGTTAGAAAGATTAAATAAGACCCAGTATTTGATAACACAACAAGGTGACTACAGTCAATAATAATTTAATTGTATATTTTAAAATAACTAAAAGAGAATAACTGGATTGTTTGTAACACAAAGGATAAATACTTGAGAGATGGAGACCCAATTTTTCATGATGTGTATTACTCATTGCATGCCTGTGTCAAAAAATCTTATGTACCCCAGAAATATATATACTGTGTAAATACCAATATTAAAAATAAATTTAAAAAAAGAGGGAATCTTCACAAATGGAAACTCGTTAGCTCTTCTTAGATCAGTAAGAGAAGTAAGATCACAGAACAAACCACTTCCTCACAAAATTGGAGAGACCTGTCAATACAGAAAATCACAGCTTACTAAAGCAGAAATCTGGGAGCAGAATCCACTGTGTGAATTGCTACAAGGGAATAGAATCCTGAACTGTAGATGAGCTGCTGGAGGCTCCGTGAGAAAAGCTTGAGAGGTAAAATGCCAGGGAGACCCAGTCATGGGGAAACTCCTGCACTTGTATGAGTTTACCTCCAAGAGCTGGGCTAAGTCTTCATGGGGAAGATTGGAGGAACACCTTTCTGCTTCTGGCACGGAGAGAGAAAAAGTAATCATTTTGAAACACGCCAGAGCACTTTCTGCCATCAAAAGAAGCTATTTCACTATTGCCTAGTGTGCTGGAGTTTATCAGAGCCTAACTGACATGGGAGAAGAGAAATACCCAAGTCCAGCCTCCTCTAGCCTTCCTGTTTTCCCTAGAGGACTTAAGTAACTCTATAGATCAATTGGACCTAACTGACATATACGAGCACTTCACCCAACGACAGCAGAATACACATTTTCTCAAGTGCACATGGAACATTCTCCAGGATAGACCATGTGTTAGGCCACACAACAAGGCTTGATAAATCTAAAATTATTGAAATCACACAGTGTCTTTTTTGATCACAATGGAAAGGGAATGAGGCTATAAAGCTGTAAGAGGAAAAAAATTGGAAAATCCACACATATGTGGAAATTGAACAACACATTTAATTTAATCAATGTGTTAAAGAAGAAATCTCAAGGGAAATTAGAAAATACTTTCAAACAAATGAAAATGAAAATACAATAAACCAAAACTTTTGAAATGCAGCTAAAATTGTGTTATAAGGATACATAGCTGTAACTTCATGCCTTCAAACAGAAGAACTATATTAAATCACCACTTTAACTTCATACCTTAAAAGATTAGAAAAATAAAAGCAAACTAAACCCAAATCTAGCAGAAGAAAGGAAATAATAATGATTACAATGGCAATTTAAAAAAAGAGAGAATGGGCCAGGTGCAGTGGCTCACACCTGTAATCCCAGCACTTTGGAAGGCTGAGGCAGGCAGATCACTTAAGCCTAGGAGTTGGAGACCAGCTTGGGCAACCTGGGAAATCCTGTCTCTACAAAAATAAATAAATTTTAAAAATATGAAAATTAGCTAGGTGTGGTGGTGCATGCCTGTAATCCCAGCTACTCAGGAGGCTGAGGTGAAAGATTACTTGAGCCTGGGAGGTCAAGGCTACAATGAGCCAAGATTGTGCCACTGCACTCCAGCCTGGGTTACAAAGTGAGACCCTGTCTCAAAAATAAGTAAATAAATGAGAACAGACAAATAAGAGAAAAAAATCAAGAGACTCACAAGTTGATTTTTAAAGGATTAACAAAATTGACAAACCGTTAGATATATTAAGTAAAATATGACTCAAATCACTAAAATCAGAAATGAAAGACAGTAACTACTGATTTTACCGAAATAAAAAGGTTTCCGAAGTAACATAATAAACATATGTATACCACCAAATTGGTTAACCTAGATGAAATGGACAAATTCCAATAAACACACTTGAATCATGAAGAAATAGAAATCTTAAATAGACCTGTAACTAGTATGGAAATTGAATCAGTAACCAAAAACCTGCCAACAAAGTAAAGTCCTGGCCCAGACGGCTGCATTGGTGAGTTCTAGCAAACATTAAAGAAAAGTTAACACCATCTCTTTTCAACTCTGCTGAAAAATTAAAGAGAAGGGAATATTTTCTAGTTATTTCTACAAGGCCAGCATTTCCCTCAAACTAAAACCTGAGAAAGATACAAGTGAAGAAAATTGTAAATCAATTTATCTTAGGAATACCAGTACAAAACCCTAAAAGTAAAACTCCTTGCAAACTGAATTCAGCAGCATTTTCAAAATGTTATACACCATAAAATTGTTACATAATACATTACATTTACAAAATGTAGGGGAAAAATTACATTATTATTTTAATTGATGCAGACAAAGAATTTGACAAAATTCAATAGCCTTTACTGGTACAGTCAATAAACAAGAAATAGAAGATCACTTCCTCAGTGTGACAAAGATCATACATGAAAACTTACAACTAATAGCACACTCTGTGGTAAAAGACTGAAAACTTTTTCTCTTAGATTAGAAGCAAGACAAGTACACCTGCTTTCACTACTTCCATTCAACATTGTATTGGGAGTTCAAGTCTTACAAATCAGGAAAGAAATAAAAACCATCCATATTGAAAAAGAAGATGTAAAATTATGTGTTACAGATGACATAATCTTATATGCAGAAAATCCTAAAAATTAAGCAAAAATGAGTTAAAACTAATAAATTTGGCAAAGCTGCAAGATACAAAATTAATCTGCAAAATACAGTTACATATCTGTACACTAAACAGAACAATCCAAAAAAGGAATTAAGATAACAATTCTATTTACAATTGTATCAAAAATAATACCTAGAGATACATTTAGGAGGCAAAGCTGAGATCCGGCCAGTGCGCTCCAGGCTGGGCGACAGAGCGAGACTCCGTCTCAAAAAAAAAAAAAAAAAAAAAAATTTGTACAGTGAAAATGACAAAATGTTGCTGAAAGAAATTAAAGGACATACAAAGAAAACTCTTATTCATGGATTAGAAGACAGTATTATTAAAATATCATTAATTCCCAAAAAAATATCCAGATTCAATGTAATCCCTATCAAAATTTCTGTGACTTTTCTTTCAAAAATAGAAAAACCCATCTAAAATTAACATAGAATCTTGACAGATCTCCAATAGCGAAAGCAATCTTGAAAGAGAACAAAATTGAAAAACGTAAACTCTATGATTTCAGAACTTAATACAAAGCTACAGTTAGTCAAACAGTGTGGTATTGGAATAAGATTAGTTATATGGACTAATGAAATAGAATAGACCTTCCAGAAACGAACCCTCATACATGTGGTCAAGTGATTTTCTGCAAGGGTGTCAAGACCAATTTGTAAAGGCTGCTGGGATGGAATGAAAGTATTTTGCATTGAAGAATGACAAGAATTTTGAAGGGGGCAGTGGTAAAGCACTATCGACTGAATTGTGTTGCCCCCAAAATTCATATGTTAATGCCCTGTCCCCAGTGTGATGGTATTTGGAGGTGGAGCCACAATCATGAAAATGTGTTTTTTGTTCATAAAGCATTCTGAGATAGGTGAGGTGATTGTCCTTGAAGCCATAACTTAGTGCTTTGAGTAGGTCCCATTTTGTTGCTTTAACATCTCAAGGGAAGAGAAAGAGCCTGGTATCTGGATTCAGATTTTGGTAATTGTGGAAGTGGAATTCATCCCTTCTGCTCACGTTCCACTGACCTTTACCGGCACCTGGTCCCAGTTAAACTTCGAAGAGCTGGTAAATAATACATTCTTTCCAAACCAAGAAGAGATAGGGGGTTGATAAAAAGCTATCCAGTCTCAGGCCGGGTGCGGTGGCTCAAGCCTGTAATCCCAGCACTTTGGGAGGCCGAGACGGGCGGATGACGAGGTCAGGAGATCAAGACCATCCTGGCTAACACGGTGAAACCCCGTCTCTACTAAAAAAATACAAAAAAACTAGCCGGTAGAGGTGGCGGGCGCCTGTAGTCCCAGCTACTTGGGAGGCTGAGGCAGGAGAATGGCATAAACCCAGGAGGTGGAGCTTGCAGTGAGCTGAGATCTGGCCACTGCACTCCAGCCTGGGCGACAGAGCGAGACTCCGTCTCAAAAAAAAAAAAAAAAAAAAAAAAAAGCTATCCAGTCTCTGCATTTGATAGATGATCTACAGCTTAAAATTCTTACAAACTTGTGAAAATTGCTTGTTACAGAAGTAATAGCCAAACATCAAAATTATTTTAATTAAGAATGGGAGTGGAGAAAATCCAAGAATTTTAGGTGTTTTGCTTATGTTTGGAAAGTTTGTAAGTTGGTATTGAGTTGGAAACACAAGTTTCAACTTAAAAGTGTAGTGGAATCAGAAGTTGAGTTGTGTAGACATCTGTGAAGCATTGTTTTGTTGTTGTTGTTGTTTTCAAACTCCTTGATGTGGCTTTATGAACGAATTATAAAATGAGGTTTCAGCAGCTTCTTTGGGATTCTAAATATATAAGACGCAGTAAATGATATAAGACTAGACTCTTACCTAACCTAATATATCATCCTAACCATGTTATTTGTGCAGAATGAGATAACAACTATTTAAAAGAAAACAACATCCAAGGAAAATGTGACCTATTGTAATCCATTAACAACTTTTGCCTAAGAACTTGAAGTGATAATCAGACTATAAATAAATACCAAATTTCGTCTAATTAACACTACCTCGTAGCTATGTAGCCCTTTAGAGTTTCTTCTTAGGATTTGTAAAAGTCCAAATAAAAAGAAAAAAATTATCTTATATGTGAGAACCAAAATTTAGAGGTAAGTAGATAACACCAAAAAGGCGACAAGGAAACTGGTCAAATCCAAAGTTTCTGATGATACATTTAAAAATTTGTCATAAATCAGCATTCTAACTTCGGTCTTCAGGCTCAGAAAAAAAAAATCACATTATCAATGGTAAGTTTATTTTGTTGGTGAAGGAATTATTTTTGCAGCTTTATTCAACTATGTCTAATATACAATAAACTGTACATATTTAACATGTTTAGTTTCATAATTTAGGGGACTTTTATATGCTCTTGACTATTTCCACAATCAAGACAATAAACATACATATCACCCCAAATCGTTTCCTTGAGTCCTCTGTAATTCCTGCCTCCAAAACCTCCCCAACCACATGCTGGAGCACAGACCATTTTCTGTCACTTTAAATTAGTTTTCAGTCTCTAGAATTTTTATAAATGAAACCACTTAATAGCATTCTTTCCTCCTCTCACGAAACATAATCATTTTAAGATTCATTCATGCTGTATATATTAACTGTTCCTTCTTTTTATTGCATTTTATTTCATTCCATAGTTATGCTACAGTCTATTTATCACCTATTTAAAGCTATTTGATTTTTTTTTTTTCTAGATTTTGACTGTTACAAACAAAGCTTCTATGGACATTAATGTAGAAACCGTTGTATGGACATAATTGTTTTATTGATCTTCAGTAATTATCTAGAAGTGGGCTAGCTGTATAATACAATATGTGTGTTTAATATTTTAAGGAACTGCAAAACTGCTTTTTAAAGTATTTGTACAATTGTATAGTCCTACAAGCATT
This sequence comes from Chlorocebus sabaeus, assembly GCF_047675955.1. Lineage (NCBI taxonomy): Eukaryota > Metazoa > Chordata > Mammalia > Primates > Cercopithecidae > Chlorocebus > Chlorocebus sabaeus. The sequence continues at coordinate 5,915,264 of NC_132911.1, read as the reverse complement.
GTACTAGGATTCCAGTTCTTTCTCAGATTTCTGGGCATTTGTCATGGTCAAGTTATGTTTTTTGTGGGTTTGTTTTTGAATTTTACCCATTCTAATCAATGAGTAGTGATATTAATATTTCACTGTAGTTTCAATTTCAATCTTAATGGTTGATGATGCTGACTTATGTTCTTATGTGTTTATTTACTATATATTTACATTTGATAAGGTATCTGTTAAAATTGGCCACTTTTATTGGGTCATTTGTTTTGTTATTATTAATTTGTGAGAGTGTTTTGTGTAGTTTGGATACAAGTCACTTGTCAAATATATTATTTTCAAATATATTTTCCAGGCTGTATTTAATTTTCCACTCTTACCCTTGTTTCTTGAAGAGTGAAAGTATTTCTTTGTGATAAAGTTTTTTTTTTTTAATCTGTGTGTTCCTGTATAGATAGTTCTCTCTTGTGTTGTTTCTATGACATTTCTCTAACTCAAGGTCATAAAAATTTTCTCTGTGTGTAAATTTTGTTGATCTTCTCCCATTTTTCTATAGAGGTTTTAAACTTTTAGGGTTTGTATTTAGGTTTGTCACATATTTTGAGATAATTTTTATAAATAGTATAGGGTATGGATCAAAGTTTATTTTATTGTGCATGTATATTGAATTTTGCCCCCACTGTTGAAAAGGTCATCCTTACTCTACTAAATTGCTTTCTCACCTTTAAAAAAATTGTCCACATGTGTTTGAATCAGTTTATAAATTCCCTATTCTGTTCCATAGATAAATGGACAATTTATCTATTGTTCATTATTATGCAAATACCATACTGTCATGACTACTGAGGATTTAAAATTAGTCTTGAAATCAGATAGAGGTATTCCTCCACATTTGTTCTTTTTCAAGGATATTTTGGGCATTTTAGGTACTTTGAATTTCCATAAGAATTTTAAAATAATTTTGTCAATGCTTAGATACATTTTCTATTTCTACAAAAATTTTTATTAGGATTGTGTTGAATATGTAGATCAATTTGGAAAGAATTGACATTGTAACAATATTGAGTTGCCAGTGTATAAAAATGAGACATTTCTCCATTTATTTAAGTCTTCCTTAGTTTCCATCAGCAATGTTTTGTAGTTTTCAGGGTATAAGTTTTCAGGTCTCTTTTTAGATTTTATGCCAGACAGAATCTACAGTGACCCCATGACCTCCACTGAGTGTTGGTGGACCCTCTTACTTGCTTCTAACCAACAGAATATGGCAAAGGTGACCAATTATAACTGATTATATTTATGTGATTATGCTACATAAGATTATGTACCTATCTTGCAAGGAGAATCTCTTTCCCTTGTGACATTGAGGAGCAAGTAGCCAAACTGAAAAATGTACCTGGCATGGAGCTGCGGATTGCCTTCACCCAGTAGCCAGCAAGAAACTTAGACCTTCCACCTGAGAGCCCACAGGAGCTGAATGATACCAACTACCATGCAGTTTTGGAAGGTGATCCTTCCCCACTTGAGCCTCAGATAAAACCACAGCTCTAGTTGACACATTATTGCAGCCTCATGAGACTTGGAAGCAGGCAGCACTGCTAAACTCTGCCCTGATATTCTTATTTTGTTTCTGATATTAGGGGGAAGTTATTCAGTGTATTATTGTTTTGTATGATGCTAACTGTGTATTCTTCACAGATTCCATTGATCAGTTTGAGGAAGTATCTGTCTATTACCAGTCTGCTGAGAGTTTTGTACCTGATTTTGTTTTTAATCAGAAAATGATGTTGGATTATCTAAAATGCCTTTTTTCCCCTGTCTCTGTTGGAAAAAATCATATAATTTCATTTAATTTATTAATATAGAGGATTCCACTGGCTGTTTTTCAAATTTTCAATAGACTTTATAATTCTGGGATAAACAATGGCAGGTTATCATATGTTATCCTTTTATTTATAGTTAAATTCCTTTTGCCAATTTTTTAAATTAACTTTTATGTTTATCTCACGAGGCATATTGGTCTGTAGTTTTTACATTCTATTTTTCTCTTGTATTATCCTTATCTAGTATTGGCAGTAGAGTAATGCTGGCATCACTGAATGAGCTGGGAAGTATTTCTACCTCCATCCAGTATTTGTGTCATTGAGGAAAATTTTCTATTTGAGCATAGTTTCTGAAGATGTTGGCATAAAGTTGATCATGATTTGTTCCTATCTTTTTAACATCTGTAAAATGAAAGTGGGCTTACCCATCTTATTCCAGATTTTGGTAGTTTGTATTTCCTTCATTTTTTCCTTATCAATATGACTAGATGTTTATAAGTATTATTGATCTTTAAACAATCAGTGTTTGATTTCATTGATTTATAAAATTGCTTTTTGTTTTCTAATTTTAAGTTTATACTCTGACCTTTATTGTTTTCTTTCTTTACTTTGGTTTAATTTTTTCCCCTAGTTCCTTAAAGTGTTAGCTGAGGTTATTGACTTGAGATTCTTCTCTTAGGTGTTTTCTCCTGAGTTTAGCAATATCTCACAAATTTTAATATGTTGTGTTTTTATTCTAATTCAATTCAGTATGCTTTTAATTTCCTCTTTAATTTCCTTTTTACTCATGAATTATTTAAAAATTTATTAGTTTTTGAAAAATTTGATGATTTTCCATAGATATGTTATTGATTTCTCATTTAATCTTACTGTAGTCGGAGAATATTCTTTGTGTGATTTGAATCTTTTCAAATTAATTGAGCCCAGAATATAGTTTCTAGTTAAGTATGTTCTTTTTTTTTTTTTTTTTCTTTTTTTTTTTTTTTTGAGACGGAGTCTCGCTCTGTCGCCCAGGCTGGAGTGCAGTGGCGCAATCTCGGCTCACTGCAAGCTCCGCCTCCCGGGTTCACGCCATTCTCCTACCTCAGCCTCCCGAGTAGCTGGGACTACAGGCGCCCGCCACTGCGCCCGGCTAATTTTTTTCTATTTTTTAGTAGAGACGGGGTTTCACCATGTTAGCCAGGATGGTCTCGATCTCCTGACCTCGTGATCCGCCCGTCTCGGCCTCCCAAAGTGCTAGGATTACAGGCTTGAGCCACCGCGCCCGGCCTAGTTAAGTATGTTCTATGTGAACTTGAGAAGAAATATAATGAATACATATTCTGATGTTATAGGATAGAGTGTTCTATAACTAACAATCTGGCCGATTATGTTGACAGCATTTTTCAAGTCTCCTATAACCTTGCTGATTTTCTGTCGGCTTGTTCAGCACTTAAGGAGAGAGAAACATTGAAATCTCCAATTACAATATGCTTGTGGTTCTATCAGTTTTTACATCACGTATTGTGAAACTCTGTTATTAGGTACATAAGCATTATGGATAACTTTGACTTTTTGATGACTTGATTCCTTTTATCATTATAAAATTATCTTCTTTATTCCTGGTAATATTATTTGCTGTAAAAATTATTTTGTCTCATTAATATGTTTACTCCAACTTTTATTAAGTTTATGCTTACATAGAATAGAAGGTGTATGTGTGTGTGTATATATATATATATATATATATAAAAACATATTTTTACTTTTCTTTTACTTTTAACCCGTTTGGACTTTTTTTTCATTTATTTTTAACCTATAAGCTTCTTACAGGCAGCTTATAGCTGGGTCTTGCTTTGTTATCCCGTCTGTCAATCCCTACCCTCTTAATTATGATATTTAGACCACTTACATTTAACATAATGGCTGACAAGGTTAGATTTAAATCTATTATCATGCTATTTGTTTTATATTCTTCTTTGCTTTGCTTTGTTTTTCCTATTTTTCAGTCTTCTTTGAGGCCATTGTGGCTGTGTTTGTGTGTGTGTGTGTATAATATAAAAATATATAAATTTTCTATTTTATCTCCTCTGTTAGTTCATTCTTAAGCTCTTTTATTTTTATGGATGTTTTAGAGTTTAGAAGATAAGTATTTTCAAAAAAACACCGTCTACCTTCAGATTATATTATACCACATCAGTTACAGAATAGGAAATTTACAGTACTGTAATTCCGCTTCTCTCCTCCTGTTCTAGGCATGACATAGATGTCACGAAGTCATCCTCTCAGGGTTGTTTATCTATTGTGTAGACCCGTGTTTCCATTTGATGTCATTTTTCTCTGGCCTATAGGATACTACTTTTAAGTAGAGGTCTAATTGTGATGAATTACGTGATGAATTTGTATGTCTGTTAGTCTTTACTGTGGCTTTATTGAAAGTATTTTTGCTGGGAGTAGAATTGTAGAGTGGCAGATAATGTGAACTTTACCTTATGTGGTATTGAGTACCTTTGTTCGTATAACTATTCTTGAGTTTTGTTGTGAAATGATGTTGTTTACTTAGAAACAACTGAATCCTTTTGGGGCTTGCTTTTAAGATTTGTTAGGCAGTGTTCAGTCTAGGACTAACTATATCTTATTACTGGCTCTGTCTGAGGACCAGGAAGTTTTACCTTTGATTCCTCCTTTTTTTTGTTTTCCCCTAGGCTCAGGCAGTTTTCTCTCACATATGCAATGATCAATACTTAGATAGGGACTCAGGAGAGCTACCCACATCTGTCTGAGTTTCTCACTCTGTGGAGCTCCCTCTTTGCTGGTCCTCTGTCCTGAGACCTTGGGCTGTCTTACACAACCTCAGCTCAGACAGTCTGCATGGAGCTACCTGGGGATCCCTTTCCTAATCTGTGGACAGGGAACTTTCTAAAGATCATAAACCAGAACAAGCTTAGTGCTCACCCTGGCACTCTCTTTTCCTCTCAGGAGCTATGTTCCTTTGTTGTCTGAGTTCCAGTGTGAAAACTGTCACTTCCCGTATTTTGTCTGCATTTCTTGTTATTTCAGGTGGGAGATTATAACCATATAAGTCTCAGCACAGATTAAAATTAACCAAACTCACAGTCATTAATAGTAAGATAATGCTAATTCATGATGAGCACTTTTATTGGCAAAGGACCAATACATTCAAATCTTTCCCTATAGTTAAGCAATGTTGGAAAACAAAAGGGGAAAGTCATTTGATGATTATAGAATCAAAATAAATAGAAGCAGTTTTGAAAAAGACATGTTAGTGAGATCATGCCAAGATGCTCTAATGCATTTTTCTCCCAAGAAAAGACTCCACCACCCATCAACAGGCCTAGAATTAAAGAGCAGGGCACCTACACTTGCCTCTGAATAGCATTTGTGTGGACACCGATAACTTTTCCTCATGAAATGCTCCTTTATCTATGTCTCTGTAGCTAACAAAGACTACTCTCAATAAACATCTCTTCTTTAGTTGTTTTCATATTTAGATATTTCCTTATTCTTTTTCAGACTGCATTCAGGTCCTATTGAGCCCTGTTTCCTAAAGTAATTTGCATATTCTTTAATTTTCTATATTGATCTCATTTTAAACTTATAGGAACAACTTCATTGACCTGATTTTCAAATCCTAGTTAGACTTCGCAGTGAGACTTAAGGTGTTGGTGATGGTTCTTAAACTTTCTCACATATTCATGATTTCCCTCAAAAATTATTTCACTGTGTAGCAATTTCAGTACAAACATCTTATCTTTATATCTCCTTTTTCTCCATGTCTGCATATTCATCATTGTATGCATAGCACTAAGTTAGAACTAAAACTCATAAAATGAATGTATGAATACATTTCCTTCCTTCATGTATTAATCTGAAGGCATTTCAGAATCTCACTTATCTTCAAAATTATGATCTGTTATTCTTGTAGGTGGGCAACATTCTTTCTCATTGTAGGAAGTTCATATTTCCTCAGAATCTTTAAGTGTCATCTCTGAAACTCTTCACTCCAAGAGTGTGTGTGTGTGATGAGTGCATGATCTGTGTACTGTGCTTTATCCTCTTCCACACTTTTTATACAGAGATGCTCTTTATTTCCATGAAACTCTAAAACGGCTTTAAGTAGTGCTTTGTATAAACATTCTCTGTGATATTTACTTTATCCCAGTTATTTCCTGCAGCCTCTAAAAATACTTTAAGTCTTCTTATCAATTCAATTCCATTATATGTGTATAAACCTTCCTTGACTAATACGTGATTTGGTTTCTTTATTTAGGATCTTGTTTGTGTGCTACCTTCTGTCTGTTTTGAATGAATTATCTCTTCAGAAGTTTACTTTTATTTCTCCCAAACTCAGAAAGATATCATTTGCAGCTTGCTGCTTCATTGCTTTTATTCTCTGTTTTCTTAACATAAAACACAATGGCACACAGGGAAAACACACACACACACACACACACTCACAAAATGTTATTGACCACATTTGACCTATAATGTGGAATGGTACCTGTGCATAACGTGCAGCTAGAACTTAAAGTATAATAATAATAAAAAATAAATAAATAAATAAAAATGTGGAATGGTTCTAAGTTTTCCTTCTCTTTTCGTTGAATGGTGACCAAATATCCATTTTACGGAGTTCAGATTGCCATGGGAGGAGTCCAGACAACTCTCAGAAGTGCATGTGTGGTCAGCCCTATAACAGCCAAGCTCCATCCTTCAAGTATTTGTCTGTTTTTCCTCTTAGTTCCCACTGCTTTGGTATTGTCATCCTTTCTTTGTCAAAACTTTTTGTTACGTTGTTCTCCAATTGATCATCTTCAGTGCATTTGGTGAAACTCCATGGCTGAGCCCTCTCGTGCCTGACTATTCATTTATCCATTTTTCTTGGTAGCAGACCACTGGCCTCATTCCTGATGGTCATGCGTCCCATTAAAGAACACATTTGTTGATCTCCCTTGAAACTAGGGCTATGCAGTGAGGTGTAGTCTAAGTAGACAAATGGAGTTTCTGGGAAATTTCTTCAAGACAGAAAACTAAGTGACACTGTTGCATTTCATCTCCCACTCTTCCTCTGGCTTCTGATCTAGAAAATGTGATGCCTGATGAAAGGTAGAAATAAGAAAGTAGAAATGACAAAACAAAGCTAGAAGCCTAGTTCTCTAAGAACTTCCAAGAACACCACATCAGTCATGGACAGTCCACACTGTACAGTAGAAAAATTAAGAAATAAAACATATGCTTTTAAGTCACCATGGCTACCTAGTAACATTGGTCAAACAGATCCCATTGCTCATGGGCATGTCCTCATATCCTGCTCACTGATCCTTCTGCTTCTCAGATGATCATCACCATTACCAACAGCTCCACTCACCTTTCCATAGGTGAGAACCTACTGGGGGTCTCAACCTGTCCCTCAACATACAGGGACAATAAAAGATAGCTTTCTTCCCCAAACTGTCATAGAAAGTTTTGGGAAGTCCATATTTTCATGAGAACTCCTTTGAGTAACCATTATATTCATGTTGCACTGGTGAAAACATCATCTTGGAGAGATTTCCTAAGGTCTCTTAGGACGGTGGAATCAGCTCAAACTTAGGCCTGACTCAAAAACCCAATCCTCAAGTTCTGCTCTAATATTTGATGTTCTCATTCCATTTTCTTGTAGCCTATAATCATTCGTTTCATGTAATTTAACTCACGTGACTTGAAATAACACAGTAGTCTCATCTTTTCCCTCACTTCACTTACATTTAATGTGCTTATCTTCATGAGAGTGTCCAGAGCTGCCCAAATCAATACGAAGGTCCCTCTAGTATGTTGGTCTCAGCCCCGCCTACCCGCCCCCAGCCACAACCCTGACTACTCAATCTCCTCTCACATTTGGTCCCAGTACCATGTCATGATCTACGAGTGCATCAGTGTATTTCTCCCACCACTGATCTGGAATGACCTTTAAAATAATAATGATTTATCTGATGAAATTATTTTTCTTTTTTAAAAGAATACTTATATTTTCTGGCTGCATATGGTGGCTCACGCCTGTCATTCCAGCATTTTGGGAGGCCTACGCAGGCAGACCAAGAGATTGAGACCATCCTGGCCAACACGGTGAAACCCCGCCTCCACTAAAAATACAAAAATTAGCTGGGCATGGTGGTGCGTGCGTGTAATCTCAACTACTTGGGAGGCTGAGGCAGGAGAATCGCTTGAACCCGAAAGGTGAAGGTAGCAGTGAGCCAAGATGAAGCCACTGCACTCCAGCCTGGCGACAGAGCGAGACTCTGCCTCAAAAAACAACCACGACAACAACCAACTTATATTTTCTTTAGTTTGTTCTAGAATTTGTCTTCAGTGAAGGCTACCATTTTCTAGCCCCCTCTGGTACAGTGCTCTGTGTTGTGCCTGAAACTTCCTCATCTGCTTTGTATCTAAAAATATGCGTACAAACAGATTCTTTTTTTAAACCACATTTTACTTAAAGCCAATTCCAACAGACCTAGATGAGATAGCATCATTCATCACCTTTCCTTTTCCTTTTGTTCTTTGCTTAACAGCGTTTACCACTACTTCCCTATTAAACACTGTCTCCCTGTCTCCAGTTCCAGATCTTAAATTCTACAAAAGCACACATTTTGTCGTATTCATTTTTATATCCTCAGCACCTAAGACAGTGACTGAAACACGGTGCATGATTATTACACATATGTGCATGAAATGAACATCTTTTCAAACCTTTTGAAAACATCTTTTCAAAAATCTTTGCAAACACCTGGAAGGCGGGTATTTAGCAGGAATCTTTTTGCGTAGCTACAGGGATCTCCATTTTACTAGTAACAAAATTAAGGTTGAGAAAAGTGGAGGGCATTGCTCAATTTCCAGCCACTAAGAAGCACAGATTTAGAATGGGAGCCTGCATCTTTCTGTTTGAAAAATCTTGGCTCTTTGAATTGTATCAGGAGCAGAACTGTCCTCAAAGCCTCACTGTTAATGTTCAGAGATCTTCCCTTTCTCAGCTATTTATCATGCTATTCACTCTCCTTTAGCAGTGACATCTGGCAGGAAACAATGCTGCTTTATCTCTCGCTTGGTCTTTCACCATTAGTGCCCGCTTTCACCCTCTTTCTCTCTGAATCCTGAAACGGTCCTCGCAGAGGCTCCCCCTTTACCCTCCCATGCTCTGCTCATATCTTGCAAGGTGAGCACTAGATGGGGAGGCATAGACCACATTTGCATCTGTCATTCTCTCCTTATTTTGACTTACTTTACCTTCTCTATAAGAGCTTTTCTCAAGGTTTTGATTTTCATCCCATATTTACTTTCATCCATTCTATGTCCTTCATGATTTGACTCTGTGGGTGGTCATAGATATTTTGCTCTTTAAAATTGGGGGATTTATTCCATCCTTTCAGGGTTCTTTCCCATGGCCATTTTATTAAACCAAAACACTTCACACAAACAGAGCCTTTATGATGAAAAGAACGTCTTCATTACCAATTCCATGGCCTACAGGCAACCAACGTGAGCTGTCATAAGTTTCTTGAGAGTTACTATAATATTGTTAAAGTGTATGTTCTTCCCCTGGCATCTTACCATTATACCTTCATCTTCCTCAGTCATTCCTCATGTATTTTAAATTTTATCTTTAAACTAATGTTGGTTTCCTAGATTTTAAAAAATTATTTCATTTTAAGAGAATGTTCTTAGCTATGAACTGCTTTTCTGATCACACAGTGGTATAATTTTTTCTTTCTTTCATATCTCCTGAGTCCATCCTGCTTTTTAAATCAAATAACACCTCCAAAATCCAGGACTTTATAATTCCAAGAATAGGCTTCATGGGTCATCCTCTCTCTAACTTAACCCAAAATTCCCTCCCCACTGCCGAGAGAAAGAATAAAGTCTTCTAAGAAACACTTAGTCTATCAGAAAAGCACTATGGATTTGGACTTAGGTGTTTTTCTTCTAGGCAACAAATGCATATCACCTAAATCTAATCTTTCCCTTCAAAGGACATGACGTCTCAACATCTACTTATGCCTAGAATAAGGATCCCACCATTTTGGAGTAGTTATTTTCTCTAATTATTTCTTAACATCATTAAGCTCTGTCTCTGCCTCCTCACTGGTTCATTTTCCACGCATGGACCTCATGGTTCTCCCTTCTCCTTTCTTTATCGGAAGTTCTCTCCTTTCTGTCATACCTCATCCCAGCCCCTCTGTATCTCTCACCACTTGAAATTCACCATCCACCCCTCGCCCCATTTCCTTCCTCCACAAATCATCTGCTCTACACCTATTACCACCTTTTGACCACCAGATGACTGCAAAAGCTATTGCTTAAAAATGGTCCCCTAACTACTCTCCCCACAGTCTTGGAAGCTATGCATGCCCCCTTCTCTTAAGCCTTTCTTTCTCTAGCTTGATTAAAGATCAAGGTTAATCATCAGTGCCTTCTCTTATTTTTTCTCTCTCTTCTTTACTCCTGTTTCTTTCTCTATCTCTTTTCAGCTTTGCTTTTTTTTTTTTTTTTTTTTTTTTTTTAAACTTCATCTGCAGGACTACAATTTAAAAGCTAAGCAAACTTGTAATTATGGTGAACCAAAGCAACTATTTTATTTGCAGTTTGTTTGAACACAAATCCCAGGGAGATACAGAATTTTCCCCTTCTTTAGATTAGTATAATGGAATTGGCAAATGAGCAGACAGTCGTAAATTCTACCTCCCTTGACAAACTTCTGTTTAATCCCTAAGGCTATGGCATCAATTGGGTCAAGCAGTAGTATTTCTAAATTAGCATTTCATTTAAAAGAGAAAACACATGCTAGGATTTTCTTTCCCATCTGTTTTCCCAGCCTGATCATTCAGCAGACCAGGACTGTGATGAGGGACATCATATGATAACAGCTCAGAGAAGTTGCTCACTCTTACTGACATATAACTTCTAGAAATTAGTTTTTAGGGGCAAGATACAAAGGATAAGAAGAAAAAAACTTTTATCTTAAAAATCATGCTACATGTTTTTTCCTAATAGTCATGTTATTTTCAATCCTTTATAGCTACTCAGATATTTGAAGATAAAGTAAACACATACTCGATTATAAAAATTTTCTTAAATTTCTTTTAGTTACCTTATTCCTGTTTTTTTCTGTTTTTTTCCTGCCCCTTGGAGGTGTTTATTTTTAAGACTTCTCTTAATCCCAATTATCATCCCTAGTTGCAAATTCACTGGTGACTAGTGGATAACAGTCACATTAAATCAGTTTTCCCAAATAAAGAGGTCATTCGAAACAGCTCATTTATCTATTTAAAGAAATACTTACTAAGGAAGCAAATTTTTTTATCATGTCTTTTACGATGTTTATAAAACTTTAAAGGTCAAAAGTTGATTTGTAATTATTTTCATGCCAAAATAACTCCCGTGTTCTATCATTAGTAATGTAGTTTCTGAAAATAATCTCTCTGTATCTACCTTCCTTAAACTATAGGTGATATTACATTATAGGACAGGCGGATGTTTTCCCATAATTTATTTAAAAGTTTTAGAAGCCACTATTGTCACTGCAATCAAGATTTGCCAATGATTTATTGAATAAAGTTTATTGAATAAATTAATTTTGCAGCTACGTACAAGATATTACTCCAGTCAAAGACACGAGCAATTACTGACATTTTTATCTACTATGTGGTGTGTTCTGATGAACCTGACTCTATCAGCTGATTTTTTACACCTGAATTTAGGCTCTATAAATAAACATAGACTAGGCGTTGCATTTTTTAAACGAACAGATTTGGAAACCATCCCCCGCCCCACCAGCCCCCACTAGAATTGAAACCTCGTCTCCATTTCACATCAGCATCCACTGCTAGTCATCTTATGCTGTCTGTTTCCTGTGTCCACGGGCTCCAGGAAGAGCTCACTTTCCTTTCCCAGGGGGGTGCTTTAGACTGTAGTCATTAGAAGGACGTGAGAATCCATCCAACTCTGCCAGCTTTGAGGCTTAGTTTTAATCACTGTTAATGAAGGTAATGGTTTAGTGGGTGGAAAAATGAGTATCAAGAAGAATGATTAGACTCTACATGAGTTTTATAACGAACCTCCATAGAACCTTATTCTATGTCTCAGCTGATCTATTTAATTTCAGGTTTGAAAATTATCCCTGAGAATAAAGCAAGATTGAAAAATTCTCAAACTGAAGACATATTCAGGCTCTCTCTCTTTTTTTTTTTTTTGTTTTTGAGCTGTACAATTTTAGCATTATTTCTTCCAATATCCAAAACTATGTTAGTCTGTGATTAAGTTAAAAATAACTGCTACTTTATGTCAGAAGCTGGAGTTTCTGGATAATAATGAACTGTAATAATTTTCTAGTGACCTCTCAAGACATTTAGAAAAGCAATAAGAGAACTGAAACTCGAGGGCGGAATGCCCATACAGATATGGGAAAAATTTATTGCAGACTGAAAAATAACAACTGATTCTATAACAGGGCCTAAGAGAAAAATCCTCTTTCTCTGCCTTTTAGGCCTCTTACAAATCTCTCCTTTGCTTATTGATTTCCAAGTGGCAAGAGATACCTAAAAATGGTACCCACGAACAGAGTTGAGGAATGAAAATAAATATACAGAAATCTGAATTTAATTCCTAAAATCTCACAAAGAGAGGAAATTGGACTAGCCATAAAGGGCCAGCATATGCCTAATGGCTTCTTGCTGTGAATATTACTTCAGGATTATCTTTTCATGGGAAAATAAAGGCATTCTTCTGAGCCTATGAGGTTGAAGCGGTCTCTAACCTTGACCAATATTGGAAAAATAAAATGGTTGTGAATTGTTTTCTTCTTTTCTGACATAGCAAAGAGGAACTAGTGACAAAAATGTTAGCTTAAAAGTTCACGTTCACAGACAACCTTGGGACTTACATGGTTTAAATAAATTTTTTTAAAAATAAATTTCTATAGGCAATTAAACTGGCAAAATTTGTTTAGGAAATTCTCCATGAAGGAAGTATGTGTTCCTTTGGCAGGAAAAAAAAAAAAAGATTTTCCCATCTGTAATACCTTTAATTTGTGCATGTGTGTTATGCAACTCTCTGACGTGTGTGTTTGAAATATGAAGCCACTCTACGCTTGCCCTTTGAAATATCAGAGAGTGATTTATTAAGTTTTACAAAACCCTGGACATATTGATAGTATAAATGAGATGTTTGCTGGAATAAGAAACTGAATTGCATATTCTTTAAAAAAAATAAAGCATTTGGGACAAGTGAGGACACAATTGTTTTGGATGTTGTGTGATTGAACATAGAAAAGCCAGCTTTGGGACTTTATTTTTAAGTTATTTTTAAATCCTTTCGGGTCTAAATCTGTGTTTGGTTTGAAAGTAGGAGTAAGCCTCTCCCTCTCCAGTTTCAGGAAGATAACAGAGCTGCTTTGAAGAGGGAGATCAGCAACGGGACCTGGGGTTCAGGTGTGCTGGGAAGGGGAGATGTGGCTCAAGTGTGCACAAGTTATCACTTTCAAGAACAGTCTTGAAAGCAGATGATTTCCTCAGTATTTCTAGAGTCTAGCATAAGGGTGAAAAGTAGGGATTCTATTTCTGCCAGGTTTATTTCCTTCTAGAGACTGAATTTCATTAGAAAAAAATAAATGTTAACTAAAAACTTGTTTTTTTCAGATGTGACCAAGGATAAAATTTACAAGAAAACCATAGTAGTAGAAAGATACTAAATTGGGTTCCAACTGCTAAGGTCAGGGTAATAAGCCTTACTGTTTTATTTTGGAAAACTGCTAGTTGAATTTCTGATTTTTTTTTTCTTTGTCAACCTAAAAGTACAATAGGAAATACAGGTTTAATTGGTTATATTAACTGACCTCAAATGAAGAAATTATAGATGATTGTATTTCTCTACATAGGAATTTATCATTTAATTGTTCCAGTTGAAATTGGGAGAACATCTTATTAGTATATTGTGTTGTTCTTCCTTGGTTTCTAAATTATGTAAAGGTACCCGTATTTTGTCACTTTGGTGGTTATTTAGTTGCCTAGACTACAACATGAAGACTAAAGAGATGACATTATATCCAAAATAGAATTATATGTCACAAATACACTATATTTACACACACACACATATATGTGTGTGTGTGTGTGTATATATATATATATATTTTGTTTTATATAAAAATTTCTGGAGCAATCACAGATGCCTGGGGAATTACTTTTAACACTATTTCTACAGAGGTAAGGAAATACAAATATGAATGTGAAATTTTAATCAAGGAAAATTCAAATTATAAGGCAATCTAATGATTACATCTTCTTTTGTGATAGACAGCTGAGGTTTTTGAGCACCATTATGAGTTTTTCATCATATAATACAGTTTATACAAGTTGCACAGTCTTGTGTGGAAATATGTGGCATATATACTTTCTAACAATACTTTTTTGTGATTTTGATAACTTTACATTGAAATAATAAGTATCCCTATACATGATGTTGATCTAGGCAATAATTTATTTGAATATGAATCCAAAAGCAGAGGCAGTAAAAGCAAAAATAGACAAATCAGATTACATCAAACTTAAAAGCTTCTGCTTAGCCAAGGAAATGATCAACAGAGTGAAGAGACAACCTACAGAAAGAGAGAACATATTTGTAAATCATATGTGTGATCAGGAGTTAATATCCAAAATATGTACAGAACCTGAACAACTCAATATTAAGAAAACAAGTAACTTAATCTAAAATGAAACCAAAGATCTTAATAGACATTTCTCAAAAGAAGACATACAAATGGCCAAAAGCTAGATGAAAAAATGCTTAACATCACTAATCATTAGGGAAATGCAACTTAAACCATAATGAAGTATCATCTCATATCTGTTAGAATAACTGTTATCAAAAAGGCAACAGGTAAGTGTTGGAGAAGATGTGGAGGAAAGGGAATTTCTACACTCTTAGTGGCAATGTAAATTAGTATAGCCACTATGGAAAACTATATGGAGGTTCCTGAAAAAAACATTAAAAGTAGAACTATCGTATGATCTAGCAATCCCACTACTGGGTATACATCCAAAGGAAATGCAATCAATGTGTGAAGGGTAGTCTGCACCTCATGTTGACTGCAGCACTGTTCACCATACTTAAGGTATGAAATTAACATAAATATCTATCAGATGAATGAATAAAGAAACTGTGTGTGTGTGTTCACACATACATTTACATATTATTCAGCTGATAAAAAAGAGTAAAATCCTAATTATGCTAAATGAAATAAGCCAGTTAGAGAAACACAGATACCAGATGATCTCACTTGTACGTGAGATCTAAAAAGTTGACATATAGAAAGAGGGAGTAGATGGGAGTTTACTGGAGGCTGGGCTTGGGTGAGCTGGGAAGTATTGGGGGCACATTGGTCAAAGGATACAAAATGATAGAAGGAATGATGTCAAGAGATCCATTGAACAACCTGGTAACAATAAATAAATAAACACCCATATAAACTTAAGTATCTTTGGGGAATTAGTCAAAGTTTAGAGCTTTGTAAAGGGACGAGCAATTTCTAAAATGATTTCTGACATTGGATTGTTGCTTTGTATCTGAAACCAAGTTGTTGGAGAAAGACTTTGCTGTTTGATGTTTCCATGATCTCTATATGTGCATCTTATACATGAACAAGGTGGAAGTTTCTGAAAGACAGAAAAGTCACAGGAGGAATCATTTACTGTAAAAGAGTGAACAAGGACATTCTTAAGGTAAAATACACAGGAGGAAGAATCAGACTGTTAATGAGATCAAGGAGAAGAGCACCGTGTAGTGTTTTGGACAAAGATGTTTTCCAGCTGCTGGCCTCTGTATCCAGTGGGTTTTGCCTGGAACACTGTCCCCATGGCTGGCCCATTCACAGACACCCTTCTCTGAATGCTTCATCTAACGTCATCCACATCCCCAAACTTCCTCCCTAAGGTACCTCCAGTTACTCTTTATCAATTTGACTGCTTGTTTCCCTGTTACCTTATGTATTCCTCTTTTTACCTTTTATCTTCGCCCCTAGCTGATTCTATCAAGGCTCTTGACTTTACATAACTCCTGAATCTATTCTTCCAGCCCAAACATCTCTGTTGAACTCCAGAATCATGTTTCCAACTGCCTACTTGACATTTCTGCTTGTATATCTAATAAGCATCCAATTTAACATGCTCTGGAAAGGGCCATTCATGTGACCTCTGAACTTGTTCCACACTCAGCCTTTTCAACCTCAGTTCATGGCAGCCCCCTTCTTTGTTTTCTCAGACCCAAAAGTTTGAAGTCATCTCTGACTTCACTCTCCTTCTCTTTCTCCCATATGCTATCCACCAGATAATCCTTTAAATTAATTAATTAATTAATTAATTTTTGGGGAAAGACAGAGTCTTCCTCTATTGCCCAGGCTGGAATGCAGTGGCACAATCTCAGTTCACTGCAACCTCCACCTCCCAGGTTCAAGCGATTCTCCTGCCTCAGCCTCCCGAATAGTTGGAATTACAGGTATGTGCCACCACGCCTGGCTAATTTTTGTATTTTTAGTAGAGATGGATTTTCACTATGTTGGGTTTCACCATGTTGGCCAGGCTGGTCTCAAACTTCTGACCTCAGGTGATCCGCCCACCTCAGCATCCCAAAGTTCTGGGATTACAAGCTTGGGCCACTGAGCCCAGCTTCATTAAAAAACAAAACAAACATACAAAAAACAACAACGATGACATACCTTAGCAACCATATAGATTCTAAGAATAAAATATATTGATAGAATGATACATAGTTTTACCTATGTCTAATGGAAATTCAACAAGTCATATAATATGTAACTCCATTTTCCAAAACTGTTTCAAATGCATAAATTAACAGGGCTGGTCTGTTACTGGTTAGTGCACAAATCAGATATATTATTTTTAATATTGGAAATATTCTAAACGTTGGGCTTCTGTTAAATCAGCTTTTAAACATTCATAATAAAAAGTATTACATACTTCACATCTCTAAAAGTTTGTACAATATATGTAATTTTAAGATGACATAGTCTATAAATTGTGGGGGCAACAATTTTACTATGGGATGAAATAACGCAGGATGCATAATGTGAGATGAGTGTATTGCACACATGGATAAAAAAAGGTTCTATAATCTTGCACATTGCAATGAAATCTTGCTTTGACATTATTTCCTTTGGATCCAAATTGGAAATTCAGTAATCCTGTCATGTGTCTTTTTCAAAAATTACTGGATTACTAAAGTCACCAAAGTGTCCCATGATCAAATTTGACATTGCTCTCTCTCTCTCTCGCTGTAAAACAGTAATATCATACTCATTACTTTAAGAGAATATTTGGCTAGAAAGGTATAATGAGTACTCTGGACTGCTACATCCACTTTTTCAGGACAAAAGTAAAACCTCATATATTTGCAATATAAAACTAAATTTGTTGTATAAATCTATATGACAGATGTTAATCAATTTATGATATATATTTTAATAAAAACGTACAACTCTATTGTAGTTGTGTAAATGTTTTTTATTGGGTATTTTAAGTAATTGCTATGGAAGATCCTAATAAAACAACCTAAATGAGACCTAAGGCCTCTGTCTCTAGTATTAAAACCCCAGGTTCTTTTACATGGAAACATGTATGACAATGTATTGTCGATTGAACACCTTTGTTCTTCTTGAAATTTGCGTTGCTGGTAGCATAACCACTGAGCTGATGGTTGAATCTCAGTTCTCTCACTTAGTAAATGTATGATCCTCGGAAACTCGACTAACTTCTTTGGACTCAATATCTTCCTCTGTTGTTTGACAGTTAACAATGCATGGCAATTGCTCTTAAGCAGAGTATTCCAGAATATTCCCATCTTTCCAATGGTTCTATTGAAAGAGAATGTATAACAATCAATCACAAGATGAATGTGTCTTTATTAGGCACCGTCTGTTTGCTCTCTTTCATATGAGAGATATACCAGTAACTGATTTTCCATTTCTAGAGGAGACTCATACTTATTCCAGAGGAGACAAAGACTTTGTTTAGAGTTTTTTCGACTAATACGTATTCCAGAGGAGACTAAATGAAACTACTATCGACCACAAATATACACAGTGCAATCCCCATATGCCAGGGCCTTTTCCAAGAGTGTTGCATATGTGAACTCCTCTAGTCTTTGGATCAGTGTTTGGAGGTGGGCTCTATTATTTTCATCTCTTCTGCAGAGGAAGAAATTAAGTCCTGAGAAGTTAGTTAAGTTTCCAAGGGTCATACATTTACTAAGCGACAGAACTGATATTCAACCACTAGCTCAGTGGCTTTATGTTAACAGCAAAGCAGATTTCAGGAAGAATAATAAGGGTGTTAAGAAATAATCTCATGAGGGAGGTGAGGTTGTTATTGCTGGGGAGTGAAAGAGCAGAGCTGAAGGTTTTAGCACTGAGGGCCAAAAATTCCCATCAGCAGAAAATGGAATAAGTCTACTTTAACAGCATGTTTACAAAATGCACATTTAATAATACAAGCTGCATTGATTTTGTTTTATTCATTTTTATAGAAGAAAGCCTTTAATGCTATGTTTGCTGCTACAGAAGGGCAGAAACGGTAAAAGATAACGTTTTATCTTTTAAAAACTAAGTCACTTTCCAATGTGATAAAACTTGCTCTCTACAAAGGGAATATATTCAAATCCATGGCAGATCTCAAACTATTAGAATACAGATATATTAAATTATTCATTGATTTTGGCAAATTATGAGGAACACAGGTTTTGGAAGATAATCATCTGACTAAACACAATTTGATTAATTTTAAATAAACAGAACTTCATCTAATTCAAAATACGCAATCTATTCCCATAGCAGACATGTAGCAATTTCATTTTGGATGATCTTATCTCATTTCATTTACAAAAAAACATGTATCTTTCACATTCCTAGAATAGTCTTTGTTAGTGCAAGTGGATTAGTGAAAGTTTAGTAAACATATTCCTAAATATTAGAGAGCCTACTTTATAATAAGCAGCGACAAAGTGGAATGCACTTTTTCTTCTCTCTTATTTTGTTTTAGTTCAGTCCATTCAGAATATCAGACAGCCAAAGAGCAAGTAGGGATCCTGTTTGTTCCAAGCATTGTCCGAGATGCTTAAGGCCCATGGGTGACTCACTTCCACAGAGTTCTGCCCTGAGGAAACTGGCAATCCAACCAGATAGAGAGACCTGAAACTTCAATAGACCCAAGACACCTGAAAATTATGAAGCATAGCTATTTATTTCAAGGAAATTTGTTCAGTTCCCATTTCATAGTTGTCAAGTAATATAAACTGTGCGTTTTAGAACCCTCCTTAAAAATAATAAGTTGACGTCCTCTCAAGCTTGGGTGTTTGGTCGGTGGGGACCCACGCGGGTTCAACATGCTTATCAAGAAGTGTTATTTCTGTTCGGGGCCCATCTACCCTGGTCACCGCATGATGTTCGTCCGCAACGATTGCAAGCTGTTCTGATTTTGTATATCTAAATGTCATAAAAACTTTAAAAAGAAGCACAATCCTCCCGAAGTTGGTGGACCAAAGCATTTCGGAGAGCAGCTGATAAAGATCTTACAGTGGATAATTCATTTGAATTTGAAAAACGTAGAATTTGAAAAACCTATCAAATACCAGCGAGAGCTATAGACTAAATCTACAGATGCAATGAAAAGCCAAGCTAAATTTATAATGAACAGATGGAAGAAAAATAAAGAGCTACAGAAAGTTTAGGATATCAAAGAAGTCAAGTAAAACATCCATCTTCTCCGAGCCCCTCTTACAGGCAAAAGGTAGTAGGTGGAAGAGAAAATGGTACAGAAGTTACAAGAGGATGTGGAGATGGAAGATGCTTCTTAAAAATCTCTGTAACCATTTCTTTTATATACATTTGAAAATGCCCTTTGGAGACTTGGAACTGCTGAATTTTTAGTTTATTTTTTACGTAAGTTCACTTAAATGAAAAGTGATTAAAATATATCTCTCCTACATTGCCATCTACAAAACATCAGATATTACGGATGTTAGATTGCACTTCAGTGTTAAATCTTCGCTGATAGATGTATTTATGTAAATCATAAAAAATCTACTTCTAACTATAGAAGTGAATTGTGGACGTAAAATGGTTACGTCATTTGGATAATGACGTTAGGCAGTGTTTGTATAAAAACTAATGGCAAAAATTCGTGGCTAGGGATGTATAAAATAAAATCTTATTTGCAGTAAAATATTCCCTTTGTTAATGTTATAGAAGGGAGGATACAACAAGGAATTAACAATCTGTATGACAGCGTCAAATATTATTTAGATTTTAGTATTTCCTGTTTTGGTTTATTTGCAGCTCAGGAGAGCCTAATGACATTGTTTGATGAAGCCTCATTGTGCTGGACTGTTTTGACCTGGTTTAACCCTTCTGATAGGGAGTTGTGGATGTTGGGGTGAGCACTGAATAATCTTTACCTGGAGTGACATTACGCTGTAGAATTTCCACGTTAGAGAATATACAGTTCTAACTTATGATTTCTGGTAGAACCAACTTTATTTTTCTAGCCTAGCAATGATCTAGAAGCAGAGGAATCCCAGTGCCTTTTAAAAGTTATTATGTGGTTTTCTTTTAAAAAGCTCTTGTTTTTGAAAAGTAGAATTTATGGGTATAACATCTGTTCATTATTTGCACATAAAATAAAATCATTTAAAAAGTAAAAAAAAAAAAATAATAAGTTGAGCTGTTTGTAGTATTTACTGACTCCCCTAAATAAATTATCCTAAAATTCAAGAATCATATCAGACTTGTTCTGAGATGAAATCATAAATAATTGAAAGGGGTATCATATTTTTGTAATTTGATATAATTTTTGTTTGAATTTTGATTTTCATTTGAATTAACTTTTGTAATTTTTGTAGTATTCATATGACAGAGAACTAATGATTTAGATTTTTTATAAAGCCACTTTCCAAATATTCTGTTTAAGTCCCAAAATGAAACTTAAAATAGTATTAGCATAATTAATATTACTGTAAATACTGTACTTACTAAAACTAAATAAGTAGGACCAGTTAGTTAAAATGTTGAAGGCGTTAACTTCATCATGAAAATTAATATGAGACCTGAAGAAAGAGCAAGATGATTGGTGAATAAGAACAGAGTGAAATATTTTTATTGAAAAGAAATCTTGTAAAACAAGTGAAAGACAAAGACGCATTTTTTAAATCACAAGAAAAACGTAGGCTCTATTCAACTCCATAAGTCTTCCATTGCCACTATTTACAAATCAATTTCTCCTTATAACTTTCCAAATGCTGATGAAATCACAGAAATTTAAAATCTAAGTGTATGTTTAAAACCTCTTGCGGACCAATTTCCTTTCTAGCCCATAATGCTCTAGTTAAATATAAATGTCTATTTTTACAGTTGCTAATAGCAGATGTAAGTTCCATTCCCTTTGCTTTTTTTCAACTTTTATAGCAAACCTGAAAGGTTGGAGATAAAACTTTATACATTTTAAGTTTAGTTCAAGTAAAAACCGTTCCTTTTAAATTTTACATTAATTGAGGGACTTTGAAAAAACCTGCTCCATCTCAACTTTTAGTTAGAATTCTATTGTGGCCAGAAGTACTTGTTTTTCTTCCTTTTCAGGATACCAAAACGGAAAAATCTAACACTTGTGTGTTGACAATCTACTTTGAGATTTTGAAAGTCCATATGTTAAAAAATGTTTTTCATACATGAAGTTAATTATCTTGCAATTATATATATAATATAATATATAATATAATATATATAATACACATATATGAAATAACTCTTATTTGGAGAAGAACAGTGCTTTACCATCTCTTTTTAAGCTGATAGTCTATTCTCTTCTTATACTGAATGATGCCAAGCCACGTCTTTACATAATAACACAATAATATAACAAGTACATCTTCTATTGTTACCATTTTCCCCTCCCACCTCTATTTACAGTATGGTGGAGACAAATGCCTTTCTTGGTTTGTCATTGATTATTACCTGCCTTTTGAACCCTGGAGACATTTCTCAAGTGTTCATCCTTACAAACATGTCATCTTTCTGTGTTTTCGTGGTGCTATTCAGAGCAGTACTTCTTGACCACTTTGGAATTCGTAAGGAGAAGGGGTAGAATAAAATTTTTAGTCAATTTTATGATGCATATTTGAAAAATTGAAAATGAACTGATTCTATACAAAATAACCATCTTAAAATCTTCTTGGCTAATAGAAATACTTGAAGGAGAGAATAATTTCTGCAGATCAATGACTGTCAACTGGAGAAGACAGCATTTGATTTTCATGTTAATCACAAAAGTGTTCTTGGTTACAAGTAGATGAAAAACACTGATTTGAATGCTCTGTTTTCATACTGTGATAATAATTCCTCATTATTTATTTTTCAATATGAGAAAAACTACACTGACATTTTATATATATGATATATGTAAATATATATAATACGTAATATAGTACTAAAATATATTTTATATCATATATATAAAATGTCAGAGTAGGTAGTTTTTCTCATACTAAAAAAAGAATTCTTATCACACTGTAATATGTAATATCTTATAAAATATAAGATTATATATATTATAAATATATGTAAGTATATTATATCTTATAATATATATACACACACATATATATACACACACATACATGTATGTTGTCTGGGTTTTTTTTTCTTTTTTCCAGGAGGTTGAAGCAGGAGGGTAATGAATTATTATCTAATTTACCACATATATTTAACATTTTAAATTGCATATTTATTTCTAATTCTGGTACTGCACTATATTTTGAGATGCAATATAAATGAAAAGTCTACATTATATCCACCCTGTAGGGCTTTGGTAATTCAGTAGGAGTGAGGGACAACCAGTCACAGTAGTGGTGATTTCAAGCTGAGCCACGTACCCTGAAGGGAGGAGTTTTGGAGATGTGAGAGCTGGGACCAGCTTGACCTGGAAGTGCTTGGTGGTCAGTGCTGGCATAGCATGAAGTCCCAAGAATGACTTCCTGTGTGAGTGACACTACCTGAGAGCTACAGTAGTTCACACTCTTAGGCACAGAAGCTTTCCCTGTACATGGAGCATGTCCATCAAGTAGGCATTTTTCTCTTGAACTCTCAAAGTAAAAATTGTTACAGATTTACCAATAAATGCTGAGGCTGGAGCGTTTTCATCTAAATACATAACCTGAAAATTATACCTTAATTTCAGAGTAGTGATGAGTGTAAACATTATTTCAAAATGCCTATAACATAATATGGAAATATCTGTAATTTTCCTTGGTAAGACACAAAGATACTGCCCATTCTTCTGTGGTTTGTTGTCTATATAATTGAAAGTAAACTCACCTGTTAGTTAAGGGTGGTTGAACATGAATATGTAATTATTTTTCCCATTTGAGTTCATGAATCTTATGAATATCCACAGATGACTTCAGTGAAATAATCCTAATGGAGAAAGTTCAAAGGTCTCTTCTTGTTGCCTAAATAAAGAATATCCGCACTCTAACTTCCATCTCTAGACTCCTTAGCTTTATAGAATCTCACAGGTACTAGCATAATCTAAACAGGGTTATTTATGTTTTCTTTTATATATATATACTCAGAAGACCAGTATCAAATGTGCAGATCCAATACGGGATGCCATTGAAACTTTTTAAAAAATGAAAAAATTACTTTTCTAGAAAAATTGCTGAAATCTAGTTTCCAAAATTTTCACATTAGAGGGAAGGCTTCAAGATTATCTTTGACTTTCATGTAGGCATAATCAATGGGAAAACCACCTGGAGTTTCAAGAACGTTGTAAGTTATCATGTCCTCTTTATAGAGTAATCATGTTTTATTCTTGAGGACAGTTATGATGTGACATGCACACTTAAAACCTGAATGGAGATATTCATGATTAGAATCACATTTTCTGAGATCTTATTAAGTACTTCGTACTATGCTAGGTATTTTACACATTCTAAACCCCAAAGAATTGTGCAAGGTCAGAGAAATAAGCCCTAATTTACAAATGTGGAAACTGAGGCTGAAGTTTGTCTGGCTCCTGTTGTGATTTTGATTCATGTTTTCCAAGTGTTTAATAGAAGTCATGCCTCCCAGGCATTTGATTCTATAGAATAGGACAGACAATATCATAAAACTTCTTTTTTTGCAGGGAGTATTTTGGATGCAAAGGCCTCCTTTGGAACAAAGCTTTACTATGGTAGACTCCTTCTAGAAATGTCTGGAAGCTGTTCTGTTTCTACCTTATGCGTTCAGTTAACCTCAAAGCTTCTCAAGTAATTAAAAACTGTTATCCTGCTTTGTTGTTGATGCATTTAATTTATTTTGATTCAGTTGGAAGGCTTTGTGATGAATACCCTTATCTAACTTGTCACTATCACCTAGATTTTGGACTCCTGTGGCAAACTGTTACAGAGGCAGGATCTTGGAGTTGGTCTGGTATTTCTTTTTCCTGGTTATTCCTCTGAGGTGTCCTTTTATCAGATTGACTGCACTGAAGTGCTCATAAATATAGTTGAACTGAGAGCTCTCATAAAGGGAAAATTCTCTCTCTCTCTCTTTTTACGCGCTCACTCTTAGCAGCTCCATCAAATAATTGTTTGATGCATTGAACTATAGCATCAAACTCTTCAGAGTTCACGATGTCAATCGAAACTTTGTCTTGGGACCCCCGAATGACGTATTTTATTTCATAATTATTATTTTCACCTGAATACCACTCTTCTTTATTTAACCAAACATATTAAACCCTATTCAAATCTGTTCTCCATTTCCGTAAATGTTCCTATCTACCTATTCACAAAAATCATATATTAGGAATATTCTTTTGTTCTTTTTCATGTATCTGTTTCCCCCGAATATCTGTCAACAATCCTGGCAGTTTTGCCATCAAATGACATTTCAACATGCTTGAATTCTCTCCATCTCAACTCTAGCGTCTTATGTATTTATGCTATAATTTATTCATTTCAAGAAATGTATCTATAGCACCTGCTAGGCATCAGATACTGTTCTCGCCACAAGGGCATACTACTAAACAAAAGCAAACTTCCGTTCTCTTGGAGAGTACAGTGGACATTATGGAATGCCTTCAATTTGCATAATGGATACCAATAATTATTTTGGAGGGAACAATATATTCCAGTAACACTATGTTCTCTGTGTAGAGTTCTACTGCTAATTACTCTGATTTCCTTGAACATAACAGAATAGAATCAAAGTCCCTTCTGCTCATCTAACTAACTAGGTTTAACATAGGTCATAATGAGCTAAGAGTAAGTGAAACAACGTAAACTATTGACATTCACAGTATTTACATTATTCTTTAAGGGACTGCAGGTCTTGACTTGCATAATAATAATGCTCTACCCCAAAACCTTAAATTATATGCCATTTTGATAACTGTCTTGACTTAATATTCCTGTCTCCTTCAGTTACAACACAATTGTTTCAGAATAACTTGTATTGTTGCATGTTCTCAAAATACGGTGTTAACAAAAAAAGGTTATAGAATTTCAAATGCCAGTCAATCTAGGAAATTTGCCAAGTTTCCCTGTTTGAGTTTAGAGAAACAGAATTAAGTTAGTCCAACTTTTGACAAAATCGAAGAAACAGAAATTTCTCAACAGAATTGTTTCTTTTCTATTTTGCCAACTCTGTGTTTTAACAACTGTTAGGATTTTGATGAACATGCTTTTTTTTTTTTTTTTTTTTTTTTTTCCATGAAAAGTACAGAAGCTAGCAGGCCGATAAGGTAAAAGCAATATTGTCATTTAAAACTACTTTCTCTAATTTTTTTTCTATTAGCTTTCAGAATAGTTTGGTTCTGAAAATAATGGAGCAAACATTAAATTAATATTTAATGTATTATCAAAGATTTCAAAATCTTAAAGTAATTGATCTATTTTGGAATTATGAAAATACAGGCATACCTTAGAGATATGGCAGGTTAAGCTGCAGACAACAGCAGTAAAGCGAATATCACAATAAAGCATCATGTAAGTTTTTTGGCTTCTGAGTGCATATATAAAAGTTGTGTTTACACTACAGTGTAGTCTATTAAGTGTCCAGCAGCATTATGTCTACAAAAACAATGTACCTATCTTAATTGAAAATACTTTAGTGTTAAAAAATGCTAATGATCATCTGAGCCTTCACAAGTTATAGTGTTTTGCTGGTGGAGGGTCTGTTCTCATTGTTGATGGCTGCTGACGGACAAGGGTGGTGGTGGCTGAAGGCTGGGAGGCTGTTGAAATTTCTTAAAATAGGACAACAGTGAACTTTGTTGCATGGATAGACTCCTTTCAGGAGAGATTTCTCTGTAGCATGAGATTCTGTTTGTTACCATTTTACCCACAGTAGAAATTTAATCAAAACTAGAGTCAGTTATCTCGTTTCTTGCCACTGCTTTATCAACTAAGTTTAGATTCTGTTCAAAGTCCTTTATTGCCCTTTCAACAATGTTCACAGCATCTACAGTAGGAGTAGCCTCCGTCTCAAGGAACCACACTCTCTGCTCATCATAAGAAGCAACTCCTTATCCATTCAAGTTTTATCATGAGTTCATTTAGTCATGAACATTTAGTCACATCTTCAGGTGCCACTTCTAACTCTAGTTCCCTTGCTATTTCCACCATATCTGCAGTGACTTCCAAACGGTAAGTGTTTTGAACTCCTCAAAGTTAGCCTTGATAGTTGGATCAACTTCGTCCAATTCCTGTTAATGTTGACGTTTCGACTTCCTCCCATGAATCATGAATGTTTTAAATGACATTTAGATTTTGTCTAGAAAGTTTTCAATTTACTTCACCCCAGTTCATCAGAGGAATCAGTATGTCTGGCAGCTATAGCCTTTCAAAATGTATTTCTTAAATAATAAGACTGGAAAGTCAAAATTACTCCTTGATCCGTAGGTTGCGGAATGAATATTGTGTTAGCTGACAGGAAACAGCGTTAATCTCCTTGCATATCTTCACCAGAGATTTTAGGTGGCCAGATGCACTGTCAATCAGCAGCAGTAACATTTTACAGGAATTTTTTTTTTTCCGGATCAGTAGTCCTCAACAGTGGGCTTAACGTATTCAGTAAACCATACTGTAGACAGATGCACTGTCATCCTGGCTTCATTGTTGTATTTATAGGGCACATGCAGAGTAGATTTAGCATAATTCTTATGGAACAGGAGGATTTTCTGAATGGTTAGTTGGCACTGGCTTCACTATAAAGTTACCAGCTGCACTAGTCCCTAACAAAGAGAGTCAGCCTGTACTTTGAAGCTTTGAAACCAGGCACTGACTTCTCTCTAGCTATGCAAGTCTCAGGTGCCATTTTTGTCCAATGTAAAGCTCTTTTGTCTACGTTGAAAAATCTGTTTAGTGTATTCTCCTTTATCAGTTCTCTTACATAGATTTTCAGGATAACTTGCTGCAGCTTCTACATCAGCACTGACTGCTTCAGACCTGGCACTTTTATGTTACAGAGATGGCTTCGTTTTTTAGTCTCATAACCAATCTCTGCTAGCTTCAAACTTTTGTTCTGCAGCTTCATCACCTCTCTCAGCCTTCATAGGACTGAAGAGAACTAGGACCTCACTCCAGATTAGGCTGTGGCTTAAGGGAATGTCGTGGTTGGTTTGATCTTCTGTCTAGAGGACAAACACTTTCTCTGTATCAGCAACAAGGCTGTTTCCCTTTCTTATCATTCCTGTGTTTACTGGAGTATTAGTTAATTTCCTTCAAAAAATTTTCCTTTGTATTCACAACTTGGCTAAATGTTTTGCACAAGAGAGCTTAGCTTTTGGCCTATATTAGCTTTCAGCGTGACTTCCTCACTAAGCTTAATCATTTCTAGCTTTTGATTTAAAGTGAGAGATGTGCAACTCTTTCACTCGAACATATAGAGGCCATTTGTAGGGTTATTAATTTGTTTATTTTAGTATTGCTGTGTCTCAGGGAATAGAGAGGACTGGAGACAGGGGAAGAGATGGGTGAATGGCCTGTTGGTGGAGCAATCAGAACACATACATTGATCAAATACGTTTGCTGCCTTCTATTCATGTGGTTCATGCTACCCCAAAATAACTACTATAGTAACATCAAAGATCACAGATCATAACAGACATAATAATTGTGAAAAATTTTGAAATATTACAAAAATTACCAAAATGTGACAAAGAGACACAAAGTGAGTTTATGCTGTTGAAAAAATGGCACTGATACATTTGCTAATTCAGGGTTACACACAACTCCAATTTGCAAAGGATGCAATATCTACAAAGCACAATTAGGCAAAATGAACAATAAAACAAGATATACCTGCATCTGAAATTTAGTTTTTATCTATATGTCACAACATGAAGTTATTATTTTAACTAATAGTTTGAAGCTTTGCACTGCCCTAATGAAGGTTATATTTCCCAAAATGCACTGGACTTTGATATGCATCTGATCACTAAAACTTTTTTATATAATAAGCATTTTCATTTTTGTTTGCATACTTATTTCAATACTTTCTTTATGCATTACTTCTTGCATTGACCAATTTGTTAACCTTCATAGGATATATTTTCAGGGTAATATATATTTTTAAAGAACTGCATAAATTCCAACCACATCCATTTATAAGAAAATATACCTTTCCCAATTTTTCAACTTTTCTCAAAAGTGAAAATTTGGCATAAGTTCAGCAGCACTGCATGACTCAGCATATCAATATTAAAATGTGAAACAGCACTTCTCCCCCTACTTGAAATTCTTAAGTGTAACTTAAGGAAAAGTATTCATATTTATCTTTTAGGTTTCTTGCAATGCCCAGTGAAGTGCCTAGGCATTTTACAAATATCTGTTGAATGAATGATTGCAACTAAAGCTCACTTCAGTGGTGTTATGCATAGTTACACTTCAGAGTGACTTTCTTTTGCTTTGTTTAATGTACATGGCACAATTTTGAGTGATGAGAGAAGGGTACGTATTATCTGTGACTTGTAAACACTTGACAATTGCTAAAGCACAACATGGTTTATGATATATCATGTGATTGGACATTATATGGTCAACTTTCTTTATTTTAGCATTGTTTCTTTTGAACTTTGCCTAATGACCAACAAATTAAGTATACTCAGGTATAAACAGTTTTCCTGCTAATTAGTATCAATTTTTTTTCCCATTTTAGACTCTCTCATTTTCTTTTCACATTTTGATCAACAGGAATTATATTATTACATTTTCCAGAGCTGTGCCCTGGCAACAGATATTTTATCTTTTTCCCAAATTTAGTGAACGCCAAGGTGTTAGATGTGGTGAAAAGAAAGCTATTTAGTGCTCTGCTCCCCCTCCTGGCTGAGTTTCATATTACAGTTTGAGTTTCTGAGTTTCTGAGTTTCATAATACAGGTTGAGTATTGCAGTTTCTATTGTAAAGTGATGTAACAGAAATTTCTAGCCCATATATGCATTCGTAATCTTCTGTTAACATCCTGTTTGTGTTCAGATCCTTCTTTCATTTAAAATATACTTCATTATTATAGATTTGATTGGATCCGGATTCAAACAAACCAGTGTTAAAATAGCATAATATTAGAAATCTAAAAAAAAAAAGTAATTATGGAGTGGGTAGCAAGAAATTATTGTTGATTTTATTAATTTAATGCATATGTTATGGTTATATAGGAAGATGTCCAGTTTTTGTAAATGTATGTTGATGTATGCAGGACTAGGATGACGTAGTATCTGTTATTTGCTTCAAAGTACCCTATTTAAAAAGTGTATTTAAAGGTCACTTTCATAGAGGTGGAGGGTAGGATGGTGATGGAAGCAGGAAAGGGTAGGAGGAAAAGGGGACAGAGAGAGGTTGGCTAACAGATACAACATTGCAGCTAGGTAGGAGGATTAAGCTATAATGTTCTCTAGCACCGCAGGGTGACTAGAGTGAGCAATTTGTTGTATATATTCAACTAGCCAGAAGAGAATATTTGGAATATTGTCAACACAAAGATGATAAATGTTTGAGGCCATGGATTTGCTAATTACCTTTATTTGATCATAACATACCTATGTATCAGAATATCACACTGTACCCCATAAATGTGTACAATTACTTTGTGCCAATTAAAAATAATTACTGGGATCTATGTACCACACCATGATTGTAGTTAACAATATTGTGTTGTATAGTTGAAAACTGCTAACAGATAGATTCTACGTCTTCTCACCCATGTGAAGTAATAGATGTATTAATTAATTTTATTATGGTGACCATTTCACAATGTCTACAGAACATACATCTCAACATATTGAGCTGTATACCTTAAATACATACAATTTTTATTTGGCAATAATATGTCAATAAAGTCATTAGTAGAAAAAGTAATTAAAAATATCTGATCATTTTTAATTGGATATATGGATCAAATGTAATAAAATGTGAAGTCATAATTCAAAATTTTGAAAAAACTTTGAGTCAGCATGATAGACATATGGGAGTCATTATAGTTTCACTCGACTTCTTTACATATCTGGTATTTTTTTCCAAAATTAAGTTTTAAAACGTTTCTTGATTGTGATGATGAGGAAAGCTTCCACAACTATTCCCTAGCAGAAATAATATTCACGACATTTGGGACTAAGGAAAGTGATTGAACTATTACTAAAGTTGAGACTGTGAAAAACACAAACAACACAGTTATTGTCTCAGATTTGATGGTAATGCCGATATTTCAGTAGATTTTAAATGCCCAGGGCATCAATCGTTTCTCCCATTCGCAACTCCTTTCAGAGCTCAATCAGAGTGGAAATGAACCCTGCTTCTGAGCCGGGAGGAAGAGGCAGGAGCGTCAGCCCTGGCTGTTATCTACAGGGAAGGACTTTGCGGCCACAGGGAGGTGACTGCACCAAACCCCATGGAGAGCCCTGCTGGAGCTGGGCTTGAAACCATGGTGTCCTCTTCCTAGTTATCTCCCTCCAACATAAATGAATTTGTTTTCATGTTAAACATTTTGAAAGGTAAACACCCTCACTATTGCATTACGTTCGTTTAAACAGATCCAGGACAACAAAAATTCTCTTGAAAGTCAAGGGCCCTTTAGGACCCAAATGCAGATGAGAAGCAACATTGCTTTAAAAGATGGTGAAGCAGATGATTCCAACAGCCACACGTACTAGGGGCTTAGCATATCAGGGATGACGGTAAGCGCTCCTTTCACTAGGCCACCGCATGCTCACCGCAAACCTGTGCCTAAGTCCTGGTGCCAGGTCCCATTTTCCAGGAGAGAACAATGAAGCCTAGAGAGGTGCAGTGACTTGCCCAGGTCCTCACAGCTGATGAGCAGGGAAGGTGACCTCAGGGCAGGCCGGATCAGTCCAAGGTCAGGGCCTGAGTTGGGAGCCAACACACTAGAATGCTTTTGGATTAAGAAGTTGCAACAATGTTCCAATGTTGGAACAATGATGCCCGTTGCCCTACTAAGTCTCACCAGCCAACACTAGTTATGTTTTGTGTTTCCTTTTTTACCCTTTTTTTGTAAATAAATTTCTGCATTAAATCACATCTCTGAATCACGTTTTTCCTGGTAACTGCTGGTTATTTTTTTGTAGGGGGAGTTTGGTTGCAAATGTTCATGGTTACTCGCTATTTTTTTCCAGTCCAGTCCATATGACTTTTCTGTCTTAAGCATCGCCCTCCACAATTGTGTATTGAATAGAATCCATCTCACAGAAAATCAACCTAACAAAGCCCCTTCTCAAGCCACAGAGGTCTCTATGTTAGATTTACTTAGCCAAAGCCAGCTGGAAACCATTTCTCTTCTCCTGTGATAAGTGAGTACATTGATGTAGAAGCTACTTTTCAGGATAAAATAGCTACACTTTTTAAAGTGCCTCGTACATCTAAAAGCCTGTGTGTCTATAACTTGCATAGGCTTTAATTAGAGTTATATTTGGAAGAACCGGAGGACATATTTTAATTAGATACCTTAAAAATATTTCTTATTACTGTGTAGCAGTCCCCCATAAGTCCTCAGGTACTGTATTTATAACTTACATTAAAGTCAGGAAACGGAGGAGCAAATTTCTAGAGCAATAAAGTGGTGGGTAACAAATGCTAAACTCCACTTCTTTTGTTCCCGTTAACAGAAGCTGAGTGAAGAGTATGCAATCTCTATGTACTATTTTTGCAGCCTTCTGTGAGCCTATAATTATTTCAAAATTAAAAAGTTTTAAAATCTGCTGCTTTCAAAAAAAATCATGAATTTAAAGGTGAAGAAATTTAGGTCAAGAAAAGACAGTTAATATTTCAGTTCTACAAAGCTTAGTGTAAATAACAGAAAAAATAACACAAAAAGCAGTATCCCTAAGCAAGTTTATGTTAGCACCCAGCACTATGATACTATTATGCCATACTTTATATCATACTTTCTTTTTTCTAATAAATAAAATGACTAGAAGTTTCTGAATGGAGAAATATGCCTGTGAAAAATGTGTGGTTATATTTTATGAAAAGTTTAACTCTTTTTCAAAGAAAGTAAAAAAGTTTATTTTCATGTAATAGAAAATATGGTTTAAAAAAAGCTTTTTGTATGTGTGGTGTGTATGTGTGTGCATGTGTGTGTGTGTGTTGGGGGGGTGTGTCTTTGGGGCAGAGAGGTAACTGACAAAATAACTAGAACTGAATGGGGGACCAATAAAAGATTTGGGGCTGGGCGCCGTGGCTCACGCCTGTAATCCCAGCACTTTGGGAGGCCTAGGCGGGTGGATCACCTGAGGTCGGGAGTTCGAGACCAACATGGTCAACATGCTGAAACTGTGTCTCTTCTAAAAAAAAAAAAAAAAAAAAAAAAACAAGAAAAAAAAAATTAGCTGGGTGTAGTGGCATGTGCCTGTAATCCCAGCTACTTGGGAGGCAGGGCAGGAGAATCACTTGAACCCGGGAGGCGGAGGTTGCAGTGAGCTGAGATCATGCCACTGCTCTCCAGCCTGGGCAACAAGAGTGAGACTCAGTCTCAAAAAAAAAAAAAATTTATGTCTATATCTATATCTATATCTATATCGGATTTGGGATGTGAGGCAATTTCTTCAGAAAGATCAATTCAGAACTCCCTGATGATGGTAGTTTTATCTCCATTTCAAATGCACAGACTAACTTAATCCTATTCTCTGTTTTCTCAAATATTTGAAAAAACTAACAAGAAAAATACAAAGCAAATGCTTTCTTCATTTCATCTGATTTTTTTTTTCTTGAAACATAGAAAGGTAAAAAGGGCTTGTTAGTCTAGTGTTAAGAGAATGATGAAGTCTTCAGAAACTTTTTCCTTTGATGTTCTCCAATTAAATACTTATACCTGCTTAATCTTTTAATGTCAGAGAGAGAGAGATTTTTCTGATCAACACAGGAAGGGGCCATGAGGATAGAGGAATATCTAATGCTAACTCACCATCCTTTGAGGATGAAAATGTCTCCTGGGTAAGTAATTGGGATATTTTTGTGATAACTAGAAGAGTAGCTGATAAATTTACTTAATGATCACCTTTTGCTAGTTCATCAACTAAGGGAAAAGGCTTTCCAGCCATAAGAATTTTATGAGAAAAAGCAAGGACAAAACAAATACAAATCTAAATGACTCTCTGGTAGCAGTATGACGTTTTGACTTTGAAGTGGCTGCCTGG
The DNA here is from genome assembly GCF_047675955.1 of Chlorocebus sabaeus. NCBI lineage: Eukaryota > Metazoa > Chordata > Mammalia > Primates > Cercopithecidae > Chlorocebus > Chlorocebus sabaeus. Next base: position 5,881,744 of record NC_132911.1, on the reverse strand, counting down.
TTGAAATCTCAGCCTTCCCCTTTAACAGTTGTTTGTCTTGGACAAGTCATGTCACTTCTCCAAGACTCAATGCTCTTCACTATGAAATGAGCATAATGATAGTGCCTGTACCATTGGGTTTTGTGAGTATTAAATGAATTAATACATGTAAGGTATTTATTTAGCAGAATATCTGGCCCATAGTAAGCTCTCAATCATTATTAATCTATGTTTTCATGATGTATTTGCTGTAGCAAGTTATGGTATGCAGATGTTGAGCTGTTAGTTCTTTTATATTCTAAATACAGTTATTCAGTTGCCTCATTTCCTGACTTTTCTGGTTTAGGAAAAGACTCTTCCTTTTTCAGCCTAAGGCTTATGGAAAAATAAGAGAACACCAGCTACATTTCACCTGCTGGCGAAACATTATTGCACCTTTTTGCCTTTTATTTTTCTCCCTACTATTATCTAATAGTCTATACATTTTTACTTGAAGGGAAAGTACTTGACATCAGAAGTTTTGTCTATTTTATTTATACATCTCCAGGACCATAGCAGGCACTCAACAAATACTTTTTGAATCGATGTTGTATGAAAGAGGGATTTGCGGGGCACAGGTTAGTTTTTGGACAACTTATCGATCCACAGGAGGGATACTTTTAAGCATCAAATGAGAGATATCTCACCCATTTCCTTCTTATCTACCTTTTCCTTCTTTCTTACATTCAGGCAATGATAAACCAAATCCCTCATCCAATACCATCTTTGTGAACTAACACCATTCTGCCCAAAGTGAATTTTAAAAAGTTAATTACAGAAACATAAAACTCGAAGACTTTTATTCAAATGACTGTCACTATGATCAATCCTGATTACACAGGGTTTTTTAAATAAAGCATTAGGCAATGAGAGAAGATCTGAGGCATCAAAATTTTCATAAAGTCTCAAAAAATAAGTCAAGAAGTGTCAACAACAGGTCTGTGCTATAATGTTTTTCCTTCAATTTCTGTTCAGTGTTCACTTGCACACATTTGTATGCTGGTCACTAGAGAAGGTAGTGGCAGAAAACATATTATTATTTGACTAATATTTATTGAATGCTTATAATATAATGGAATGCAAGGTGGTTGTCAAAGACTTAAGAGCAAGCAAGAAATAGCCTGTCCTTCCTCAGAGCTTACAGTCAAGGCAGCTTCCCCAGACCAGTTTTTAGGATATGTGTGTTTTAACTTGTTACTATATGAAGAAAACACAATTAAAATGATCCGGTGTTATCATAAGTATACTCTGAAATGAGACCTTTAGTGGACCCTACTATCAGTTCCTAATTGCTCCTAAATGAGGGAAGTTGAGGACCCTTTAATTCTGTGGCCACCAGCATTGCACTCTCTTCTCTTTGCGTTGGCTCCATCCTGATTCTCTTCTGTTAGACGTGCATGACTTCAATCCCACATGATTGCTTCTGCTCTATTCCTAGCTCAGAGCTTACCCTATCGGAACTGAGTCTTCATTAACGGATTTTTATGAAAGTCTTTTTTTTTTTCTTTTGAATATCTTCTGCACATTGCTGGTCATAGCCATATCAAACCAAAGGTTTCCTCTTTGCCTCCTCAACTGGAACACTAAGTGGTTGCTCCTCTAAGACATTAGGATAATACAGCAGGGTTCAATTTCTTCTGGCAGAGAGAATCTTCCTCTAATGGGAAGCTAGAATATAAAATGTGAAGTAGCACAGAAAAAAACACAAAGTATGGGAGGCTGCTGCCAGGAAATGCACCATGAATCTGCTTAAAAATAATCACTTGATCTGTGATTCATCTTCCTCATCTGTAAGATGATGCTAATGAAAATTTTGTGCAGAACAAAACAGAGAATATAGTTTGTAAAAATCTATTCACCAAGGTATCATACAAAGGTGGTTATTAACTTCACAAATAAATTCAAATTCTTCTCAGTTTCCACTGATTCTTCTGTGAAAGATTACTTTAAATCATAAAGCTTTGTCAGCTTTTAAAACTGGCAGACAGGTCTCTATCTATATCCAGGATCAACTATATGAAAATATAAAAAGGTGGAATAGTCAGTTGAATTGAATTCAAGAAGGAATGAAAAGTTATCTTCTTGATTGGCAAAATAATACTACTGTCCACTTGTGATATCTGTTATTACCATGAGAACAAGATTTCTTTTAGTTTGTTTGCTTTTTTTTTTTTTTCAAAATAAAAGAGTTAAACCTGAAATATTACTAGGGAAAGATAACACAGTGTCTTAACTTCTCAAAAAATGTATAAAAGAGAACAGACTTTGAGAAGGGAAGTATGAAGTCTATTTTGAGGACATCTGAAGGCATAGGATAAGCGATAAAGGAGAAAGAATGAGGTATAAAGGTGCAGGGTCTAAAGTCATAGCCTTATCAAAGAAGAGTGCAGTAAAAGCCACCTCCAGAGGCAGCCACCATCCTGGTCTCTAACTTCCTTTATGTCTTGGAACTAATTCCCACTTCTCCCAGGTAATCTGCTCTTCCACTAGGGTTCACCTCACTCTCTGGTTTCTCCCACTGTTTTATCAGAAGAAAACCATTACACTCAAAATCATGAGTTCCTTCAGGATTTATGCATTCCTTCAAACCATTTCGGAAGGTCTGCAAAACATCAGGCACCGGGCTAACTGCCAGAGACCCTGAGACAAACTAAGCAGAAATGATCCCTCTCTTGAAGCATGAAGTCTAGCAGGAGAAACTGATGTTCGTATTCTCAATGAATAATTAGCAGGGAATTGATATGTCAGGACTTTACCTGCATTAACTCTTTTTCATCATCATCATAGCCTCATGAGTAATGACATTATTATCATCATCAGGTAAGCAAACTGAACCCAAAGGCATTGAACAACTCGCCCAAATTTATATTGCTACTAAGCAAAAAGTCCAAAGTCCAGGCAGTCTATGGTCTTAATCTGTTCCATAGCACTTCAGTTTTAAAATAAATAGTAATCAGATTACCTCACAAATGTATATAACATGGCATGTTTTCTGGTGCAAGAAAAGTGTTAAGTACTTTACTGTAGATAGTCTTACTTTAAGTATCTTAATTTGCAAAGTAATTTTATATGTGATTTACTATTGAATCTGTACAAACACCTTATCCTGTATGACAGGTTTTTTTATTACTACATACAAAGATATCATCGGAGAGGATTTATGAATCACAACACACACAGCAAATCGAGAAAAGCTGTTTTCCGACATTACATCTACAATCTATCATCGGTAGATTTTATTTAGCCATGCCTTTAATTTCCAGATATTAGCTGTGTTTTGCCAATAGTAGATTAATTACATGCAAAAGAAGCCATGAGTGTATCTGAGGATGAATCTTTATGAGAAAAGTAACTGCAGGCAGAGGAAGAATATGCAATGGAGCCTTGAAAAGGACTAGCTTATTATGTTAACATAGTGTGCATTTGCAACTCTTGTCTTGAGCTTCTATTCTAAATATAAAAGTGGAAAACCATAAAAAGCCTTTAATAACTACTGATATGGTTTGACTATGTGTCCCCACCCAAATCTCATCTTGTAGCTCCCATAATTCCCATGTGTTGTGGGAGGGACCGGGTGGGACATGATTGAATCATGGGGGCAGATCTTTCCCGTGCTTTTCTTGTGACAGTGAATGGTTCTCAAGATCTGAGGGTTTTAAAAATGGGAGTTTCCCTGCACAAGCTCTCTCTTTGCCTGCTGCCATCCTGGTAAGATAGGACTTGTTCCTCTTGCCTTCTGCCATGATTGTGAGGCCTTCCCAGCCATGTTGAACTGTGAGTCCAATAAAACCTCTTTCTTTTGTAAGTTGCGCAGTCCCAGGTTTGTCTTTATCAGCAGCATGAAAACAGACTCATACAACTACTGTCATCAATAAATGCCATTGAGCAAGTGTCATTGATAATCAAGAAAAGAGAAACTAGAAGAGAGGAAGAGAGGGAGAAAAAAAGAGAGAAAGAAAAAAAATGATCCTTTCCAGACTCCTATTGCTGACCTTACAACCAAAGCACACTAAACATGTAGCTTCCAAAGCACACAAATCAGGTGGAGTGACAGGAAATCCCATAGACATATCTACTTTGCATAAACATTCAAGAACCACTTCAGCAACTGTCCCACTGTGTCAAGTAGACAGGGCTATTTTCCTCACCTTTCTTTCAAAATGTTTATTAAAGTAGACATTATATTTTATTCTTGCAATTCTTTCAGAATTATCCATTTAGATACAGTTTGATAGTCTTCAGAAAACATATTTTTCTCATTAATTAAATGCACGCCAAACCCAACTTCCATGTAATATAGCTCAAGAAAAAGTTACTGAGCAAATACTATGTGCCAGACCCTAAGGGTAAAAAGAAAAACATCATTCATATTCACTAGGAGTTCACAGTTAGGAACATAAATAAGCAAACATACATTTATCTGCAATATGATGAGAACTAGCAGCACAAAGGGAGATTGTCTTAGGAGCACTTTGCTTGTCAAAATGTAATGGTCACAAGTAGTGGAAAGAAGAGATAATGGTCTGGAAAAACTCCCACAGAGAAAGCTGGACTGAAACATGGAGGAGGAGTTGATGCTTTTGCCTGGTGAGGAAAGGAATTGGGGTAGGGTGTGTTGAATGGCCAGAGCTCTGGGTTGGGGCAATAGCAGGTACAGGGCACATGGCAAAGTTTTGTGTGGGAGATCAATGAAGATCAATGTCTGCAAAGAAAAGTCAATACATGCCACACTGAAAACATTTAGTAGGATTTTGGGAGGAAATTGGGAGAAGAATAACTTAAATTTGCAAGTGAAATGGCAAGGTGTTTAAGATATCACTCCAAAATTACTAAAGATAAAAGATGAGAGTTATGTAAAAAACACGTATCAGTAAAGAGCTTTCAGCTGCACTTAAGCAGAAATTCTTCCTGGTCTCAGGTTAAACAAAAAGAAAGAAATTATATGTCCTGGCAGGATGATTGGCTGGGCAGTATGATCAGTGCCCTGCAGTTCCCGTTATTGGCTTTGTCTCTGGTGCATCAGCTTTGTCTTCAGACTGCTTCTCTTCCTGTTGCAATCAGTGTGAAATACCAGTGTCCACATCCATGTACAGAAGGAGAGGGGGAAACTTCTCCCACAAACCTAGAATAGAAACACATCTTCTGGGCTCATTACCTTGAGACTATCAAGAGTTTTCAGAATAGTGCTCTGTGCTGAACATCTTACGCTTGGATTCCTGGCCAACTGTGGTGAAAGGAATACAATCACGATCATTGGCTCAGACAACTGGAACTTACTCCTGCACCTGGCAGGGCGGAGAGGCTGCAGAGCCACATGGCTTCCATGGGTTATAGAACAAATCAAAGTTCTGTTAAAAAGGGAAAAAGGATGCTTGGTAGAAAGCAGAGTGCCCAGTTAAGTCTGTAACTAATGGATATATGTGCGTGTGTGTGTATATATATGTGTGTGTATATATATAATATATATAAAGGGTTAAGGTTATGATACATATATATAATAACATTGTATATAAATGCAGTCCACAATTACTGGTTAGTTGTAGGCAAAATATACATATATATACACACACATATATATATACACGCACACACACATGCAATCTGCAATTATAGTGTTAGTATTTAATTGGTATAATGTTTATAGTCATATATATATATACAGTTTGTAACTACCTGTAACTATATGCACACACACAGAGAGACTTCATATATATATGAAATCAATAATTACTGATTAGTTATCTAACATTATATATAATTACATATATATGCAGTCTGCAGTTATTATTTTGTTAGTATAATTTATATAGTCTTATATATGTGCAGTCTGTAACTGAGTTTAGTTTGTTAGTTCATTGTGATATATCTACGTGTGTGTGTGTGTGTATACATACTTGTAATTATCATGATGTTCAGATATGAACAGAACCTCTTAAATAATTTTCTTTCTTTCTTTGGCAGCACAATCTTCTGTTACAAAAGAAGCTTCATTATTCCCTTGTATTTGCCATTTTTCTCAGTGACTTTTCATTTTATATTTTCACCCTCAGGGACAGGAGCCTTAATTCAAGCAAATTTACTCATGAGTGCTGTCATGGGCTCCACAAAACCTGCCCCGAGAGAGAGAATCTATTACGTCTCTTTCCACAAGTTTTCTGTTTGGTATTCCTAATTCTTGTTGCGTACTTTCATCCAAGCTGTGAGTACTTTACACAGTTTTCATTTGCATCATTGAAACTTGCAGATCTGACAACATTTTAGTGTTTTCTCACTGGGAGCTTAGGAGAGTCTGGTCAGTAGAAATCTAATATTAGGAGGTTTTTATGATATAACTGAGCTTGGGAAGAATGAGAGGTGGTAGAAAGTCGGTACAGGTGACTACACCTGGGAGATGGGAAAATGGCAGTTAACAAACCCTTATCATTCTTGACCCATTGTTAATTTGAATGTCTATACTTTTTCTCCCCTTTTTTCTTTTCCTGAAAGTGATATGTCTCACGGTCACTTGGCTAAAATCTACTTCGCTCTCTCCCTACCCACCTACAAAAGGCTTAAGAGGGACATGCCTACGGATTTCCATATTGGTGTAATGAGCTGATCACAAAGAAATTAGGGCCATATTTGACTATATATTGCAAAATAAACTGCAAGACAAATTTCAGTTGCTTGAACTGATGTCAAGCAGTGAAATTAGCCAAGTCACAGCAGCGTGGTTAGCCACACCACAACAAGGTTGTTCCCCAGGGCTAGAAGTTGGTTACGTTCAACCCTCATAAACACAATAAACATATTTCTAGATTTATTTTAGCTGAGGCTGAGTTCATGGGAAGAAAAGAAAAATTTAAAAAACACAAGGAAACATTCCTTATGAAATCCCACAGAAGACCTAATTGACTCCTTCTTTAACTTCAGTATGGAAGATAGCATTTTAATTAACCTCAAAATAAATCTATTATATCTGAATGTGGCAAAAAGCTGCATTTTGAATGTGTCGCATTTTGAAAATTTGTTAGCATTTCATAAATTCTGTAAAAATTATAAAATGTATTTTGTCTGTGATTATATATTCAGAAACACTGAAGCAGTGTCTGTCTAGAAAATTCATTTAGACTTAAGGATTTTGCTTATTGAGCAAATCCGCCCACATTGTGAGCAATGGAGTGTATCCATCTGCATGTAACAGTTTGACTCTCACTGAGGAAGAAAAGAACTTACTCAGACTTATATTTGGTAAAGTAGCAGTTAAGCATATGGATAGATCAAATTACAAAGTAATAGGACTTAGGTTGATAGAAACCTTAAAGAGTTCATTTGATCCTGACCTCTGCCTTTAGGTTGGAGCGTATTCTGTTTGGCTAAACCAAGGACCTCCAAGGAGGAATCCAAGGATGATCAGTAATATTTTGAGAAAAATATTTCCTATGCTAATTTTAAGCCAGCATTTCTCATATATGAACCCCAAATCCTTCATGTAGGAGCTGTAAGCTCCCTTCCCCTTTGATACGATACCAACCTAAGTCATTGGTTCTTAACCATTTTTGTGCCACAGACCTCTTTGGAAATCTGATGAATCACACTCTTAGCATATACATTTTAAATATAAAATTTTAAAAATACAGTTTTCAATATGCTGCTTGAAATTATACAGTATTATATATAATTATATACTAAATATGTATTATATACTATATAATTATTACTCTATAATTATATACTAAATATAGTCATATCTTTATATATTGTTTACTATATAATATAGTAGATAACAGTATTATGTATACTATATATTATATATAATATTAAATACTATATACTAAATATATAATTATACAGCATATGATTATATAGTAATAATTTAGTGTATAATTATATATGTAGTTTATATTAATATATGTTAATCATATACTAATATATACTAAACATATAGCAGCTAGTTCAATAACTACTACAATAATTGTTGGTTGTTAATGAAATTTCTAGCCATGTGTGGTAATTATGACATAATAGGAAAAATCTGTGACTTCTCCTGATAACACAATCAGAGATGCCTCTCCCGTCACTCTAATTTGTTGTCCACATTCATATTTAAAGCATGCTAAATTTCAGCAGGAGATCACGGATATAAAGCCTAGAAAGGCACGGTCTTCCTGGCCACATGCACACCCTCCCTTGGTTAAAGACCTTCTGATACTGGTGAAGAAGTGTGACTGCTGCCCTTTGTGTGTGTAGCTTTGATTTATTTTAAAAAAAAAAAGTTTATAAAATAGCGTCTTGGTTAAGGCGATTTTGTGGGAGATGACAAGACACGCTTCAAATGAATTGCAGATAATGAGATGTTTTATTGAGACAATGCTGGAGAATCTTATAAAATCCTACCAACGAGGTGGTCCCCGCACAGGCCTCAGGGAAGGCAGAATGAGCCCAGCCAGAAGTCGCAGAGGCCAGTGGACATGAACCGTTACTCCCAGCCTGTGCCTGTGGCTCCCAGCTTCTAGACTCCTTCTCTCTACCCACAATCTCCATCTACATCTCTTCGCACACAGCCCCTGACCTCCTCCCTCTAGCGCATACATTTCTATCTGCATTTCTCTGGTTTCCAGTGATTATCTCCATCACTCACACCAGTTTTTGGAGAGAGGGAACATGATGGCCCAGTGAAGCCATCTCAAAAGAAGTCTCTGTCCACCCTGTCCACCCTTCAGTTCCCAGGAAAGCAGGACTTCACATTAGAAGACTAGATTTTGGAATTCTACCACAGTTTGGTGAAATATATACATCTTGGGGAAAGAAAATTGTTATGAAATTCTCAGATTTGAACAAATTGCACATTAATAAAAAATACACAGAGAATTTTCTCTGATGCAACCAATGTAACATCGCTCAGGACAAAGTAGGTTAGCTTGAAGTTTAGCCAAACAATCTAGGGTTAGAATACAGTAAAAGTATTTAACATGCAACGCAAGCTCCAAAGCGTTTGCACAATGCCAGGCACAGAGCAATTGCAAAGAAAATGTACGGGTATCATTAGAAATTATTTTATTTGGTGAATGACCTTAACTCTGGGGGGATAATCCTGGTCTGTCACAAGTTTAGGCTCCCTGCTACGAGAGAAAGTACTGAACCTGAGGATTAAGAAATAGAGATAATGCATCAACTCTTACGGTTTTATGGACACCAATATTCAGATAAGACTCATGACTTCTCTTAAATATTGAAAAGTTTACTACATTGGTTAGGTTATGGTAGATCTGTATTGAATAAATAGAGTGGATGTGTGTTTGTGTGTGTGTGTTTGTGTGTGTATGTATAAAACAGTGCCATACTATGAGTTATGTCTAACCTGATTGTGTTACCTGAAAGTAATAAGTGAATCTGCTTATTTTTGTTCTACGGCCTTTAACAGAGCTAGTTGATGCTTTGTTATACCAATGTGATGCTACTCATTGTAAAAACAGATGATTATGAACTTAGCAGTGTTGTTAATACACTTAAGTATCTAAATTTGAATCCCACTAGGTAGGAGAGAGAGGTTTCACATTGAAACATACCTTACATAGCACATGCAGAGAGTAGGAGAACACTGCAGTTTTCGGATTTGCTTCTCTTTTATTCCCTATGTGGTTCTCAGAAAAACAAAGTTTTAATTCTATGTATGTATGTATGTATGTATGTAGAGATAGAGTCTCACTCTGTCACCCAGGCTGGAGTGCAGTGGCATGATCTCAGCTCTCAGCAACCTCCACCTCCCAGTTTAAAGTGATTCTCCCACCTCAGCTTCCCGAGCAGCTGGCATTACAGGTGCGCACCACTATGCCTGGGTAATTTTTGTATTTTTGGTAGGGATGGGGTTTCACCATGTTGGCTAGGCTGGATTTCAGCTCTTGATCTCAAGTGATCCATCCACCTCGGCCTCCCAAAGTGCTGAGATTATAGGTGTGAGCCACCGCACCTGGCCCTCAGTTCACTATTGTTAGACAGCTTATTCCTGAATGTTGTCTCTAGCAATTACCTACAATTTCATTAAACATTCAAATATGTAAGCCCTCCTTAAGATCTGGTAATTGAAATTACTAGGGAATGAGATTGGGAAGCTATATTTTTAAGGAACTACCCAAGGTTCTTATGCCCAAGAATGTCTGGGAAACACCATAGTAGAACAAGCCTGGTGGGTTCAGAGGTGTGGAGAAGAGCAGGATAAAGACTTACTGAATCTGCCAGAACAAGGAACCACAAACTTCAAAAGCACAGAAAGCCAGAGTACATCCTGACCTAATCTTGAAAAAGTAATGTCATCAGTGTACCCATCAAGACTCGTAGAACTAATACCAGTCTGAGGGAAAGGTGACAGATCCTAAGGAGGAACAAAAACAACCACAAGGAAACACAACTTCAGCAGGGCACGCTACATATTCAACGGGGTGATTTACTCAAGAAATGAGCAGGATAATAGTCACAACCAAAATCTGCTCCATAATTTTGAAGGCTCTGGGTGAAATGAAAATGCAGGACCCTTGTTCAAAGGTTGTGAATTTCAACACAGCAATGGGGGCACGCAGTAGATGGAGCGTGGAAGCCTGCAGAACCCGGGGACCTATGTGGCTACACAGAGGTGGCGTGCTGAGAACACTCATCTGTCAGAAAAGCAGTAGCCAAAACACCTAAAGTAATTTCTATCAATCAACGAGAAGAAGACCAATAACTTACTAATCATCAAAGGTTATGTACAAGCTCACTCAACTGGATGTAAAACTGTGAACGCTCAACCTTGTTAGAAATCTGGAGATTAAATTCAAGCAACTGTACTGTTTCATACATGTTAGAAAAGAAAAGATAAACAAAAGGATTGTAATGTTCAGTGTTAACAAGAGTATGAAGATATAAAACTCTTATAAACTATGGCACAGGAAAATGTGTAAATGAATACGTCGTGTTTAGAAAGTGAAAACTGACAGTGACAAAAATGTTAATGGTATGCAAAATTTCTGTCCAAAAAAATTCAAAATAAGTATCTACTTATATTGAACTAATATACTACTGATAGTAGTAGTATAATCTACTACTATTATAAGTATATAATCACTTGGTCACAAGATTAAAAAAAATCAAAAAGTGTTCATTGTGTTATTATTTATAATAAAGAAACAAAGTAAATGTTAATAGAAAAATAATTTGTTATATTACTATGGATAAATATAGAGCAAATGAAACAATAAATTTTGAAAATAATGTTGAATAAAATCAAATTATAAAAACTATACAAATTTTGGCAAAATCCATGTACACTTTAAAACAAATAACACTATGTTTTATACTTAGGTACATATACAAATAGCTAAAATATAAATCATGCCCTTGGGGTAAAGTCAGTGTCAATGGTGAGGCATAAACATTTCATGATTTATACCTTCATAAAATGAAAAATGTGCAAGAATGTGTCAAAAATCAAGTTTGTCAGCTTCAAAATTGACCAAAGATTGCAGCTACCCAGAGAGCATTTAGTCAAGAATTTTTATTCATTCATCAGTTGGTAAGCATATAAATTGTTTGAGTTTTCCACAACTGTGAATCATTTTGCTGTGATTCTTGTGCAAGTTTTATACGAACATATGCTTTCATTTCCCTTGTGTGAAGACCTGGGAATGGAATTGTTGGGTCATATGGGAATTCATTTCATATGTAAGTTTTTGAAAACTTGTCAATGTAGGCTCCACAATGGTTGCACCATTTTATATTCCCACCTGCTATGTATTTGGATTTCCATTTCTCTACATCCTTGCCAACACTTTTTTATTTATGATTTTTGTTTTGTTTTGTTTTTGAGGTGGGGTCCCACTCTGTCACCCAGGCAGGAGTTCAGTGGCACAATTTCAGCTCAGGGCAGCCTCTACCTCTTGCATTCAAGTGATCCTCCCACCTCAGCCTCCAAAGTAGCAGGACCACAGGCACGCACTGGCACACCTGACTACTGTTTGTAGAGACAGGGTTTTGCCATGTTGTCCGGGCTAGTTTCAAACTGCTGGAGTCAAGCGATCTGCCCTCCTCGGCCTCCTAAAGTGCTGGGATTACAGGAGTGAGCCACTGTGTCCAGCCTATTCATGTATTTTTATAATTACGGCCATTCTAATGCGTGAGAAGTCATGTATCCTTGAGTTTTTATTTAATTTCACTAATAATTTTTGATGTTGACTGTATTTTCGTGTGAATGTTAGATATTTATGTATTTTCTTCAGAGAATTATATATGCACATTATTGCTTATTTTTTAAATTTGTTTACTTATATTTTTATTGTTGAGTTATAAAAGATTCCAATGCAGTCTGAATCTAAGTGTCTTCTCAGATAGATGGATTGCAAATACAGTCTCCAATTCTGTGGATTATCTTTTCACTTTCTTGATGGTGTCCTTTGAAACAAAAGTTTTTGTTAATGATAAAACCATATGTATCTTATTTTTCTTCTGTTGTTTGTCCTTTTGGCTTCCTAAATAAACAATTATTGCCTAACACAAAGTTAAGAAAATTGACTCCTGCATTCTCATTTCTAAGAGGTTTGTTGTTGGTGGTGCTTTTTGCTCTTACCTTTAGGTGTATAGCTATTTCGAGTTAATTCTTGTACACAATGTGAAGTAGAGATCCAACTTCATTCTTTTCATATGGATATTGAGTAATATAATAGTTTCAACATAATTTGCTGAAAAAACTATTTTCCATTGTAAGGTAATTTGCACTCTTATTGAAATAAAATGGCCATGCATGTCTTATTTCAGTTAATTCACTGATATTCCATTGACCTACGTGTCTGTGCTTATGCCAGGAGCACACGATCTTGATAGCTATGAGTTTATAATTTTTGTAATCAGAAATAGTTGTCCTCCAACATTGTTTTTAAAAGGTTGTCTTGGCTTTTCTGAGTTCTTTGCATTTTCATATAAACTTTAGAATCAGCTTGTCAATTTCAGCAGAATAGGAAGCTGGGATTTTTAAAGACACTGCATTGAATCTTTAGATAAAGGTGGAGAATAATACTGCCTTAACAATATTAAACCTCCTATGCCATGAACACGAGACTTTCCAGTTAAGTCTTCTTTGATCCCTTTCAAACATGTTTTGTACATTTTTAATATACAGACCTGAACTTGTTTGCCTATTTTTTTGTTTGTTTTGTATTGTTTTGTTTTTGACAGTCATCTTGGGCTTAGGATTTTTCAGTAAGTAAACACAGAGTGCGATCAAATACAGACAAGCCTTGTGCATGAGACTTTTCAGCAGAACTTCCAGAAAGATCAAAAATGGAATACTGTCTGAGAAGGGGGTATCTGGGAAGCTCCAAACCTATTCTGTCTCCTCTAGCAGCTGATTGTTGGCTGGTTTTCACAGTTATCTCAGAATGATGAGAGGAGAAATAAATAAGGCAAAGTTAAATGGCACAAAGTGAATCACTTTACCAATATTCAGCCATTTCTCTTGAATGACTACTCCTCAGGTTGTTGCAAGTCTTTGGTGAATATTCAAAACTCTGAAATGTGGCATTTGATCATTTTGTTACTCTTCTCATTGTTTTCATAAAGAAGTGGATTTTCAGAAGTCCTTACTCCACCATTTCAGAAATGGTTTACTATTCTCTATATAGTTTTTACTATATTTTATGCATGCATTTATTTTATAACATATTATTTGCTATATATAGCTCTTAGGTTATCCAATTTGAATGAGGTCATAAACAAGGGAATAACAGACATCTGTTGACTGTTGTGACTATACATTGGAATCACTTAGAGCACGGGTCCCCAATGCCTGGTACTGGATTGTGGCCTGTTAGTGGCCGGGTTGCACAGCCTAGGGTGAATGGTGGGCAAGCAAGCAAAGCTTCATCTCTATTTACAGCCACTCCCCATGGCTCGCATTACCGCCTGAGCTCTGCCTCCTCTTAGATCAGTGCGGCAGCACTAGATTCTCATAGGAGTGCAAACCCTACTGTGAGCTGCACATGTGAGGGATGGAGGTTGTGTGCTCCTTATGAAAATCCAATGTCTGATGATCTGTCACTGTCCCCCATCACCCCCAGAAGGGACCATCTTATTACAGGAAAATAAGCTCAGGTCTCCCACTGATTCTACATTGTGGTAACTATGTAATATTAATAGAAATAAAGTATACAATAAAAGTAATGTGCTTGAATCATCCTCAAACCATCCTCTCCCTCCCCATTCATGGAAAAATTGTCTTCTATGATACTGGGCCCTGGACCAAAAAGGTTGGAGAGCGCTGACCTGGAGGACCTAAAAAATACTGACCCTCTAGCCATGTACTTAAAGATTCTCATTTACTTGCCTCGGGTTGAGGTTCAGATTTTTTTTAAAAGAAAATTTCTCAGAGGAATTTAATGTGTAGCTAGGTTTTTAAAAAAGTAATTGAGTTAAAGAGAGCAGGGAGCTGTGGATTAGAAAATACTCACACCCCTAAAAAAGTAGTGGGCACTCAAGGAGAACGATGGAAGGAATGAAGAGCAAACCCCTCAATCATTAGCCTTGGCATCTAAGAGATGTAACTAGACAGGAATAAGCAAGGATAAGCTACAAGTCCATATAATTATAAATTTCTTTATAATTATAAGTAATTATAAATATAGGTCCACAAAAAATAAGAATCGTAAAATTCTCTAATCCTCAGAAAGAATGGTGTTTGGAAAGTGTTCTAACAGAAGAAAGGAGGAAAATTTTAGGGATGGGGGGAAACAGTGAAACAGCCACCCCGGGGGAGAACAGAGCTCTCTGAAAACTTAAAATACCTTCTTAAAACTACAGCTAGCTCATCTGTCAGAAGAACAAACTGAGACAGCACTTGATGTATGGGGAGCTCCTCATATGTGTATAAAAGTTTAAGGATATTGGGATGATCAGAAAGATTAAAACAAATCCTCAAGTCATCCATATGTTGCAGGACACGTACTGCTCTGTAAGATGCAGGTGTGCCACATGCCATGGAATTCAAAGAATTTGGTTTCCAAGGTAAGGACAGCAAGGTGGACTTCGTATGATTTAGTGATGGATTGAAAGAGAGGGAGAACCAAAAACTAGGGGAAAACCAGAGCAAAAATGCTTAAAGACCAGGTACCTGGTTAAAATATACTTTAAGACTATTCATGTAGATATTTGGGTGGAAAAATAATTTCAAACATTTTGAAAAAATTTAGGTTGGCTTCAGATTTCAGGTTAGTAGCAATATAGGAGACAATGAAATAACATCAGTAAAGTACTAAAAAGGAAATGAACAAAGAGTCCTATCGAAGTGTCTGGGTGGGCAAAAAAGATCAGAGAGGATGTGAGTGTTCTCATTCTTTGTATTTTTTGAAATTAAATGATACTGCCCAAGGCTGAATATCAAGAAATTAAAGACTACATCTGGCATTTTAAAGGATGGAGGAAACCTCTGGGATAACTAAAAATAAATATAATTTAAAAACAAATCAGAGACGGGAGGGAAGGGGCCTTGCAAGGAAGAGTTAGCATCAAATGTTCTCCTGTTCAACAGTGTGGAATTATACCTATTTTATAAAGTGCTAAGATTTGGAGTAATGTGTTTCAATTTAGAAAGCTCATTATTGTAAAAAATTAGACTATTAACTTTCCAAATTGCTGGCAGGAAAATGTGAGCCTGTGAACACAGACGTTGACACCAAGAACAGAAAGTATAATCTTTATAGGAAAAATGACAAAGTGCAGCAATATGACAATCGTGGAAAGGCAACAATAAAGTCAAGGATATCATTTTAAAAAGAAATATAGATTGATATAGATAGATTAGTACATATTAAAAGGAAAGGGGACTCGGATTGGCTTTAAGTATAAATCCCATATATGAATGGTAGAGGCAAAGTGAGTGAAAGGCTAGAAAAACCCAATAGTGGATGTCTAATGGATAGGAGACCTGGTGATGCCAGTATCAGCCCAGACTGAGTTAGACTGAAGAGATGTTTAAAAGTCAAACGACATTACCATATGTGCCAGGTCCTAGCAGGAAATGGTTGGCTTATTCAGACTGAAGTAATGTAAGAAGTGTTTGATAAAGGAAATATTTATCTAAGTCGGGGCAGCGTGAAGGAAAACGGAAGGAAAGAATCCATTGGCCAGGCACGGTGGTTCAGGCCTGTAATCCCAGCACTTTGGAAGGCCAAGGCGGGCAGATCACAAAGTCAGGAGTTTGAGACCAGCCTGGCCAACATGTAAACCCCATCTCTACTAAAAATTTAAAAATTAGCCAGGCGTTGGTGGTGCGAGCCTGTAGTTCCAGCTACTCAGAGGCTGAGGCGGGAGAATCACTTGGACCCAGTGGTGGAGGCTGCAGTGAACTCAGATCATGCCACTGCACTCCAGCCTGGATGACAGAGCAAGACTCTGTCTCCAAAAAAAAAAAAAAAAAAAAAAAAATCCGTTACCGCAGAGCTAACCATTCCAGAGCCCTCCTGTCTGACCTGTGTGAGGAGGAGGAAGTTAGGGAGCTGGAGAGGGCCATGCAGGCAGCAGTAGGTGCTTTGACCATTCAGATTCACAGCTGGCTGGAGGAGCCCAGTGGGAGGGACCCTGTTGAAGGAATGCCCAGACTTATGCTCCCTGTGCTTGATCTCTCGTCAATCCCAAATGAATTAGAGAGGGCAGAAGAGCCCAGTTAAATGTTGCCTATAGGTTGACCTCCGGGGCCACTGAGCCGTGAGGACTGTGGAACCGATCTGGCGGCCAGGCAGAAGCTACCCAGCACACCTCACGAGAAACCGAGTGAAAGTCACAGAAAGAGCACAGCCATCATCGAACCTGACACCCCAAATCATGCTAAAAATAAATCAAGCAAAACTAGGAGATGCAAGGACAACGGAAACACGGTTGCAGTGAGACTCCTACCTCACTCTCCATCCATAACAAATCAAGTGGACAAGAACTAATTTAGGATGTAGACCATTGAAGCTGAATCATGTTCGTGTTCTACCTTGATAGCAGCATACACCTCATTTGAGAACACTGATAATATGTTTCAAAGCACAGAGAAGAAAATCCTCAAAGTGATTTTTATGATGCCAGTTAAATCCTGACAAAGGTAAACCAACAAGGAAGATTTTTGCGCACACACACACACACACACATTTACAAACTTGTATACATATTGTTAAAAATGCCAGTAAATATTTATCATTTCTTTGCGGTGAGAACATTTA
The DNA here is from genome assembly GCF_047675955.1 of Chlorocebus sabaeus. Lineage (NCBI taxonomy): Eukaryota > Metazoa > Chordata > Mammalia > Primates > Cercopithecidae > Chlorocebus > Chlorocebus sabaeus. The sequence continues at coordinate 5,864,522 of NC_132911.1, read as the reverse complement.
AAATCTTCTGTTAGCTATACTGAAATTTGATTGTCCCACAATGTGTATGTGTATCAAAATATCACTTTGTACCCAATAACAGACAATTATTGTTGGTCAATTAAAAATAAAATAAAACTTTAAAAAATCAGAAAATGCGGTTCAGCAGCGCCTTACAAAATAATACATTATGACCAAATGATGTTTGTTTGAGTCGAAGATACTGGGGTGACTGGAGTTACAGATGATGTATATAAAATTATAAAACAATATAATTTAAAATGTAAATTCATATTATATTAATGGATGTCATATTAATATATTTACTGGTATTAATACAGTTACCTTATACTGTATTTATAGGTCAATGAATTGTCACCATGTGATCATTTTACTAGATGTATAAAGTGTCTTTGGCAGAAGGTAACATTAATTGAAAATACAATCTTGTTAGACTAGGAGCAGATTGATACATGTGTGAAGTAGGAATGCTTCGGTCTCACTCCAGATACCTCCTTCCACATGGAAGGGGCTAACTCAGTTCTCCATCCCAGGCTTCTCTCCCCATGGAGTCGCTGGGTGACTCACTACTATTTTTCCTGTTTGGGGTAAGTCTGTGTTTCAGTCCCTTATCATTGCTACAAAGGAGCACCTGAGACTGTGTAATTTATTTTTCATGAAGTGTATTTTGGCTCATGGTTCTGCAGGCTCTCCGGGAAGCAGGGTACCAGCATCTGCTTGACTTCTGGGGAGGGCTTGAGGAAGCTTGTGATGATGGCGGACGGTGGAGGGGAGCCAGTGTGTCACAGCGCAGGAGGGAGCAAGACAGAGAGTGGAGGAGGAGGCACCAGGCTCCTTTAAACTACCAGCTTTCTCGCGAACTAACTGAATGAGAACTCCCTCATGACCATGGGGAGGGTGTCAAGCCTTTCCCGAGGGATCTGACCTCATGACCAAGACACATCCCACCAGGCCTCACCTCCAACACTGGGGATCACATTTCAACATGAGATGTGGAGGGACAAATATCCAAACCGTATCAATCTGCCTGCAGAGAGCTCAGGTTCACCTCTGTTCTTGCCGAGGCGCGGAGGACTGCTGAATCCTGACATCACTATCTGGAGGCCCAGGTGTCTTGCGCGTGGAGGTCATTCTCTGGCCTGCACATGGAGGTCGTTCTCTGTCTTAGATGACAGCCATCCAGGGCAAGACGTGGACCTCCATCTATCTTGTTTCTTGTCCTTCTCTCTCTCTCTCTCTTTTGCATTTTTGTGCTCTTCCTTTTTAGGAAGAAAAAAAAATTTAATAGTAAATTGACTCATTTGTTTCAGGAACTGTCCAAGGGAGAGGTGCATCAGGTTCTGGTAAACACAATAAAAATTAAAAAAAAAAAAAAAAAAAAAGTCACAGAACCAGAATCACACTGAAAGGTAAAAGAGGAGAAATATTGATATTTATTGGAACTAGACAATAATTCCCATCATTATCATTATAAATTAACACCTGGTGGATAAATATTTGAAAGAAAACGGCACCATTTCTGTAACTTGTGAGTGGTGTCATTATATGCCACAGAAAACAGTTATTCAGTTTAAAAACCGCTAAATATATGTAAGAAAATTCAGAAAAGTGGAAAGCAATGTACAAAAACTAATAGTTTTTCAAACAATAGTGATGACTAGTAAGGAAATATAATGGAGTTGGCTCTTCACAGCCATGGATTACACCACCTTGATTTCAAACCAACTAGAGGTAAAAATGTTCTGATAAAGAAAAAATGAAGGTTTACATCTGTATTGAACATGCACAGAGTTTTATCTTATCATCCTTCCCTTAAAAATAATGTATAACAATTGTCTACATTGGATTAGGTATATAAGTAATTTAGAAATAATTTAAAGTATACAGGAGGATGTGTGTAGCTTTTATGCAACTAGTTTGCCATTTTAGATAAGGAACTTGAGCAACTTTAGATTTTGGTATTATTAATGCAAGTGGATCAAAAATTAATACAAAAATGAAATCCTAATATGTATAAGAAAGTATAAATCTACATATGTTTTCTTGGAAAGATAATTATTTCTATTAATATTAATAAGTTCTAAGCTATATTTAGTACCTATTATCAGCTGTGAATTTTTCTAATTATTCTAGAAAAGTTAACATTAAAAAATTGATAATGTTGCAAAAATATCTGCTGGGGGAAAATAATCATAAAAATAATGAACTGCATGATAGGAATGACAGAGTTAATTCTTTTTATTGACAAAGTATTGAGGGAAAACTTTAAAAATAAGAACCAATAGAAAAATATGCAATTTGTATGGACTCAAAGTTCACAAAAAAGACACATAAATGCCAAAATAAACCTATGGAAAGATGCTCAACTTTGAAAAAACATTCATATCTAGACAATAAATCGATATTACTCCCTTATCAATTGGCAGAAATTCCTGGTGATTTGTGGGGAAAATACAACTCCCATGCACTTCAGGGGAGAAATTAAATTGGCACAAACACTTCAGAGGACACTTGCTAATAGACATCTACATTTAAAATGCACATTAAACTTTGATGAGCAATTCCAGTATTCAGAATTTAAATTATGGATATACTTTTTAAAAATCCCAAGACATGTAAACAGGAATATGCATGGAGCATTGTTCCTAACAGTGAAAATGTAAAAGTAACAAAAATGTCCATGAAGAGTAAAATGATTTTACAAAAATGATTTATCCCATGATAGCATAATAAGGAATATTGTGCGTGTTTTACAAAGAATGAGCCAGAATTTTATGGAAAGAGTTTGAAACTACATCAGTAGGGAATAAAGTCAAGGAAACCAGATAGTGTGTCTTTCACAAGATGTTCTGTAGATGGTAATGGTCACATAGTTATGTGTATTATTATTTTTTTCAAAAAGGATATCTGAAAAGTAGATATCATTGATTTCCTTTTTCTAGAAGGGTGTGTGTGTTGTGGGTGTCAGTGTGTCAATGACAGGTGCATTGCATTAATAAGATAGAAAATTTTGTTGTTCTCCAGTCTTAACCTGTGCATGCACTACTTTTACTTACAAACCGTCTAAAGAGGTCATCTTCTATTCTATAAAACTATTGAATGTCTTCTACTGCCCCCTATATTATTCTGTAATAAAGTAAGTGTTTGTGTGTGTGTTAAGTGGGAGAAAAAATATATGGAGTAACCCATCAGTCACCGGAGAGTACAATTTAAAAAGATTGGTCAGCCGGCCATGCCCCAGACCAGCAAACAGAAATTTAAACAAAGATTCTGAGCAGCACAGTCCACAAACACCTTTTTGTAGGGGTTGGGGGGGGGGCTCTCATATTATGGCTATTTGGAAAAGTATATTTGCAGAAAAAGATGAGTTTACTATGAAATTCGTATTTTTAGATGTTCTGCTGAAATCAGTCATCCCTGTGTATGGGTTTGTGTGACCTCAGAACTACTGCTGAATAATGACTAACCTTGTTGGGTTGGAAATGCACTTTCCATTCTCCTCAGCTCATATTTTACTCACCATTGAGTTTGAAATATCTAGAAACCAAGACCTAGAAGTTGGAATAGGATGGTGTGTGTGCGTGTATATTTGTATTTTTGCTTGTCTGTGCTTCAGTGAAGGTGCAGACTAGCTTGGAAGGGTTTATTATGTCCCCACTTATTAATGATTAAAAACAAATCCAGTATTTTAATTACAGCAAAGTCAAGAACAGAAAAATAAGAGAAATCACTATTGTCAAGAAAATTCCAGAATCTTGATAAATAACAGATAATATTGAGTTTTTTGCTCATTATGCACACTATTGAAATTATAATTTTAGTTTTATCCATGCATTTCCATCTAACTTACCTTCCAAGTTTGTGACTGGGGAATGAATCATAATTCAAATTCACAAATAAGTTAAAAGTCCATTTTATCCAAAACCTTCAGATATATTCAGAGTATCTAATGGGTAACAAAATGTTTCTCTCCATCTCTCTCTGCTCTCTGGTGGAGCTTCTATAAAAGATAGGCTTCAGAGGAGAAGAGGGTGGAAAAGCCTTCCAGATATTCCACAACTGGAAAATCGGCTAAGCCTGCAAACCCAACCACAGGAGCATCAATGATAACCTGCAAATATGTGGAGACAAACGGAGTCATACATGTTTGAAAATTCAACATCAAAACTGTACCAACATGATAGCTTTACAGATTTACACAATTACCGAGTTAAAAGAATGTGGCAGACGTTGATATTTTGGGAAATCATTCACACCTGAACAGTGAACACCTCTAATGTTTTTCTACATTAATTCAGATGGCGTCATATATTAGCTCACCAGCTTGTGGGCTGAAAGCTCAATGAGGGACTGATCTAAAACGTGATGATAAAGGATGCTAAATTAAAGCAAGGTTTAGAAATCTCGGAATAGTTGGCTGCGATGCTGATTTGCATATGACGATCTACGTGAGCATGATAATGTATTTGGATCTTGCTGAATCCTAGAATGTTTTTTTTCCATGTTCACATAAAATACATGCAAAGAAAGAAAAATAACCCACATTTTTTTTTTTTTTTTTTTAGTTTACTACGTTTTGACAGCCACAAATCCATTATAATCATGTAAAATATCTTTAATAAAGGTACCAAAGCATACGGAAGGGGGCAGAACTCCAAAATATTATGGTCATTTTTATCAGCCTTTAAGCAGGACCAACTTTACAAAAGATTAGTAGAATGATCATCATTACCGCTTTTAAATTCATACTCCAGTTTCATTTATATTGTGTTGTCTCAACCGATCCCTGCGTAAGCCATGACGTCCTGATGTTACTTTCCTCATTTTTATGTAGAAACCAGTCTTGGCTTGGCTAAGAGCCTTGTCTGAGAGGAAAGGCAGAAGTCAAACAGGAACTCAAGGTTCTTTTTTAAAATTTTAAATTCCCACTCTTTTCACAAAACCCACTCTCTCCCACCAGACATCCTTAACAAACATCCTTTGATATTAATGGAGGGTCAACTAAGAAAGGCCTGGCTACAGGAGTCTCCCTGGAGTCTGCCTTTGTAGGGTTTCATGTTCTTAAAACAGTCCTGTAGGCCCATTGTAACTTGATTTTAGCTCTATCCTGAGCACACCACCAAACACAAGAACCCCAGCTGTGTATAAAACATTAAATAGGATAATAAAAGAAAATAATTTGAATCTCTGGAATGCTGTTTACAAAGTCCATACACATGCATGTCTGCACTTCATATTCACAACAATACTGTGTGAAGGCGTGAGGGCAACTGTTATTATCTTGTCTAGAAAATTTTACAGTCCAGTGGAGGAGATAACACCTTAACCAGACCCAGATATAATCTACTGTAAATTTTATTTTACCCCAAATGGCGATCTTGCTTTCTTTTTATCCGCGTCTTTACTCTTGACTGATCAGGTCCTAATTATTTGAGCTGAGTTGGAATAAGTCTTGTCACATTCTCATATCGCACTTTTGAGACTTGCACAGGGAGGTCTTTATGGGAGGCTTGGACATGGGCTGCTTCATTGAACATTCACCTGGCGCTTTCCAAGGCTGTTGTGAGCCATACATAACTTCTGTCATTTGACAGCATTTCCCTCTTTGGTCTATCATGAGTAATCTGGGAATGAATCTCTTTCCCAGTGCATACTGTGTGCTCAGCCATGTGCAGGACACTGAAGAATCCCATAGCTCAGACTATGACCTCAGTTTACATCTCCAAGTTTTACAGTTGGCATTTTATGTGAATAAAATTTGTTTCATTAACAGAACCAAATATTTGTAAATTATGGATAACTGAGAAAGCATAAGGTGATCTTATTGCTAATTTCAATTATGTAAAACATTAAGTACCAAACACACACTCCAAAATAAAGAGGTCATGTTAATAAGAGTAAATTTTCGGTAGCTCTTATTTTATCACCAAGCCAGTTGTTTATAAATAGTGCGTTAATGCTATTTGCAGTAGGTGATGTTTTTGTTATAATACATTTTTTATAATAAATTTAATAAACATTATTAAATTGCTCTGTCATCTTTTAGTCTAATCTCAAAATATTTTATTTGATTTTGTAGGCTTTCCGGGAGAACATATTTTTATGCAGTTATAATGAAAAATAGTCTGCATTAAATTTACATTAACTTTGCCCTTTTCAGAATTGCATAAAAGTGTAAAACATGCCAGCCAGGCACCGTGGCTCACGCCTGTAACCTTAGCACTTTGGAGGCAGAGGCGGGGGGGATCACGAGGTCAAGAGTTCAAGACCAGCCTGGCCAACATTGTGAAACCCTGTCTGTACTAAAAATACAAAAGTTAGCCAGATGTGGTGGCGGGCACCTGTAGTCCCAGCTACTCAGAGGCTGAGGCAGGAGAATCGCTTGAACCTGGGAGTCAGAGGTTGCAGTGAGCCGAGATCACACCACTGCACTCCAGCCTGGACGGCAGAGGGAGACTCCATCTCAAAAAAAAAAAAAAAAAAAAAAAAAAGCGTAAAATTTAAAAGAGAGTACTTAGTACTTGAAGTTTGGAACCTTATTTTTAAGTGTAAATATTTCAGCTCATTTTACTTCTGATTGTTCCGAGTTAGTTTGAGTTTTCGCTTCCTGATTCAGGTCCCCGAAGCGAGGTTTACGGTTCTCCGGTTCAGCTGATTTCCAGACATTTGAACAGAGAAAGCTATCCGGCTAAGCATGAAAAGAGTATTTTCCCCTCTGCTCACATATCTTTAAAAAATGAAAATGATTTGCCTCTAGTTCTATTCCATTTCACTTTACATTTCCCATCTCTTCCCCTTCCCTCTACATATCAAAAATAATTTTAAAAGATTCAGAATTGGGTTTAAAAAGTTGAAATTCAAAGCAGGGCATTTCAGAAGGCATACTCACTTGCAGAAGTAGTGTAAACGTTATTCTGCCTTACATCTGAGGCCATATCCTTTCTGTCTACTCCTAACCATTGTCATACTGAGCACAGAGTGCTAATGCTGCATGTTTCTGCTTTTGTGGAGGTGGCAGATAAAACATGTGTCTGGCCACCCTTTCTCCAACTTTCGGCTGTAAAGGCAAATTCCTCCTACAGGGTGGTTTTCCAGGCTCTCTAGAGTTGGGCCCACCGTGCTCAGGACCCAAGGCTGCTCCTGACCCCTTCCACTTCCCCTCTACCCTCTCCCTTCCTTCGTTGTCCCTGTAGGCTATTTTCCACTCTTCCAACAAGCCCTCATTTTCGGTCTGTGGTTGTTACCCTTTCTCCTTATCACTGTCCTGGTTCATGGCCTCACTGCCTGTTTCTGGTCTTGGCCATGCACATCCCTACCCACTAAGACTCAAACCAGACCCTCTGGTCCTCCAGCCCACAGGCCCCTGCACCTTAGCTTGCAGGAGAGACTCCCAGCGTTTGGGATGAGGCACAGGGCTGTGGGCAGTGGCCCTTGCTGAGAGTCCAGCTTCATTCTCGACCATGCTGCGTGCTTCTTCCCACTCTTTGCCAAAATCAATCCCTGCATCTCCCATGAGGATGCTGCCAGGCTTTTTGCTCGCTCCAGTCGGGTCTGATTTTTTTTTTTCCTCTCCCACAACCTGCACACCACTGATCTTGATCTTGAATTGGGGATAAGCTCCCTCTTTAATCTTCACTTCTACTTCCAGGTAATCGGTCCTCCCTCCTCGCTAAAAACACTGCTCCTTGGAGGCACAGGACAGGAGACTGCATTCTTGAGACCAATGCGTTTCGTAGCCCTTCACCACTTGCTTCACCTGAGACTCTGGCTTTCTTTGTGTGTTTTTTGTTTTGTTTTGTTTTGTTTTTTGTTTTTAATTTTTTCGAACTGTCCCAATTACTTCAATTGCTCAAGAAGGTCATTTTTTTCTTTTTTTCTTTCCTAGACAGGGTCTCACTCTGTCTCCTGGGCTGGAGTGCGGTGGCACAGTCACAACCACAGCTCACCACAGCCTTGACCTCCTCCTGAGCTCAGGTGATCCTCCTGCCTCAGCCTCCCAAGAATCTGGGACTACAGGTGCACACTGCCACATCTGGCTAATTTTTGTATTTTTAGTAGAGACGGGATCTTGCCCTGTTGCCCAGGCTGGTCTTGAACTCCTGGGCTCAAGCAATCTACCCACTTTGGCTTCCCAAAGTGCTGGCACTGCAGGCGTGAGCTACTGTCCCTGGCCGAGGGCTTATCACTGGTGCTGTTGTCCTTGGTGAAGTCAGTAACCGTGCAGACAATCTTCACCCCAGGCCTCTTCGTTTCTCTTCATTCTGTCTTCCACTACAAGAGGTGCCGCTCATGCCGTGGGTCCATCTTAGAGATTGCATCACAGCCCTGCGTCCTTCCCAATCCTGACTGAAGGTATCACATTCTCAGTCCACAACCCCCTCTTCACACGCTTTCTGCAAGTACCCCGAGTCAAACAAATATTTAAGTACCCTGCTACTTCCTATCCATTGAAACAATCTTAGTTTCCATGTCTACCACCTTCCTCAAATGCTCGTCTCTCTTTATACAGAACTGTGATGCTGCCATCTGTCTTTTCTGTCATCTCTTCCCTTTTTAAACCCTTTCATCTCCCTTACTGTTTGTGAAATTTGCAGATACCTAGATAAAATTTCTTTTGTCATAGCCAGGAAGACCTGAAGGAGAGGGGTCTCGTGCCCACTTATCTAAGACAAGATAACTATATAAGGTAAGATTAAAAACCCCACAGGAAACCCATTTGTGTCCTTCAGGAATTCTCTGCTTTGATAAAGCTTATC